>NW_028258317.1:60195000-60882916 GCF_053883595.1 Heterocephalus glaber | reverse complement strand
TATGCTTCTAGGCTCAGTATATGCTAGGAGGTCCAGAGTGCACAGAATGTTCTTCAGAGAGTGAGGAAGACAGAGCATGTGTGATGTCACTGCTGTCCTCCCACTGTCTTATGCTGCCTTGGTGAAATCTGTTGCGGTAACATTAATATGTTTTCAAACATGAACCTGTGAAGCAAAGCAGTGTTGTTTTGAATTGCCAATATGAAGTGTCACTTTAGAAAAAGAATAAGAAAACAGTCACTTTTTACAAGGGACATTGGGCCCCTGGGATGTACCCCTTCTGGACAGTCCCTGAAAAGGCAGTGAGGTGGGGGCCACAAACCATGCCTCCTGCTTGAGTCCCAGCTGCCCCATCTCACACTGGGTAGTTTTGAAACAGTTGATAACTATGCAGCCGTCTAGTGTACAAAATGAGGATAGTATTTGTGTTAAGGTCATGAGGAGTATTAAAATAGATGACATATAAAGTTTGTGGAACACATAGAATGATAGTTCAGATGATATGAGCTATAATTTTAATGGTGAGAGGAAGTGCTATTGTAACTTTGACTTCTAAACATCATCACCTAGGGCTAATTTAACTTTAAGAGAACTCTTTGACTTGACATTTATGCCTTTCAGCCAGTGTAGTAGACCTAATCATTATTTGTGAAATAAGATTAAAATATGGGAAAAAGTTGATACATGTGTAAATACTAAAAAAGAAATAAAGTTTTGTTTAAGAAAATTCCCTGCAGAGTAACAGGAGGGAAAATTTTTAAAAAGCAAAATATATTGGAGGGATACCAAAAGCAACATGGCTTTTAAGACATAGCTATTCAAATTAATGTGTTTGTTACCTCTTTCCATGCTTCTCTTGTCATGGTATTTGTATTAGTCATGACATTGTGATTGAATAAACAAAAATCATCGCAAACTAGGTAATGCTTATAGTTACTCACATAACTAGGAAGAACCAGGAGGTCATTGCTGTTACAGTACCCTGAACTAAGAATTTGGTTGGGACTCTTTCCCTTCTCACATCTCTTTGCCTAAAGAGTCCTGAATCATGTATTTTTAGCCTAGCAATACAAGAGAAAAGGGAATCTGCATTCTGCCATGGCTTGGATATGGTGTGAGTGTGACCCCCAAGTGTGTGTATTAGGAGGCTGGCCCCTGATGTGATGTTAAGAGACTGTGGAACCTTAAGGGGCGGGATCTCACGCAGGGTGGTGAGGTTGTTTGGGGAGCAGCCATCAGAAGAATTAATGCTAGTGTCATAGAGTGAGTTAAATTCTTCAAGAGTAGATTGTTTTACAAGAGCAAGATTGATCCTTCACTGCTCTCTGGTTTCCAGTCTTGCCATATAACCTCTCCCTCGTGAGCATACTCCTGGAATGATGTTAACCGCTAGATTGCAGAACAATCAAGGAGGTCCTTAACAGAGGCCATATTGATGAGGCTGCCCAATATTAGTCTTACAGCCTCCAAAATTGTGGGCTAAATATTAAAGATACCGCTTTTCTTTATTAAAGATACAGTTTCTGTTTTGTTACAGCATTAGGAAACAGACTGATACATACTCCAATTCTGAAAAAAATCTCAGGAAATAGGGCTATAGTACTGGGACTATTTCTGTGCTAAATAACATTGACACTGTGGCCAGAGGCAGAATGTATTCTCAGAAGACTGAGGGGCAGGAGAAAGCACACCTAGCATAAAGAAGCAATGGCCCTGATTACAGTGTAGGTATCAACACATGAGTGAGTAGAATCCATTACTGCATTGGGTTATGAATTCCATATAGTGGGTCATGAGGAGACATCTTTAAAAAGTGAAATAGAATCAGACACACATGTTTAAGAATCACATTGTTTCTCTTGTGTGAGAAACCAAAAGTCCAAATAAGGACCAAAAGGGCTGATAGATATTGCAAAAGAAAATGTTCAAATGGGAAGGGAAATGGGGTGGGGGGAATGGAAAAAATGGAAACAAAGCTTTTATAAATAAGCAGGGGGAAGAGGGGGAATGGGGGAAAAAAGAATAAATATGATCATTATGTATATCAAAAGTATATCAATAAAATAAAAAGTGAAAGAAATTTAAATGAAATTGAATAAAAATATTAAAGGGTGTGACAATCAGAATTGTGGTTTCACAAAACTTTGGTTTGCATTATATTGTGTGTGTATATGCCTGAAAGGTACATTAAAAATGGACTCATTAATGGGATTGGCATTTTTAAAGTCTTCGTTGCACTTTCCTTTTCCCTGGAGTGATACTGTTGTCAGTAGGAAGGAAATCTGCGTGTTACTAGGATCCTGTTCTCATTTCAGTTTAGGCAGTGGGAAGAGGGGTGAGTATAGACAGAATACCGTAGCAGATGAGAAAATAGTAGCTCCTCAGCCTCCCACTCAGCAAGGTTGGATTTTGCTTTGGATTTGGTTGGGAACTCCAGGGTGCAGTTGGATTTTCTCTTCACTCTTTGCGACTCAGTTTAAAAAAGGAGTAATTTTCAGAAGGAGCTGCAGCCCTAAATTGAGCTCAGCTTCTGAACCATTCAGCCTCATGAGTGTTCAGCCATTTATAGCAGTCACATGGGCCCTGCGCTGCTGCCGCCATCTTAATCGTGTTTGAATCAGAGCCTCACATTTTCTGTTTGCCCCGGACCCTGCAAATTGTGCAGCCACTTCTGTCCACTAAACCCTAAACCGGGAGATTTGTCGTCAGAATCATTTTTGTCATACCCAGAAAACTGTGCCATCTCTAGCTCTGGCCTGTGGCTCACAGGGCACATGATGCCTACAAGAGGTAGCTTTCATTCTCTGGTAAAATTAATTTTACCTGATGCTTCTTAGTCTTAATTCTCTTTTTAAAAATGACATTAGTAAACATGTTCTTCCTGGTTAATTTGCAGCATGTTGATATGTACTATAATTAGCAGCTGATTTCCTGCCCCATTTCTCCAGCGGTGCTAGGCTGATGTGCCTAGTGAGGATATTCAAAACTAATCATTGAAGCCATGGCACCTGAAACATATACCTTAATGTTTGTCCCATATCCCCATCCCCTCATTGCCCCGCATCCTGTAAATACCCTGCCAACATACTAAAAAAGAAGAGACGGCATAAAAGATTCATTAAATTTAGTAAACTACGATGTTTAGGATGCCAGTACCTCCTTCACTTCTTATCTTAGCCCACTAAACTGGACTAGTGGGTAGACTCTCCTACCCTACCCCACCAGAGAAACCCCACAAATTAAAGGTAAAAAATGATCTCAAAAGTAAACACCCTGAAGAGTTTTGTCTTTGCTTTGTGATTAAATTTCCAAATTGCCCAGTGTACAGTGAGAGTCTCTGTCATGAACACAAACACACAATCTTTTTCTTTTGTTTTAATTCAGCATTCACTAAAATGACCAAAGGCGCACACTTTTTATTTCTCCCACTCAGTAGGCAGAGAGGTCTTACCCAGGGTCTTGCTCTGGACTTGTCAAATCAAGAGGAAAAGCTCCTAAAATGTTGGAGCCATCTGACTACATGATTCACAGGTTGGAATTTTAGAAACTGGTTCACACAGAAGTAGAGCTGCTTCGAAAGGCAAAGACAATAATGAAAATACATCGGGGTGGGGAGGAGGATCTTTTCTGACAAAGGCCTGTTGTTGATGCTCATAAACAGCTCCCTATTTTGTTTTGTTTTTAAGTCTAGGAGGAGGCATTGGTCTCTGGTTTCATTTGAGATTATGGTTGTTGGGTCTTGGGGGGATGAGAAGTGAAGCCTTTGCCTATGTTTCCACAAACCCTCCAGGCATATCAGGCACATTATGAATAAATCAACATATCTAACTGGATAAAAATAATTCTATTTGGTTTTGGCCAGTAAGTGAACATTCATCATTAGATGTGACCACTTTCTTCTTTCATCTACAGAGATTGCCTATAAAAAGAACTAAAGATGAACTCTAACCTAATCTTTGTTAATTGTATATACACATACACCACTTTAAACACTCAAGTTAATTTTGAATTCTTAATCCAGACCATATGCTAAATTCTAAAACTAACCTGAAGCTTCTCAAATTGTACCAATCATTCCATTGGGTGTTCACTAGTATGAAGAGAAACTACTTCTTTTTGCTATTTTATTACCCAAAATACAATTGCTAGTAAATCTCTTCATCTTGTTCTTACTAATATAAAGGGAAATTCTTGTTAGGATTGTTACAGCCTGTATATATTTTTTTCTGTGTGACATCATGTGTGTAGCTATGAACATATGCATTCTTATCCTTTATATCCTGGGACATGAAAGATACTTTCTTATTAATAGTTGCTGAGCTGCTTAGTACCAGCTACTGTTCAGTGGAGTTCGGAAGCAAAGGCTTACCTCTCTTTCTACCTGGTTTTATTGTATGTACATCATTGGTGGGATTAAGGGATTCTCTGGGCTAGTGCTGTCATTCTCTTTAGTTATCACCGGAGTGAGTTCATTCAGAAACCTCCACTCAGAGAATTGCTGGCCCAGGGGTAATGTTCCAGGAGAGGTTTTCATGATGAGTTCCAAGGGCTTCCGAATGACCTGGTACATCTTGAGTCACTCAGGACAAGACTACTGCTTGGTCACTTATGTCCGCATAAGATCTGCCAGGTTAGATTAAGTTTGTACTGAGTCATTTAGCAATGCTAAAATAGAACCTGTAGAAGAACTAGTTCCTTCACTGAAGTACAGAAGACATTTCTCAAGATAAAGGGGCACAGAAAAGAAAGAAAAGGTGTGTGCTGCTGTTTTACTTATGAAACTGAAAATGAGATGCATTTGTGGCAGGGAAGGGAAAGCCTTGAACACATATCTCCAGGTGCCAAGCTCACTGCATGTTCCACAGAATCTTGGTTGAATATTAAGCTAAAGGAGACACTCGTGTTCCTGAGTTGAATATGCAGAGAAGAATCTAAGGATAAATATTGATTATCTAGCATGAACCAGGCTCAGGAAGAATCTTTACAGATTATCTAGCCCAGTCATTATTTTCAGGGAGGGTATTGAGGCCTCATGAGATTAGGGTTATTTAGAGTTAACATCCTATTAACAGGGTCAGAAAAAATGGCTAGAATTCTAAAGGGATAGTTTGTGTGGTGTTGTAAGAGCTCAGACTGCAGCCAGACTGCATGGATTCAAGTCCTGAGTCTGCTACTGTCTGGCTGCTTGACCTCAGGATTTTTAGTGCCTCAGTTTATTCAGCTGTGTTTGGGTGATTATAAGGATTCAGTAGCTCACTAAATGTGAATTACTTAGGACAGTCCTTGACAAATAGTTAATGCTGCGTAAATGATTATCGTATTATCATGATGATTCCTAATCCAAGAGGCTAAAAATAATCCCCTTTGGGAAACTGCTGTTTATCTGGCGCTCAGAGTAAAAGCTATAATCTCAAAACATTAAAACTCAATAAATTTCCCATACCCAGAGGGTACCTTAGGGATTCAGGTGTAGAAAGGTGGTGGATGGGCATCCTGACTTCAAGATTTAATAATCTTGATTAAGTGCCAGCATATGTTGAGAGAAAATATAGAAAGTGAAAAGTTTTGCGTACAAAGTCCTGTGGAAACAGAACAATTTGAGATCTGAATTGTCGCTACTCTTTAGGCAGTTTTGTCATCTTAAATATTTTTAGTTTTAAAAAGAGGGACTTCTCTTAGGCATGAATATTCTTATTCATCTTCTTGAATTGCACTCAGAGCTTCTTATCAGAATCTAAAAAATGGGGCTGGTGATTTAGCTCAGTGACACTGTGCCTGCCTTGCAAGTGCAAGGTCCTGAGTTCAATCCCCAGTACCCCCCCCAAAAAAATCTAAAAAGTTAATGTCATTGTTTGTACCTTCGAGCACTTAATCTTATAAACTACAGAAGAGCAAATAATATTTCAAAAAGGAAAGACACTGGAAATCTAAAGTTAGCTTAATTTTTGCTAAGCGTAGCCATACTTTTTGTGGTCCCCCAAGGAGGTACCACATAGCTAGTTTGTTGAAAACAAAAGCAAAGAGCATTTACTCGGAGCTCATTATTCTCTCCAGAGTGCTCTGTCCCTCTGAAGCAGCTCCAGCTGTGACTAGTGTAGACTGGCACTTGGGCTGTGGCTGTGGCAGCATCTGGATGCCTTGTCTGACATCCCTACACACAGCCCACTGGCAATCACCCCAGCCTAGACCAGAGCAGATAGTCATATGTTAAGTAAGCTCATTTAATATCAGAGACGTCCAGAAGTCTCATCAAATGTGCGTTATTTATTAGTAAGAGATCGCAAGAGACAAAAGATACTGATTTTCTTATTGGATTCTTTAAAGCACCCCCACGTTGAGGTTGTCTCAACAGTTATCAAGAATAATTTGCTGTTTCCAGTGTGTATTTTATAAGCTAATGATGTACTGTATATGTACTGCAAACCACTGAAAGCAAATAAGGAAATGGTAAAAAATAATTTTAAGGAAACAAAAGCTTTTACTATCTAAAAACTGGCATGTTACCCTTCACTTGAAATGAATTTTTATTGTGGTAAAATACACATAACAAAATTTACTATTTTAACTCTTAGTACAGTGTACAGTTAGGAGTATTAAGAACATTTACATTGTTGTGCAGGCATTACCACCATCCATCTCCAGAACGTTTTCATTTTCCCAGACTAAAGCTCCATACCTGTTACACAGTCTATCCCCACCATTCCTTCTGTATCAGTAAATTCAATTACTCTGGCTACCTCATATAAGTGGAATCATACAGTATTTATTCTTTTTGGGATTGGCATATTTTACTCAGCATAATTTCTTTAAGATTCATCCATTTTGCAGCAGTGTCAGGATTTTATTTAAGGCTGAGTAATATTTTGTTGTGTGTATATACTACACTTTATTCATTCAGCCATTAGTGGACACTTAAGTGACTTCTACCATTTATTTGGCTACTATGAAAATATGTCTCAATTCCTACTTTCAGTTCTTTAGATAAGTACTCAGAGGTACAGTTGCTGGATCATACAGTAAATTCCGTTTTTCATTTTGGGGGGGAACTTCTATACTCTTTTTTTCATAGCAGCTACATCATTTTATGTTTCCACCAGCAGTGTACAAAGGTTCCAGTTTCTCTACGTCCTTGTCAACAATGTTTTCTTTAAATAATGACAATCCTTTTAATGAATGTGATACAGCATCTCATTGTGTCTTTGGACTTGCATTTCCCTAGTGATTAAGTTATGTTGAGCGTGTTTTTATGTATTTATTGGTCATTTGTGTAACTTCTTAGAGAAATGTCTGCTCAAGCGTGTTACCCATTTTTTAATCAGGTAAGGTTTTTTTAGTTGTAGGAATTCTTCATATATTTTGGGTACTAAACCATTATCATATATATAATTTGCAAATATTTTTCCCACTTAATAGATAATACCAAATTTGAGTCATTGTTTTTGTAATATACCAAATAATGACACTTAGTCATTTAATAGTTGAAAAAAAAGAATATGGGTTCTCATATGAAGTCAGACAGAATGAGTAATATCTCCTTTGCATATCATTCCAGCCCTTTGATTTCTTCTTTTAAATAAATGGTTCTCTATATCGCTTTTTTAAGCAGAATTTATTATTTGACTGGTCAGATCAGCCAAATGGCCACTAGGTGGTACTCTAACTATGGCGTGTAGTATTTGCATTAAGCTGAAGGTAAATTCCCAAGTTGTCCCAACAAAGAGTATGAATCACAAAAATAAGATACATTAATTTGGACAAAGTAGTCACATTTATAGAATTCTAGGAGCCAGGGGTGGTAGTGCATGCCTGTAATCCCAGCATTTAGGGTCAGCCTGGACTGTATAGCAAGACCCTGTCTCAAAAAAACAAAACAAAACAAACAAACAAATTTTGTCTATTTTAACCTTCTCCTTGTAAAATGAGAAAACTGAGATCCAGTGAGATTAAATGAGTTGCCCAAGATCACACCCCTAATTACTGATGAATCCAAAAGTTGACAGAGGGCTTTTGTTCTAGGCTGGTACATGGTGTGATTCCTCATGTTGCCACTGCTTACTGTTAGGTCGCCCTAGAGGATCTTAGAGTATGCTACAGCCCAGTTTTATATAGCTTCCTCTGTGATAAAGGAAACTACAGAAGTAAGCAAGATACTATTTACATTTGAAAGATCCTTGGAGTACAGACTAGGAAACAAAAATTCACTTAATTTACCTTTTGACTTTGGGAAAAACATTTAATTTCTGTGACTTAGTACTCTTATGTTTAAATTCAGAGATTATATTAAATATAAGCATAAGCCTCAAATTTTGTAATATCATGTAAAAATTTAGTCCTTCAACTTTTTTTTTTTGTACAGGGGATCGAACTCCGGTCCTTGTGCTTGTGAGGCAGGCGGCGGAACCACTGAGCTAAATCCTGGCCCCTAGGCCTTCAACTCTTAAGCTTGAAATACCCTGAGGTTTCCCTGACTCAATTTTACTTTTCTGGGAGGGCATATCCTTGTATTTCTTTTTTGATTGTAAAGTGGGTGGAAATTCCCATTTACCTTTTTTCATGGCATGGGAGAAAATCTACACTCTAGAGAAACTTTTTAAACTTTAGTGTTGGTACTAAACAGTCCCCCCAAATTCATAAGCCTTCAGTGAAAAACAACTAACAAAACACAACTATTTTGTAGTAACTTATTGCAGAAAGTATAAAAATAACACTTCTGTGGAATATTTATATAGACTTCCCAGAGTAGGTTGTCTTGCTAATCATTTACTGACTTTCACACACTGTTTCTCACCTGTCTTCTCCCTGAATAAACTGCCTCTGTATTACCAATGGGCTTTGCTTCTCACTCTGTGTCCATCTGTTTGCCAAATCATCTCACAAACAGGACATTTTCCACCTTGTGTTTATATAGCTCAGCAGTGTTCATAGTAACAGTTTTCTACCCTTGAAATGAATATGAATGATACCTCTTTATATTTGATGCATGACTGTACAATAATCTCTCACCAAATTCAGGTTACCTTTCTGAAAAGTGTAGCAATAATAGATGGAAGGGTCACTGTCTTACAGAAAATGGATGGAATGAGGGACAGTGTGGGGAGACAGTTTAAATGGTTCTACACCTATAATATCGTGGCATCACGTGCTAGTTCCAGAAGACAAATTAATGCTGTGAGTTACCTCATTCAGTATGCACATTGCAATCTGAGGTTTCCTTTAGAATTGTATCCTTTTAAAGTTCTCCAGCCAGTTCTAGTGCCTTTGGCATCCATCTTTCCTTCATTTCATTCTGCTGGGTATCAACAAAATACCTGTGTTCTTATATGATCTTTGCACAAGTTATGCTATGGCTAAATGCATGGTTTCCTCAGTGACATACTGAAGAGAGAGGGGCATGCATCATTCCAGCGAGTGTTGGCACTTTCCCAGAGATGTGTCCCATGGCTTGCAGGAAGAAACCCATCATGGTAGCCACACCCTGCAGATAATGAAAGGAATGGATCTGAATGTGGGTTTTTAAATGCTTGGCATACAAGCAGAAAAACGTGTTCTCAGAACTCTGATTGGCAAAGGATTATCCCATTTTTGTTTTCTGAAAAAATGCTTTTATGAGGAGAGTTTACTCTTGATAAGATTAAACTTAGCAAAAATAATTTTTTTAAAAAGATAGTAGACTTTTGTGGAAAAAACTGGGGAAAAAAATAAAATGAACATCAAGATGATTGAGTGAAAAAGTGATTGAATAAACTCAGTAAATTAAAAAATATATCACCCAGATTTACATATGCTGATATAGGACAGTCTAAAAGCATATTATACAGTGAAAAAGGAAAGTACAGGTAATGTGTATAGTATGCTTCCATTTATCTAAATTATTTCTGCATAAATATATACTCTGCATGTATATAGAAATTTTTCTGAAATGATACAGGAGAAATGGGAGGGTAACATGTATCTAAGACAGGAGTTTCTGCTGCTTGGTATATTTTTTGATGTTGGAATTCTCTGCCATGTTTGCACTGTTTTAATTTTTAAAGCTAGCAATTTAGTTTACAAATTAGCAACCACTAAAACAGATATGCCATACATACCATTTGTGCCATCTCATTGTGCATCTGTTTTTTTCTTATTAGTACTACTTCAACACATTCTTTGACATTATGTTTTAGAACATTTGTGATATTGCCCCAGAGCTTTTAATTCAGTTGTGATTTTAACCCTTACTGTTGCCTGTGTTGAGTAACCTTAAGGAAAATCATGTCAAAAACACATGCAACCTGTATATATGAAGAAAGGCTAATTTAAGAAAAGACTAATTTAAAGATAAGTAAAAAGTAAAACAAAACAAATGTAGGGCAAATATCCTTGCATGACACAGCATGCAGAATTAAATGTGGCCCTACTGCTCAAAGAAACTCCCTTTTCTCTGGAGATTTTCAGAAAAACTTTTCTTTGACATTGATTTGGCTAAATTTCTGTGTTATTTTTAGTTGGAATGATTGATGTTGTACTTTTTAGAATTTATCCTTTAGGGGTATACTTTGATTTAGCAGGCTTGGAAGGCATCAAAGCAGTGAAATATGTATATTTGCATGTTGGGGAGGAGTTAAAGTTCCTCCTTTGGAGGAACTAATGAAGAGCTTGCTGGCTTCCTTGAGCAGATATTTTCAGTATTGGAAGTTGAAACAACTGTTGATATGCCAGCAGGAGATCGACATGCAGTGAGTGAACTTGGAGAACATTTGTGGTGTTGATGAACTCACACAGCTGGTGGACACCAGAAATGTAGTGGTTAAGTTTTAATACCAGCAAGTCTTAACCCCACGGTTTTTAATTTATCTCACTTGATTGATCATAAATCTGTCTTTCTCCTTAAGTATTCCCAGTGATCCCCAAATCCTGTGCAGGTCATTCATATAGGAAAAACCATCACTTACCTGCTTATAACATGCCCACTCCCCAGGGTCACATTCTGTTTGCCCTTCAGTTCCTGTTAATGTACACACAGGGCTTAGAGTACGGTTACAGCAAAACAAAAGAGCAGCTCACTAACGTGTTTATACTTTTTGTTGAAATTATTAAAGAAAATAGATCTTAATGATTTGGAAACATGTTGTGGGTGTTAAATAAGATAATACATATAAAACATCTATTTATTTTATCAGGAAAAGTGGAAGAACTGTTGGGAGGAGCTGTTTACCAGTGCATTCAAAGCTCTGTATACACCAGCACAGAGACTCTGCCACACTTTCACATTGAGGCCAAATCAAAGGGACTTTGAGCCCCCTTTTTAATTTGGTCTCTCTGCATTTCTCCAGAGTCATTTAATATTCCACTCATGAGGCTTGTAGGGAAAGCATGGAGAGCTTGCTTTCCAAACTTTTTTTTTTAACTTTTACATATCAGATCAATACCAACACACAAGAACAAAAAGTGATTTTAAAGATAAAATCATGATGGGGGGCTTTTAGGAAACTTTGCTTTAAATGATTCAGATTAGGAAATTGTGCCCACGTTTAGCTCAAAGAATAATTTGCTATTTAATATCCCATTGTCTCATGAACTTTTTAATCAATTCAGATGGGTTGTTTTTGTTTTGTTTTGTTTTGTTTGCTGTATCGGGGATTGAACTCAGGACCTTGTGCTTGGGAGGCAGGCGTCGGAACCACTGAGCTAAATCCCTGGCCCAATGTATTAGTTTTTAAAGGAAAACTATCCAGTGACCTTTCTGTTTGTTTATATTGGATAATAATGGTTTTAGGAAGCATGATGAAGAACAATAATCATGATCATCAGATAGATACCAAATTAGTATTCCTAAACTTTGTAAGGAAAAAATAATTTTGCTTACATCATGAGTATTGTTTTAAGTGATCACACTACACTTCCTCTCTTTGTCAGCCCTAATCATAGCAACACATTTCTAAGGATTCTCAGGACTGTATTTAAATTGAGGTCTATCTGATTTCAGGCATCTTTTTACTATCTCAAAATTTACCTGCTTTTTAAAATTAGTATTTGTTTGTGATACACAATGATTACATTCATTTGGGAAAATACTACATATATATCTTGATCATTTTTGATCCCCTTTCCCCTACCCCTCCTCCCCACTTTTTCCTTCCTCAGATCCCCTTCCCAGCCTCCAAAAAAGTTTTACTCCCTGTTTTCTATCCTCTCTCCTTTATTTTGCTCTTTATTTTTATTTTGTGTTTCTCATATAAGGAAAATAATGAACTACTGTACTTAACCTTCTGTGTCTGATTCATTTCACTTAACATTATAGTTTCTGGAGCCATCCATTTTCCTACAAATGACGCCAGTGTGTCCTTGTCCTTCTTTATGATTTAGTAATATGCAATTGTGTATATATACCACATTTTTTAATCCATTGATCTGTTGATGGGCATCTAGGCTCTTTCCATAATTTAGCTGTTATGAATTTTACTGCTGTGAACGTAAGTTTCATGTTTCATAGGCATGTATCACTGTAATAGGATGAATTTAACTGTTGGGGAAGATACCCAGGAGAGGTATAGCTAGGTCAGATGGGATTTTTTTTTTAGTTTTTTTGAGGAATCTTGGTACTGATTTCCATAGTCATTGTACTAGTTTACATTCCTACCAGCAATTTCCCACATTGTCACTAGCCTTTGTTGTTTTTTGACAGGCATTCTTACTGGAGTAAAATAGAATCCTAGTGTTTTTTTGATTTGCATTTCCCAAATGGCCAGAGATACTGAACTTTCTTTTTCATATACTTATTGGCTAATTTCTGCTTCTTCTTTTGAGAAATATCTATTCATTTCAGTTGGCCATCTTTTGAATCTTTTGTTTTGGAGGGTCTAATTTTCTTGAGTTCTTTATATATTCTATCAAAAGTAGCTGGCAAAAAAATTTCTCATTCTGTAGATTGTCTCTTCACTCTGTTTATTGTTTCCTTTGCTGTGTAGAAGATTTTTGATTTGACATAATCTCATTTATTGATTCCTGGAAATTATTCTTATGCAATTGGTGTTCTGTTCGGAAATTCCTTTCCTATGCCTGTGTCTTTAAGTGTTTTTTTAACCTATTTTACCTTCCAGTAGATACAGTGTTTGTGGTTTTATATCTAGGCCTTTGTTCCATTTTGATTTGATGTAGTATAAGGTAGGAGATAGGGGTCTAGATTGATTCTATTGCATACAAAAAGATGTTATCTTTTCTCCACCATTTGTTTTCAGCCCCTTTGTCAAAGATCAGATAGAGAAAGGTACACAGAACTGTTTCTGTATCTTCTATTCTATTGGTATATGTCTGTTTTTGTGCCAGTACCATGCTGGTTTTATTGCTATAGCTTTGTAATATAATTTGAAATCTGGAATTGTAATGCCTCCTATTTTGTTATCTTTGCACAGGATTGCTTTTGCTATTCTGGATCTCTTCTGCTTCTGTATAAATTTTAGGATTGTTTTTTCTAGAACACTTTTAGAATTTTGATTGGAATCTGTATGTCATTTTTGGTAATATGACCATTTTGACAATATTGACTCTGCCAATCCAGGAACAAGGAATGTTGTTCTATTTTCTAGTGTCCTCCTCAGTCTCTTCAGAGTACTATAGTTTCTATTATAGAGGCTTTTCACATCTATGATTAGGTTGATTCCTAGGTATTTAAATTTTTTTGGAATGAGATTGTTTTCCTGATCTCTTTCTTGGTGAATTTATTATTGGTATACAAGAACACTTATTGATTTTTGTGTCTTGATTTTATATTTTGCTGCTTTGCTGAATGTTTTACTAGCTTAAAGAGTCTTCTAGTGGGGTTTTTTTGGGGGTGTCTCCTATGTAAAGGATCATATCATCTGCAAATAAAGATAGCTTGATTCTCAAAAACAAACAAACAAACAAAAAAGATAGCTTGATTCTTCCTTTCCCATTTGTAGTCTTTTTAATACTTTACCTTGCCTGATTGCTCTGGCTGAAGTTTTGAGTACCATATTGAACAGGAGCCACTGCTCCTGATGTCCAAGAGTGGACATCTTGGTCTTGTTCCTGAGTTTAAAAGGACCGCTTTTAGTATTTTCCCCATTTAGTATGATTTTGGATGTGATTTTGTCATAAATTATTTTTTATCAATTTGAAATAAAGTCCTTTAATACCTATTTTCATCAAGATTTTTGTCATGATGGGTGTTGGATTTTTGTTAAGGCTTTTCCTGCCTCTTTTGATTTGATCTTGTTATTTTTATCCTTATTTCTATTTATATGATATATTACATTATTGATTTCTGTATTTTGTATCATCCTTACATCCCTGAGATAAAGACATCTGGAACATGATGTATGGTCTTTTTAATGATTTGTTGCATTCTCTTGGGTCTCAGGCTTTTCCTAGTTGGTAGAGTTCTTATTACTACCTCAGTTTCACTGCCTGTTGATCTGTTAAAGGTTTTTATAGCTTCTTTGTTCAATTTTGGTAAATCATGTGTGTCTAGAAATTTATGTATTTCTTCTAGATTCTCTAACTTCTTAGAATTTTTTTTTTTTTTTTTTGGTACCGGGGATCGCAGGCAGCAAAACCCACGGAGCTAAATCCCTGGCCCTAGAATATGTTTTCAAAATAGTTTCTTACAGTCCTCCAGATTTCAGCAGTATCCACTGTGATTTTGCCTTTTTCATTTCTAATTATGTTGATATGGATCTTTTGGTAAGTTTGGCTAAGCTAGTAATGACAAACTTTTTAAAGCTTGATTAACAAGCACCCCCACTGTGGCACGCGTGCCATAGGTTAGCCACCACTTGGGCTAAGTGTTTATCAATCTTACTTATTCTTTCAAAGAACTAACTGTTGGGCTGGGGATTTAGCTCAGTGGTTCCACCACCTGCCCTGCAAGTGCAAGATCCCAAGTTTGATCCCTGGTACCAAAAAAACCCCCAAAAGAACTAACTCTTAAATGTACTGATCTTTGTGGGGGGTTTTTGTTTGTTTCATTTTTCGTCTCAATTTCACTGATTTCTACTCTGATCTTCATAATTTTTCTCCTTTTACAAGTTTTGGATTTGGATTGTTCTTTTCTTTTTTAGGACCTTGAGATGCATCATTAGGGTTTTTTTTATTTGGTGCGCCTCTGTTTTTCTAATGTCTGTATCACAGCTGTAAACTTTCCTCTTAGAACTGCTTTCATTGTGCCCCCACAAGTTTTGGTATGTTGTACTGCCATTGTCATTTGATTCTAGAAACTTTTAAATTTCTTCCCTGATGTCTTCTATGACCCACTGATTATTCAGGAATGTATTGTGTAATTTCTGAGGTTGCTTTTGCTGTTGATTTCTAGTGTTCTTCCATTGTCACCTGATAGGATTCAAAAGATTATTTCAATTTTTTTGTATTTATTTAAACATACATTATGGCCTAAGATATACTCTATCTTGGAAAAAGTTCCGTGGGTTGCTGAGAATGTATATTCTGCTATAGTTTGTTGAAACACTTAATAGATATCTGTTAGGCCCATTTGTTCAACTTTGGTATTTCTTCATTGAGTTTTTGCTTGGTTGACCTGTTTGTGAGTGGGGTATTAAAGTCCCCCACTATATAAATGCTCTTAGTCATAGTCATCATCATTTTGGAGGCTGTGGGACCCAGAGACCCATCCATAAGCAAAGCAAGCTGACTTCCCAAAGGGATCTAAGCAGATTTGTTAAATGTTGTTGAAAGTAAATGCAAAGATAAGCCTCTGCAGTTTCTCTTTAAGCTTTGTGTGTGTCTGTATGCATGTGTGCCACTCCCCAATGATCATACTGAGGAATCTATGCCTCAAATATGTGTCTGAGCAGTGTGACTTTAAAATTAGACATAGATTTCCAGATACTCCTTTATTTTAAAAAGCTTCAGTGAAAGTAACTTATTCTTTATCTAAATAATGCTAATTTCAAAACTGCCCAAAATTTAAAATCCCTTTTAATTAAAAGACAATTCAGGGCTGGGAATTTAGCTCAGTGGTTCTGCCACCTGCCTCGCAAGTGCAAGGACCCGAGTTCGATCCCTGGTACCAAAGAAAAAAAAGATAATTCAAAGGCAGAATAGCTATTGTAGAAACCCAGTGAGTTTGCACAAATACTTCAGGGTTAGGAGGTTTAACAGTAGACTTAGTTCTAACAAAACAAAGAAGTAAACAGCCTTGGAGCAAAGGTTCAAAAAAAGTTGAGCTTTTGTCTTGGCTCCACACTTTGTGGGTTTGGGAGCAGCAAGGTTGTTCACCTCTTCAGGTTCACTTGATTCATTTGTAAATAGAGATTGGATCTGGGTGAGCTTAGAGTTCCCTCCCAGCTTCACTCCTTAATGCTAAAGTGGGAGTCTTAAATACTTGTTCAGATCATCCTATCAAACTTCTTTCAGCCTGGCAGTTGAATTTATTTAGCACCTTGCCCAGGGCAAGTTATTGCAACACAGGAGTGAGATAGTTTATAGGTATTATAGGCCCAAAATTGAGTCTCTTCCTACCAAAGCTTTAAGGGAAACATTGGAATTCATCTTAACCTTCTCAAATTTTCAAGCTTTCAAGTTTTTATCATACTTTTGAATGTTCTTGACATTTAATAAGGGACATTAATTGCAGTTTCACGTAGAGACCTCTCTACATCATTTTGTTTTACTACCTGTTTATACAGTTCAACTGTAAACAGAAGTAACTTGCCAGAGTGATAAAAATGAGGTTTTCCTTCCCACTGTGTGCACAGTAAGACTTAGCAGAAGTCATTTTGTCATCTAATCCCAAGGAAAGCATTTATATGCACTCTCAGATAGAGGGTCTGTCACACAGCCTGAGCACAAGTGCTGTGTACCTGCAATCATCATGGTACCTAGTTTCAGATTCACTTTTATGTTTTCCTCAGCGAGGACATGATTCCTGAATTCTTGTTAGAATGAGTATGACATCACATCAGTGACCTGATGGGGTTTTATTTTGTTATGTTTTCTTCTTGGTTTCCTTTGGAGGTCTCTCTACTACTTGCCTTATTTCCTAGTTGTCCTGGCAACAGCCATCAGTTTGAAATTACAGGAAGTGAAAGGTCTTCCTTGTTTATTACTAAGAAGGAAGAATGTTGTCTCAGGTATAGATTTTCTTGATATCTACAAGGAGGCAACATTGCTTTGAGTGAGGTCTATAGCTGAAAGAAAGAAATTGGCATTTCTGTAAAATGTGTGAATTTTGCTATGGGGAGAGGGCCCTACACTCAATTCCCATGGACACTAAGGGATAGCTGTTTTTATGAGGTGTCTCGGTGCTCATCAGAAACTTATTCCCACACATAAACGTTCTTGAGAGACATGAGCAATGAGAGAAGAAAGGGTGAGAAGGACCTACTAACATATTTAAATTCTTCTGCCTGTTTGAAGTGTTCTGTTAAAGGAACACTTCCTAGTCAAGGGGGTTTATAACAAGGGACCCCTGGGGGAGAACACCCAGTCCACTTTGTGGACGTCTCGTTGCTTCTGTACAGTCAGCCTCCTCCCCAGCAAGGAACTGGGACCATGGGAGTGCCAAGTATGTTCCAAGCAGGAGAGGGGCCATGACAGGATGGCAGAACCTTGGAAAATACTAAGAGAACAGTAGGGTGTGAAGACCCATGTCCTTCCTAAATACTGACGATCCGGTGAGTAGTAATGGGTCCAGAGCCAGCACTTGAAGCTAAGGAGTGTTGGATACAGTCACCCAGGGCACATCTGTCAGACACCAGGGTCCAAGCAAGAAATATGCCTTCCCTCAAGCCTTCCCCTCTCCCTGTCCCTGTCCTGGCCTGAGGAATCACTATATCTCTGTATTCAGCTTCTTTATGCTGGTGAAATCTAGTTGGTATTAATAGGAGCAGTCTTGATCCAGCATCTGCAACTGGCTCAGATGGTGCCTGAACCGTGCCACATGCTTGAGTCCCATTGGAGCGCCCCTATATTCCCTTAATAGACACTTGTCAAAGGATGAACAGGATAGCCCACACTTGTGATCCCACTACGGGAGGCTGAGGCAGGAGGATCACAAATTCAAGGCCAGGCAGGGCAACTCAGTGAGACAACCTTGTTTCAAAAATAAAAAGGACTGGAGATATAGCTCAGTGGTTAGGCCATGGATTTAGTCCTCAGTACTTTTATTTGCTTTGGAACTTACTGAACATTTGTCATGTACATGCTGTACCACTGATTTCCATATTATTTTTGACAAGAGCAGTTGACATTTTCTCTTAAAAACTAGAGAGGGATAGAAATTTAAGCAAAGAAAGTCTCAGTAACTTTTCCTATTACCCGGAGCTTCAAAGATGCCTGAGCCCTACCAATGCAGATTTTACCACTTAGCCAACTCAGCTAGGCTGTTGTGTAAAACTGACCCATTCCTGTCACCCTGCACAAATGTTTTACTAGGAAGCAATTTATGCCTAATGCCTGTGTAATGCACATTTAAGACATCAGGCTCTATAAAGTTTCGCTCTTATTCTTAAAAGTTAGTTGGGAGTATCAGAGGGGCATTGAATACTATTGTAGGAGCAGTTATTTCTGTTTCCCAGAACACTAGTGAATCCTTTGATCTTTCTAGGGTAATTTTAGGAGAGCCTCAGCCACTTACTTTTTCCATTACTTGGATCTTAGATTAGGGGTGTACTGGAGATCAAACTCTGGACCTTGTAGTTGTGAGGCAGACACGGTGCCACTGAGCTAAATCCCTGGCCCCTTGGATTTTAGATTTTTTAATGTCTGGAAACAACAGGTTTTGAGAAAGATGCTAATTGAAATGCAGTGAGATATAGTTTTAAATGAAAATGTGAATATTGAAGTAATCCATTTAAAAATAACAGCTGAAAATATTGTTAGTATGCCTTTCATTGGATTTTATTTCATCTTAAAATATTAGCTGGATGGACCTCTGGATCAGGAACTGGAGTCCAGGGAGAAGGTAGGACTTCCCAAGAAGTGACCTGGAGACCAGGCTAAGAAAGAACTAAGCTCTTCTGACCACCCCTTGGTCTACATGGTCCTATTAGATCTGACCGTAAGAGACTTTTACCAGCATCTTAAATATGTTGTATACATATTTTGAATGATAATCCTTTAAAAAAATTCTTCACCCATTGTGATATCATCCAGTATGGCACAGTGGAAGATTCATGAACTTTGTAGTTAGGGAAATTCAAAATTAAACCTTTATTTCACAAAGTCATATTAAGCAAACCACTTAGAACAGAGTAGATGTTCAAGAAATGAAGAATGATGAGCTATAGACAGTTTCCTAGAGTCAGAGAAATTTTATCTCCAATTCCTTCACCCTGCCTTTCCTGTTGTGTACCAGATGCTGTGGACAGCTGCATGGAGCCTTCAGGTTGTCCTCAGAAGACCTCAGGTGTTCCTAGCACACGTTGTGTGTTACACTCCTTCCATGCATCATCTCATTCTGTACCTGCTGCCCATTAAAACTGTGGATCCTTAGCTGTTCCCTGCTAGCCTTGATGATCTTATAGGCTAGATGAAAATGGTAGTAACTAAAACCAGGTTGCTGTATTGCTTAAGATGTCAAGTCCAGCCAAAAAACGATATCACTTAGACCAACCAGGATGCCCTCTCAAAATCTCCATATCAGTCTTACTTTCTTCTTACTGATCTCCTTTCCTTTTTCACTAAGAAAGTTCTTCTCCTTAACAGTATCCAGGAGTAAAGTAGGAATTAAAGGCTCTGGTTTTTATCATGATATGTATCAACTCTGCACTATGAGTCACTCAGCCAATGAGCTTACCATTTTTGCTTGGATGTCTTTCTTTTCTTTTTTTTTTTTTTTTGATGGTGGTGGTGGTGGTGATAATACTAGGGATTGAACCCAGGCCTTTGCTCTCAGCTACATTCTATCCCCTTTCTAAATGTTTTATTTTGAGGTAGGGTCTTGCTAGCTTACCGGAATTAAGGCCCACCTGCAGTCTTCCTGCCTCAGTCTATCGGTGCTGGCATTACAGGTGTGTACCACTTGCCTAGCTTGCCTTTTGATTTTTATATTACTCCTGCATATAAAATAGATGTGCTGTTAATTTCTTGGGACATATTAATTAGTTTATTTATAATTTGAATAACCCAGGTAATACTGTACACATTCATTATTAAATACACAGAAAAGAGTAAAAACTCTTCTGTATTCTCACTCTACCTCTTCCTAGATAGGTAACCACGGCCAACAGTTTTGTATCTTCCCAGAACTTTATTTTTTGCACATGAACCAGTATATCTTTTTTCAAATTGAGAAATTTATTTTTTAATCAAATAATGGCTTACAGAATCAAATAACTAATAGATATATAATTTTAACAACAACATTTCCTCACCTTCCACCCCTCCCCAGTCCTGACCACTAGCACCACTACCCTGGTTAGTACCAAGGGACTCTGTACAAACTCTGTTTCTTCTTTGGTTCTTCATATCTCAAAATGTTTCATTTACACTATTATTTCTTGATTTGTCGAATGTATTGTCCTTATGGTGGGCTAAAATCATACTTTTTTAGCACTCCTATTGCAGTTTTTTTCCTGTCATCTTGACATTGTTAAATCACAGTTTCTCTGTAACTCAGTGTTTACATTCTATGATGACATGTTTGTTGATGAGCTAAGAAGTAAATTGTAATTTTATTCATTTTTTGTTTTATTGTTTTTGATACCAGGCATCGAACTTGGGACCTTGCGTTTGCAAGGCAGGCGGCAGAACCACTGAGCTAAATCCCCGGCCCTTATTTTATTCATTTTTTAAGTCAGCTTTTTTCCCACTGGAGTTAGTTGCCCTGGGTCTTTATTTTCTTGGTTGTTGTTCTGGGTTTTTTGGTTGGTTGGTTGGTTCGTTGGTTTGCTTTGCTTTTAGTGGATCTCTAGCTGATGTTTTTCCATTTCACCATCAGATCTGTGAAATCTTTCAAAACACAGTCAAAATACCAGATAATATGTCGTTTCCTTTTCTTTTATTTTTTTAATTGGAGACCTCCCTTCTGGAAGCCTTTGTCTTCCTCTTCTGGTCAAGACAGGGTGTTCTCTCAAAGCTCACACATTTGTCATCCTGGGAGCTTGCTTCACCGTTTCCTGACAGTTGGCCAGTGCTTGACATCTTTCCTAAACTGCATGCCCAATTTCTAGATCCTGTGTTATCTTCCTTCTTTTTTTGGTTTGGTTTGGTTTGGTTTTTAACTGAGGTCTATCCTCCTACAGCTTTCTGAGTAAGGCTCCAAGGGACTGTTGGAAGTTGGATTTCAAAATTTTCTGAGAAAGAAAAAGAGGCCCATTGTTTCTCAAGGCGAATTAATGCAAGGCATTATTGTGCCCTTTATTGTTTTCAGGGGGTTTTCTTTTAAGTCCACCCACATTTTCAGGTGAATTTGTTGAACCTAACAGTGAGTCAAGTTGAAGACACTGATTTTTTAAACAGACAGTAAATGTTGGATTTAAAGGTGCCAGGACTGGCTCTATCAAGTGTGCACTGTCAAAATAACAGCACCACCTGTGGCAACAAAGCAAAAGTAAAATAAATCATTGAAACATGCAGATAATATATGGAACAGAATTTTA
The DNA here is from genome assembly GCF_053883595.1 of Heterocephalus glaber. Lineage (NCBI taxonomy): Eukaryota > Metazoa > Chordata > Mammalia > Rodentia > Bathyergidae > Heterocephalus > Heterocephalus glaber. Next base: position 60,861,356 of record NW_028258317.1, on the reverse strand, counting down.
GCCAACAATTTCCTCCCTAATTCTGTAAGCAAACCTTTTACTAGATATAGATAGATCGATAGATAGATAGACAGATCGATCGATCAAAGCTGAGTGATTGGAGTTTTTCATGTATGTTTTCCCTGCTCACACTTCACTTCGTTAGCTAGTCATCTGGAGAAGCAGGGGGAAATGGCAGGGACAGAGCAGATCCAAACACAGATTATTACTAATCTCTCTCAAGTAAGTATATTGATAGGATTATTTTTAAACTACTTCAAGTAGCATAATAGTGTGTCTTCACCTTCATATGAGGACTATTTTACAATATTTTTATTGGCTTAAAATGCCAGAAACATAGTATTAGAATATCTGGAAAGACATTTGTACATGTGGGCAACATGTGGATAAATAAAAATATATACTGCCCTGACACTAGAAATTAATCAGATAAATTAAAACATTGGTTCTCTTTCTTATGTTTCTTCTGTGCTATGGGAAGAAAGAAAATAGATGTTTTCTCTTTAAAATTGTAGAAAGGAAAAAAATTTTAGAAATTCTAAGAATTATGAAAAAAGACAAGTAAAGAAAAACACTCAAAAGTTAATTATGACAAATTTATAAGAGGGAGCTTATTTTGGCTATTATTTCACTATATTTGTGCTTTGTCTTAATTATAATGTATTCCCTAAACATGAATTGTTAGCAAATATATTCAAACCCTTAAATACATATAAAATTGTAATGTTGCCAATGATTCAAATACAGTAGTTGTGATAAATATCTAACTGCCTACTAGGTAATATCACTCAGTCTACTTTATATTAACTCCCTCACCTAAGAAGGAGGCATCAGGGTTGGTGTGGAAATTCAGCACTATTGTATTACATACCAAGGACCAGCAGACTGTAGCCCACAGGTCAGATTCAACCCAATATCTGTAATGATACAGTTCACAAACTAAGGCTGATTTTTACATATGTAAATGGTTGAGAAAAATCAGAGTAAGAATAATACTTCATGGCACATGAAAGTCAGATTTCAGGGTCCAAAACACAAAGTTTTATTAGTCTTCCACGCTCATTTATGTATTGTCTATAGATAATTTCCTCCTGCATTAGCAGTAAGTAGCTGTGGCAGACAATATGGCCTGTGGAGCCTGAAATATTTACTTGCTAGCCCTTTACATCCCTTTTATATACTTACCATCCCATAGCTTACCATCCCTTTTATATACTAAAATGCGTCAAACAATAGCTGCTATATATTTGCACTAAACAAACATTTATTATCATTATTAAAATTTATCTAAAATAAATACCATTCAAATAGCCAAAAACACATGTCAGTCTAAAAACTGTCAATATATATTGTTACTGAATGTGAGAAGACTAAAAAGAAAAAAAACTGTGTCATTATTATTTAGAAATGTAACAAGCTCATTTAAAAGGACACTTTGTTTGGTTTGGTTTGGTTTTTTGAGACAGGGTCTCTCTATGTAGTTCAGGCTGGCCTTCTATTCACCAGCCCATCCTGGCCTCATATCGGTGGCAACCTTCCTGCCTGAACCTCCCAAGTGCTGGGATTACAAGTGTTCAACATGACACCTGACAGAGGCTTATATTCAGAATATTATATGTATTAATGAGAAAACGTTTAGGCCAACTTACTCCTCCTTTCCTCTTCATTTTCTTGTGATTTAATCAATGTATGTGTTTGCCTCTGTCCTTAAATGCCAAACTTATTCTGATTCCCTATCTTTCTCCATGTTTATCTATTGTCTGTTTTTTCTTAAGGGAAATTCTAGCCAAACACCTGCAATGTTTGGAGGGTAGAAGGAAGGGAAAGAGAAACCAAGTGTGAATGAAGAGAACTTCAGCATGTCTCCAATCATGGATACATCGGGCCCAGAGTTATCTCACTGAACAGGGATCAGAACTATCATACAAGTCATGGAGCTTATCTCTGGACACAAGGCAAACCCAGTTCTTGTCTCACTGAATTCACTCTATCATTTTGGCTAAAGAATATGTTGCCAGCCATATGTTTCTTGGCCACACTGACCAATCCATAAAACTATTTTCAGGCAATAAAGAAAATACTTTACTACATGTAGGGAACAGGGGAAGGGGACGTTACCAGAACCTCTGCAGTGAGTCCTAGTTTCCTGTGAGCCAGGGCAGCACATGGCGAATTACAGGAAAGGTGGACAAATGAGACTGAGAAGAAGCTGAGCTTTGGGTCTGATCAGTGCTGCTCTGGGCAGCAAAGACAAAAGCCCCCTAGCTTGCAGCACTTTTTATTCAGTACACGGGGCAACAGATGTAACAAGTGAAAAATGCAGAGTTCAGTACTTTACACTGGGATAAACAAGGTGTAAAAAGACTGGGGGGCAGTGGAAATCTAAGAACAATGAGGAACTGTGCAGATGAAGATTTGGTTCCTCCCTGGCGTCTCCCGCAGGTGTGCTCTTGTCCTGGAGATTACAGCATCTCAGGATCACTGAGGTCTCAGTTGTGACCCAAAGCCAAAATACAATTATATCTGGAATGTCCTAGCTGGCCTGTAGGCAGGAGAACTAGGCCTACTCAAATGATTTTTCCCCAGAATTATGTAGCATTGCTCCCAACAACTACATTATGTAAAGTTATTTCATTTCATCCTTCTTTTCCCTAGGCTTATACTGTCCTGGTGGTGTACCATATCAAGTATTTGTTCAGATTCAGTCTAATGTGCTGATGTTTATGTGTTGATTTGTGCAGATAGATAAAGTACTCCTGGATCCTTTTCAGGATATTCAAGTTTTCTAGCTCAGCTGTATTAATCCCTTACCTCCACATCCTGAAAGCCTGTTTCTGTTTTTCTTTACCCAAAGTCCCCAGCACTTTGGCAAGTAGCTATTCATCAACAAAAGAATCAGAAAGTGAACACGTGAAACAGAGGAAACCAATGTCCTACTCCTTGCTAACAGCTCCAGTTCAGCTAGGACAGTTTACAAATGCTTTTTTGACTTGAGCTATGGCTTACATTCCCCAGGCTAGGTAGAACAGGAAACTGAACTGGCTTTAAGGAAAAGACCTATTAGGAAACTGAAATTCAATTTTTGTAATAAAGTAGGACTACTTAATATATTAAGTATTAAGAAAGGCCTAATTTAGAAATATTGAACAATTTTAATCTTATTTTAAATTTTATCCAGATAACTTCTTTGAAACACCTCAAATTCAAAATGTCAAGTTAGTAAGAAAAATTAAAATAATGATTAATGACTTCAGCATGTTAGTAATCCATGCAAATCCTTAAAAAAGAGCAAAAAGCGTGAACAGTTTTCATGGACAGAAGAACTGAGTAATTTACAAAAAGAGAAAATACTGCAGGTTAGTGAATCTGTTAGAAGTGGGCAACCTGATTGCTACTCAAAGAAATTAAAACCTAGATAATGAGTTATCATTTTGACTTGCCTTGTGTCATATAATTTGATATGAAAAAGATTTTGAAAAGGAAGAGCTCCCCTTGAAAGGGAATAATAAAATGAACAAGTTTTTGAATCATTACAGGGTATACAAGTTCATTTGCCCCTGGTAGAAAGCTGTAGGTAGTATGTAATTAAGAGCCTTAAAATTTCCAAAATGTTTTGATATGTTGTTATATACAAAATTTTAGTTGTGAAAATCTGTATGAGCTAGGCATGGTAGCACATGTCTGTAATCCCAGCATTCTGGGAGGCTGAGGCAGGGGGATCAAAGTTCAAGCTTAGCTTGGGTAAATTAGTGATACAAAGGTCTGGGAATGTAGCTCATTGTGAAGACCCTGGGTTCAATCCTCAGTACCACCCCCCAATAATCTGTATTTATGAACTTGTATATTATAGCTCTATTTATGGTAGTGCTCCCCTAAATAAGTGTTTACCGTGATACAGTTAGGCTTATTATAACTTTATAAGGCAATTCAAATATTTCTAAATCTGAAAAGTGCTTAGAATATAATGTTGAGGGCAAAACAAAACAGAGGATGCAAAATTTTGTATAGAAGTCATAATCCTTTAAAATAGTCCAAACATAGTAGCTGCAGGCCTTATGTGACTAATTTTAATTAGTTAGAATTAAATAAAATTTAAAAATAATTTCTTGAGTTGCATTAGCCACATTTTAAGTGCTCATGAGCTGCACATAGCGGGTGACTTCTGAATTAGAAGACAGAGTACAAAAATGATTTTCCAGGGCCGGGGATTTAGCTCAGTGGTTCTGCCACCTGCCCTGCAAGCGCAAGGACCTGAGTTCAATCCCTGGTACCAAAAAAAAAAAAAAGATTTTCCATCATCTAAGTTCCATTAGATTACACCGATATAAAACAAATTCCAAAACTATCCATAGCCCAAAGGCTGAAGGAAATAAAATTTAACAAAATCAGTAGTTTTATGGGGGCAATTCAACAATGGGAAGTTTAGGCTTACAGTGCCTTAACAGTGATGCTCAAAGGAAAGCAGAATCACTGGTATCTGTAGAGATAATCTATATTTTCCTCTTTGTTATCTATTTTAAGTTCCTTTCAGTTTGGTTCTGCATAAACATAGCAGAGAGAGTAAATACTAAGTGGATTTCACTGAATGAGCTGTTCTGCAATCAAATTATCTAGGATGCAAGAGGAACAGGTGCTTATTCAGCCAGGTTACGCCTTTGGACTCTAGATGCACTGCTTATGGGTCCATTGGAGTCCAGAATTAGAGGCCACCCATTCAAGTGGCCACATTGTGTATGTCTGTAGTTTCCTTGGCTCCTTTAATGAGTAGCTCAGCAAAACATTCCTCTGCCACTTGTGGTTGCTGAAATATTATTTTACATGCATGGTGACCCAAGGAGTTTATGACAGATTGGAATGCTGAATAGGTTATTATTCTGACTAAAGTCTGAAAGGAAATTTGTATCGTAATTATGCAAAACTGTATGTCTTTTCCAATTAGCTCCCGTAGAAACAAAGAAATTTGTAGCCATCAATTTAGGCAGGTTTGAAATGTAGGAAACACTAGTCATCATGAGATTCCAGCAAGAAGAAATGCCCCATGCCAGCTAAGGGAAGTTACCTGGCTCCTAGATATTTAATGAAGGGATGAAAGTTACTATGAAAGTGACAGCACATGGGACTTAAGTTTGTAGCAGGACAGAAAAAAATTTAAAGGTGGAAAGGATTTCTTTGGCCACGCAGTACCATATCAGAGAGCAAGGAGCTAGTGGTCACTGTTGAGCTGGGAATGAAACTGCCAGCATGATGGCTTAGAACAATGAGTGTGAATGGAGAACAGGAAGGATAAAAGAGCGTGGTGAAGTAAAAAGTGAGTGTCATGAACATACAAGGCATTAAACATCTAAATCACAGCCTAATGTGTAAAGGGTATTATGAGAAAAAGAATTTATGCATATAAATTAAGTATAGACTTTAGATGATTAGCATGTAAACATAAAAAGGTAGGATATGGAACAGGGGATCATTGTTCAGTAGAATGATCAAAAGTACTATGAAATAGATTTTGATTGGAGACTGTTAGTTGTTCACTTGACTGAACTAGAACACCAGAAAATACTAAAGGAAGTGGTCCTCTCTTCTCTAAGTAGTAGGGTTGTGGACATCCACATCAGAGAGGGTTGCGTAAACATTTGTCCTGTTTCTTTTCGCTCATGCTCTGCCTCTCCATTCTCCTCAATCTTTCCATGACCATTCCAGTCTTTTTATCTTCCTCTTTCTCTCCCCCACTTTTCTCCTACCACACACTCTAGCTTACACCAGTTCATTTTACAAGAGCCTCATCTCTGCCTAGAAATCTTAGACTTGGAGGTAATAGGCAAATCTATTCTTTGCTTCTCTAAACATCCTGTACAGGTAAGAACAGATTGATGCATATGCAGAAACTATAATATTAAAACCTTCTGGAGCTGTCCTCAAGCCTAGAGAGTCTTTCAGATTTGATCTCAAATAAGTGTTTATAAAGATTTGCAAAGACTAAGAAAATTACCAAGGAAATGATATGCATCCAGCTGTTTGTATCCTTAGCATTTTTATTCCTGTTGTCTGATTTGGATAGCAAAAGTGGGATAGTTAGGAAGCTGTCTTTAATTATTTTTAATTCCAAACAACTACATTTATCTATGAGTCTGTTGTTTTCTTGGTTTGCTCTGAAATTGAGAGCTTTGAGAATTTTTAGAGAATTTGAAGATACTCCATTTTATCTGTGGAGATCTTAGGAAGAAACATTCTCTATGTGAGTGAAATTGGCAGAGACCTGGATGATTTTCCAGTTTGTCAATCAAAATTTGAACTCATTCTGGATTTGAAATCATGGGTAGATTAACTACTTGAATTTAAAGAGAATGGAAAGATTTTGCTGGCCTTACTGCTTGACCAGTGACTTGAGGTAATCAGATGACCTAACCAAGAGGTTCTTATGTAGCAATTTTGTCATCGGTAATTGTGGCTAACATTAAAAGCTACTGTGTGCTCAAATCATAGTAAGGCATTTTGCATGCATCATCTCATTCTGTCCTTGCAAATCCCAGGAAATGTGAGGAGACTGAGGTTCAAAGAAGCTCAGCCATTTGCCTAAAGTCATAGAGCATTTGAGGCACAGAAATGTTTGAAACTGAGGTCCCCAGCTCCACAGCCATGGCTTTCACCACTTGGCCCTTCTTCTACATCAGCATCCTCTCTGTGCCATACCATCTGCAGCACATTTTTCCTATTTACTTCTTCTCCCACCACTCGTCAACAAGAGTTCGGCCCAGAATATGTTTTGAAATCTCATAGTGTTGACATCAGATAGAACACGTAGCAATGTGATCATGCTGGAGATAGAAAGTCAGACACAGTAGGCTTTTCCTCCCAAATAATCAAAAGAGGAAAGAAATATGCAAAGATCAGGCTTGCAAATTTTTTCATAAGACTTTGGAGTTGTTTTTTGGGTTGTCACATTTATTTACCTAGTAGACATAGGTAAATGAAATAAATACCTGAGAAATTACATTCTTAATTCCTTGTTAGGGATTTGAACTTTTAAATTATTCAATATTTGATAAGCTGAGAATAATTTTAATACACATTTTACATTCTCATGGATCATTACATAAAGTAATAAAATGAAAGCAAACCAACTCATCTCACTCTTGTAAAATAATAACAATCTTTAGTAAAATAATTTATAAAGTATTCTGTAATGAGTTATGTCTGAAAAAAAGTGAAACTTGTTGCAATTAGAAAGTGAAGAATAATATTTAAAATGTAGTCTTGTGTGAATCCCCTAAGCATAAAATCACCTTGTTCTGATGATCTGCTTTTCTTGTCAATTTCCTAAGCAGAAATGGTGCTGATAAAAAGAGTACTTGGTGTAGGCATTTTTCATCGTGTGCAGTGTATCCAAGGAACCCCACAAGCTACTTGGCATTAAATTGTTAGTGTGTCACAAGCATATGACATCTTTACCTGTAACTCTGAAGATCTGGGTTAAAAACAATTCTGTGAGGCATCATACACCGCATGTTTTTCCCTTCTACTGAGCAATGTGCTTCCCAGATATACTCAAGTGTTTGGTTTATGTCCATGCACTGGGTAGAATGTGTGGACCTGGCCTTTTTTAATGGAAAGCTTATCACACAGACTGTATCTCATGAATTCTGAAGGGATCTGTGAACCCTAGAAAGCTTCATCCAAGTTTCCCTAGGGTCCTTCCTACCTTCAACAGTGGACCTCCAGCTCAGAACAATAGACAGACATACAGGCAGGCTGGCAGACAATAGACTGTCGGCCCTGGATGATGAGGTGATTTGATGTTCTGCATGCTTATTTCTTCAGTGTCTTGTTTTGCACTTAAGGGCTACATTCTAGATCTTACAGGAAATGTTACTCATTGTGGTTTATCAAAGTATTAATAAGCCAGAGATATCAAGGAGAGGCAGGCATGTAGGTGACTTATGCCAGGTTAAAAAATTAAAGGTCTCAGCCTGAATTTGTTTTTTGCTTTGAAAAGAGTGAACTTTTTAACAAGAGCATGTATGTGCTTTTGGGCAAGATAATGAGGTGTTACAAAAACTAATGAAAAGCATGTTTAAATCTCTAGTTTGGAAAAACACCCTCCAAGCGAACTTTAGGTCTCAATGGCATCAAACATGCAAAACACATAAATGTAAACTATTATCCTATTAGGCCCCTTTGGTAATCCTTTCTGTAGAGATTAGAGCCAGATCACAGCCCGAGGAAAGCCAGCTTCTCTTTGGGTTTGGGGGCCTATTTCCTGGAACTGGCCTTTGCCTCTGTCAGAAGCAGCATTTGGCACCTGAGCCAGAAGGAGAACAAATCACTGCATCTTAGTATGGCTTGCTTCACGGGTCCCCAGGGCTGTTCAGTGGACTGCAGTGGGTCCTGGCTTTGGCGCACACTGGCACTGTGGACTCAGCAGGTTATTTTCTGAGCCACAGAGGCTAGGTACATGAAACAGCATGTTTGTGCCATCCCTGGCCCCACCATACAATGCAAATGAGGAAATGTTTCCCTTTCTCACCACAGAGAACGTTCTTACTGAATGTACAAGCTCCAGCATCCAGCAAATGCTCAATATGTGTCCACTGCCTGATGGGGAGACCAGGAATATCACCACAGCGGCTGAGGTGGGAGGGAGAAGCAAGCCTGGGGCTCCGAGAACTCAGATAGAGTGGGGAAGTCCAGCTGACCCGGGCCTGGAAGGGCTAGGAGTGGGGATGGCATTGTGGGCCACAGTCACACTTGTGTGGCAGTGATGACACTGAACCTCATTATCTGGAGGAGAAAGCACTGGTAATAGAGGCTCAGATTGAAGATGGAGCCCGGGTTCGGGCCATGCCAAGCTGCGAATAACAAACTGGAGCTCAGAGCTTTACCTTGTAGATGGCATTAGTCACTCATGTGTTAGGAGACTGCATTGAAATGCAGTATTTTTTAGAGAGTAGAGCTCTTGAGAACTGATTTTAAGATGATAAAAATCAAAGATGTCAGAACCTTCACATATGGCTTGAACAGGGCTCTGTCTGAGGGAGAACATTCACAGCTCACAGCATCCTGCTTATAGCTATAAACAGGGAGCAAAGAGCTCCCCCACCTCTAGGCCTGGGGATGGGGTGAACGGATCCGTTTACTATTGCTCCTGTGCTGTTTCCAGCCCATGGGAGGAATGGCATACCTATCAGCTTGGCCTGAGCAAGTCCGATGTTTCCCTGGCCACAAGAGGCAAGTGACTTCACAGAGACCAACTGGACCCGCATGGTCACTCACACATGGCTGGTCCTCAGGCTCTGAGGTCACTTTGGGCTTCCCTTCTCTTGGGGTTGGAGATCAGGCAGGGCCAGTTTTGACAGGCCCCTTCCATCTCTTTTGTTCCCATTCCAGCTTTCTCAGCTGGATCTTCTGGATTCCCCCGATGTGATGGGAGTGACAGAAGTTGCAAGGCTCCTTGGGCCCAGACGTAGGCCAGGCCATCTTGTTTACAAGGAGCCCTGTATTTGGGTAGTAAAACTTTGACTGTTATCTTCTTTGACCTTCTTTATTTCCCAGCTATTAAAACCCTATGAAAAGGAAGGTGTGAGATGGATACCATTCCTCAGTATATTTAGAGCGAACAAAAACTCCCTGTGGGGGGTTGGTTTGTTTTTTATCATTTGACACACACCTGTCTTGTACATTTCTCTTTTGTTTTCCTTCTCAAAACCTCATGCCTTGGCAAATTACTAAAAAGCAAGTGCCACCGAGTCTCCTGAAACACTGTTCCCACATAGATTTCAGGGATTGTTTGAGCAGATTATGCCTCATACTGTGTACCTCCCACTACCCTGTGAAACATTGTGAAAATCTTTTAGTTCATTTAGGATTTAGCCCAGGGCTTTGATACAGAGAATATCAGTTTGTAAATATTTTCTCATAGTGGGGTAAGGGAGCATAAGGAATTTTCACTGCAGAGTACACCACCAGTCACATAGGATAAAGTAAGAATCATAAAATGAAAAACTGAGAAAGAACAAAGCTGGCATGATTAGAATTTTATTGGGGGACTCAGTGGATATATCTACTTGCTGTTTTTATTATGAAAATAGGGTAGAGTGACACCATCCTTTTTCTTGCTGAGGCTCTATACCTTTCACCTTGGAGAAATGCAGACTCCCAGTCTGCTCAGTGCTATAGGAATCTTTGTTTTGACAAGATCCCCAGGTGGCTTCACAAAGCTCAGTGGCATCAGCATCAAATACCCAGGAGATCCTCAGAGGCTCCATTCGGTGGGGCCAGTGGAAAGCCTGGTGATGCTGATGCTGCCTAGCAGCTGACCCTTGCTCTCTAGCTTCCCCCTGAAGGTTTATGCCCCAGTCTCCTCAAACCCCAGTCCACCCAGCACATTGTGAACAGGGAGATATCTTAGAGCAGCCCCAAACTGCACACTCAGCCAAAGCTTTGTGAGATATCTCGGTGAGCAGCCTGTCTTCAAAGTGGCTCTGGACAAGAGTGACAGCTTCTAGGCAGGTTGTCTTTAGTACATGGCTCTGGGCTCAGGAGAGAGACTCCTAGCCACTGTCCTACACACTGGTCCAAAGTTCCCTTCTGGCAGACTCCGTTTAAGCCTGGAGACTCCAGCCCAGTCTTGAAACTTTTAATTAATGACAGTTCTATGTTGATTCAAAGTCAGGACCCCTTTCCCTCCCTCTGCCCACCCTGTGGAGCCACCTTGGACGGATTCCAACCAGAATAAGGCCAGTGAGGACCCCTTATTTCCTTCAGATCCCATATCCCCAGTCAGAGAATGCTAAGTGTAATTATGTCTTTCTGATGGAGACTCACTGTGGACACCAAGGTGTATGTACCCACCTTGTAGGTGTACATACCCACCTTCTTCAAAGACCATCCATTATATGGCTTTTTAGAATCTCTCTAGCAATAAGTAAGAAAAGAAAGTGTTACCTCTCCCCTTAGGAATGTTACTATCTAACCCACTTAAAAGAGGGTTTTTCTTTAGTCCTAAAATTTTAACCTGTAATAAAATGTAAGGCTACAAGGGATCATTCCTCAGAGAATATCATTTCAAGGTTTAAAATTTTATAATCAACTGTGATAACCAATAAAAGGCATGTAGATAGTAAAGATGTGTTTGAGGGCTGGACATGTCACTTACATAAAAATGTATGAACTCTGTCCCTTGAGCCATGAAGTAATTTTTCACAGCCCACATATTTCACCAGCATTTAATTAAGCAATTGTAGGCACAAAACTAAAGGTTGAATAAATTGATGAGGAGCAACTTTACCTGATTTTGGTAAAGATCTGCTTTTGAAAAATGTGCTCTTTCAATTTGATTTTAATCAGCACATTTTACAAAAAAAGAAAAAGAGCAAGATGTACTCAGGATTCAGAAAGTTGTATGTGGTGGAGAATTTCTTGGACGTTTCCTGCGACAGAAGAGCACACAGAGTGTACTAACCAGGCTTTTGTGGGCACTGCCGGGTACTCCCGACGGTCGGAGTGCATCTTACAGTAGGAACACTTTGAGCAGAAGGTTGAGCCCCCAGGTTCAATGGTCATCCTGCAGACATCCTTCATTCCTTCCTTTTACAAGTTGAAAGGGCGTGTATCCAGTTCTATCAACTGGAAGTATTTTCCATATTAATAACCAGAAAAACAGTGCAAACTAGCTTAAAAAATAGACCAGCCTAAAAATATAAGAGGTACTTACTGACTGATGATACTGAAAAATCCAAAGGCAGGACCAAAGCAAGCAGTTAGAACAGGGTGAGTAGGACTGGCCTCTTCTGTTCCCTGAAAAGGTGGCCTTGAGAAGTTCCTGAGATGGTCATTGTTCTTCAGCATTCTCTATGAAAGCAAGATTTCCTGCTCCAGAGTTCTCAGCAAAACTCCTAGGGCTGACTGGCTCAGTTCAGGTGCTTGGCTAAACTAATAACCATAAACCAGGGGAGGAAACCTCCCCAGGACAGAGACCTGGGTCTCAGTGCCGCTCTGAACCAGCTCATGCGGGAGAAGACTTGATGCTGTAGTTTAAACCGCACTTCCTTAGCAGCGGAAGTGGGCTCAATCCCAGGAAGGCTTTTCCATTGCTGGGAAAACTCAGGCATAACATGAACAAAGGAAGGACCGGGACGGTGTGCCTATACATTGTTGCTCTTACATCCTCAAAGAAAGAGGAACTCCCCATGTCTGCAGCCTTTACCTGTGCCCAGGAGTAGGAGTTATTTAGAAAGGAGAGTTATGTCTGTGAGAGAAGCAGTTTGTAAGGAGAGAAGGAAGTGTGAGGCACTCGGGCTTTTTGTTGATGATAACTGTGAAGAGTGTTTTTTCTCAGGAGTAGCCTCAATTAGCATCTTGATGTATATGAGCAAACTGACTCATTTCCTTGAGAACTCAATTAGGATTTCTCTTACTAAGTAGGTTTGAAAGTATAGTCTCAGCTAAGAACACTTCCACATCAATGTTGAAGGTAAGGCCTATTAGCCTTGTGTCTCCAGGTAATTACATGTATCTTCATAATTATGTATGAACATTATAGTGAAACCTAAAGAGAGTATGTGGACTGATGAACATGTGTTTGCTTATCAAGGCACATATATTTTTTTCTAGTAGTAATAACTCTAGAAATATTGATGTGCTTTGGGCAGAGAATTAAGTATTTTGCCTTTAATGTTTAAAACAGTTAATTATAGGTTCCAAATAAATATATTTTTGGAAATGCAAAGTAAGTCTGATATTTAGTTCTTAATTCAGATCTTGAGTATTTGGTCATGAATAAATAATTTTTGGTAGACATTTATGACAGTATATCAGATACAACGTCATTGTCTAGGCTTTATTTTCTCTTTCATCGTGAAAAGTTAGTTCAGCAGATATTTATTATTCTCTTGTGTTTGTCAGTTAAAACAGCTAGTGTGTGTCATGAATCATTTGCATATAAGTCATTATAAGCCCAACTCAAAGCTATAAAAATTGGAAGCATCCAGAAGATGGGTTACACTTACTGAAATAAACATAATTCATAGATTGAGTAATCATGCAATTCATTCCTTTTTTTCCTGACTTTTTTTCCCCAGAACCGAATGGAGGAAAGCAAAGCACTCTTTAGAACGATTATCACATATCCCTGGTTCCAGAACTCCTCAGTCATTCTGTTCTTAAACAAGAAGGATCTTCTAGAGGAGAAAATTATGTATTCCCACCTAGTTGACTACTTCCCAGAATATGACGGTAAGTATCAGTAGCTGAGGATGGGCTTTGCCAGTGCCCTGTGGCTGCAGAGCCTGTGTTTGTGACTGTTGAAGTACAAATTACTGTTTGCTCTGTCTTGTAATGACACAAAATGTTTTATGTCCTAATACTGAAAGTTACAGAAAAAGAATTTCTCATATGTTTTGAAATAATCGGATCAGAGGAAAGAATAATCCAGTACTTTTGACCAATTGTGTATCTGACATTATAGTTTCCTCTCTCCCTCCCTTTCATTTTGTTGGAACCCACCCCTGCCTCTGTCTGGGAAGAGAACAGTTTTGTGGTCAAGAGCTCATCTCTAAGTCAGATTCAAATCTGATACTTGCTGTATTTGTAGAGCTATAGTCAAAGTCATTTGATTTTCTGGGCCTTTGGACAAAACCCGTGGGATTGTTTTATAGAATGTAACAGATATACATGTGTGTGGGGGTGTGTGTGTATATATACACACACATATGTATACACATATATATATTAAAATAGTTATCATAATGCCTGACGAATAATGAATATTTAGGAAACGTTTACTTTTGGGAGACTTCATGGCCCAGTGAAAGCCCATGATCCTTACAATAGTAGCTATCCTTTAAGCTCTTCACCCAGCACTTAGAATCTGCTATACCCACTTCATTACTCCTATGGCCTTGAATTACTTTCTTAATCCTTAAAAAAAGAGGCCTTTCCCAAGTAGGCTATGAAATTCGTAAACTGGACACCCAGCTACTCTTAGAAGTACTTTTTAATTAAGTGCATCCACATCCACCTACCCTAAAACAAGTGAGACACAGCCATTGCCCTATAAAAGTTTCAGTATAGATTAGGAGGGCCAAACTATGCCTGCTGCCGGTTTTTGTGTTTCGTTTTGTTTTGTTTTATACAGCCACACTCATTGCTGTGGCTGCTTTTATGCTATAACAGCAGAAGTGAGGGTGACAGAGTCAGTCATCTGCAAAACGTAAAATATTTACTCTTTGGCTCTTTACAAAGCAAGTTAGCCAACCCTGGTTCAGACAGTAATTAAAGGCATGCACTTTGAAAGTCTCAGAGTTCCAGTGGTGTTTCTCAGTGGTCATATTGCTCTGGATAAATTTATTAAATTGGTCCTCTGTTTCTTCCTGAGTAAAAATGATTGAATAGGATCATATGGAAATCACTTAGCACAGCACATGGTATGGGTAAGAGCCAAACCCAGAAGTCCTTATTACAGAATGTGTGTTGCAGCAAGATAATAAACTATATTTAAAATTACCTTTTCAGCAGATAATATCCATAATGGGTATTATTAGTTCAACAGTATTTTTGTACTTCTACAAGCTCCTGGGAAATTATTATTTATAAACTAAGAGTAACCTTGGCTTATACCTTTCCATGAAGACACAAAAGCATCAGGGACGGAGGTGTAGTCATCCTTTTGTCCCACACGCATTTGACATGGTGCTGGCTCCTGGAAGGCGAGTATTACTTGTTTAATGCACTCAAGTTCCCATCTCAGATACATAGAAGGATTTGAAAGCTGGTGAACTAAAATGCATGCATTTGGGGATGTTGCCATGTTGTAGAAATAGTGCCCCTCTTTTGTTAGCAGTATATCTACATTTTCTCTCCAAGTACACTTTCTTCTGTGCTTTGCTTTGCTTTTAAAAACAACACTCTGACCTAAATAGCATTTTCTCTTTAAAACTTTTTATTTTGCTATTAGCTGGAGACAAGTAATAAGTGCCTACACAGACTGTGGATGGAAGTAACTTAATGTTTAGTTTCCTTGCTGTCCCCTGTTACAAGCTATTTCTTTTCCACACAAAACCTTCCTGAGTAACATGAGTGTGAAGCAGACCCAGGCAGATGTAATTGCCTTCCAGACCTGGAAGGAGACTCTTCTTAATTTTTGTCAGAGTTAGGTGAGAATCAGTGGATGGAAAATGAACTGCTACACAGCCCCCTCAGCGTCCCCAGAGCCAGGTCATTTTCCTGACATGCTTGCATAAGGACAGATCACACTGCCCACCTACAAATCTTGAAACGCAACCCCAGACTCCACCCATAACAGCCATAGCCACGCCACGGGGCAGGTGACTGTTCTGCAAAAAAACCACTCTTCTTTGTTGAGTGTTTGCAGAACTGTTTGTTTCTCTCTGCAGCATTTTTCTCATCTCTTTAAAAATCTTAATCTCATAATTTCCCCAGATTCCCTATCAAGTATGAGCATTTCCCTTCCAATATGTGCCTGTTGTGAGTGCTTTGATATCCAAAGATGTTTTTACTGTTAACCTCCCACAGTGCCCACATAACGCCCATAGGAAATGTGGCACAGAAGAAGAAAAGACACTGATTTTACTATTCTCAAAGCAAACGCAGCTGTCATTTCATGAAGCTCAAAAGCCCTTGTAAGATGAACTAAGGCCAAAAAAATCTAGGCCCACTCAGTAGTGGTAATAAGCATGTTTATAGTATTATAAATTCACACTTCCACATTTCTGCACTTACAAGGTCTTAATCATAATGAATACTATTTCTGCAGTTCTTTTCGGGAAGGGAAATTACCATTCTACATGGACTTGAATTGCAAATGTTCATAGAGACTGGAATTCTGTTCCTACTATGATGAATAGAATGCTTTTTTTGTAGTTTACATTTATTCAAATAATTTATGCTTACAAACATAATATACTCCAAGTGTACTTCAGTGAACTTGAATCTGGTTTTTATATTCCTTGAGTAAATAAAGAAGAAAAAAAGTTGCGGTCCCTTCCTTCCCAATATACTAAGTAAAAAATCATCCAGCTCAATCACAGGCCAGAAATAATATTATGATTTTATGAAAATGACAGGCTTCTGCTGTGACAATCTTATTAGTCTCTGGTTTTAAATATTTTTAGTACTGCTGTGGAACTAGGAAGTTAACCATAGTAATTGAGAAATGTAGGATGTTAAATATTTACATATTTTTAAATTTTTATTAGTATAGGTGTGCAGTATATAGTGATTATATTCATCATGGGGAGTTAGTACATATACATAACACATCTTAATTCATTTTTCTTTTGGTACTGGGGATCAAACGCAGGACCTTGCGCTTGCAAGGCAGGCATGGCACCACTGAGCTAAATCTTTGGCTCTACATGTTAATTCTTTTTATGTTCCCCTCTCCCTTCCATCTCTTGATCTCCTTCCCATTAAATAAAATTTAATAATTACGTAAAATGTTTTAATTGGTGTGCTTTTATTTAATATGATTCCAGCTTTCTCAGTTGCTGTCAAAAATTTCAGTTCGCGGCACCTAACTCAAAAATATGAACAGTACTTTTATTAACTCCTAACTTCTAGCAGTGTTGGATATAAGTTCATAGGAGTGAGCTCCAATTAGTACTAAGGTCAATTTGAAAATTTTCAAGTTGGCAGTCTAAAAATCAGAATGTATTTTAGTTAGAAGTGGTGGTCTGGCTCTCTGTAAAGTTCTCAAACTTAAATGTATCCCAACTTTGCATCTTAACCTTTTTGAGTGCAATTGCATGGCATTAATTCCACTTATAGTAATGTGCAGCCATCACCAGGATTTCCAATTTTTTTTTTCATCACCCCAGCTACGCAGTAACCACCCCATTTTTCTCCCCTTTCCACCTGGTAATCCCTATTCTACTTTCTCTGATTCTGCCTAGGTACCTCTTTTAAGAGGAATTATACAGTATTTCTCACATCTGGTTTATTTTACTTATATGTTTTCAAGGTTCATACACCTTGTAGCATCTGTTAGAACCTCATTTCACTTATGGCTGTCTAATTGAATGCCACGCCAGCTTTGGCCTATCTGCTCACCAGCTGATGGGTTTTGTCCACCTCCTAGCTCTTGTGACTGATGCTGCAGTAACACTGACCTGTGGGAGCCCCTGCTCTTGAATCTTTTGGATGTAGACTTAGGAGTAGAATTGCTGGGCCATGTGGGAATTGTTTCTTTAAATCTTTAAGGAAGTTTCCTACAAACTTTTTTCAATGGCTGCACCATTGTACATGCCTACCACCAGTTCATGAGGGTACAAACTTCTCTTCCTTGCCAATAGTTATTTACTACTTTAAAAAACTTACAGCCATTCTAGGAGGAGAAGGTATATCTTATGATTTTAGTTGACATTTCCCTAAATGAGTAACAGAGTTAAGCATTTTTTCATATGCTTATTGGTCATTTATATATCTTCTTTTTGAAGAAATGTGTATTCAGATATTCCCTGCTTACTTCTTTGCTCATTCATTTATTCATTCATTCATGTATTGGTTGTACTGAGGCTCAAACCCAGGCCTTGATCATGCTTAGGCAAGTGTTCTGTTATCTGTTGCTGACCTATATCCTCAGCCCTTTTACCCACTTTTTAATACAGCTGTTTGCCTTTTTGTTGAGTTGTAGGAATTCTTTTAGTCCAATTTATTGATGCTTTTCTTTTGCTGCTGCTGCTTTGGTGTCATATCTAAGAGTTCACTGCGAAATTAATATGCTTCTAATTTATCCTGATAAATATATCACAGTTCTTATACCAAAACATCTAGGGCAATGCTTAGTACATAAAAGACTCCAAATAAATGTGAAAAAATGTAAACCAAGTCTTTTCATAATCACACATAGTGAACTGAATGTTTAATGTAGGGTGCTCAGAAACACCAGAAGTCAACAAAGCAAGACCGCGGAGGACAGTGGACCTGACCTTAAGGTCCTGATGTTGGATTCTGAGTTTTTTTGGGGGTTTTTTGGTGCTGGGGATCGAACTCAGATCCTTCCACTTGCGCAGCAGGCAGCGAAACCACTGAGCCAAATCCCCAATAAATCTTCCTAATTTTTTTTTTTTTTTTGGTACCGGGGATCAAACTCGGGTCCTTGTGCTTGCGCAGCAGGCGGCGAAACCACTGAGCCAAATCCCCGGCCCGGATTCTGAGACTTTAATCTGTAGAATGTAAAATGATCCATAAGAGGGGGTCTTTGGAGCCAGATTGATAAGATAGCCTGAGGCGGCTATGTCTGTATGCACACTTTTTTTGCGGGGTGGCAGGGGGAGGTGATGTATTGGGGATCGAACTCAGGACCCTGCACTTGCAAGGCAGGCGCATTGCCAGTGGGCTAAATCCCTGGCCCTGTACACTTATTATGGAGCTGGAATACTTTACTCAGTGGAACAGAAGTGAGCTGTCACTCCCCTACTAAACAGCCTACAGTGCCTCCCCATCAACCAAAGAAATGGAATAAAGAAACTTAGCATGACTTCAAATTGTCTCTCTGTTTGCACCTATCCCTATTTTATTGGTGGGTGGATGGGTGAACTGAATGGAAAGCTAAAATGACAAAAGAAATTACACCAGTAGTGTTAGAAAACATGATCATATCAATCTGCAATGCAGTTTAGTCTCCATGAGCAATGACAAAATAAATATTTATTGAATGAATGATGAACAAATGCATTAATGATCATCTAACAAGCTCCTTTTTTTTTTTTTTTTGCTTGGCAAACAGGACCCCAGAGAGATGCCCAGGCAGCTCGAGAATTCATCCTGAAGATGTTCGTGGACCTGAACCCAGACAGTGACAAAATTATCTACTCCCACTTCACGTGCGCCACAGACACCGAGAACATCCGCTTTGTCTTTGCTGCTGTCAAGGACACCATCCTCCAGTTGAACCTGAAGGAGTACAATCTGGTCTAATTGTGCCTCCCTTCCCTTCCCTGGTGGGCTATTGAAGATATACAAGAGGGACTGTATTTCTGTGGAAAACAATTTGCATAATACTAATTTATTGCCGTCCTGGACTCTGTGCGCATATCCACAGAGTTTGTAGTAAATATTATGATTTTATTTAAACTCTTCAGAGGAAAAACAGGATGCTGAAGTACAGTCCCAGCACATTTCCTCTCTATTTTTTTTTTAGGCAAAACCTTGTGACTCAATCTATTTTAAATTTTCAGTTATGCACTCACAAAGAGTCAGTCTCTCTCTCTCTCTCTCTCTCTCTCTCTCTCTCTCTCTCTCTCTCTCTCTCTCTCTCTCTCTCTTCCCCTCTCTCCCTCTCTCCCTCTCTGCCTCTCTCCCTCTCTCCCTCTCTCCCCCTCCCCCCCTTTTCTATTGAGCAAAATGAAGCTGATTTTCCTTTTTCATAATCCATATCTTCTCCCTGAATTTTCCCCCCAGGTTACAACACACAACAGCCTTTATTCTGGCTCCATTCTTTGTCAAATTTTTCTCTGGAATGATAATCAGGACATTGTCATTCGATTTAAGCCATCCTACATCAGCTTAATCTAACAATTTTTAGTATTTGCTGAAGGATTATATGTATTACTACTATGGTTCTGTATTGTGCTCCATACATATGTAGTGTTTCTATATTATTGTCTCACTTTGGACTGGGATAGTGGATGCCCGTTGAACAGTTAAGCATCATTTCTTTTGGGTTTTGACCTTCAGCTGCATTTTAATTGCCCAAAAAAATGCTCAGAAGTCAGAGGGCTGGGCAGACATACACACTGGGAGTCCTTTCTTTTGAAATCCATGTGCCATTGTCCTTCCTTCCTTTCTTGCTTTTCTTTTTTTCCTCTCCTCATCTTCTTTAACTGTTAATTGCAGATGCCAAAAAATATGCCAACACACACTACATTCCCCCAATGGCTGCTACCCAGGTTCTTCTTTTCAGAGGTTTTTCTTAACTGTTTATTTAGCTCCAACTTTTCCTTTCCTCTTTTTTTCCTTTGTGTTTGGGCCACAATTTTAAAGTGATTTTTATTATGGGTATGTGCTGCCAAAGCTGGCCGTCAAATAAAATGAATTAAAAAGAGCTTAATTAAAGCCAGCATCTTCAAATGTAAGCAAGTAAGACTGTGAACTCTAAGATGACTGGCTGAGAATGAACCTGAAATACCAATTGCCAAACAGTTGGTAACTGTAAATTTGACTCTCACAGTCCATTCTTTTCTTTGCCCTTAAGATTACATTGTTTATTGTCCATGTCCCACATTGATTGTCCAAATCAGCAGTGTAGAAAAGTATCCTTTGTGCTTTATCATGAAATCTGCTTATGTTTCTTTGTTTGAAGCCAGTTTTACTTACTCTTTATGTTCTTTAAATTCAAGTAAGTTTGCCAAGAACATCAGTTGATAGTATTATCCTGACACCTTTAATTTGAGGAAAAAAAAAAAGTGACTGCTAGTTTACCATATTCAGGGTCTTCTTGAGATGGTGACTGGTTAAGTTGAACATGAAGAAAATTTGTGTATTTAATTCAAAAATACCCTCTCAGTGTTCCGTTGAACATGTATTTATGTAACTGAACCTACTAGGAGAGATGTTTGGAATTCTATATGTGCAATTTTTCAGCAAATGCAAGAAATACAGCACATGTATCCATAAGCTTCTGTCAAGCAGTCTAAGTTGAAATGTGATTTAAGAAAATAAATCATGATTGCTACAAAGCTGCTGGGAAGCTAGAATTAGCCCATGATGCTGTTCTTGATACTACTTGGCACTAGTCTGAACTTCTATATTAATCATTTTTTTTGAGTAACGAAGGGGAGAGGGAAAATTAACAATTTATTAGATGAGTACCAAAGTTACTCAGTAGTAATGAAATATTCTTATTCTTCACTCTCCCAGTCTCAAAACCCACAGGTTACTCTTTTTTTCCTTGCTCAGAAAAGCGCCTGTAATTTAATTAACAAACATTCCGCCTGTAGGTGTAGTGCAATTACGAATGCTCTTAATCATTGTACATACATCTCTTGATATTGCAGCATCCATACTGGCTTTGTAATCATTAATTTTGGGGCAGATTGAATGTGCTGTATTGATATGTATCTATGTAATTGTATTGTATGTCTTATAGCTAATTCACATTTTGAATAATGTTATTTTATTTACTTTTTTAAGAGAGGAGAATGTAAATTTGTCAGTTTATTTCTGACTAGGGATATTGTTTTCCATTTAGAAAAGAAGAAAAAAAACCTTACTATCATACAGAGCGGTACTAGCATCGTGCTGTATAAAATCATTTGCACATTCCTGAGTAGAGGTATACTGATTATAAGACCCAAAGGTAATTTCATAGCAAAATACATAAAATCAGTTGGAGCTTTTATACAAACATGGAAACCAACTTTGTAGAACTTTTGCCATTTGATCTAGGATTGGAATATGAGCTTTTATACAATTCATATTCTTATTTGGCAAATGCACAGTTTAGTATTACCTCTCTGATGGCCTTTATTAGAAAGGCAGTTTTAGAAGCTATTGTGATCCATTAAGGAGATGTTTTAACAGCTAGAGACCACTGCTTGCCTGAAAGGGCAATCTTAAATTTGGTGCAGCAAAAACAAAGACAAAAAAACAAAAAACAAAAAAAAAGAAAAGAAAAAAAGTAAACAACATTTGATGGCCTACAGTGTGTATAGAGAAAACCTCATCACAAGATCATAAGTGTTACAGTTTTAGGGAATCAAGATATTCTATTTAATAGAGCTATAGTAGATGTAGTTGATTAAACCTGATCTCAAAGCTCATAGGAGCTGAGCAAAACAGGGAAAGATTGTTATATTTGTCTTTATGAAATTGGGATGGAATTTGCTATGCAGAATTGAGGTTTGTGGCTTCACTGCTCATCCTGGGGTGCATGACAGGATCCCTTCTTTTGAGAAAGGAAAAAATTGATCACCCTAGCTGCAGCGATGCATAGAAACCTAATTGTATCCACATTAGTCAATTGAAGCTAAAGGATTTTTTGTTGTTTCTTTGGGGTTTTATTGAAAGGGCGAGGGGTGGGAAGGGATTCTTTTCAGTTTTGTATAAAAACAAAGTTTACTCATGCTTTCTCTTCTATTGTGATTGCAAGCGTTCTAAGCGTGTGCTGCTGGACTCTTGTTGATGTTCTAGGTAATGGAGGCTTGTGGCGAATTTTATGGTGATGCACATGTCTTACTCAAAACACAGGAACCTTCCTTCAGTATGCCAAGGCAAGCAGCCATTTCATGACTCACTGAACACACCGCAGTGTACCAGTTTACAGATGATTTTTCCCTCTTTTTTTGTGTGATGGGGCAGTTCCAACCCATAGAGAATTCCTTATTTGTAAATTGGAGGTTTCTACTATATGCCTTACAGAGCTTAAATTCAGAAGTTTGTGCCTCATATCTGAAACAAAGGGAAATAACACGCCCATTCAAAAGTCAGTAAGTCCCCTCGAACTTGTGGGGTTTTGTTTTGGGGGATTTTGGTTTTTGAGTTCTATTTTTTTCTTTCTTAATAATGACATATAAAGAGCTCTGTTCAATGTCATAAGTAGACTGGAAACAAAATTTAGGAATCTTCATATGTTGTTTACTAACAGATGTCATTTACAAAAGGTATTCAAAAAACATCTGAAACTTTTTTTTGGTAGATTATATTTAAAAAGGAAATTCAGCTAAAGGGCAATTTACTTTTTGTACTTCAGACTATCTTGATTGTCAAAGTGTATGAACTGTAATTTAAAAATCTATACTGCCATATGATTGTAAATTTTAGTTGTCTTAAGTTAGGAATTGGTAAAAAGCTATGCTGGATTTGGGTCAGAATAACTTCATTATTTGCAAAAAAAAGTTAAAAATAATGGGAAGAAAGGGCTGCATAATGAGATATTGCAAGAATCACATATTGGTTGGAAATTCCCCTTGGATTACCTTCAGATTACCCTCAATTTCCCTTTGTTTTCAGTTTCTCAAAAAGAATTAATGAAATGAAATATAGCAGAATGTTAACCCATATGAAAATAAAGTGTACCCAAATATTGTATATTGCTGCGCTTCTTAAAACTAAGGGTTTAAGAGTCGATCCCCGGTACCAAAAAAAAACAAAGGGTTTAAAACCACTTAATTGGTCATTAACATCTCAAATGATAAAATAAGATGTGCTTGGTATATGCATTCATATTTTCTCCCAAAGATATTCTTTGGTTAGAAATACACACAAAAATTGAAACTAGTAATTTTGTGTTTATCTCTCTCTACATATTTCCAGCATATGTAGCACTAATAGATCTGTCCTGGTACCCGTGTCTTTGGGATTTCATTTTGGTTCCATCAAATCAGGAAAAGAAATGGCTTAGGTAGAGATTTTTGGAGCCAGACACCTGCTGGTTAGTAGATACTTAGTACAGTCTAAACTTGTCATTTGTTTTCTTAAGAAAATAAACCATTTCCTGCTCTATTTCCAACTGCCACTGCCCTTTCAGTAACATCCTTGCCTCTAGAATCTTGTTAAAGTATGCACACACACCTCGTACACAGTAGGTGCTCAGATATTAATTTCTTTCTTGCCCTCATCTACCACATGGCCTCCATTTCCCCACAATTCCAACCCAACAATACATGGTATTTACATATTATGAAAATAGCTATTGGGTAAATTTGGATCTTACTTGGGTAAAGAAATTTTGACTTTCATAGAAGCTTTTTTTTAGGGAAGAATAACAGGGAGGAAAGTATTCTTCAGTAGAATACTTTTAGGATTAGAAAAAAAGATGGAAAATTACTGTGTAACTTTGTCCAGGTTACATTGATTGAAACTCATTTTCAGTGGATTTCTTTTCCTTGAAGAATTCTCTAAATGCAGCTTCCTGCTGGATTCCTCAGCCATCATCATGTTGGAAACCCTGACTAGGCCTATGTATTTAGGGAGTTTTGTCAGAAAACATTTTTAACTTGCAGTATTTAAATGAATCATATTTACTGTTCTTAAAATGTCATTCAAATGCATGTATTGTCTATTGTTTGGGGATGGGAACTAGTTTTGCAAAAAAACACACCTTATGTTGTATAATAATGCCCTAATGATCTTGCTGGTTAAAAATACAGTATTTTTGGCCATAATTTGGTACTACAGTATTCTTCATTCTTGAGTTTTGTTTCCCTTGAAGTTACCTAAGCCCCTCTCAGAATATCTTGTATTATAAAGAATCTTTGCTTCCTCAAACACTTTCTAGTGCACATACATTTTCCAAAGCAGGTGGCTTTAATGATTTCTAAACACACACACAGCCTTTTTCTTATCTCTACATAATCAGAAATTTCAGTCCCTTGTATTAAAAGTATACAGATAAGTAGTATTTATCAAATTTCCTCTTTAAAAAACTTGCCCTTATTTAGACTATAATCAACTTTACTGTGGCTGGTCAGTAAAGACTCACATTGTCAAGAGCCCCCTGTCTGCACTTGGAGGCCATCTTCTGATTGGTAGAACTCTCACAGCTCCACCTACTTTGCTATGTAAAGGCAGATGCTTGGGTTCATGGTGTTCCTCATTTGAGTTCTGGTAGTAAGTGGAGTCCATCTGGGAACAGGATCTGGCACAGTTGTCTGTTATTCTGTGGTTCTAGAGACACATCTTAGTTCTTGAGGTCTGCTGAAAACTAACTTTCCTTCCTCTAGGAATTTTATGAAGTAGGGGTGAAGGTGGCAAATGTTTTTCTAGAAAACAGGTGCGTATGTGGGGACATAAAACCATAGCAAAAGCAAAACTTAACTTCTGCTGCTTATGATCAAGTCTTGCCAACTGCTAACCCAGCCCTTGTCTAGGAAAGTGTCTTTTTAAATGCTCTTCCATGCAAATACTTTAGGGAAGAGTGTCTTTTTTTTTTTTTTTTTAAGCTTTTGGTCCAGTAAAAGGTGCCTGCCTCTTACTGTTAAGAGGTGGTGTGAATGAGCACATTCCTGACATGAGCAGATCCCGTAGCCTGTCTTCTGAAGAACTAGGGTGCTCAATCACACACCAGCATACCCCTCCCTGTGGCTTTGACCTGGGCTTAAGCCCTGGAGGACCAAGGTCTTTCTGTAGTATCATCATCTTGAAGATCCTCAGCTTGGGGGTGGGGGGGGGGAGCATCCTCTTAAGTATTATTCCTGACAGATACTTTAACCTGACCTTTGACTCAGAGCAAGCCCAAGTCCACTCTCATCAGGTTTTTTTTTTCGTAGCCTTTCTCTTATAGCTTCCATTTTTCTCATAGGTGGTATTAATACCTTCAAGACTGCCTTTTGAGGAGACAGTTAAGCTGAAGCCAGAAGGCCAGGGTGAAACTTGATGCTGAAGAACAAAGGCATTTCTGATGAATTGGCAATTTTTCTGCTTTTCTGTTGTCTGATTTTGAGTCGTTACCATACTCACCAGGTTCTCCATATTTAAACCCTCGCTGAGATTTGGTCAGGCTTTTGGAGAGTGAAAAGGTGAGTTTCAGGCTGGTTTGTTTTGTCTTAAATTACTCGTGCATTACATCAGTCTTGCCTAATTATAGTACAGCTCCAGCCATTCCAAGGAACTCAGTGCAGACCATTTAAATGGAGCCCAATAGATCCGTGGAAAACAAGGCCATGGTTAAACAGTGTAGTTCTCTTTGTAATCCAAGGTGTCTAAGGAAGTACTGAAAGGATTTTTTCCTTTGAATTCTCATGCCTCAAAACTACTGAAATTTTATCTGGGAGTGTACCACCACGCCCAGCTCAGGCATCTTTAGAAATGAGAAGACCATGAAAAAGACATGGGGGCAAGCAAAATCTGATGCCTGAAAATGAGTCTGCCATACTGACTGCCATGGCCTGGACAGCTAACACAGCTTCTGAGGAGACCCGTGCGTGTTCGGGGCTGGGCCTCACTAGGAGGGCAAGCCTGTTGAGAGTCCCAGCCCTGCCCGCCAACACATGGTCTAGTTAAGGCGCCAGCATGAACACACCTGACGCCCAATTGGAGCATCAGTGGTTGTATTCTGGGGATCAGAGCCACCTTAGTGAAAGGGTCGTGCTTGCTTTATGTGAGTTCCAGAAGGCCCACTCCAGTGATGTAGCCTGGTAAGTTCAAGTGTGGGTGTAGGGCATCAGATTACAGGACTGCAGCACTATATTGATGTGTGGTGTACTGTATGCCGATACATTGTAAGTACTCCCAACTGTGCCCAGTTTTAAATCTCCCCTGTGATGCAAGGAGATGCTTCTGTGTGTTGCTCTTGGCCCTGTAGACAAAGCCTTGCTTATTTATCCCTGTGGTTATTATAAGGATGTTAAGTCAGAAAGTAAGTTTTCATTTTGACTAAAAAGATTTAAATCCACTAGCAACCAGTGTATTTCAGGTTTTTTCTTACCAGTTTTTCTAGGTCTAAGAACAACCATAGTAAATTTTTTTTTTGGTGGGGGAGGTACTGGATCAAACTCGGGACCTTGCGCTTTCGAGGCAGGAGGCAGAACCACTGAGCCAAATACCCACCCCAACCATAGCAAATTTAAAAGTTTGGTTTTGTTTGTTTTGCACCACTGTGGATTGAACCTAAGGCTTCACCATTGCTAGGCAAGCACTCTACCACTAAGCTGCATCTCCAGACCTTTCATTTGATTTTTATTTTGAGATACAGCCTATGTTGCACAGGCTGGCTTAAAATTGCGATCCTCCTGCTTCAGCCTCCTGTTGGCTGGGATTACAGGTGTGCACCACTGTGCCTAGCTTATTAAGATTAAAGGGCAGCAGAACCTGGGCTGGAGCATTATCTTGGAGTGATAAGGGGTGTATCTCCATTAGAGACTGGGAATAGAGGTTTCCAGATAAACCTGCAGGTTTTAGGTGCACTATCACTGTAGATACCATCATTTCAGTTCCTGAGTAAGTGTTCTCCAAACAAAATTGCTTGCTTTGCCCTGAGAATGATGAATTCCCAGAATACCAGGCAAATGCCTTGCATATGCTTGTGCAGAACCACAAAAGCAGACAAATGCATAGTTTGGGGACTGTGATCTTGAGTTATCCTCAGAAGCGCTGAGAATGACTGCCCTTCCACAGCTGATGGTGCACATGGAAGTCAAGGTAGTTAGGTCTCCTTTGGGGTGGAGGTGGCCTGCATCATTTAGCATTCTGTGGTCATAGGCTAGAAGCCAAAATTGACACCTAAGGAGTGATTCTCATCCAGTAAGGGACAAAGGAGGGTGAATGCATACTCCAGCTTTGTGGCCTACAGTGGGCCTGAGACTTTCTTCTATGTAGCCTCTCACAGGGTCCCCAACAACTGAGCCCCAGCTTCCAAAAAGCACAGCCTTTACATTAATGCATCCTTTATTGTTTTTTTTCTGTCTCACTTCACACTCTTCACTCTGCTTTCTGACATCACCTCTTAAATGAACTTACAACAAAATCCTTTACACAGGGTCATCTTTGCAGGAGACCCCTAAGTGAGGATCAGTGAGGATAGCTTAGGGGAACCCCTAAGTGAGGATAGCTTTCATGGGGAGGAGCAGCCGTAAGGACTCATCAGGGCCAGCGAGATGGAGAGCTGGTCACAACTAGGGCTGAAAACACTGCCTTGAATGGACTCCCAGCTGCCTCTCCTGAGCTGTAAGATTGAACTCCTGGACTCCTGGCATGAAATGAATTGGTCACACAGGCCCACAGTGGTGAGAAAAATAATTATGAAAAACATTCCATATTTTGGGGAAGCTACTACTACAGCATTTAAAAAAAATTTTTTTTTGTTTTTGCAGTCCTAGGGATTGAACCAAGGACCCCATGCACACTAGGCAAGCACTCTACCACTGAGCTATATCTCCAGCCCTCTGGAGCATTTTTAAAAGACAGTAATTAGTTTTCATTGTTAAAGAGCAATGATCTGGTCATTTCAGCCTCATTTTCATTCCGTGCACAGGAATTCTGCAGCCCTTTCCTCCACCTGCCCGGCCCTGGACATTGGCTTCTGGATCTGCCTCCCACCAGCCACCTTGGAGACACCAAGGCACTCTGCTCCTCTGGCCAAAGGATGGTGCTGACATAGAGACAGGAAAAAGGAAAGGATGTTCCACCAGAAACTTGGCACATATGGTGACATTTAATTTTGGGTGAAGATCAGAGACAAGAATATGTTTAAAACTGTTACAAAGTAAAGAGACATTATCTAGGCCACGTTCTATGAGTTATTTGCTGCCTACTTAGCAAAGGCGTATTCTCATTAAGAACAACAAAATCCATAGACCCAAATTATTTGAGATATCAGGGAAGATAACAAAATAGATCAATGAGGTACTTGCCAGCCTCACAGAAGATATAAGTAATAAAATATTGGGCCAAATAAAACGATCAGCAAGTCCACAGAACATATTATTAAAACCTAGAAGAACTAAACAAAATAATGCAAAACATGCATGACCAGCATAGAAAAAAATTAGAGTCCATAAAAAGGTCCCAAATAGAAATTCAGGGGATTGAAAATGCTATCAAAAACATGGGCACCAGAAATGACCAGTGTGAGAAGACAGTGTCAAAACTAGTAGACAGGGCTATTGTCAGTGACCAGTTAATTACAGACAGTGCAACATGGGCAATGTTCTCTTTGCTCCTAGATGATCCAAAGAAGACTAATCTAAGATTAATCAGTATCAGCAAACAATCAGTAGATAGCACAAATGGCATAAAAATTCTATTTACTAAAATAATAGCAGAAAACTTTCCAAATAAGGAAAATAATGTAGCATACAGATAAATGAAGAATATAGAACCCCAAAGAGCTACATTCAGAAAAAAATAGCCACAACATATTATGGTCAATATCCCAGATGTCCAACATAAGAACAGAATATTAAAAGTAGAAAAAAGCAATGAATCACTTACAAAGGAAAACAATCTCCAACTCAAGCTGAAACTATCTTTCAAGATTGATGAAGAAATAAACTTTCGTGATAAAGAGCACCAAAAAAATTCGTGACCACCAAACTGATATAGGAGATAGGGGGTGGCAACACACTGGCTGGAGAAGTGGGCGAGATCTGTCAATTCCAAGTTCCCAGGACATCACCAGGACCCATACATAGAACTTCTCACAGGTTCCCACAAGATGTGGACCTCATAAAATAGATGACATGCTATGAGGAGCCTGCTGTTGTGACTTTTCACAGTAGCCCACTGTGCATCTCCTAGATGCAGGGTGCACCTTTATCTTTGCTTTTACCCTTTCTTTTGTTCTTCCCTTACCCCTGCACCCTTCACCTTTAAAATAAACTTTTGGCATCGTTTTTGGCTTGTCTCCTCCAGTTCTTTGTTCAAGACAAGAAGGATTTGGATGGAATACTTTTGTTTGGTTAGCCTTTTTTTTTTTTTTTGGTACCAGGGATCAAACTCAGGTCCTTGTGCCTGTGCAGCAGGCAGCAAAACCACTGAGCTAAATCCCCGGCCCCTGGTTAGTTCTTTTTAAAGGAACTACCTGACAACAAAACCAGTACTCCAAAATACTCTCAAGGATACCCTAGAAAGAAAGAATGAAGTTAACAATGACAAAAGATCTACTAGAATGAATATACCAGGTAGGGTGACCAGTTATATAGAAAGGAAAAATAGAGAATCAGCAACAGGAAAATAAGGCAATAACAGGAATAAGTCAGTACTGATCAGTAGTAATGTGAATGGTCTCAATTCTCCCATCAAAAGACACAGACTGACAAAATGGATCAAGAAACAAAACCCAGTATGCTGTATACAAGAAACACTTTTGACCCCAAAAGAAACTCATGGATTGAAAATCAGAGGGTGGAAAATAATATTCCATGCAACAGAAACCCTCAAAATAGCAGGTGTAGCTATCCTATATTCAGATAAAGTGGACTTCAAGCCAAAACTGATCAAAAGAGGCAGAGGATGTCACTACATATTGGCTAAGCGAACAATCCAACAGAAAGACATGACAATTATTAACATATGTACACCAAACAACAGGATACCCAACATTATAAAACAAATACTACTGGACATAGAAGACCAGAAAAACATAAACACAATAATAATGGGGGACCTCAATATCCCAGTATCACAAATAAACAGATCAGCTAGACAAAAAATAAAGAATATCAGAGTTGGACAAAACTTTTGAACAAATAGACTTAATAGATATTTACAGAGTGTTCCACCCAACAACAGAACACACATCTTTTCAGCAGCTCATGATGCTTTCTCCAAAGTAGACTACACACTAGCCAATAAAGCAAGCTTAAGTAAGGAAAAGAATTTAACATACAGATAAATGAGGCGTATAGAACCCCAAAGAGCTACATTCAGAAAAAAAATCCACAACTCATCATAGTCAATAAAAGACTTGAAATGAATTGAAATTATGCTATATATTTGATCAGATCGTAGGACAATGAAGTTAGAAATCAAAGGCAAAAGAAAACACAGAAATTATGCAAATGCATGGAAACTAAACAATACACTAAAAAAAAAGTTAGCGGGGGCGGGGGGGGGGGCTGGGGATTTAGCTCAGTGGTGCTGCCACCTGCCTCGCAACCGCAAGGTCCAGAGTTTGATACCTGGTACCAAAAAAAAAAAAGTTACAGAAAAAATCAAGGAAGAAATTCAACAGTTTCTACCTCTAAATGATAATGCCAGTACAACATACCAGAACTTAGGAGACACAGTGAAAGCAGTCCTAAAAGGCAAATTTATGACTGTGAATGCCCACATCACAAAAACAGAATGAGCCGAAATAAATAGCCTAACTATGCACCTCTTGGTCCTAGAAAAACAAGAACAATCCAAACTCAAAACTAGTACAACAGGGGCCAG
Source organism: Heterocephalus glaber (assembly GCF_053883595.1). NCBI lineage: Eukaryota > Metazoa > Chordata > Mammalia > Rodentia > Bathyergidae > Heterocephalus > Heterocephalus glaber. The sequence goes on along the minus strand of NW_028258317.1, from coordinate 60,830,531 downwards.
GGATTTAGCTCAGTGGTTTCACCGCCTGCTGCGCAAGCGCAAGGACCAGAGTTCGATCCCTGGTACCTAAAAAAAAGAAAAAAAAAACTAGTACAAGAAATGAATCAATTCAAAGAATCAATGAAGAATTGGTTCTTGGAAAAAATAAAATAGACAAACCCTTAGCCAATCTAACAAAAAAGGAGAAATTATACCATGGAATTAGAAATATAAAAGGTGAAATCATAACAGACACTGCCAAAGTTTTTAAAAAAGCAACAATTTAGCAAACCTGTATTTACCAATAAATTGGAGAATTCAAAAGAAATAGATAAATTCTTGGATACATATGAATTACCAAAATGGAACCAACATTTAAAAACCCTGAATAGGGCCGGGGATTTAGCTCAGTGGCACCACACCTGTCTTGCAAGCACAAGATCCTGAGTTCGATCCCCGGTACCAAAAAACAAAACAAAAACCCTGAATAATTCAATAAAAGGCAATGAAATTGAAGCAGAAAAAAAGAACCTACTAATTAAGAAAAGCCCAGGTCTGGATTGGATCATAGCTGAATTCTGCAAAAACTTCAGGGACGTTCTAACACCAATATTCTTCAGGGGTTTTTTTTTTGGTACCAGGAATAGAACTCAGGACCTTGCACCTGTGAGGCAGGCCGTGGAACCACTGAGCTAAATCCCTGGCCCCTCTTCAGGTTTTTAATGAAATCAAAAAGGAAACTACCATTACCCTGCTTCTAAAACCAGCCAGAAATCCAACGAAAAAAGAAAACTACAGGCCTGTTTAATGAACACAGATGCAAAATCCTCAATACAACACTGGCAAACAAAATACAAAACTCTTCTAAAATATCATACATCATGACCATGTAGGCTTCATCCCAATGATGCAAGGATGATTCAATATATGGAAATCAATAAACGTAATACACCATATAAACAGAAGCAAAGACAAAAATCACATCTCGATAGATGCATAAAAAGCCTTTGACAAAATCAAACATCTTTTCATGATAAAAACACTGAAGAGAATGGGTATTGATCAGGACTTTATCTTAATTTGATAAAAGCCGTTTATAACAAACCTACTGCCAACGTCATATTAAATGGAGAAAAACTGAAAGCTCTCCCACTAAAATCAGGAACAAGACAAGGATATTCACTACCACCACTTCTGTTAAACACAGTACACAAAAAAGAAATAAAAGGGATATATATATAGTAAGAAGTCAAATTATCATTATTTGCAAGTGACATGATCCTCTACATAGAAAACACAAAAAAATCCACCAAAACACTCTTAGAATTAATTACAAAATTCAGTAATATAGCAGGAGACAAAATCAACATAGAAAAATCAAGAGCATTTCTGTGCACTAATAATGAACCCACTGAGAAAATAGGAAAGCAATACCATTCACAACAGCACCAAGAAAAATTAACTGAGGAAGTCAAAGGCCTCTACAATGGAAATTCCAGCACTCTGAGAAAGGAAATAGGAAAAAACATCAGAAAATGGAAAGATATCACCTGTTCCTGGACAAGCAGAACCAACATAGTCAAAATGGCCATACTTCCAAAATTGATACATGGTTTTAATGCAATCCCAATCAAAAGTCCAATAGCATTCTTCAGAAGTGGAGAAACTGGAGAAAGCAATCCTGAGTAACAAGAGCAAAGTGGAAGCATCACAATCCTGGATTTGAAGTTATATTACAAAGCTACTGTGATAAAAACATAATGGTACTGGCACAAAAACAAACATGAGTATCAATGGAACAGAATAGAGGATGTAGCAATAACCCTAAGCATATTTAGCTCTCTGATCTTTGACAAAAGAGCCAAAAACATATACTGGAGGAAAGATAGCCTCTTTAATAAACAGTAGTTGGAAAACTGGCTATCCACATTCAGAAGATAGAATCTAAACTCATACCTTTCACCATGTACTAAACTAAAATAAAAATGAATCCAAAAACTAAACAATAAAATGGGAACACAACCTTCTGGAAGACAAAATAGGTAAAACTCCTGAAGTCATAGGCATAGGCAAGGACGTTCTGAACAGAAACCTGGCTGCACAGGAGATAGTACAGAGAACACATGGGATCACATCAAACTAAAAATGTCTGCACAGCAAAAGAAAGAACCAACAGAGTGAAAAGATTAAAACTACAGTTTTGGAAAAAAATTTGCTAACTATACAACTATGCTTCAGACAGGGAAGTAATAATTACAATATTCAAAGAACTCAAAAAAATTAGGCCCCCCCCAAATAAAAGACTCAATTAAAAAATGTACAATTGAAATGAAATGTACTTCTTAGAAGAAGTACCAATGCCAATAAATACATGAATAAATGCTCAACATCACTGGCCATTGGAGAATTGTAAATTCAAACAACACTGAGATTACATTTTAGCCCAGAAAGAATGGCTATAATCAAGAAATCAAAAAAGAAAGAAAGAAAGAAAGAAATCAAATAATGACAAATGGTGGCAAAGCTTCGGGAGAAAAGGGAACCCTTCTATACTGTTGGTGGGAATGTAAACTACTAAAACCACTTTGGAAATCAGTATGGAGATTATCTCAAAAACTTAAATTAGAGGGCCGGGGATGAGCTCAGTGGTTTCCCAGCCTGCTGCACAAGTGCAAGGACCCAAGTTTGATCCCCAGTACCAAAAAAAACCCAACTTAAACTAAAAATTCCATTTGACCCAGCTATTCCCCTTGTAGGTATCTTCCGAAAAGTGTTAAAAGACATCATATTACAATGATACATACCCATGTTTACAGCAGTGTAATTCATAATAGCTAAATTTTGGAAACAATCTGTATGTTCATCAACAGAGGAACGGATAAAGAAAATGTGGTATTTACACACAGTGGAGTCTACCATAAAGAAGGACAAACTTAGTCATTTGTAGAAAAATGAGTGCTCCTTGAGACCACAGTGTTAAGTAAAGTAACTCAGACACACAAGCTTAACTATCACATGGCTTCTCTTGTATGAAAAGCCTATGGTATAAATAAAGAGCAAAATAAAAGACATAATAGGAAGTAGGGAGATCTTTCTCAAAAGGGAAGGGGGTGAAGAGATGGAGGGAGGAGGAGGAAGCAGAGGGAAAAGGGATGAAAAAAGAAATTAAGATGTTTTATGTGCATGTACCAAGTCCACACAAGGAATTTGAACATTATGTACTATAAATGTACACATAAAAAAGTGGCAAGAATGATGGGATAAGTGTATTCCCAATAAGTATTTTGAGGGGGATCAATGACAATTTGTCTTTTACTGAAATAAATTTTTTAAACTTAAACATTGGCCATATATTTCAATCTTCCCTTGTACATCCGAGCATATCATTTTCAAACTGCAGAAAATCAAAGATGAAGAAAAAAAGTCTTGAAAGAAGCCAGAGGGGAAAAAAACCTTATCTATATAGGAACAATGATAAGAATTGCATCTGACTCCCCAGAAACCATGCAAGTAAGAAAAAAAATGGAATAAGTATTTAAAGTGTTGAAAGAAAATAAACTAGGACTCTGTATCCTATGAAACTATCCTTCAAAAGCAAAAGAGATTCTATTAATTATGTCATATTTTGTATTTATCATTTATCCTAATTTTTAATTAATATTATTCTATGGCATTAATGTACAATAATTGAGAACATAGCAAATGCATTTTAATAACCAATGAAAAATCAATCATGTATTTATAACATCATATTTTCTATCATGGCATCAGTCTTGAAAATTTATGTAGTTTCTAAGTTTCGTTATAATACCTCAATAAATTTCTCTATAAATAAAGCTAAGGAGAAATACTTTTCTCTGATGAATAAACATTGAGGAAATTTGTTATCAATAATCTGCCTTGCAAAAACTATTAAATTTTTCAGAGAGACGAGATACTGTGATAAAATAATTGTTCCCCAAGGGCTTCCTATGTTACATGGGACAGAAAATCAAAGTTGCTAATCAGTGACCTTAAAATAGGAAGGTTGTCCTCGATTAGCCAGGTAAGCCCCATGGAGTCCAAGGACCCTAAAATGGAAATTGGAGACAGAGAGAGTCAATGTCAGAGTGCTGCAAGAAGAGCTCAGCTGGCACTGTGGGCTTTGAAAGGCAAAAGGACCGTGAGCCAAGGAGTGCAGGCAGCCTCTAGAAGCGGGGGAAAGATTTTCTTCCAAGTCTCTGAAAAGAACGCAACTCTGACCACACCTTCGTTTCATCCCAGTGAAACCTGTGTCGACTTCTGGTTGCCAGAGCTGTGAGATAATAGATCTGCATGGTTTTAAGGCAAGAAGTTTGTGCTTATTTATTACAGCAGCTACGAGAGACTAGGACGGAGTCAGGGAACCTATTCAGATTAGTGTGGTTGGCTACAGGACAAAAATACCAATCCGTGAGGAGGTGCTAATCAGTCATGAATCGGTTACATGGCAAGGTACCTCTCAGAATGTTTCAGAAAACTCCCAATGGAGCCTCTTGCTATGGCAGCTATTTCACTAAGGAAATCTCCCATTTCAGAGCAACTGGGTCACCCTGCCGCATCCCTTGCCTCTCACTTGGCCCCAGCTTTGATAGCCTTTTAGTCAGATGCTCTTCCCTGCTGAAGACTCACAAGCAGAGATGGCCTTCAGATTTTCCCAGTGTCACACTGAGAATCCTGCTTCTCCCTTGTAGTCCAGCTAGTCCAGGGCACAGTGGGGTGGCTGGTCTAAGAGTTCATCACTCCATACTCAGAAGGATCTCAGCGTGGCATCAGTCACAGCTTTTGAGAGCAGGAATTGTGCCTTAGTCTGGACCCTGCAGATGGACAAACAGGTCAAGAATTCCAAAAGCAGAAGATGGAAGTCATGAATTTTCCAAGAGATAGACATGTTTTGAGAAAATTAAATGATGAGGACAGAAAACCATGCAGAGCACATTCTTTGAGCGTGAGTGCATTTGAGCGATGATGAAACTCTGAATGGACAATGTGTGCACTGATTTCATTCCTTGGCTCCTTGCCGCTATCATGACAAAGCCTTGCATTCAGCTTAACCTGCGAGCTCACTTTTAACCCGTTCCTTCCTGATGTCAGTTAATAAAGTAAAACTCCAATGGGTAGCAGAATTAGTACCTAACATTTGTGGGCATATTGTTTCTACACTGTTTTGTTTCTTGAAACTCAATTATCTTGAATACAAATTTTAAATATTTCCTTAGCTGATGCAGCCAAAAATCTAGCTCTTTGGGAGGGAAATCTTAGCCTACCAAGCAACTTTTCCCACATGTCTCCCAGTTCCCTACTGATCAGAAAGTTAGATCTTATTATTGCAAATTTTGCACTGAACATATGTACAACATATGCAGCTCAAACATCACCTTCTCAAACCAGGCTCAGTCTAGGAGGCACATTGGAATCAGGGTGGGGATGGGAGAAACACCCAGGAACAGATGGTGATGGAAAAGATCACTCTTCATTCTAGCCCCTAACTCTGTCTTTTCTAGTGGAAGTTCTGCTCCAGGGACAAAAAACTCCACGGCACTGGAGATTTCTAGTGCAAAGAGCACAAAGAACAATGGAACATCTGGAAACTGTATGTAAATAATGTTTCTTCCCTGTGCAGAATAAATCTATTCTCATGCTTGTTTCACATGGATTGTATTTCCAAAAGTATAGGTCTCTTCTTGTGAACAAAAACTTAAGAAGATTAAATGAACTTGTGGTTAAAATTCCTTCTTATTACCAATTCTGAAGAATGTAGAAAACTTTTGGGAGCATTGTGCTCCCTTCAGTCCACACACAGCATAGTAGAGTGCCTGGGATAAACTAAAGGTTTTCCTGAGTATTTGGAACAGAGCTCGTGGCTCAGCCATCCCCTTGAATACAAATCCTGCACATGCATGGACTCACTTCACAATATGCATGGAAAAGTCACAGCTCTGGCAAGCATAACCATATAGAATACAGTAAATTTAAATAGTAAATAAAAAGCCTAAAGAAAACCTCAAAGGAAACACATTAATTCTTAACTGCTTAAGGAACTCCATCCTCTGGAATCTCACTCTACATACAATGCTAACATGGCTAACTCTGTGCTACCTGAGAGCTTTGATTGGAGTCGTATGGCCCATGTTGGATTTCTGACTTTGCTTCTGATTACCCAGTCATTGCATTAAGTTATGGGTAAATTCTCCAAGCCTCTATTTAACTCTAAAGCAGGTATGATAATAGTGCTGATGTCTTACTCCTGCTGTGCAAATTAAATGAGATATGACAAAAGACATGTCTATCACTGTACAGTGTCCGATCTATGACAATTACTTGCTAAATATTTTCCTTTTTTTTCAAATAATCAATTATTCATTTTAATCATTTTAATCCTTATTTACACTTTCAGTTTCTCACACTAGAGAAACTATTTGGTATTTACACATGTGTGTCCTATTTATTTCACTTAAGAGTATGGCCTCAATATGTATCCATTTAGCTTTAAATGTCTCTAGTTTCTCATTCTTTATGGCTGAGTAGTACTCCATTATATATTTAAAAAAACCCACATCTTCTTTATCCACTTTCCAGTTGATGGGCACTTGGGCTGTTTTCAAGCTTTCACTATTACAGACTGTGCTGCTATAAACATGGGTGCACATATATCGCTGTGATATGATTCTTTTAATTCTTTGGGGAAGATACCCAGCAGGGGGATACCTGGGTCAAAGGGGACCTCTAGTCCTAGTTCTCTGATGTATCTCCATACTGATTTCCACAGTGGTTGCACCAGTCTGCACTTCCACCAACAAAAGAGAAGGGTTCCTTTCTCCCCACACCTCTGCCAGCATTTGTTATTGGTTGGTTTCTTGATAGCAGCCATTGTTTCTGAGATGAGGTGGAATCTCAGTGTTGTTTTCATCTGCATCTCTCGAATGACCAGTGATGTTGAACATTTTTTCATATATTTCTTTGCTGCTTTTACTTCTTTGTCTGAGAAATGTCTGTTCATTTCAGATGCCCATGTTTGAATTGGGTCTTTGAATTTGGGGGTCTGATTTTTTCAATTCTTTACTTATTCTAGATAGTAGTCCTTTGTCTGAGGTACAGCTGCTAAAAATTTTTCCCACATTGTAAGTTGTCTGTTAGCTCTGTTGGTGGTTTCTCTTGCAGTTCATACAGTTCAGAAGCTTTTTAATAAGATGAGATCCCAGTTGTTCATTCTTTGTGCTAGTTCCCCTGCTACTGAGGTTTTGTTCATAAAGTCTTTTCCTATTCCAATGACTCTAAGAGTTCTACCTAACTTATCTTCCAGCAAGTTTAGTGTTTCTGTCTTAATATTTAGATCTTTAATCCACTTTGATCTTAGTTTAGTGCATGGTGATAGGTATGGGTCTAGTTTTAATCTTTGGCAGGTTGAAATCCAATTTTTCCAACATCATTTATTAAATAGGCTATCTTTCCTCCAATGAGGGTGGTTGGCTCCTTTGTCAAAGATGAGGTGGCTGAGTATGTCTGGAATTGCTTCTGCATCTTCTAATCTATTCCACTGATCTTCGGGTCTGTATCTTGGCCAGTATCATGCTGTTTTTATCACAGTAGCTTTGTAGTATAGTTTCAGGTTGGGGATTGTGATACCCCCAGCCATGACTCTGTTGCCTAGAATTACTTTTGCTATTCTAGGTCTTTTCTGGTTCCAAATGAATTTTTGGATTGTTTTCTCTAGCTCTTGTGAAGTATATTGTTGGAATTTCAATCAGCATTGCATTAAAGCTATATAGTAGTTTTGGAAGTATGGCCATTTTCACTACATTGGTTCTTCCTACCCAGGAACAAGGGATGTCTTTCCATTTTCTTATATCCTCCTCAATCTCCTTTTTCAGGGTGCTGTAGTCTTCAATGTAGAGGTCTTTTGCTTCTTTTGTGAGGTTGATTCCTAGATATTTCATTTTTTTGAATGCTATTGTAAAAGGAATTGTTTCCCTAATTTCTTTCTCAGTGAGTCTGCTATTTGTATATAAGAAGGCTATTGTTTTTTGAGTGTTGACCTTATATCCAGCTACTCTACTGAATCTGTCAATTAAGTCTAGAAGTCTTTTGGCCAAGTTTTTTGGGTCTTCTATGTAAAGTATCATATCATCAGCAAATAATGACAGTTTAACTTCTTCCTTTCCTATCTTTATTCCTTTTATTTCTTTCTCTTTTCTGATTGCTGTGGCTTTTTCCAGAACTATATTGAACAGGAGTGGTGATAGTGGGCATCCTTGTCTTGTTCCTGATTTTAGCGTGAAAGTTTTCAGTTTTTGACCATTTAGTATGATGTTGGCTGTTGCTTTTATATAGATAGCCTTAATCAGGTTGAGATAAAGACCTTCTATTCCAATTTTCTGTAGCGTTTTTATCATGAATGGGTGTTGGATTTTGTCAAATGCTTTTTCTGTATCTATTAAAATGATCATATGGTTTTTGTCCTTGACTCTGTTATTATAGTGTATTGCATTTATTGATTTACATGTGTTGAACCATCCTTGCATCTCTGGGATAAATCTGACTTGGTCAGGGTGTATGATCTTCTTGATAACCCTCTGTATTCTGTTTGCCAGTATCTTGTTGAGGATTTTTGCATCTGTGTTCATTAGGGAGATTGGTCTGTAGTTCTCTTTTTGGGTTGGGTCTTTCCCTGGTTTTGGAATCAAAGTAACACTTGCTTCCAGGAATGAATTTGGAAGTATTGCTTCCCTTTCAATTTCCTTGATGAGTTTAAAGAGTAATGGCATTAGTTCTTCTTTAAGTGTCTTGTAGAATTCAGCAGTGAAGCCAACAGGACCTGGGCTTTTCTTTGTTGGTAAATTTTTTATTACATTTTCAACTTCACTCATTATAACTGGGGTGTTTAGAATTTCTATATCCTCTTCATTTAACTTTGGCAATTCATATGTATCTAGGAATCTGTCCATTTCTTCTGTGTTTTCCATTTTATCAGAGTACAGGTTCTCAAAGTAGGTATTCATGATCCTCTGGATTTCTGATGGGTCCATTGTGACTTCACCTTTTTCGTTCTTGATTGCATGGATTTGAGCTTTTTCTTTCCTTTTTTTTGGTAAGGTTGGCTAAGGATTTATTGATTTTATTTATCCTTTCAAAAAACCAACTCTTTGATTCATTAATTTTTTGTATCATTCTCTTAGTCTCCATTGCATTGATTTCTTCTCTGATCTTTATAATTTCCTTTCTTGTGTGGGCTTTGGGTTTATTATTCTTTTCTTTTTCTAGGAGCTTGAGGTTCTGCATTAGATTATTTGAGTTCTCTCTGTTTTCCTAATATGGGCATTCACTGCTATGAATTTCCCTCGAAGAATTGCCTTCATTGTGTCCCACAGATTCCTGTATGTTGTACTGGCATTATCATTTACTTGTAGAAACTGTCTAATTTCTTCTTTAATTTCCTCTGTGACCCATTGGTTGTTCAGGAGGGTGTTATTCAATTTCCATGTGTTTGTGAGATTTTTGCAGTTTCTTATGTTATTGATCTCCAGTTTTATTGCACTATGGTCTGATAATATACAGGGAGTAACTTCAATAAGAGAAGATATTTGGAAAACATATATATAGACAAAGGATTACATTTAAAATGTATGAGAAACTTGTACAACCCAACAGCAAAAAATAGATAACCTGAATTTTAAAAAGGGACAATTATTTTCTTCAAAGAAGACATAAAAATGAACATGTATATCAAAAGGTGGTCAGCATTACTAATCACCAGAGAAATGTAAATAAAAAGCACAGTGAGATAACTCTTCATACTGGTTAGGATGGCTGTTACCCAAATGTGGGCAAGGATGAGGAAAAACTGGAATTCTGTTATACTGTTGGTGGAAATACAAATTGGCATAGCTCCTATGGAAAATAGTGAGAATGTTACTAAAAATCTAAAAATAGGATTAACATATGATTCAACAATTCCTCTTCTGAGTATATTTTCTCTCTCACATTTGTTGCAACATTATTCATAATAGAAAAGATATGGGAAAACCCTAATTATCAAGCATCAAGTGAAAAAATAAGAAAATATGGTATATTCTTCATACATAAAATGAAGGGAATCTTGCTATTTGTAATAACATGGATGAACCTAGAGGACATTATGCTAAGTAAAGGAAGTCAGTTATTCAAAGAACAAGTACTGTATGATTTCACTTATATGATGTATGTAAAATATATATTTTTTGATATGTCAAAAAAAATCTGCACAAAACCTGAAAGGAAGATCCCTGCCTCCATTCCAGGCTCCTAGGGCAGAGAAGCTGAGCTGGTCCCAGGACCTGGAAGGAAGCTCCCCAGCTGCCATCCCAAGCTCCTAGGGCAGAGAAAGTGAGCTGCATGGGCGCCAGAAACACCCCCTGCCCTGTGGAAATGAGAAAACCATAAGCAAGACTCAAAAACAGAGTTCCAGGTCACCTACAGCAACCCCAAAGGGAAACAAGATGGAACAATCTGATTCTCAACCACCTGGACTCTCTCAACTGGCAACAAAAGAGGATCTCGGAAAAATGAAATCAGAAATAATTACTCAGATAACAGCAAAGATTTTGCTCATGGTGCAAGACATGATTAATACATCTAGAGAGGACACAGATAAAAAAATAGAGGATCTGAGGAACATGATGGAATCCAAACATAGAAAACAAATGGAATCCATAAAACAGATACAAACAGATTTCCAAGAGATTAAAAACTCCATCAAAAGTCTGTGGAGCAGAATGAACCAATGTGAGGATAGAATTTCACATATAGAAGATAAGATTGCAATTAGTGAGGAGGAAAAGAAAAATTGCTTTAAAATTGTAAGGGAACATGAGAAATCAATCCAGCAGCTGCTAGACGATACAAAGAAGAATAACATAAGACTGATTGGAGTCAATGAAGAAAGAGGAGAGAGTGCAGATGACATAAAAAAACTGTTCACAGAAGTGATGGCAGAAAACTTCCCAAGGAGGGGAAAAGAACTTGACATACAGGTAAGTGAGGCATATAGGACTCCAGCTAGCCTTAATCAAAAAAAATCTACACATAGGCATATACTAGTTAGGATTCCAGAAATCCAACAGAAGAACAAAATTCTACAAGCAGTGAGAGAAAAGAAACAAATCACATACAAAGGAAAGCCCATCAGAATCACAGAAGACTTCTCAATGCAAACCCTCAAGGCAAGAAGAGCTTGCAGTGATGTATTTCAAGTGGTAAAGGAAAACAGCCTCCAACCCAGATTGATGTATCCTGCAAAACTGTCTTTCAAAAGTGATGGAGAAATAAGATACTTTCATGATAAAGAGCACCTCAGGAACTTCATGAATACCAAACCAGCACTCCAAAAAATTTTAGACAATACCCTAGGAAAAGACAATGAGGATCATAACTCCAGGAAACTGAGCAGAATAAATCCATTGGGTGTGACAAATTAAATGCAAAGGTGGAGAATCCAACAAAAAGAAAAAGTCATGACAAGGCTTTTAAAACTTTGAACTTCATCTCCCTAATGAGTGTATAATTCAATCTTGTTATTATACTGATTAGTAGTTTTCTGATTCTAGAGTTGCACACCATTCCCTGGGCTATACTGGCTATTTATCATCTTCTTATGTCTACATTTTAATTGGGTTGTCTATTAATGAGCTCTAAGAATTCTTTATATATTCTGGTCATAGGTTATATGCATTGTAAATACGGTCTGTTTAAGGACTACTTTTCATTTTAATGATGTCATTTAAAGTTCTAAATTTTGATGGAATCTCATTTATCAATATTTTTCTTTTATACATCATGTCTTTTGTATCCTAGGTAGTTCTTGCCTGCCCTGAATTCATAAATATTTTCTCTTATAATTTCTTCTTAAAGTTTTATACTTTTAGGCTTTCTTATTTAGGTTGATAGATCCCTTCAAGTTATTTTCATGTATGAAAAAAAAGAGTTGAGGTTAATTTTTTATATACAGATACCAGGTGTACTAGTGCCATTTGCTGAAAACACTATCTCTTCCTCGGCTCTTGAATTGAGTTTCTATTCTATAAAATGCTAATGTTAAATAATCTTTCAAAACTCAGTGGACCATATATGTGTAGTTCTATTTCTAGATTCTCTGTTCTATTCCAATGATCTGTATGTCTTTCCTCACACCAACACTGCCTTGATTACTGTAGCTTTAGAAGAAGTCTTAAGATTAGGTACTAAACGTCTTCCAACACTGTTTGTGTTTTTGTTTTTAATTTTTCTAGGTCCTTTGTACTCCTACATAACTTTTAAATTTCAATATCCAATTCTTCATTTATAGCAAGTATACACAGACCTGAATTTTTATATATACCTTGTGTTTTCTAATCCTGCTAAATTCAAGTACAAGTTCTAGGGGCTCCTAGAGATTTCTTAGTATTTTCTCTGTAGATGATCATTTCATCTACATATAAAGAATTTGCTTCTGCCATGCCAATCCTATCCTAGTTGTGTCATTTTATTGCCAGACTACTTTGGTGGGGCCTAGGTTTCAAAGTTTAATGGACAGATAAAGAGTAAGCATATCTGCCCTTGTTCCCCACCTGAAGGAGAAAGCATTGTATCTTCTCCATTCATACAAGGTGTTCTCGCTGGAAGTATGGAGTACATGTCTTTAATCTGTTGAGAAGGTTCTGTTCTACTTTTAGTCTCCTGATAGCTTTTACCATGAACAGCTGTAGAATTTAGTCCAATACTTTTTCTCCAACTAGTCACAGGATCATATGGCTTTTTCCTTTCCTCTGTTTAAATGATGACTTTTGGGGGTGGATCTTCCAATGCTGAACCAACACTGCCATTCCTATAACAAAACCACTTTCTACATCCTGCCAGATCTCACTTCTAGTAGTTTGTTTTGTTAAACAAATTTCTATCTATGTCATACTTTTTTCTTGTATTATCTTTATCCACGTTTAGGATTAGCACAATGTTGAGTTCCTAAAATGAGGGGAGAAGTGTTCCTTCTTTTTTCTGCTTTAATTGTTTGATATAATTTATCAGTTAAAATGTTTATGAGCCTGCTGTTGTCGTATAGGTAGGTTTTGAAGCTAAGACTATAATATAATTTACGAAACAGAAACCAGAATCTGTGAAATAAATGTTGAGAGCCTATGAAATTAATAGTAACAACCTATGAGGCGAAAGACCAACGTTAGAACCTATGGAACAAAACCAAACTCTTACCTCTGACCAGTAATCTCAGTGGGACCTCCAAAATGATATAAGGGAAGAGATGTAACCCCCAAACTGAAGGATGTCCAAAACGCGAGTTCGTGTTCTCTAAAATCGAAGAATGAATTCTAGGAACAATGGAGGTTAAGAGTAGGAAAAATTTATTGGGAGAAAGAAAGCTTCTGCCTAAGAGAGACAGAAGGGGGACCGGAAAGTGGGTTGCCCCGGGTCTGTATTCTTATACATGTTTATCTACATTAAAATGAGCCTTTATTTAACTCACAAAGCTATGTACTGCTAGGAGATAAAAATGTAGTGCTTGTTAAATATCTACAGAGTTCATAAGAAGTCATGCTCATGTGGGAATATGCTAGAGAATAAAGGATAAAGTATTAGCATGAATGATTTCTCTGGAAAGGTTCATTATGCAAAATAGATGACCACAGTTGTTAGTAAATGTGTGAAAGGTTAATATTTAAAGATATCAAATATATGAAGCTCTTCCTAGCCTCCAGTCTCTTTCTCACACACATATACACACTCTCTGTCTCACAATACACATTCTCTTAAACACACGCTCCCACAGTCTCCCACACACACACTATCTCTTACACACACACACACACACACACCCCTTATTCTGTAAATCATTGGCTGAGCAACCAATGCTGGAATGAGCTTTCTTTATTCAGCATTTGCTGGTAGCTTTCATCTGAGCAGTGAACTTTTTTTTTGAACTTTTATTTTTTAAACAAGGTCATAAGTTCTGGGATTCAAATTCATTTTTCCTAGGGGGGCTCCTTCCATCCTAGCCCCCTTTGGGAGAGGAAGATAGTTTAATGGCCAGATGAGAGGCAAGGACACATTCGAGGCCTTCACAGGAAACAACTTTAATGCCTGCAAGTCTCCATACAGGGGGAGGAAAATGGTACTGAAAGGGACAAATAGTATTTCTAAACTCTAGCAAAGAATCGCAGTTAAGGAGTTGCTGGTGCATTTTAGTAATTGGTTTCACTCCTTAAATGTGTTTAGTGGCTAAAGTTAAAGGAAGAGTGGTTGAAACATAGTCTAAATAATCATTGTCAAGTTCATATAATGGGAAAAAGGGCCAGCTGAAGTCCATCTATGGAGTGCAATTAGAAATCTGCTTAGAGAGAGACAGAGCAGGAGAGTGAGAGAGGGAACTGCAATACCAAATATGGGGAGATATTTACATTCTGCCAAGCAATATCTCCCTCTTAAATCCTGTGAATCCAAGTCTCTATTTCACAGGAAGGAGAGAGAGAAACTGAATATTTAAATGTACACTAGTGACTTTGTTAGTGACATCCTATTCAGCTAGTCTTTGAAACACAGGAGAAATTGAAGATTGTCAGGTTGGCAGATGCTGACCAACATGTCCAATTCCCAAAGATCTTGGAAGCACAGTTTTATCCAAACTGGGAGCCCAGAACCATGAGCTCAGGCAGATTTTCAAGTCTGCAGTCTGGCTTTCAGATAAAAACTCTAGACACCTGAAACTGGTGGATGCTGTGGGTGTAGCTCAGTGGTAGACATGTGTTTAGCACATGCAGGAGCCTGAGTTCAATTCCTGACATGTGGGTGCATGAGTGTGCTACCCTTGTCAGCTACTGGTCTGTAGGAGCATGTATCACTATATCCCTAGTCCCTTTGAGGACTAACTGAGGCTTTGAGGACTATTTGTGTCATCAAGATAAGTATTTCAAGGTATCTTACAAACAAGACATTTCTGCCTGTTATCCACAAGGAGTCTTTACCATAAGTGCAATAATAATCATCATGCAAATAAAGAATAAACCACATTTTGTGCCCAAAGGGTTTAGAGTCCAACATTTCTTGATTTGATTCCCAGCTGTACAACTTCCTATGTGACTATGTAACAATGAGCAAGTAACACAATTTCTTGGAGCCTCAGTTTCTTTATCTGTATAATGGAGCAATTAATAACACCCATTTAATAGTATTGTTGGAAGAATTAAGTAATATAATGCATTGATCATTGTTATATTAAATGAAAGTTAATCTGTGTAACATGTTAACATTAAAGAGTTGAGTTAAAAATAAAAGCCAGTAATGGTTCCTGAGTGATTCTTTTAAAAATTGTTTTATGAGATATAATTTACATAGCATAAAATTCACCTGCTTAACATACATAGCTTAGTGCTTTTAAGCGTGTGCAGTATTTAATATCCATAACATTGTACAACAATCACCAGAATCTATTTTTAGAACACCTTACCACCCCCAAACAAACACCTACCCGCTAGACCACGTTTCTCATTCCCCCCCTCTCAGGCCCTGGCAAGTATGAAACTACTCTCAATGAGTTTGCCTCTAAGAAGCCTTTCTTATAAATGGACTCATACAGTATGTGGTCTTTTGTGACTGATACCTCAGCTTGTTTTTTACTTATTTTTACATACACAATAGCAAATAAATCAAAAGTATTCTCTGTAAGCTTATCTCATCAGCTGAATATGAAAGGCTCCACACAAGATAAGGGAAGGAAGTGGTTGATTGCCATATGGGTTGTCAGCAGGCATCAAGCAAATAAATCATGCAGTTTGATCACATTAATGCATAATGTAAGTCTTTCCTCTTTCATTTATTTTCTCTGCATCCCATCCTCAGCAGTTGGCTCTAACATGAACAGACTCCTTCCAGCCTGAGGATGTCCTTGACTCTGACAAGGGCCTGACAACATTTGCTCCTGTAGCAAAGCCTATGGTGGCATTGAGTGGGCCCCCTGTGAGGCTATGTGACATAAAAGATTGTCTAGTAGGGAGGCAGGAGATCTGGCTCCAGCCCTCACTCTGCCAGTAACCTCGGGTATTCTGAGAAGTAAAGGAAATCATGAACCTGAAGTGTGGAGAGTGGTGTTAGCCATAGAGGCTCCATGTTAAATATTACCCTCCATTGTATAGAGCAAGGAGACTGTTACGAGGAACCGCGTCCTTGCCAAATTAGATGTTTACCTTCAGAAATTGTCCTGGAACATGATGAACATTTTGTAAACCCGAGAAACAAGAAAGCCCATGAGGGTGGGGAATTTCCAAAGAACTAGAGAACAAGGAAGCAGATGTCTTTGGATAAGGGTCATGATTAATAACCAAACTCACCTGTGAAAAAAAGGGGAGGAGAATAAAAAAGGCGGCGGCAGGCTCTCTGAGAGGCTCCCGACTCTATCTCTGCGTCTTTTTCTTCATCCTCACTCCCCCATTCAGGTGCTGTTCGACAAGTGATGGCTGGCTCCGTCACGGGTGGTGCCCGAACAGGGACTTGAATACGGGGGACCATAGTGAAGGACACCGTGGATCGTGAGCTTGGATAAGTAAATTAAGGGCGGTGAATGCACTCGGGAGTAGCAAGATGGGTATTGGTAATAGCCGAATGCTTTTTGAGCATATGCTTAAAAATATGCTTTGCACTCGTGGAGCAAGGTAGGGCATCAATAATTATGTAATTTTTTAGAATTTGTAGAGAAAGTTTGTCCTTGGTCCTCTGAAGAAGGCACAGTAGATTTAGAAGTATGGAATACGGTGGGGAAGCGACTTCAGGACTATTACGATGGTCATGGACCCACTAAAATCCCTATAGATGCTTTTAGTTTATGGCCTTTAATTAGAGATAGTTTGGATCCTCGGCATGAGGGAGAGAGGGTTGAAGGACCCTCCTCAAGTCCTTCCTCAGAGGAGCCTGACAAGGCTGGTGTTCCCGAGGTTGTCCCTCCGCCTCCTATAGAAAGTGAAACTAAGCCATCTGCCCCATCGGCTTGTGCTGATGCAGAGCCTGCACTAAGGAAGGGTTTTTTTCCAGATGAGGGACCCCTAAACCCGGGAGATGCTGATGCTTTGGAAGAAGAGGCTGCTAGGTATAACAAGGAGGACTGGCCCCCCTCTGTATCGTAGCCGTGGCCAGGAAAACCGAAAAACCCAGACAGCCAGCAAATGAGGACGTGACCGAAAGCATTACTAGATTGGAAAAGAGATTGGAGTCTCTTTGTCAGCAGTGGCAGACAGGCTTAACGGTGGAAGAGGAAGACCAGAAGACTCAGGGTGGGGGAGGTATAGTTCCTAGTATAATTGCTGGTCTTGGTCCCCCGGTGGTTGCAGGTCCAAGATTAATGAAAAAAACTGACCCTCTTATAGCCATGATCAAACATCCCCCAGGACCCAGGCCTTTGTCTGTCAATTCTCGGTCTCTGTCGCCATTACAAGCTACCCTGCAACAGGCGGTTGACAGAGGGGAAGATACCCAGGGCTTTCATTTAGCTTGTCCTGTATTTGAGGAAGCTGACGCTCAAGGGAATATGGTCAGAATCCATCGGCCGATACCTTTTAAGCAACTCAAAGAGTTAAAAATGGCCTGTGCGCAATATGGCCCTACCGCACCTTTTACTCAGGCTATGTTAGAATCATTGAGCACGGAGGCGCTGCCTCCCGGAGATTGGAAGCAGCTTGCTAAGGCATGCCTGTCTGGGGGCGATTACCTCCTTTGGAAAACAGAATTTTCCGAGCAGTGTCAAAGAACAGCTGAATTAAATAGGGCTAATAGAAATGATATTGACTCAAGGATTAGTGATTGCACCGGAAAAGGTTCAGACTGAACCACCATATTCCTATTTAGGACATAAGTTCTATCCCAAATCTATATTACCTCAGAAGGTTCAAATTAGGAAAGACAATTTACACACTTTCAATGATTTTCAGAAATTGTTAGGAGATATTAATTGGCTTAGACCATATTTAAAAATCTCCACCGGAGAATTGAAACCTTTATTTGATATCCTCTGGGGAGATTCTGATCCTACATCGGTTAGAAAATTAACTGAAGAAGGTCGGATGGCCTTGTGTGAGGTAGAACAAGCTATAGAACGACAGCAAGTTCAATATATAGATTATGCTTGAGGATGGGCTGCCTATGTTCTGGCGACAGCACATGTTCCCACTGCCGTTTTATGGCAAGAGGGTCCCTTGCTTTGGTTGCATTTGCCTGTTTCTCCAGCCAGAGTGTTAACTCCCTATTATGAATCTGTGGTGTGCCTAGTTCATATGGCGCGGGAGGAATCTCGAAAATATTTTGGAGCAGAGCCTTCCTTAATTGGAGTCCCGTTTACCAAACAACAGTTAGATTGGCTATTCCAAAATGTGGACATGTGGGCCATTGCTTTTGCACATTACCCTGAATGTATAGATAACCATCTCCCCAAGGATAAATTATTGCAATTTGTTAATATTCATGCTTTGGTGTTTCCCAAGATTATGAAACAGGAACCCATAAAAAATGCTCAAGTGGTTTTCACTGATGGGTCTTCCAATGGTACTGCGGCATATGTTATTCAGGGAAAGCCACAGATTGTTCATACAGCCCCTGCCTCCTCTCAGATTGTTGAGCTTCGCGCCGTAGCTGCGGTATTTGAACTTTTGGCCCATTATTCTTTCAATTTGTATACAGATAGTCATTGTATTGTTAAAGCTTTACAGGTGCTTGAAACAGTTGCTTATATTGATGCTGTCAATAATCAAATACAGGAGCTCTTTGCTCACATACAATGGTGCATACGTGCCCGGACCTGTCCTTGTTATGTGGGTCACATTAGGGCTCATTCTGGGCTTCCTGGACCCCTGGCAAAGGGAAATGATCCTGCGGATCAGGCTACATGGCTAGTAGCTTTCAGTCAATTGGAATTAGCTCAGCAGTCTCACGCTCTACATCATCAAAATAGCCACAGCTTAAGGAAGCAATTCCATATAACTCAAGAAGCTGCTCGACAAATGGTTAAGCAATGTTCTGCCTGTCCTACACATCATTCTGTCCCTCATTATGGGGTAAATCCCTGCGACCTTAAACTTAATCAGTTATGGCAAATGGATGTTACCCATATTGCCAAATATGGAAAACAGAAATATATACATGTAAGTATTGGTACCTTTTTGGGATTTATTATGGCCACGGCCCAAACTGGAGAAGCTACGAAGCATGTGATAGGCCATGGTTTAACATGCTTTGCCACAACTGGGGTCCCTGTCATTCTTAAAACTGATAATGGCACGGGATATACTAGTAAAGCTTTTCAAATCTTTTGTAAACAGATGGGTATCGCCCATAAGACAGGTATTCCTTATAACCCACAAGGCCAAGGGATTGTGGAAAGAGCCCATGGTGCCCTAAAAAATCAATTGCAAAAAATAAAAAAAGGGGAAGTTATACCCTTTATCCCCACAGAATTATTTACATCATGCTCTCTTCATCCTGAACTTTTTGATTGTGGATGCTTGTGGAATGACCGCAGCAGAACGGCTGTGGCATCCTAAAACTAAATCATCATATGCTCAAGTGAGGTGGAAAGATCCCCTCACGGGTGTATGGAGTGGCCCCGGCCCGGTATTGATATGGGGACGAGGGCACGTTTGTGTTTTCCCGCAGGACGCTGAAGGTGCCAGGTGGCTGCCTGAAAGATGGTTTGCGGGAAATTCTCCTGCCCCTCAGGATGATCCCGACAACTGTCCTGCTGATAAATCTAATGATGATGCTTAATGAGAAGGTTTATTGGACTTATGTACCTGATCCACCTGTTGTACATCCAACGAGCTGAAAAAATGGAGAAGTAATGGTATGGGTGAACAATACCAGGCTGTTGCATGAGCCGGCGGCCCCTGACAAGAACGAGGTCCGATTGTTCAACTACACGGGATCAGAAACCGGAACCCCCATATGTTTCTCCAAAATCAACAGAACTGATCGAATAAGACTGAGTGCTCGCACCCTGGCAGGAAGGCAGGTAGATCAGTGCAAAGGCGGGATCACTGGAGTCCATCTACATCTACCTGTGGGTATGGAGACCACTGGTGTAGTTAGTGCCTCTGACTTTTAATGCTCCAATAAGACTATTCCATGGAAGAGATGTGTGGCGGATGCCTCTGTGAGATACAATATTACTGGATTTGATACTTATGTTTTAGACTGGTCTGAAAATTCTTGTCATCCCAAAAGAAATGTCGCTGCATATGTCATGCGCTCTTAGGTATTGCTTGTAGGAAATATTAGTGTTCAGAAAGATTATGATTATTATAATGTAATTTACTTCAATTGTCAAATAAGCAATTGTGTCACCCGAACAGAAAATCAGATAATGGTTTTGCGAATGTGTTCTTAGATTTGGATATTATAGATCTCCAAAATGCAGAACCCCTAAAATTTGATGCAGCCCAGGCTGCACAGGATTTTATCGAACAAATTAGAAAAGTTCTGCCATCTACATCTGCATTTATGCGGTAACTCATTTCCATAGTAATTATTGGAGGAGGGCTGCCTCTTAGATGCATGATCCTTCCAGCACTACTACAGATGTTTATGCATTCTTTAATGAGGATGGCTGGAAGTATTCATGGTCTACAATTACATGCTACACCGCCTAAACCCATGGTGTAATTCCCTGCAGAGGCTGACAGTCAATGACGGGTAAGAGGAATACAGGAAATCACCAACCTAAGACAGAGCAAGAGTACTGTGATGCTCTTGACTCCATGATGGGTAAGGGATTTCTTTATATTCCTCACCTAAGACAGGCACAGCCTATCTGCGTGATCAAGGGACCTTGATCATAATATATAAAATGGGGAGATGTGGAGAGCGGTGTTAGCCATAGAGGCTCCGTGTTAAATCTCACTCTCCATTGTATAGAGCAAGGAGACTGTTACGAGGAACCGCGTCCTTGCCAAATTAGATGTTTACCTTCAGAAATTGTCCTGGAACATGATGAACATTTTGTAAACCCGAGAAACGAGAAAGCCCATGAGGGTGGGGAATTTCCAAAGAACTAGAGAACAAGGAAGCAGGTGTCTTTGATAAGGGTCATGATTAATAACCAAATTCACCTGTGATAAAAAGGGGAGGAGAATAAAAAAGGTGGCAGCAGGCTCTCTGAGAGGCTCCCGACTCTATCTCTGCGTCTTTTTCTTCATCCTCACTCCCCCATTCAGGTGCAGTTTGACAAGTGACGGCTGGCTCCTTCACTGAAGTGCTTTGGAAAGTGTTCACATATCCGTGGTAAAAGCACCATAGTCTTGATCAGGGTTCCAATGGGAAACACATAGGTGAACCCAGGAGAATTTAATAGAGGGATTGTTTTTGAAAGTGGAAATATCGGAACCACTCTTTTTTTTTTTTTTTTTTTGGTACTGGGGATCGAACTCAGATCCTTGCGTTTGCGAGGTAGGCAGAGGAACCACTGCGCTAAATCCCCAGCCCAGAACCACTCTTGAACTCTCTGGATGAGCAGTCAGTCATAGGGTCAAGAGGATGAAGACAAGCTTCAAACATCTGCACCTTAAACGTTCCTGTCCATGCTGGGGTTTGTTCCCAAGTTCTTGAGGGTGAAAAGCACCATGCATGGCAGAGGATAGAAAAAGGCATTGTTTGTGGAGGGTATACAGACTGTGAGCCTCCGTGGTGCAGGACGGAGCTGGGGTGGGACAATGCAGGGCTGGGTCAGGGATATAGGCCTCCATTTACACTCTTGCCTTGGGCCTACCAGTGTTAGGCATGGACCCGTATAAAGTAAGGAGAAACTAACAAGAGATAGAACAGTACCCCAAGCTAGCAACCAAGAAACCATGATTAACCCTAGGCCTAAAGGACCAAACAGAGAGGGCAGCTTCCAGAATCCAGGAGCTGTGGGAGAAAGCTACCGCTAGGAGCTCCAGTCTTTGGCTTGTGAATGGAACTGACTCCAGGGAAGATCTCCAGGCAGTCAAGGTTATTTACACCAAGTTCATTCTCCTCTGGCTCACTGAAATCCTGACAGCCCCCTCCCCTACCCCACACCAGTCCTAACCAGAATCATGAAGGGTGAGGGAATGTTAAAGCAGTCCACAAAGGCCAACCCTCACAAGGCAAAGAGGAAGAGTGCAGCTGGATCTGGAGTATTAAATGGTAGGCATCATCCATTCTACTAAAAAGAGTAATGTAGTATGTGAGTAAGCAGCTGGGACTGCGGAAGAGCAAAAATGTTACCTCAGCACTGAAAAAAAGCATTGGTACCTCTCTTCTCTGGATACTTAGTTTTTATCTATCTGTACCTCTTTCTTTCTATTCCTTCCTCCGACTAAGTTTATCTCCTTGACCAAATTTAGGTTCCCTCGAGCTCTTTTCTCAACTAGGCCCTGAGTTTTGGGCTTCTGTGTTAATCTTTTCATTGTGCAATTTTAGCAAGAATCCTGCTAAGTCAGTGTGACCAGTATCTCCCACCCTACATATCTCACCTCTCTTGATATTTGATCAGGTTCCTTATCCCTTCTTCGTTCACGTGATGCCCGATTGCTTTGGTCTGTCTTCCTCAAGATTCCTGTTAGGTGGATTTTGCCAGATCTCCCATATCACTGATGTTTCTGCTTAGCATTTTCCGTCTACTGATGCCCAACCTGCTCCTTGGCTATAATTCTCATTTTTCCTT
The DNA here is from genome assembly GCF_053883595.1 of Heterocephalus glaber. NCBI lineage: Eukaryota > Metazoa > Chordata > Mammalia > Rodentia > Bathyergidae > Heterocephalus > Heterocephalus glaber. The sequence continues at coordinate 60,807,850 of NW_028258317.1, read as the reverse complement.
ATTGAGTTCAGGATTGAGCCCAACCCGTCTCCCTTATTTCAAAACCCCACTGCAGTATTTCCTATGCCTATGGCAAGGGTCCTAATAACAGAGAATTATATTATTGATTTGTGTGTTTACTATATTACATACATGATTGGGGGGCACTAGGAATTGAACCCACAGACTTGTGCATGGTAGGTATAGCCCTCTACCGCTGAACTATACCCCAGCACCTCTTGTTAAAAAATAAAGTTTGGTGTAAGACAGCATACTACAAGTCCCTAGTGACTAATAATGCTTAGCACATTTTCATGTGTTTATTGGCCATTTTTCTATCTTTGGAAAGGTCCAATAAGTCTCTCAGCCATTTAAAATTTTTAATTGGATTTGTGGTTGGATTTTAGAAGTTTTTTATATATTCTATATATTACACTCTTATGGGATATTTTCTCCCATTCTCTATATGGCCTTTCCTAATAATGCTCGTTGACTGCACAAGTCTTCAGTTTTGATAGTGTCCAATTTATGTTTGCTTTAGTGAGAGACCATCACCTAAAGGTCATGAAAGTTTACACCCATGTGTTCTTCAAATAGTTTCATACTTTTAATCCTTTATTTAAGACTTTGGTTCACTTTGATTTAGTTTTTGTATATGGTTGTGAAGTAAGGATAATCTTTATATTTTTAAATGTTTACATCTTATGTGATCATTTAAGTGCCTACACAATGTACTTAATTTGTATTCTTGACACATAAAGCCTAAAATATTTGCTATCTGGGTTCTTCATATAAAAAGCTTGCCAACCCCTATAGCAAGATGCAGCCTTTGCATATAAGGTGTTTAATAAATGTTTAATGGATATATTCATTCAACAAATATTTATGAACCTTCTACTGAACACAAAGCACTTACCAATGTATTATGGGGTAGGAAGAGGTTTCAAAGATAAATGAGAAATCATTAAGGTCCTTATCAAATTTATTACATCTAAGTAATAGTTAAGTTTACCTAGCCAAGATGCCAAATGCTAGGGATTAAAAAGTTTTCTTTGTAAATGTCAGTCCTGAATGGTGACAAAAGCTGAAATGTAACAATTATTTCAAATTGTCTTTAGAACAAGATACATAATAATTTAGAAAGATACACGTAATAGAGTGTACATGCACGTCCACACTCATTTCCTTTTCTTTGGTAAATTCTAGAGAAATTAACAGAGCTGTTGAACTACTAAGAATGATTGGAATTACTGTCACAGGAGAAAGAAAAACATTGGCACCACAAGCTGATCTTTCTGCACCCTTTTTTGTTAGTAGGATAGTCTTGTGTAGGCAGCAAAGAGAGCATGTTATTGCTTATCTGTGGATCCAAGAAATGAAATTAAAATGTTCTTGCAACTGAAATCTGTCTTGTGTATCACAGTCCTCTAGAAGTGACCCAGTGTCCCTGCTCATGAGTGGGAAAGGACACATTTTACATTTCAATCTCTCTTAATGGATAGAGGTACAAATGAGGCAAACACAAAAAACACGAATCTGACCCCCTTTGTGAGGCTTTATGTCAACAAATCCTTTGAAAAGTGTATGAGTTAGGGTTTGCGTTTGTAACAGGAAACTCAACAGAACAGTGACATAAGCCAGAGCCCTCATTTTACCTGTGTAAATAAGGCCTGCAGGTAGGAGTCAGGGCACACTGGCGCTCCTTCCACACAGCTATCTTCAGCATGTGGGTTGATGATCCGGGCACAACTGGCTCCTCCACCCTCACCTCCACTTTTGCATCTATATAGCAGGGAGAAGGGAAGGGAAGGGGCAAAATGTATGTGCTGGATGAATCTGTGCTCTTTTCTAGAATCTTCCCTCAGTGACCTTCATGTCCTTCTTATTGGACAGAACTGTGTCACAGGGCAATTTCTAATTTCAAGAGAAATGTAGCTTTATAGCTAGGTCCAAATAAGGGACCTATCAATTAAGGAAAAAAAGTTAAGGGTGTATCCCACATATACTGTTCTCACTTGGAAACCCAATGCTGACAACTTCTGTAATCTCTAACATACACATGATTTACCAAGAAGTTTACTAAAATGCAGACTGGGATTCAACAGAACTAGGGAGGAGTTTGCAAATGCTGACCATACTCCAAAATAGGAAAATCAACGAGTCTTCTCTTCAGTCAGAAAAGAATCAACTGATTTCTTGCTTTTGGTTTAATGTATGATTTAAAAATTTAAATCATATTTTTCACATGCTACTATGATGAAATAAGAACAACTCAAGTGATCTGTAGTATCTTTGCAAATATATTTTGAGCTATAATCACATAATGAAAACACCATCAAATAAACAGAAACTGTGGGATTTTGTACAAGTGGCCTCAACTTGTCAAAAAAAATTAATGGCATGACAAACAACAGAGGCAGGAGAACTATTCTAGATTAAAGAGACTAAGAACACAACAGCCAAATGCAGTGCATAAACCTTGATCATTCCTGAATTTAAAAAATAATCAGCCCTAAAAGATATTTTAGAGACAACTGGGTAAATTTAAATTTGAGTCATATTGTACAATTAAGTTACATTATGGAATTTATAAATTTTCTTAGGTGTAACCATACTAGCTTTTGTAAGAGAAGGTCCTTATTTTAGGGAGTGTCATTTCAATTATTTAGGGGAGAAGAACCATTAATGGCTGTAATTTGCTTTCAAATAATTCAGGAAATATATATTTTGAGAGAGTGAGAGAAAAGATAAAGCAAATATAGAGGACCATATTAACAATTAATGAATTTAGGTAGAGCGTTTACAAGTGTTTATTGCTATGTTTGAAAATTTCCAGGTAGAGAGTAGAAAAAAAATTAGTCTTATAGTTGTAGCACATAGAGGTGAGGAATTGGCTTTTTCTTTTCTTTAGAAGTATCCTAAGAAATAACCATTTGCAAGTAAGAAGACAACACAGCAGCATCCTTAACAAGAAAACACTTCTAATAGAAACATTTTTTAATTTTTTATCCTGAAGAGCTTTCCTCCTCCATGATCCCAAGTCCCTTGGGACACATTGCAGTACTTTCAGGGTAGGTCCAAAGTAAATATATAAAGTATGTGGCTAGACCTGTGTCCCTGAGAGGACCAGGGGTTTCATTAGAAGAGTGGAATCCTACTAATTTCTTTTTTTTTTTCTTAAATTCTTTTATTGGTACATTTTAGGTATACAATACATTTACATTTATCTTTGGGTGCTTGTACCTGTACATGATGTATCTTGGTTCTCATTTTTCCCCATTACCTGTGCACCCTTCACTCCTAAACCCTTCCCTATTTACATACTTTGTTTCCATTTTTTTTTCTTTTCTCATAATTTTTCCTTTCCATTCTTTCCTTTCCCCTTCCCCTCCCACCACCCCTATCCCTTTGGACCTTTTCCTATTTCAAAGTATCAATTATTAGTTATTAATCCTTCTAGTCCTTATTTACACTCTCAGTTTCTCACACTAGAGAAACTGTTCAGTATTTACACATGTGTGTCTTATTTATTTCACTTAAGAGTATGGCCTCGATATGCATCCATTTAGCTATAAATGACTCTAGTTTCTCATTCTTTATGGCTGAGTAGTACTCCATTTTATAAAAAAACCCACATCTTCTTTATCCAGTTTCCAGTTGATGGGCATTTGGGCTGTTTTCAAGCTTTCACTATTACAAACTGTGCTGCAATAAATATGAGTGCACATATATCACTGTGGTATGATTCTTTTTATTCTTTTGGGAAATACCCAGGAGGGAAATAGCTGGGTCAAATGGGACCTCTAGTCCTAGTTCTCTGAGGTCTCTCCATACTGATTTCCACAGTGGTTGCACCAGTCTGCACTCCCACCAGCAGTGGAGAAGGGTTCCTTTCTCTCCACAACCCCGCCAGCATTTGTTATTGGTTGATTTCTTGATAGCAGCTACTCTTTCTGGGGTGAGGTGGAATCTCAGTGTTGTTTTCATCTGCATCTCTCGAATGACCAGTGATGTTGAACATTTTTTCATATGTTTATTTGCTGCTTTTACTTCTTTGTCTGAGAAATGTCTGTTCATTTCAGATGCCCATTTTTGAATTGGGTCTTTGAATTTGGGGAGTCTGATTTTTTGAGTTCTTTACATATTCTAGATAGTAGTCCTTTGTCTGAGGTACAGCTGCTAAAAATTTTTCCCACATTGTAGGTTGTCTGTTAGCTCTGTTGGTGGTTTCTCTTACAGTTCATACAGTTCAGAAGCTTTTTAATAAGATGAGATCCCAGTTGTTCATTCTTTGTGCTAGTTCCCCTGCTACTGAGGTTTTGTTCATAAAGTCTTTTCCTATGCCAATGACTCCAAGAGTTCTACCTAACTTATCTTCCAGCAAGTTTAGTGTTTCTGTCTTAATATTTAGATCTTCAATCCACTTTGATCTTAGTTCAGTGCATGGTGATAGGTATGGGTCTAGTTTTAATCTTTGGCAGGTTGAAATCCAATTTTTCCAACACCATTTATTAAATAGGCTATCTTTCCTCCAATGAGGGTGGTTGGCTCCTTTGTCAAAGATGAGGTGGCTGAGTATGTCTGGAATTGCTTCTGCATCTTCTAATCTATTCCACTGATCCTTGGGTCTGTTTCTTTGCCAGTATCATGCTGTTTTTATCACAGTAGCTTTGTAGTATAGCTTCAGGTTGGGGATTGTGATACCCCCAGCCATGTCTCTGTTGCCCAGAATTACTTTTGCTATTCTAGGTCTCTTCTGGTTCCAAATGAATTTTTGGATTGTTTTCTCTAGCTCTTGTGAAGTATATTATTGGAATTTCAATCAGCATTGCATTAAAGCTATATAGTAGTTTTGGAAGTATGGCCATTTTCACTACATTGGTTCTTCCTACCCAGAAACAAGAGATGTTTTTCCATTTTCTTATATCCTCCTCGATCTCCTTTTTCAGGGTGCTGTAGTTTTCAGTGTAGAGGTCTTTTGCTTCCTTTGTTAGATTGATTCCTAGATATTTCATTTTTTGGATGCTATTGTAAAAGGAATTGCTTCCCTAATTTCTCTCTCAGTGAGTCTGCTATTTGTGTATAAGAAGGCTATTGTTTTTTGAGTGTTGACCTTATATCCAGCTACTCTACTGAATCTGTCAATTAAGTCTAGAAGTCTTTTGGCCGAGTTTTTTGGGTCTTCTACGTAAAGTATCATATCATCAGCAAATAATGACAGTTTAACTTCTTCCTTTCCTATCTTTATTCCTTTTATTTCTTTCTCTTTTCTGATTGCTGTGGCTAATGTTTCCAGAACTATATTGAACAGGAGTGGTGGTAGTGGGCATCCTTGTCTTGTTCCTGATTTTAGCGTGAAAGTTTTCAGGCTTTGACCATTTAGTATGATGTTGGCTGTTGCTTTTATATAGATAGCCTTAATCAGGTTGAGATAAAGACCTTCTATTCCAATTTTCTGTAGCGTTTTTATCATGAATGGGTGTTGGATTTTGTCGAATGCCTTTTCTGCATCTATTGAGATGATCATATGGTTTTTGTCCTTGATTCTGTTAATATAGTGTATTACATTTATTGATTTATGAATGTTGAACCATCCTTGCATCCCAGGGATAAATCCGACTTGGTCAGGGTGTATGATCTTCTTGATGACCCTCTGTATTCTATTTGCCAGTATCTTGTTGAGGACTTTTGCATCTATGTTCATTAGGGAGATTGGCCTGTAGTTCTCTTTTTGGGTTGGGTCTTTCCCTGGTTTTGGAATCAAAGTAACACTTGCTTCCAGGAATGAATTTGGAAGTATTGCTTCCCTTTCAATTTCCTTGATGAGTTTAAAGAGTAATGGCAATAGTTCTTCTTTAAATGTCTTGTAGGATTCAGCAGTGAAGCCATCGGTACCTGAGCTTTTCTTTGTTGGTAAATTTTTTATTACATTTTCAACTTCACTCATTGTAATTGGGGTGTTTAGAATTTCTATATCTTCTTCATTTAACTTTGGCAATTCATATGTATCTAGGAATCTGTCCATTTCTTCTGTGTTTTCCATTTTATTAGAGTACAGGTTCTTGAAGTGTAGGTATTGATGATCCTCTGGATTTCTGATGGTTCTGTTGTGACTTCCCCTTTTTCATTCTTAATTGCATGGATTTGAGTCTTTTCTTTCCTTTTTTTGATAAGGTTGGCTAAAGGTTTATTGATTTTATTTATTCTTTCAAAAAACCAACTCTTTGATTCATTAATTTTTTGTGTCATTCTCTTAGTCTCCATTGCATTGGTTTCTTCTCTGATCTTTATAATTTCCTCTCTTGTGTGGGCTTTGGGTTTATTATTCTCTTCTTTTTCTAGGAGCTTGAGGTTCTGCATTAGATTATTTATCTGAGTTCTCTCTGTTTTCCTAATATGGGCATTCACTGCTATGAATTTCCCTCGTAGAACTGCCTTCATTGTGTCCCATAGATTCCTGTATGTTGTACTGGCATTATCATTTACTTGTAGAAACTGTCTAATTTCGTCTTTAATTCCCTTCACTTTTCCAGTGGGCTTGTTTTCATCAGGGAGCCTGAGACAGGCACTCTCTCTGTTGTTCACTTCTGGAGCTCAGGACAATGGCTTTTGTTCCCCTGTGCCTCTGCAGTGTGTAACCAAGTAGCTGCACAGCCAAAAGGCCAGAGGCTGGCGGTGGGGTGGGGGTGTGTGTTGTATTGTTGGAGGCACCCGCGTGACCAAGCCTTCAGCTGGTGGGCCTGCCCAGGGAGGTCCTCCTCACCCTGTCCTGGTGGCTGGTGGAAAGCTGGTGGAGTAAGTCCTACTCATTTCTATGACCTTTGCCATAGACCCCAATAAAGGTTTGTGGAAGAAAGGAAGAAGATATGAGTTGACCAACACCCCATGTCAGTGTGATATGGAAGAAACCAAAGTCAGGATTTCAAATTAGAAATAATCCTGGACTTGGTTGCATGAGAGTAGAGAAGAGCTGTACCTGGCTAGCCTGGCTTCTAGCCTACTTGGTGAGAGTCTGAAAACCTGTTAGACTTGTTTGCACTGGCAAGCAGGGCATTGGAGCCATCTCCTTATAAGGGACTTGGCGACCTCAGGATCTTAGGTAGTACATCATGCACATAAAGTGAACAAAGAGCCAAAGAAAATAAAGACAGAGGCCGGAGGGAAGCCATGTCATTCTTAAATAATCATCCAAACAGAAACAAAACCACTCAGACCGAAGGAAAGTCTTTCAGTTTGATTATGTAATCACTTACCAGGATCTCTTGGCTCTCCCAATTCTGCTAGCAAATGCACTCATTAGCAGTACCCTTGGTTTTTTTTATTTCTTCAAATTCAACTGAATGATTTTGATATAGATACAGGTCTTTCTCACAAGTTGGCTCTTTGTAATCAACTGATGCCATATTAAAGAGCACAGCTTGTAGTAAGAACTGGTTCGGGGGACTAACATGAGGATTTTTCTATATAGAAGATGTGTAAATTTGCTGTGTCTACATGCATTCTTAAAAAATATTTGTTGATCACAAGTCCTTATGTAGTACCTGAAAACAATTAAAGTCATCTAGAATAGAAAGTTTATCATAAAATCTCCATGTCAATTCTAAAATGCCCTATTTGCTCATTTGTTTGGAGTGTAATTCTTCTTGTTCCATTTTCAGCATATTCTTGTGATAAAGTAGAATCTGGTAGTCATTTACCATTAGTCTTCCTTATGCAAGTTCCTGATATGTATGTAAATGTCAAAGCACTGTAGTGTGGATCACCAGTGTCCGCCAAAGGTCCATGTGATAAAGGCTTTGTCTCCAGTGTGTTGCTATTAGGGGAGGTGGCACCTTTAAGAAATAGGGCCTATGAAACATCACAAGTTCAAAGCCAGCCTGAGCAACTTAGCAAGACCTCGTCTCAAAATAAAGATTTATTAAAAGAGCTAGGGAGACAGTTTAGAGGTATTGTCTTATCTACTATGTATAAAACCAAACCAAACAAATGCACACACACAAAGAAATAGGGCCTAATAGGAGGACTTCAAGGCATCAGCAGCATGCCCTTGAAGGGAATGGTGGGACCCTGGTCCTTAGCTCTTTCTCTTTTTTGGCTCCCTGGTTATGAGGGAAGTTGTTTTGCTCCAACCATTAGTGCTGCCTCGCCACAGCCCAAAAGCAACAGGGCCACCTTATTATGGGTGGAAACCTCCAGGACTGTGAGTCAAGAGAAACCTTGGGAGTGGATTCCCATAGAACCGGAGATGAATATTTCTTGAAGGGATGTTGAGCAAACATGTCTTTCGCACAGAAATGCCCTATTTTTTCTTTGGCTGATAATTGCTGCAATGATTAATAAGTATTCAGTGTAGATTCAAAATTATAATTAAATAAGCAGTAAGACACATAGACTCCAGTGGCGGGGGAATACATTCTAAATGAACGGTAATGATTTAGGCACCTGGCTTCATGAGTGTATTCACTTATTCATTGTGGATATCTTAGCATAGGGGGTAAGAATGTGGGCTCTGATATCAGATAGGAATTAGATGGGAGTCAACTCTATCACCCTTCAGTTCTGTGAAGATACCACGTTCCCTTTCTGAATTCAGTTACCTCATCTGTAAAATGGGGAATTAACTTTCCCTACTACACAGTTCCATTGTGAAGATTACCCAAATTAAGCTCTATAAAATACTTAGCACAATTCCTGGTACCTGGTAGGTACTCAATAAATTCATTCAACCAATCCATTTAGTATCTTTCATATGTTTGGTGCCAAGGATTCTTATGATAATGGGAAAGATGTAAAAGGTGTGATTCCTGCTCTGAGGAAAAAAGACCTAAGTACATCACATTGTCCTAGGATGTGTTACCATAATTACTACAGCATGTAGAGTGGGGACACACATCCTCAGGATCCCATTCTGGAGATAATTCAGCTTGTGCTAGGCCTGGGAGCATGAGTAAGACTTACAGGCCTGTGAGTAGATAGACACTGAAGCCCGTATGGTCTTCTGAGGGCAGCACCTGTGTCATTTGAGGGCCTTGTTGTATGCAAAGTCTTCGGTCCTACCAAGGATATCCAACCGACTGTTTGTTGGAACACAGGGCTCGTGGTGCTAACACTGGGAAAACACAGACACACAGCGGGTGTTGGTCACTGGAGCCCTGGACCTGCTGATTCAGCACCCCTGGAGTCCAGCCCAGAATCTGTGCTTCAAGGAACTCTCCAGGAGATTCTTAGATGATGTTTGAAAGGTCCTGCTCTGGAGGAGAACATACTGTGAACAGGGGCTCAGCGTGGAAAGAGGCTATTGCACTGCCTGGTGTGGGCCCTCATTCTAAACGCTGCATCCTGGTTGCCTCTTGCAGTGGGGACAGACACCTCGGGGGGACTTGATGTCTTGCAGATGGGTTCAGGCTGGGCCGAGAGGGGAGTGGGGTGAGAATGCTCTGTGGCCACTCACCACCTATCTGCACAGTGTGAGGGTCAATTTCCTTCAAGGAGTGTGTTGGGAGAGAGAGAAGGAGGATGGGAATGAGGAGGGAAAAGAGGGAAGCTCTGAGATTTCACAGGCTCAGCCTATTGTTTGTCCGCAGATTTGCTACTGTGAGACAGGACTCAATTCTGTCAGTGCCATAGAAACTACATTTTGTGAAGCCTGCCCTTTGTTTTGATAGATTTACTCTAACAGAGAAGAAACTCACTTTTCCTTTCTCTATACTGGTCTCAAGGGCCATACTGCTAAGGGAAATAACGCAGACACAGAAGGTTAAATATTGCATGGTTTTTCTTATATGAAGCATAAATAATTTAAAAAGCAAAATAAAAGATAGACAGTAGGGGGTAGACCACTTGGAGATGGGAAGAGGATGTAAAGATGGGGGGAGGTAAGGGGAACTAAAAGGGATTAAGATGCAATAAGTATACGTACTAACTCTCCATGAGGAATGTATTCATTATGTATTGCAAATATGTACTAATAAAAATAAAAATATTCAGGAAAAATTGAATATTGATTTAACATGAAAAAAAGAATCACATGTTGGCTTAGTCCAGGATTGCTCAGCATTGACAGTGAGGCTGAATAACCTGTGTTTTGGGAGCCCGTCCTGTGCATTGTAGGATGCTCAGCAGTGTCCCCAGCTTCTACCCACAAGGTAGCATCTAGTACAGTAGCTCCTTCTTAGTTGTGATAAGCAAAACTGTCTCCAGAGATTTGACAAATATCACCTGGGGGCAGTTGGGAACCACTGCCAAACATCCTTGCCCACAGTAGAAAGGAGTGTGGCTCTGTTTGCTGAACACATAGTGGTGTTAAGATTGTTTAGAGTACAACCTTTTCAGGCCAATTATCTCAGATGTGCACTGTACATAACCTTGTGTTTTATATCTGAACCAAATTTCTTTCTTGAGACTCCCTCCACCCACAAGTCAGTGCAGGGAAAACCGTCCAATTAGATCTTTAGATCTTTCCCAATCAATTCACCTCGTGTATATCTTTCCTTTTGCTCAAGTTCCGAAGGAAGGAAGAAGGTGCAAGGCAGGATGAGGTCTGATCTGAGGTTGTCATCTACCTACCCATAACGGTTTCCACATGCTGTCCTTCTCCCAGCCAGTCTAGGGTGGTGGCATCTCTTCTCTACGGTGTCTGCTGGAATGCCCAAGTTCCTTTCCTTGTTTCTTAGTACGGTCAGCCCTCCAGATCTGTGGGTTCTGCATCCATGGGTCCAACCAACTGAAAGTCAAAATTTTTCTAGAAAAAGATTTGTATCTTTACTGAATATGTACAGGTTTTGAAATTGTCGTTATTCCCTAAATAATAGACTAGAACCAGTATTTATACCGGTTTTACATTTTCTTAGGTTTTATGAGCAATCTAGGGATGCTTTGGAGGATGCATGCCTAGGTTCCATGCAAATACTACATCTTTTTAGATAAGGGACAAAATCATCCTCAGATTTTTGTGACTGGGGTGTCCTGGCACAAATCCCTTCTGGGTACCAAGTGATGACTGCTCTGTTTCAGCCTGTCTTCCCCTGTAGCTTCTCACAGCCCTTTGCTACCCCTTTGCTCACCTCTCTACCAGGGCGCTCTGTCAGCCTTCTCGTACTTCCCCCCAGAGCAGCAGGAAGTCAAACTTCTTTCCCCTACTTGTTCCAGGTTACAGTTTCATTCTGTCCTATTCTGGGCCATTCCTTTTATACTGCAATGACTCTCTAGGATTGCCCAGACTAATGGGACAGCCAGTGGCCACATGTGACCGTCAAACACTTGAACTGTGGCTAGTGCAAACAGAGATGGCTGCCAGAATAAAGCGTACGCCAAACTCACAGCTTAAAAATTATTAGTGATTTTAATATTGAACACAAGATAACATTTTGGATAGACTGTGTTAAATAAAACACACGAATGAAGCTAACTGCACCCTTAGAGGGCAGATAGATACAGGGGCTGGTCATTCTGAGTATTCTATTCTGCTGGCCGTCATGGATTCCTTCAGGGAGAGGCAAAAGTTTTAAGCTCAATTAATCAGCGTCAGTATTGGAATTTTTGCTGTGCTTTTTGGAGGGGAGTGTTCTCTTTTACTGAGGTTGTCAGATATAAATAAGCACAGAGTGAATCAGATATTTACAATGATAGAAGGTGACTGCGCTTCCACTTTACATTTCCAACTGGTATCTATCAAGGCCACATGTTATCCCCATGCTGGGAGAGGCTGGTTTGAGATGAAAGCTCTGAGCCCAGGCAAAATGATGGGGAAAGACAGCTTCCTTATGCTATCAAAGAGCCAGGGATCAGAGCAATTCATCTCTTCTGGCCTGGCCTTGGAGACTGACACTGTCCTTTGTAATGTGGTCTGTCAGTGAAAATGGCCCCATGGCTTGCCCAGCTCTAGGGGAGGAGTGTCCAAGAATTGCTGGCCATCTTCAGTCTACCAAAATGGCATTAAAAGGGCATAGGGTGTGGACGGCCATGGGTCTCATAGGGCATCAAGATGTGACCCAGACACTTAGGAAGATAGAGACAATTATATGTTTGCTCCTCAACTCTGCATTTCCATTTGGTGTTTACCAAGTTTATATATTTTCAAATCATGAAGGAAAATACTGAAAGTATATAGTGTATTAGTGGAGGAGAACTTGGAGTATCATCACACATGTGCTCCACTTATAATGATCTGTGAAAAACTGTATATTTGACTCAGTTATTTAAATTAACATTTAGTTTTAGTAGGATTCAATGGATAAGTCCTTATCAGGGCCAGACGGCCACTTGTCCACAGCTTTATCCCTGCTGGGACGCCTCAGAACACAATTCCCATCTGCTGTTTGTACCAGACATTGGAATTATTCCAAATGACTGCACTGAAAGAGTTTCAGCTCTTCGTTCTCCCACAGGACAACAATAAACACAAAAATGTGTCTGTTGAATTGAAAACAAAGTTTTTGATGATGGGAATGAAAAGAGTAATAATAATAATAATAATAAATAATAATAATGATAAATCTACTCCTATTGCATGCTGACTAGCTCCAGGAAAGGAACTGAAGGATTTAGATATAGCATATCTTATAATCTCCAGAACAATCCAACGAAAGAATGATTATTCATTGATTAATTAAACAAATACTCATTGACCACTAGATGCCCTCATTAGGATGTCACTTGAGCACCTGGACCCAGCAGCACTTAAAACCAAGACCATCCTGAACTTCTCAGTCCTGAGGGCCAATAAATTCCATCTTTAATCAAGACAGCTAATATCCAGTCTCTGTCACTTGCAGTGAATATGTCTTGGCAAACACAGGTAGGGCCTTATGTCCGCAAATTGAGGATCCTCACGGGTGTTTTGCTTTCCTTCCTATTACAGAACTTGGATAAAACAGGCACATATAAAGATCACAAATCTCACAGAACTAATTTTTCCAAGACTGTACTGTTGATAGTGGAATCTGAATAGTTTGATGATATACACTATTAAGATGATGAGGCCTCCCTGACCTAGGCCCCCAAAATACAGTAGTGGCCAGGTGTGGTGCAAAGCTACAATCCCAGCATGTGGCAGGCTGGGGCAGGAGGCTCATCATGAGTTCAAGGCCAGCCTGGACTACGTAAGCAAGAGACTATCTCAAAAAAAGAAAAAAAAAAAGAAAAAAGAATAGAATTGTGTATAAAACAGTCGTGATACTTTCTCTCAGAAATTATCTTTTATTTTGGTTGGGGAAGATGATAAACAAATAAGGAAGAAAACAAGACAAATCAGATAGAGGTAAATGCTACGATGAGAATACAGGTGCATGATATGGCACCAAGTAGGTAGGGGTGGGGACCACCATCTCTATTAGGCCACATTAGTGGGATCGAAGATCTAAATATTATGACAGAAACACTTGATCTGCTGGAAAACTAAATAGGTAAAATTATTGAAAACAGGCATAGGCAAGGACTTTTCTGGACAGAATTCTATTTGAACAAGAAATAACACCAAGAATCAACAAATGGAATCATATAAATTAAACATATCTGCATAGCAAAGGAAACAACCAAAGAGTGAAGAGAAAATTTACAGATGGGAAAACTTTTTTCTAGATATTCCTCAGACAGAGGACTAATATCTAAAATATATAAAGAATTTAAAAAGTTAGACTCCCAAAAAAAAGACCCAGTCAAAAAACTGGCTATTGAAATGAATAATCACTGCTCCGAAGAAGAAATACAAATGGCCAATAAATACATGGAGAAATGCTCAACATCCCCCACCATTAGAGAAACACAAAGTAAAACAACACTGAGATTTAATTTACTTCAGAAAGAGTGGCTACTATCAAGAAATCAGACAGCAGCAAATGCTGGCAAACTAGTAAAACCACTATGAAAATTAGTGTGGAGATTCCTCAAAAAAATAAAAATAGAAATTCCATTCAACCCAGCTATTCTCCTTCAGTGTCCTTCTGAAAGAATTAAAGGCATCATATTACAGTGGTACATACATACTCATGTTTATAGCAGTACAACTCACAACAGCCAAATCTTGGAAGTAGCCTATATGTCTATTAATTGGTGAATGGATAAAGAAAATGTGGTAGTACTGTGGTAAAATGTGGCACAATGAAGTACTACTCTGCCATAAAGAAGAATAAACTTGAGTCATTTGTAGGAAATGAATGTACCTTGAGGCTATAATATTTAGTGAAATAAATCAGACACATATGCCCAAATATCACATGATTTCTCTAACATGAGTAATGGAAAATATAAATAAAGAGCAAATAAAAGAGGGATAATAGGAAATAGTGAGATAGAACTTTTGCATATGGGAAGAGCTAGAGGGAGAGGCGAGGGGTATTGGGAAAGGGGATTAAGAAAAAGAATTAAAATGTGTTATGCACATGTACAAACTGCCTATGAGGAATGTGATCATTATGTACTACAAATATGTACTAATAAAAAAAATTTTTAAACCCCAAATCCCACAACATAGCCCATAATTTCCTTAAAATCTTCCTAAGGATTTCTCTCAAAAACAGTGTCTTCTTTTTCAAGAACGTGAGGTCCAATATGCTAGAGCCGTTCCCTACCTGAATAACTCTGTATTCTAACATTCTCCCTTAAAGAGGACATATACTCCAGTGACACCTGTTCTTTTGCTTTAACACACTTCTGGGCCTCATGAGTCCTCCAGATCATGAAAACCTTGATTTTTACTTGTCATGTACATCGCAACATAAACATATCTTTACAGGTGCCATTTTACCTGAGCACTTGGCCCAGTGAAGCTGGTCCTCCCTGCCCCCATCCACTTGGTGTCTTAATATGCTAATATTTTCACTGCAGCATTATCTAGTTGCTTTGATCCACTTTGATTTTAGTTTAGTACGTGATGAGAGATTGTCATAGACTCAGTCTTCTGCATGTGGAAAGCCAGTTTTCCTAGCACCATTTGTTGAAGAGGCTATATTTCTTCTAGCATAAGTTTTTGGCCTCTATGTCAAAGATCAGATAATAGTCGAATGTACTTGGAATTGTTTCTGCATTCTGTATTCTATTCCACGGATATGCATGTCTTTTTTTTTTGTCAATACATGGTATTTTTTTGCTGTTTTTTTTTAAGTATAAATGGAAATATGTCCCCTGTTCCAGTTTCGGAAGTATGGCCTTTTTCACTACACTGGGGCTGCCTATGCTGGAACAGGGGATATATTTCCATTTTCTGATGGCCTCTTCAATCTTCAATCATTAAATGTTAAAGGACAAACAATATATTTGCATGTTTGTAATTCAGATGATCCATCATACTGAAGAATTTACAGATTGTTGAAAGATGATAAATGACCCAATTTTTAAAAATGAGAAAAGGATAAGAATAGACAATTCAGAGTGGCAAATGCAAATGCTCAGCAATATACAAATTTATAACAATCAGGAAAAGGAAAGTAACACTTTAATATTAGTCTTTTCCCTTCAGACTGCCAAAAGTTAATGAGCAATGATATTTATTGCTGTTGAGAATGTAGGTATATAGGGGTTCATATTTTTGGCAGAAACTGAGATTATCTTAGTTTTTGTGGAAAGGAATCTGGCCACGTGTATTAAAATGAAAAATGTATGTATCCTTCCGTACAGCAGTCTCATTCCTAGGAATGTAACCCATAGAAATAAAAACAATAGAGCATGAAGATTTATATGCTGAGATGCTGTTACAGATTTGTTTTTAGAATTCAAACACAAGGAATAAAAAAAATAATGCCCTCAAAGGGAAAAAATTGAATAATATAAAATTTTTTCACATCATGGAATATTATGCAGCCATTAAAAGAAAAGAATCAGAGGTAAACAAGTTTACTTTAAAAGATTCCAAAAACGTGTTCTTGAGTGAGAAAACAAAATAAGGATTTCCTATTCATTCTTCTATATGATTATAAAAGCATAAAAAAGTAGAGAGGAGTACATACATACTAATTGTCAACATTGATTTCTTCATGAGGAGAATGATATAAGTAGAGTGGGAAACTTCAGCACAAATGAAAAGAGGACAAGCAAAATAAACATCTTCAAACTTCTCACCTCAAAGATTTCTGTTTCTTAAATTATTGAGATCCTCAATTCTCATGAGAAGTCAGGCTCAAAAGCAAACAATAGCAATTCCTCCCTACTCACAGTCATGTGTATTTGAGGGCAGACTTCATTGTCTCCAATTCTAGTCTTTCCAGTGGAAGTTATACAATAAACAGTTTCTGGGCTTCAGGCAGGGAATATTTTGGAGCAACATGTTGACATGTTGATTGCCTCAGGAAAACAGATATTGAGTATAAACAGCCATCACCACAATTATTACTCATTCATCTAAATATCCATTATTAGTCCATTGGCTCTCCCTACCAAGCCAGAAATGATGGGAAACAGCTACACATGAAATAGGAGAGGATCTAAGTAATTTAAGAGAATATGTTAGACTCAGAAAATTGAACGAAAATCTGGGTGTGGCAAGGCTGGTTGAGGAAGTATGACCAGATTCCAGGATACATGGGCCAATTAAATCTCAGGACCCCATATGTAGAAGTTCTCACAGGTTCCCATGAGATGGAATGGCACCAAAGGACGCAGACGTCATGAAGAGCTAGCTATTGTGTCTCTTCACGATATCCTGCCCTGTGTCCCCTAAGGTATACTTTTATTTTTGTGTTTAATTTGTCCTCTCCTTTGTTCAGTTTAAATTTTCTCTGCAGAGCCAGTTTCTCCCTTACCGTCTACCTTCACTTTTTAAAATAAACTTTGGCACCATTTTTGGTTTGTTCTGTTCAGTTTTTTGTTTGAGATGAGAACTTGGTAATGTTTAATTGGCAAGCCATTTTTAAAAGAAGCTACCCAATAAGACAACCTATTTGGGATATGGACAAACAAAGCCCCACTGACAATTGATACTTATATGTAGAAGTAAGTTTTATGACACAATAATGCATAAAAATTCTTTGATATTTTCTATATATTTTATTTTCTTTAAAAAATCCTGGTCATAACCCAACAATGAGTCACAAATGTAGTTTGGAAAATGCTGACTGACATAGAGCAGCAGAGGTGATAGCACTATTTTAGCATTGTGAAAATCTCCAGGGTTGCATAGGTACTCTGTTACTTGTTAACAGTCTAAGTTGATACATTTGTAAAAGAGTGCAGTATCTTTCTAGCCCTCTGCTCTGCACCCCCTCTGAATTCAGACTTAGACACAGGGCAGTCATTGTCTCTATGAGGGCAACTCATACACGCTTCCTAAATCATGTATTCATTTGCTGCTTATTCGTTTTTTGCTGTCTTCTACCATGAGAAACTTCTTCTCTTTAATCTCAAATGAATTCCTCTTGTGTTTTTTTTTATTCAACTCCCTAACATGTGCTAACCTAAAGACAGCAGCACACACAAGAAAACCTCTACCTGTGAGTAATACATGAATTGAAAGAAAAGAGTGTAATAGGGTGAGAGTTTAAAGGGAGGAACACAGGAGGTGTCCAGGCAGCAGAGAAAGATAGGTCCCAGAAGAGATGAGATGGTTTCTCAGAAAAGATGTGGTAGGAAAAGAAAGGACCTAACTTTGTCTGGGGTGAGGGATGGCCTCCTGGAAGAGGGAACAACATGCACTGGGCACTGTGGGGGGAGAAGGCACACTGTCTGGAGCTCCAGGGGGTGATGATGAGGCTGAGCAGATGGGAGAATCTGTGACATGTCTGTTGCCTGAGTGTGTAGCCTTGAGAGCCCTTAGGTGACTTTGTGCCCTTACTGGGAACCAGGAGGGGATGGTTTAGATTTCAGGGTCTGTCTTGATTCTTTGTAGCAGATTACAGCTCTTTCTATCTAAACTGTGGAATTGTCTTGCTATCTGAAGCCTCAGTGCCTGGTATCTGGGCTGGCATAGGCTCAGTGAACGTTCAGACAAATACCAGCCAATGAACTCACTCGTGTAGCTCCACACTTGGCAGGCAGATGGAACTCAGGTCTCGTCTGGGCTCTAATCTGCAAGGGCAGGGGAGTGGAATTGCACCATTTTGGAATAAGTTAGGAAAACAAATATTCTCTTTTATGAAGAACTCTTTTCAAAACTACTCCTTCTTGGAATGTTGTTTCAAATAAATTCATAACTTAAAATTATTTGTATCCTACTCCTAGATCCTAAAGGTAAGGAAAAGAGAAATAATATATAGAAGTATAAAACTAATTGACTCATCATATCTGTTTTATAGTTTTCACCAGGTGATGCTTAATAACAACTTAAGGTTTATGACTCTTCTTAATATCTTCTGATAAGTATGATGATCATCAAAGAAATAAATGAATGCTAGAGTTGGATGAACACTCAATTTGTCCTGGTCTATCTCTCTCAGTGAGGTCTAAAACCTATGAGTTACCCCCAAATGATTTTCTATTAGACAATTAAGTCAATCGACAGCTATGACTGAGAGCAATTTATCTTTTTGGTGTAAGTCCCTGTACTTTCTTAAAAATGCAACATTCTTATAATAATAAAATGTGCATTATACTGCCTATATTTTCCTATCTTGCTTTTTTCACTTAATGTATTTCAGGTATTCTCCCCAAATCTTTGTTACTCACACACAGTGATGTGACATAGGCGATTTGGTTGATGTGGGAATATCATGGAGTGTATTTATACAAATTAAGATGGCTATGCCTCACTCAGGAACGTAATCTTCTGAAACCATCATGCAATATGCTATATGTCATTGACCAAAATATCTTCATGTGGCACATAACTGTGCTTGTCACTCACATAGTCACAATATTTAATGACTACATAATATCTCATTGTATGGATAAATCATAATTTTTAGACTTATTCCCTGTTGTTGTAACTTCAAGTGTTTTGAGGTGTTTTCTTTTTGTTGTTATTAGAAATACAATCTTAGCCATATATCATGGGGTTTATCCTGATAATTTCTTTTCAGTACTGGGGATCGAACTCAGGACCTTGTGCTTACCAGCCAGGTGCAGTGCCACTGAGCTAAATCCCGGCTCCCTGATAATTTCTTATGGGAAGAATTATTGGTTTGATTAGACACTTTCAAGGCTTCTGATATATGCTACCAAGTTGACCAGGCAACGAAATTTGCCTTAAACTATGTTTTAGAATTTTTGAAATCTTAGCAATTTAGGACCTAACAGATCAGTTATTCCAGTTAATTTGGAATTCAAATATACTCTAGTTTTAATAATTTAAAAATTCTGATAATTATCATACAACTGTTAGTTTGAGAAGCCAAGAGGTTGTTTTTTTTTTTTTGGTACCAGGGATCAAACTCAGGACCTTGTGCTTGCAAGGCAGGTGGTGGCACCACTGAGCTAAATCCCCGGCCCCAACCAAGAGGTTTTATTCTCAAGTTGTAAATGAATCTGAAGAGCTATGTGAGAAACTGGTGACCCAAATGGCCAAGGATCAAATTAGAAATGTCCAGGACTTTCCCTGCAGGGGTCACTGTTACTGTCAGTTTGTGCCTGGGCCAAAACTGAAGAGTCAAACATTGAAAAATGTGTGCACATTCATTTTTAATGCCTGATTTGTCTACATTTCTTAAGCTGTAAAATAAATAAGACCTTTCTGCTGGATAGCATCACCATGCCAAGCTCTCTATATAATGAGACACACTACTCCACTCAGACGCTTGAATTGATAAAATAGGTGCCCCTCATACTTAAGGCACTTTATGCTGTTTACAGCAGAAGCATTAGCTAATTGCCTAACTCCATAAAAAGTGTGTATAGCATATGCCAACTTGAGAAGGAAAGAATATTCCTTGCTGTGGCTGCTTTCCTTACTTTTACTCAAAATGTATGCAGAGAAAAAAAATTAGATATTGGAATCAGCATTCTATTGTGCCATTTGAGTTGCAAAGCTGTGGTTTTAATTTTTTCTGTTTTTTTTTTTTTTTTTTTTTAAATCAAGGTTGCTCAAGCATGATCCCGAAGTTCTAGGAGCCAATGAAGCTTCCGGGCTGGGGCAGGGACCTTGCCAGGTGTGCCGAGGACTGCCAGCCCTTTCTGCAAAGCGGAAGTGCGGAAGTCCTTCCCATCATAAAATGCAAAGCAGCTGCTGTTTCCCACTGGCCCCATCCCCAGTGCCCCTCATCCGGTGTTTAGCAAGCACCGGAGGATATTTACCCTCCGCTCTTGGACTTGTCTTAGAACTGAACCGGTGGCAGCTGCCTCTCCCAGCGCAAAGCCGGGGCCTGCCAAGCTGACCAAGGGCTTTCACCAAGCCCGAGCTGGGCTAGGAGGCCAGGAAGCAGAAGGGACAGGTCTAGGAACTCCGACTATGCGTGGTGGTGTCCAAGCCTCAACTTCAGGTTCACGCAGAGACCTCAGCCTAGCTCCTGGCGTCTTGGGTCCCCAGTCGGACGCTTGGCCTCGCTCCACTCCTGTTACAGCCTGCCGCGGCCGCCTTCACTGAGGCTGGGAGCTGGCGAAACTGTCACCTGTCGCAAGCCGGATCTGGCAGGGCAAAGGGCCTGGTAGCCAGAACGTGCTGGTCTTACAGCAGCTCTGGCAAGCAGCCCTTCTGGCACTGGGGAGCCACAGCCAGGGAGGCAGGTGGGAGGGCCGAGGCCCCTCAGCTCCTTGATTGTTCCCTTTTACCCCCAGCAGCCATCGGCTCGGGGTGCCCGAGGGTCAATTTGGGTAGACGCCAGGGTCGAAGGTTTGAGAGGCTCCGCCTCCTGCTGCTACTTAGAGCCACCGCAGGAACTTTCCCACTCCGCCTCAGTCTGTGGTCACTGCTGGGGTTTTCGGAACTTTCCAGACAGGAGCCACCCAGGCCCTGGGCCTGCAACTTCACTGCTCGCCTGAGTGACCCCGAAGGCCCGGGAGAGCCTACTCTCACCCGGGCACCGACGCCCCAACTTTTCCCCGCGGACTGCGTCGTTCTCCTAGGTACCCGCTCCGGTGCCAGGGGGCGCGCGGCTTCCCCGGCCAGCAGCGCCCTCAACCTCTGGGCTCGCCCTTCCTGTGGGGCTGCCTGAGCCCGGATCCCGGGTGCACTTAAACGCTGGGGATTCGCCCCCGCCCCTGAGCTGACCCCAGCAGAGGGAGTAAGCGCAGGACTCGGGCCCCTCTCCAAACCCCGTGCCGGCGGTGCGCTGCTCGCCATGGCCGGCTGCTGCTGCCTGTCCGCCGAGGAGAAGGAGTCGCAGCGCATCAGCGCCGAGATCGAGCGGCAGCTTCGCCGGGACAGGAAGGACGCGCGCCGGGAGCTCAAGCTGCTGTTGCTGGGTGAGTGGCTCTGTCTCCCTGAGAGCCAGAGCTCGGGCGTCCCCTCCGCTCGCCCAGACTCGCGCCGAGTCTGCAGGCTGGCGGGACGCAGCGCACGGTTCTCCTCCTCCCCGCGGGCTCGCGGCTGCCGGCCCGTCCTTGGCGCCTCTACTTGGGCAACTTTCGACCCCGTTAAAAAGAACTGGGACTTTGCCCTTGATCACGTTTCTGCTTTCCTACGTCGGGGCCAGTTTGCCCCTCTGCCTAAAGGCGCCCCTACCCTTCTTCCCCCAGCGCACAGCTTCCGGTGAACCACAACTTAGACGGCGGGTAGGAGTGGGGAGCTGCCCGACGCCTGCCTGAGGCTCAGCTGTGGCTCCACCCGCAGGGTTTCAGGTCTAAATGAGGGGCCATTGCGTAGCGTTTACAGTGTGCCACGCTGATTTCTTAGGGCCATCAGCTGGTGGTTCGAGCAGGCCCTATCCCCACTTTAGAGAATTAAAAATGCAGGTTCAGAAAACTGACAAACTGTCCTAATTGAGAACAAGCAAAGCAGATACCAGGCCAGTTGTGGGGGTGAGGGCCATGCCCTCAGTCTCCCTTCTGACTCCAGGGACTACCGCTGCCGTCCTCGGAGGTCCACTGGTGAGGCCTGTCTGCTGCGGACCAAAGCACCCTTGCCTGGCTTGGCGTGGGCTCCAGGCTCCCAGGCTGCAGCTGTGCGGGCCCAGCTGCCTATGTTAGGTCTTCATCAGGCTTTTTAGTGTCTCGGGAAAGGTCTTTCAGAAATAGAAAGGAGTTAAGACACCTCCTATACACTGCTATTCAGTCCATTCGCTGAGGGACTATTTCTTTTTTCTTCTTTCACACCAGGACAGCAGCAGCTGTTGATTTTATTTCCCACCTACATAGCCACAAGTAATTCAACTTATTTCTTTCAGTCAGCTCAGGCAAGAATTCTCTCTTCTTACCACCTGCTTGTTTATTCATCTTTAAGTCACCCTCACAGAAAACTTCAAGGAAAGATAGACTTGGTTAGCATAAGGCAGCACTTAGACTTGGGCAAAGGACCCGTCTTACATTTGTCTCCTGGGTTTAGAGGCCTGCTCTGGTCTTCCCCTGGCTGTACCCTCCTGGGGGACTAGAAATCTCCAAGTACAAGGAAATGAGCATTCAGAGTCCATACTGCCCCCCCAAAACCTGGACAGAATTCCCTTTCCAAGGGGGCACAAGCTCGCTGCTAGGGTCTGAGCCAAGGGAGAGGACTGATCCCTGCATATCCCAGCACCCACCTTACTGGAAGGTGCTGCTCTCAAGGTCACTGTTTGCTGAGGTGGTGGAGAAGCTTGTGAAGGTAGCCTGGGGGTCCACAGGTGTGTCCAAGAGGCCTCCTGGAGACGGAAGGAGCCCAGGTGGGGAAGAAGGGACTCTCCACCGGCCAAGGTTTCTCTTCCATGTCTGACCCAGAACCCTGAGGAATCTGAGAATTTTGAATTGAATCTGGCCTTCCAGGTTATTATAAAGCCACATTAGTTAAAGGAAGAGGATTGTGTGATAGCTTGCTAGCTTGATTAACATGTTAAAGTAATTAGGCAGACCTTCATTTATACTCTTGCTCCAGACCCACAGGAGTCCTGGCTTTAGTTGTATATTTTTCGAAGGCAGGCTAAATAAACCCTGGTTGGTTTTACAATACTTAGATCTGTGTCAGTGCATGAAGTGCGGGGTCTGGAATACACCAGAATCTTGGTTCTTTGTATGAGAAAGTGTGCAGTAAGTCAAGTCATACTGTACTGAATAATAAAACTATGGGTTTGATGTAAAATGCTTGTATTTTCATCCTAACTAGAGGAGGGATGTTTGTAGGTAAGTCATTTGTCCTGAAAGCACATTTAATGCAGGTGACTAGAGAGCCTTCTGATCCCTTAGGCTCTTACCCAGCCTTATCCCAACCCCCACACCCTCAAAGCATCACCAGACCTCCTGGGAGGACCCCCATTTTCACCATGGGCAGCTTGGACTAGCACATTGTCTCCATGACAACTCCTCTGTTAAAAAATAGTTTCCAGGGCCGGGGATTTAGCTCAGTGGTTTCGCCACCTGCTGCACAAGCACAAGGACCTGAGTTCGATTCCCGGTACCAAAAAAAAAAAATAGTTTCCAAGGGCTGGGGATGTAGGTCAGTGGCACTGCATCTGCCTGGCAAGAGCAAGGTCCTGAGTTCAGTCCCTAGTACCAGAAAAAAAAATGAGTTTCCAAACATCAGGGAGGAGTCCAGAAGCCCAAATGTGGATTTAAACACCTCTGATTTTGTTCCCTCCTTAAGGGAAGTAGCATAGTCCATTTCTTCTCAAGACAAAGGACAAGACAATGACTCAGAAGATGAAAGAATCAGGCAAGAGTATATACTCTTTTAAGTCATTCTGTTTGAGTAAAAAATTCACTGAGCCTCTGTAGTGGGTGGATTAGATCATCTGGTACTCGAATGCCTCAGATGACAGCTCCACTTTGCAAATCAGTGTTTGGGATCCTGTGTGGAGCAAGGAATGGCCTGAAAAACCACCAACTCTTTCACCACGAAGTATGTTTTTGCAATCAGATGAGAATATTTTTGAAGTGCATTCAGTAGAGCAGTATCCTATTTGTGCTTAGTAAAACTATAGGGCAATGTCCAGGAGGGAAAGATAAAAGCTGTTCTGTGGCTAAGGCCAATAGTTACAAGATGTCAGTGTGGTGTCTCATCAGAAGTTGGGGAAGATAAAGGCAGGGTTGAGTTTAGTGGAAGAAAGTCCTTATCAGTACCCTGGATAAAAGTAGGACAAAGGGTGTTTCTGATAAGAACACTAGCAGGTATTACTCAGTGTACGAGTGTCTGGGCATTAGCAATTAAATGGGGATGTGTGTGATCTTTTCCTTGATTTTGGTGTTAAACAGCAGCTTGAAGTGTTGCTTGCTAATTGGATAGAGTATCTTCAGTAACTGGCAGCTTAACTGGAAGGGAGATTGGCACTTTTGCTAGTTGTATTAGTTTGCTAGGGCTGCCATAAACAAATGCCACACACTGGTAGGCTAAAGCATCAGAAATTGATTGTTTTCAAAATCTTGAGGTTGGAGGTCCAAGGTCAAGGTGTTGGCAGGTTTGGCTTTTCCTGAGGCCTCTTGGCTTGGAGACAGCAGCCTCTCTTTGTGTTCTCACATGGGTTTTCTGCTATCTATGTATGTCCCTGGTGTCACTTTTTCTTCTTACAAGGACTCCAATCCTATTGGATCAATCTTCTTCCACCAAGGGCTTCATTTTATCTTAATAACCTCTTTAAGAAGACTTTATGCCTAAATAAAGTTACATTCTGAAGTACTGTTGATGGGACATTGACAAATTTTGGCAGGAAGACATACTTCAACCTATACCACTATAACGTAGGGGTCAAAATGTAGATGCCTAGGCCAGATTTCTTGGGTTCAGATCCTGGCTCTGCTGTTTCTTGGCTGTGGACTACTCTTGGCTTTGAGTTCTCAGTAAGTATCAGGTATCATTGCTTCAATTTTGAGTACTTTCAGGCAGCAATGAGTACTTTCAGGCAGCATTCTCCATTTGAGTTGAACAGTTGTAAGTTGCATAGCAGTTTGTCTGAATTTTCTAGAAATGGTAATGCTTTATCAGAATATTTTCCTCTGTGTTTCTTTTAGGGTTTCCTGAGCCATAAAGTGATTTTAAAGTTTCTCTTCCTACTCACACCAAAGAGTTGAAAGTCTGGGTCCCTGAAAATTTTATTTGGATTAGATACAAAAAAAAAATCCCATTTTAGAACTAGCTTATATTCTTGGTCATGAAATCCTCTAGAGAAAATGGTACAGATATTGTGGTTTCTTGGTAGATAAAGTGAAAGAATTTTCCAGCCTTAAAGAAGAGGGATGAAATGGTAAATATGCCAATGTTCCTTCATCTTAGCTTAGTTTAATCCAACAGATTTTCCAAAGTGCCAAGCCTGGCGAGTATGGTGCCCAGTTCAGGGAATCATTCCCAGCCACTGTGTTAGAGGTGGATAGTTCATAAGTAACTAAGATGATGATGATCATACAATCTTAATGGAGCTAAAGAGGTGGTACATGCAGAGTGTGAATAGGGAGCCTCTGAAGGAGGGATCCTGCAAGCTGGGCCTCAAATATGAGGAATGTAGGATGGTAAGGACTGTCTACCTATGGGGGCTTGAACCATTCACATTTAAGGGAGAGGTGAGCCCAGACTCTCTCTGCCAAACCAGAGAAATCTCTGAGGATGGCAAATGATGCTTGCAGGATCTGGCATAATATGAAAGGCCTCTTGGGAGCAAGACTGCATTGAGTTTTTGTGTTTTATCTTGACTATTTAAGTGAGTACTATAAAATATTATAAAAATGTTATATATTATATAATATATTAAAATATATAATATTATAAAAATAGATGTTAATATGAAATGTTTTGTTATTACTACTTTTTTTTTTCCATAATAGGCTTCTGAAAGGGGGTTGTGTGGCTTTATCTGTGCTTATGTCCATCCTGGCTAGAATAAACCAACCCCACAGGTGGCCAATCCCGTCCACAGCACAGGGGTTCCTGCAGGCCTGTTAGGAGGCAAGTGCAAGGCCCCTTCTTCTGTTTGCCTTTTGGTGCCTATGGAGCCTCCTGAAATAATGAACTTTCATGTTTTGCACCTCCTTTTTATATAAACCCCAATGAGGTATTTTACATAAAATAAAAGTCACCAATTGTAAGTGTACAAATTGATGTGTTTGGTCAATTGTGAGCAGCTGTGTAAGTGCTGATCTAGAACATTTCTGTCTAGAACATTTGTCTCCCTAAGAGTTCCCTGTGTTCCTTTGAAGTCA
Organism: Heterocephalus glaber; assembly: GCF_053883595.1. NCBI lineage: Eukaryota > Metazoa > Chordata > Mammalia > Rodentia > Bathyergidae > Heterocephalus > Heterocephalus glaber. The sequence continues at coordinate 60,781,762 of NW_028258317.1, read as the reverse complement.
TTCTCCCCCAAACTTGTATTTTTAACTTTTGATTTGGAAACATTTTCACATTTATTTAAAAAAGCAAGAATAAGAATATACAAACTACGTGTATTTTCCCAATTCACTTATTGTTGAATTCTTACCCAAATTTATTTCTCAGTTATACATTTTCTTCAGCTTTGCTGAAATGTTTGAGGGCAAGTTATGTGCATCGTGCCCTTCACTTCTAACCATTTCAGTGAGTTTTTCCTAAAAATCAGGGACAACATCTTACATAAGCACCATTCATTTACACTCCACTGAGGTTAACCTCAATACCACATTTGTGTCCAATCTATTATTCCTATCCCAGTTTTGTCAGGTGGCCTGAAAATGTCCTTAATGGCATTTCCTCACTTCCAGTGCAGGTTCAGGGATTGCATTTGGTCCTCAATGTTCTTTTAGTTTCTTTAATCTGGAGCGTGTCTACAGGCCTTCATTGTTAATGTGACATTGAATTTTTGAAGAATACAATCCCCTCTGATTTTCTTATGATTAGAGATTCAAGCTATGCCTTCTTGGATGGAACACTGAGTAGATGATGTTATGTTTCTTGTGGGGGACACACAACACATGTGAAGGATACTGTATCCATCTTCTCATTACTGGTGATTTTAATCAAGATGTTGATGGTTTTATCCATTGTGTCATAATTTTTTGGAGAGAAACTTTTTGGGTTGATACACTTCAAAATGTCTTTCTCAGTAACTCCCTCCACCTCTCTCACTACTTACTGCATTCAAATTCAGAGCCTTGTATACACTAGGCAAGTGCTCTACTTCTGAGCTATGTACCCAGCTCTGCTTGATTTTGTATGCATTGATTATTCCTGCCTGATACCATCTGTGACATGATGGCTGCAAAGTGATCATTTTCCAGCTCTGGCACTCTCTACAGGTTTATCAGTTGGCGCTTGGCATTCTATTGCAGGAGCTCTCCCTTTGCCCTTATTTGTTTATTGATTCCTGTGCAGACTCATTTGGTGCTCACACTGTGCCAGGACCACATGGATGAGACCCCCTTCACACTGGCTGCTGTGTCATTGTGCTATGCCCCACCTTTTTATTTTTCACAATTCCTTATTTTCTGGCATAACAAGGTGCTCCAGACTTGTCTTGTCCCTGCCTTTACCCAGGTGAGCAGTCAGCCATTTCTCTGAGTGGTCCTGCTTACTTCAGTGGAGAACTCTTCCTTTTCCTTTAAGATGGATGGTTAAACCATTTGAAACAAATATAGCAAGTCTATTGATTCAAATCCATTTCTAGTAAGTATCTAAGTACCTGAAGAGCCAAGTTTCTAAAGCATGTTGTTAGAGGATGAAACTTTTAAGGCTTTAATGAGTTTTAAACTGTGAGCAGATATAAAATTGGAAAATCTGAGAGTGGAGTTTGGCAAAAAACAGTGCAGAAAAAAAGTCTTAATCCTTAAAGAGTTCTTATTTTTAAAACATGCTTTGTAGTCTATATCACAGTTTGTTTTCCCTTCTTGTGTGATACCTGTTATGGCTTATAGTTGTCTTCCCAAAGCCTCATGTGGTCGTAGGTGGGGGGTTTTGAAGGTGACTAGATTAGAGTGTGTGAATGTGGATTAAGGGTGTGATACAGGGATTAAGGGTGTGTGGTACTAAATTAGTCCACAGGATTGGAATTACCATAGTTTTGGGTGGCATCACCCAAAAGGCTGGTAAAGGATAAAGGCTGGAAGGGATAAAAGGAAAAGGCTGGTTGGCTGCTGCTGCTTCGGTTGCCTCTGCTACTGTTTGGTGCTTTGCTGCTTCATATCTGTTCTGCTATGGACTGTTTCTCTGCCGTGCCACTCTGCCTTGGAGCCAGCTGACTATGGACTAACACCTCTGCAAATTGTGAGCCAAAAACAAACTCTTCCTCCTTTAAATTTGGGTGTTGGGCATTTTGTTCCAGCAATGAGAAAAGTAACTAAGACAATACCTGAATCACAAAGGAAAAATTCTGTAAGAACTTTCATCTGTGGGGTGGCAGGGAGGAGAGTAGGCAGAAGAAAAGTGTTTTCCGTGAGCCCTTATAATATAGCTGCTGTATTACCAAAGACAGAGGTTGAAATCCAAACAAAGAGATTTTGTTGGAAGGATCCTCATCAAGCCCTCTGGTAGAATTAAAGATTTAAATAATGAAGACTGGGAAAGAGCAAGCACCAGTGCAGTTGGGGTGGGGGAGCCTTCTCCAGGGTGCAGCCATCACTGTGCCTGGGCTTTACTCCCTCTGAGTGTCAGAGCCCTCTGGCTTGACTTTTGTGTCTCCATAGGAGCCAAAGGCCTGATGTGGACCACTTCTGGGTACTTTCTTGGATCCATCAATTCTGGCCAGGGGACATTTGTCTCAGACATGGCTGTCACCAGCCCAGCATCCATGGCTGCCAATGCTGTCAGAGGAAGGAGGTGCACATGGAAATCTCAGGGCTCTAAAGGTGGAAGGAACTGCAGGAGCCTCTGCAGGAGCCTTGACTTTCATTATGAGTGGCTGGCTCTCTGCTGTTGTGTAAATTAACCATGGTGGCCAGGGCTGTTGGTTGCAGATCATTTAAACAGAAAAATAATTTAGTGGAAGGGAAGCAGGAAAATCAGAATTGATGGGAGTTGGAGAGTAGCCTCAGCAAAAAGGCAGGATCCAAGGTAGTCTTGACATAGCAAACACTGGCACCCAAATGGGCTATCAGAACATAGCCAAGGGACGCTGCACCCTGATCTATAGCCGCTACTGGTGCTGTGCTGGACTTTACAGTACTTCTCTTGCAGCCCTGTGCATCACCTGTGACCATCTTCTCCACCCTTGTGTCACTTTTTGAAACATCAGGCTGTCCGATTGTGCCTAACTACTATGTTGTTGAGGGAAGGCAGCATGGCACAGGGATCAGGAGCATGTTCTTTGGTGCCAGCCCTGCTAGATTTAAAAATCTAGGCTCATCTACTGATGAGCTGCTTGTATCCTTGAATATACATTTGTTTTCTCATCTCTTAAATGGGAGCAGTGATATATTTGGTGGATACCATTATAAGAATTCAATAAAATGAGTCATTGTTTTAAAAGTGTTTGGAATAGTACCTGGCACGTGGTCAGTGCTACTTATTTTCAATGGTGGTTGAATGAAATTCTGCTAGTCTTAGGCTTCTACCATAGGAAAAGGACTGGGCTGCCTTCTGTCTTGCTTGGAATTTTCTCTCAAAAGACGAGTGGTCAGATGCTGGACAGCCCTGATGACAGTGGTTTATAACAAAGATTTGAGACTTTGATAAAGGAAGAAGGAAGTATAGTTTTTTTAAAATGGGTTGGTAAATGTAAGCTGAAAGAAAGATCTAAATGAAAGCATGGAGAGGAAGCAGATATCTTTAAATATTAAAGCATATTTAATAGTACTGCAGCTAATTCCTTGTATTTGTTACTTTATAGGGATGTGAGCATTTTATACATGCATCCTGTTATCCCAGGAAACTCCCATGCCAATGCCCCAGCACTGGCTCTAGCACTAAAACGTTTCCCGAATCTCACAATTTCTTTTTTCAAAGCTGTGATCCCACTGAGCTGTGACTGTCCTCTTAAATTACCATGCTAACCTCCTGGTTTTCCACTGCCCATGTTTGCCCTTCGTTGGTCCATTTTAAACTTGGATCACATCATTACCTAGCTTAAATTCAGTGTCATGCACTTACACTTGAAATCAGTTCCCGATGCCTTCCTACCACTCAGAATGTGAGTATTTCCATTCTTTCCTTCCCTGGGTCACCGTATGAAGCCGCATTCATGTTCTTTCTGCATCTTGAACTCCACAGCCTTTGTCTTGCCTCTGGGTCTTTGGATTTATTTTTTCTTCTGCCTGGAACATTGTTTTCTGTCCCCTACTCCCACTCCAAGTATATAGCTGTTTCTTCTTTATTGCCACATCATAGCTTAAAAGCTTATCTCTCTACGAGGCCTTTCCTGGTCATGCTACCTTTTGATCATTTATTCTTAGTTGCTTGACTCTATTACCCAGTTAGTTTTTCTTCTTGGAGTTTTTATTTGGTGATTTGTTGGTTTGTCACCCACCCACCCCATCATAAGCTGCAAGAGACCAAGGCTTTGCTTGTGTCTTCTTGTTCCTAAGTCCTGATCCCTGAACCAAAATTATATCTGGTACAATATTGTAATAATTACTAAATGGTATAGGAAGAGCACTAACAATGCAGAATGATATCTGACCAATCAGAAATTATATCGGCCAGTTGACTGTGAAATAGCAAATATTTTTCAGTGAACACATGTTTATATTTTACAGATGGAAAAAACAAGTCCTCATAATTGTTCAGTGTCTGGTTGCTGATTACTAGTAAAACAGGCCAGGTATTTAATATATTGATATTATTTTCAGTGTTATATTCTCCTGAATAAACTTTTTGCATATAAAACAAGAGTAGTAATAAAGGTTAAAGCTTTCTAGAATATGAACATAAACAAGAAGCACTGCCTATGTGGCTTCTTAGTGTTAATTATAATGACAACAGAAACAATTTTAACAGTAGAATGAACAAGTTTAAACACACTTTTTAGCTTAAGAAGATTGTTTATAGGGATTGCTGTTGTGGAAATTCATTCTGTATGTGGTTTGAATTTTGGAAAATTTGTATTTTTTTAGCAACTTTATGGGAGATATTAAGTTGACATCTACTCACTTGCTGGCAACTGCAGGTTTCAGGGGTGAGGAGAAGCAGATCTTTGTCACCTGTCCTCTTCCAGTGTTCCTCTTAGGGTTAAGGGGTCTGTTATAAAGAGGGTCATGGTGAAGGAGACTGGGCAGTAATACTCTTGGGATGGTGGAACGATGAAAAGGAATATAACTGCACAGAACAGAGAGATTATACTGGAAAGGTGAGAGTTAAAGCCAGAAGAAATTAGATTGGTTCATGACCCAGTTACTCTTCATGGGACCTGTTTTGTTCTGGAGGATGCCAGTACTCCAGGAGCATCTGAACACCAGCAGTAAACACATCCTGAGTCCAGAGCTGTCCCTCCATCCAATCCCCACCTCCATGACTCAGTGCCATGTCCTGACCTTCATAGGCAGGTCAGCAGCACAGAGCCTCTGATGGGCCCCTTCTCAGACAGCTGGGACTTGATGTGCACCAAAAATACAATATTGTGTCACTTAATGATGGTGACATGCTCTGAGAAATGTATTATTTCCTTGTGCAAACATCATGGTGTGTAGTTTCATAAATCTAGATGGTATAGTTTGCTACATACCTAGGTAATTTGGTATAGTGTATTCCTTCTGGGCTTCAAACATGAACAACATGTTACTGCCTTGAATATTGTAGCACCAACAGTACTACAATAATAAGTATGGGTGGCTGGGTATGGGATTACATATGCCAGTAATCCAGTATCTGGGAGGCTGAGGCAGGATGCTTGCAAGTTTGAACCCAGCCTGGATAACTTAGCCACTTAGCAAGACCATGTCTCAAAATATAAAAAATAGTAAAAGGGCTTAGGATATCTCTCAATGCAAAGGCCTTGGGTTCAATCCCCAGTAGCACCAAAACAAAAGAAAAAACAAAAAGTGTGTTTTTAAACATATCTTAACATAGAAAAGGTACACTCAAAATACTAGGTTATGGGGATTTTTTCAGATCCATTATAGTCTTCTGGGACCATTATATGTGTAGTCCATTCTTGACCAAAGCATTGTATGTAGCTCATGCCTGTACACAATTATGAGAAGAACAATGTGTTTAACCTCTAGAGACCTAAATTTATTATTTCTGTGTGGTGGGGGCTGACAACTGTTAAATGATGAGAGCAAGACCTCCTTAAACCTTGGGATCCTCACCTGTAAAATGAAATGTCCATCCTTTCAATTCTTTCAGTAGATGTTTAATACCAGTAGTTCTCAAAGAGCCCAGAACCACCAGCATCAGCATTAGTCTTCCTGGAACCCTGTTGAAAATGCCTAATTACAGCCTCCATTGTGGCTCTTTGAACTGGAAATTTTGTTTTTTTGTTGTCATTAATTAAGTTTATTGGTACACTTTAGATATACATAGTGATCACATTCATCGTATGAAATTTGTCTCTGTACATTATATATCTTGATTCATATTTTTCCTATTCCCCTCCCTTCCCACCTCTCTTCCCCTTTTCATTTACAAGAGCTTTGTTTCCATTTTATCTTTCTTTTCCCTTTCTTCCTTTCCCTCTCCCCCTCCCTTGTGCCCCTTCCCATTTGAACATTTTCTTCCTATTTCACAATATCTATTTTATAATTTATATAATATTTTGTACAATATCTATTATTCTTCCAGTTTCTCACACCAGAGAAACAATGTGGTATTTATACAGCTGTGTCTGATTTATTTCACTTAAAAGTATGGGCTCTAGGTGCATCCATTTACCTAGAAATGTCTCAAGCTATCCTTCTTTATGGTTGAGTAGTATTCCATTGTATTAAAAAGAAAAAGCCCACATCTTCTTTATCCATTCATTGGTTGATGGGTGTTTGGGTTGACTGGAAATTTTGGAGTGAAACCGGCAATCTGCATATTAATAAGCCCTCCAGGTGATACTGGTGCATGTCCAAGTTTAAGAATCTCTGTTTTATAGTATTAGCCTGGAACTCAAGAGCTAGCCACCCTTTGATGGGCACTCCAGGCTCCAAAGCCAAACTTTCCATAGACATCCAGGAGGCACCAGGGACTCACTTGGTAAGGAGAAACCATTTCTGGAAATTCAAGTAGTTTCTCAATTTGATGAAGGGCCTTCAGAGTCTGAGTTGTAGGGTTCTTTTAGATTTGTCCCAGTTACCAGGCTGGTGGATAAAGAGGAAGAGCAAGCACATATGTATGTTTTACCATGGCAGTGGTCATTAAGAAATGCAACAGGCATTCACACTTTCCTGTTAATATATTCCAGTATTTCAAGCATATCACTAATATCAGTTTACAAATAGCATGTTCATTTTTTGTTCCTTATCAGAAGGGTAAATTCTAGCTTTAATTCTGCTGTAGTGGGCACTGGGAGGAAGAAAGAAAATAAGATTCAAATAGTTTGGTGTAAACACATTTTGCAAATGGAATAACTCCAAACTGGACCAGAAGTTCTGATTACTAATACACTTTCCATTGAAGCAAATTGTAGTAAGTATATATACATGGCATTAAGTTTCAGGACCTAATGTAGGCCCAACAATCAAGTCTTCATTTTCTGGAAGAAAGGTCTCAAGTCCCAGTCAATTTGCAGTAATAGTGTTTTTTATGGATCAGTTTAACAAGGGATTTTTTTTTTTTTTTTTTTTTTTGTGGTACTGGCGATGGAACTCGGGTCCTTCCACTTGGGCAGCAGGCAGTGAAACCACTGAGCTAAATCCCCAGCCCAACAAGGAATTTTAATTTCCTACATAGTTTTTAGCATTCTAATCTTCATTTTCATCCTTATTTACACTTTCAGTTTCTCACACTAGAGATACTATTCAGTATTTACACGTGTGTCCTATTTATTTCATTTTAGAGTATGACCTCGATATGCATCCATTTAGCTATAAATGACTCTAGTTTCTCATTCTTTATGGCTGAGTAGTACTCTGTTATATAAAAAAACCACATCTTCTTTATCCAGTTTCCAGTCGATGGGCATTTGGGCTGTTTCCAAACCTTAGCTATTACAAATTGTGCCGCTATAAACATAGGTGCACATGTATCGCTGTGGTATGATTCTTTTAATTCTTTGGGGAAGATACCCAGTAGGGGAATAGCTGGGTCATAGCATTCTAATCTTAAGGACTAGATTAGAAATTAGTTCAGTTCCTCAGAAAGTAAATATTTTTCCTTCACAGTGTGAAAGGATCCACAAAGATCTCTTTCACAGATTCCCAGGGTTCAATCTGTGCTTAAGATGAATCTTTTTCAATATAATATAAAAGGTAACTTAGGTAAAATGTGCTTATAAACATCAAAAGTAGTTGTTATATTTTTCTTAATGAATGAAGTTTTAGGAAATGTTAAGATTTATTTTGCCTGAAAGTCATCGTCTAAATGATGATCAGTTGTCAGTTATCTTTGGACGGACTCACAGCATTAATCCAGTTCTCTGGAATCTGCCATGCATAAGACCTTCCTTTTTGAGTAACTCTTCCTTAGGATGTTTTGCTTTTTGTTGCTTAGCTACTATATAATTGAAAAATATAAGTTAATTCTATTACTAACCACGAGCAAATAAATGAAGGTGAGAAATCATTTGTAGAATCATTATCTACATAGGACCTAAGTCATAATAGTCTAAGTCAATGCCACTCAAAATGTAGGCTTGGAGCTGGGTATTCTGGTGCAAGTCTGTAATCCAGCATTGGGGCGGGTGGGTTGAGGCAGAAGGAGCTTAAATTTGAATCTTGCCTGGGAAATTTAGCAAGACCATGTCTCAAAATAAAAAAGAAAAATAAAGGGTTGTGGAAGTAGCTTGGTGTGAAAAATAAAATTTCTATTTTAAACTTAAAAAAGGCAGGTGTGCACCCGTGTGGTCTGTGCATACCTGATCAGCACAGAGATTCAGGCAAGAATTTAGAAACTCTTGTAGCAATTTAACATTGCTGTAGCATCAAAGAGCATTTTTATTATTTTTCATGAAGGTATCAGTCTTCATATGAAAGAAAAATATAGTAACTTAGCCCCTTACTGCAGAGGGTGGAGAAGTTTCAGAGGAACGAGGAGACATGGTGGGGTTAGGTGGCCAACAGCTACTGGCAGAAGACCGAAGACTAGAAATCTGGTCACCTAGTTGCCAACCTGTACTTTCATAGTCCAGTCTTCATGTTTCATTTCTTAGTGGCTAAAGCAGCACTGATTATACAACATACTATTAGCTTGAAAACAGCCTTTTCAGGAAAGCAAACACCATCATAGTGAATGTGGGCATCAACGCAAAACATCTTAACCCAAAAATGTTAGTTTATATGAAAATAAGACTTAGAATTAAGGATACAAGGTGGTTTACTTTTATTCCCCAACCAGATAGTACAAATGTGAAATTGCTGTAGTTATTGATGGTAGTATTCAATTTCATGAAATCAATTTCACTCCTGAAATCAGATTAGAAAAGAAACCTCTATGTAGCACCACCAACCCACTGGGTCTGTTTCAAGTGGTCTTGTCACATGAAACCTTATAGATCAACAGGCTTTCTTATACATGTTAAGATCCTAAAATAGGAGTAGCCACATGTATGAGAATTCCACCTATGCTGTAATTTCCCCATTGTCTGAATAACTGGAGGTGGCAACTGCCTAGTCTGAGTTTCGCATGAGACCTTGAACCTCATGAGGGCTCTCCCTGGCCCTAAGCCTACAGAACTGGTAAGCACCGAGCTCAGCTCACATAATGTTTAGTGAATGTATTCATTCCTTTGTCTAGACTCATTTACATGAAGAACCATGTGAGTAGTATGGAGAATTCCTTATGGAAACTGGTGGCCTCTGTTTGAGATGATTAGAACTTTATGAACTCATAAAAGGACTACAGACCTGGCCTGGCCCTTGAGGAAAGGAAAATTTAAAATTCCAGAATTTTTGTATATGGGGGTGAGGTGGAGGGGTTGGAGGGAGGGCTGGGGGATGGGCACAAATAAGAATCAAGATATAGCGTGTACAGGTACAAATTCTCAATGATGAATGTGATCATAAGGTATACCTAAATGTACCAATAAACTTAATAAAAATTTTTAAAAAAGAAAAAGGGCTGGGGATTTACCTCAGAGGTGCCACCACCTGCCTCGAAAGAGCAAGGTCCTGAGTTCGATCCCCAATTCCAAAAAAAAAAAAAAAAAATCCGAGAATTTTTTACTTGCCCTATATCTTGCCAGTTACCTTGAATGTGTAGTTATGTCAGGATTAGTGGTGTCAAGGTAGGGGTAATTGAGCCTGGATTCCAGAAATATGATGAGATTTGGAAAATGTATTTCCTGCATTTTCATAAAAACTTTTTCCTAGTAACTGTATGTGGCAAAAATGTGATCTGTAACTTGAACTGTACTTAGGAAATCTGATAATTGTTCTTCTCTGTCGCTTTATTCTGAAATAATTTGCCTCAAACCAGAATCAAGAGACTTTCTTGGCTCATTTTTTCTATTATACCTAACACTAATAATAGAAACAACAATAGTAGAGCAGTAATGTTTATATATTCAACCATTACCCTAGTCCTTTAAGTGAATGATCTCAATTACTCCTCCCCATATTGAAGGTACAGTTAGCTTTATCTCCTCATTCTACAGATGAAAAAAAATGGGGCTCTGAAGCAAAGTTCACTGGGAACCCAGGGTTTGAACCCAGGCAGTGTGACTTGAGAACCCTGGTCTTCACACGGTCTTGCTTCTTTCTCCCAGAGCCGAACATCTGACCAAAATCTAGCCCGAGCAGCGAGTCTGTACTGTGCCCCTTTTGCTGTTGTTCTGCCTGTGATCCCTCCCGACTCATCTTGTCAGGTTTACTTCATCATCCATTGCTGCCTAGCCTCAAGTTTATTCTTCACGTTGGAGCCAGAGTAACCTTTTAAAAAAATTTTTTAAAAATGGGACTGTTGTCTTCCTGCTGAAAACAGTTCTGTGTCCTTTGATTGCCCTTGGATACAAATCTGATATCTGTGCATAGCCTGAGACCCTCTGCCCTTGTCTGAGCCATGGTGACTCAGTTCTGGCCACAGGACCTTCTCTTAGGAACTCCAGCATACCAAACGTCTTTCCCAGCCTCTGCATGCTGATCAGCCTACAATGCTCTTCTTTACTAGGTTCCACCTAATGGTGCTCATTTCAGAATGCATCTTAAATATTTCTTCCTCCAGGAAGCCTTTGCTGGCGCTCCAACCACCCCGCCATGTACTCTTATAGCACCTCCTGCTTTTCTTTGTAAAAATAGGGCTTATCCTAATTTAAAACTTAACCACCCTTCTTCCTCACTAGATTCTAAACTTCTTAAGGAAAGGAACTACCCGTATCATAACCAGTGAATCCTCTGTGTTTTATATAGCACCAGGCTGCTCCAGAAACATTTGCAAAATGGAAAAATATATTGGCATTTAACATCAACATCGCTGCACAGAAAAAGGAAATTTTGACTTCCAAAAGTAGAAAGGGCTTGATAGAGGATATTTTAAATTTAATAGACTTACATTTAGGACTAATTCACTCTGTCCTTTTAAAAATTCTCCCTTTTTTTTTTCCTTTGGTACCAAGGATTGAACTCAGAACCTTGCACTTGTGAGGCAGACGGCGGCACCGCTGAGCTAAATCCCCAGCCCTAAAATTCTACTTTTGTACTAATGAAAACTTCATGACACAGTGGTGTTGAACTTAGACTGATGTTCTGAAGGCAGTGATTAATTATCTGGATCTTGTGCTCTAGGCTTTCAGGTTTTCTTTGTGAGTAAATGCAAATGGACATGCTCAACATTTTTTGTCCCCCTTTTGTTCACGTTAAAACTGGCATATTTGTGGCAAGGAGGCTGGCAGTCTCCTGAAGTCTATTATTTCCTCCTTTAGTACTAGAAGTTTTATCTGGGCATGTGGGCACCCAGCAAAAGACTAAAATTCTCAGCTTTTTTTGTTACTTGATGCGCCCAAGTGACTAAGTTATAGTCCATGAGCTATAAACGGAAGCAATATAGGCAATTTCTAAATTAAGGCCTTAAAAGAAAAGCTATTTGGATGTTTTCTCCCCTTCAAGGAAAGGATGCTAATTTGGTGGTAGGAGTCTCAGGAACCATCTTTTACCATGAAACGGAAGTGGGGTGTTGAGGATGAAAAAGCAACAAGGTAGAAAATGCCTGTGTTACAGAGCACTACTCAGCCATGCAGAACAAAATCATGTCATTTGCAGGAAAATGGATGGAATTGGACACCATCATGTTGAGCAAAATAAACCAGACTCAGAAAGTTAAGTATCACGTTTTTTTCACATATGAGCTATCTAAAAGAAAGAAAGAAGAAAGAAGGAAAGAAAAAAAGAAAGAAAGAAAGAGAAATGGAGAGATGGCAAGAAACTAGAAGGCAGACTTTTAGAGATGGGGAAGAAGGTGGGAGAAGGAGAGGAGGAAAGGACAAGGGAGTAATGAGGATGGAAACAGTCAAAATGAGTTGTAGCATATACCAGTATGCCAAAATGAGGGTCATTGTTCTGTCTTACTAATATCCACCAATGGAAAAAGAATAGGCCTGCATTTCTGATACCTGAGGTAGCCATAGTAACCCTGAACAATGAGTGGCTGAGCCTTTTATAGTAGCAGCTAAACTGATAGCCTAACTAATGAAATATTACTTGCTCTATTTTACTCTTAGCTTTTGAATACTCAACATTATACCTGGAAGTTCTTTCTAAATTATGTTCAATTCTAAGGCAGAAAAATAATGATCTGCTGTGGAAGAAAGATGCAAGGTGACGTGTTGGCTGTCGCAGTGCTGCTGGGTCAGGGACTCATGGTCCAGTGGTAGGTACGACAGTAATTTATGACTTACTGGCTGTTTTTCTGCAATGCAGTTTTCAAATATTTGATAGAGGTTTTCTGGGAGCAAGGAAACATTTGCAGCTGCTTGTTTCAATTGATATTGAATTTATTAAAGCTGAAACATGTAAAAATATAGTTTTCTTAAGCCTTTGATGCCCATTTAAAATTTTTTAAATTTAGTAATCTTTGTGCAACATGTATCCATGCATTTCACTTAATTCTTTGATTATTTTTAAATTTGCTGCTAACTTAAAAATATTTATTACTTTAGTGAATTACTATATTTCCTTTAAACATTTTATGGCATAGTTACACATTTTAAATACCCAATACCCTCAAAAATTTTTGTTTTCTTTTTGGTGCTAGGGATCAAACTCGGGACCTTGCGCTTTCGAAGCAGGTGGCGGAGCCACTGAGCTAAATCTCTGGCCCCCCAATTTTTTTTTTTTTTGAGACAGTGTCTCACTATGTAGTTCAGGCTGGCCTTAAACTTACTTTGTAGCCCAGATGGGCCTTGAATTCCTGGCAATCCTCCTGCCTCAGCCTCCTGAGTGCTGGGATTATAGGCATGCTTCACCATGCCCAGCTATTCTCAAATATTTGAAAAATATTCCTTTTTTTTTTTTTTTTTAGTACCAGGGATCGAGCTCGGGACCTTGTGCTTGTGAGGCCAGTGCTGGAACAACTGAGCTAAATCCCCGGCCCTCCTTTTTAATAAATGTATTTTTCTGAAAAGTTGGCAAGCAAAAGCTAACCATTTAAGTGACCTGGGTAAATCTTATGAGCCTTAAGGTTATAAATTAAAGAAATCTCATTCTTTTAAACATTCAAATACTGTTTCTAAATGAAATGAAATATAATAATCACATTTCCACTGTTAACTCATAAATTAATCACAACTGGTAGACTATTTAACATCACATTCAAATACCCTAAAGAAGGACAGCCTCAGAAAATTCAGTGGTGACTCATATTTACTGTGTATCTCCCTTTTTCCCTTAGAGACAGCGTCTCTTTTTTTCCTAGGCTGATCTAAGACCCTAGCACCTGTAATTCTCCTGCCTCAGTCCCCCAAGGAGCTGAGCGCACAGGCACCTGTCACCATGCCTGTCTGCTTAATCTAATTTTTAACCTAAGAGTATTATTATTATGTGTTTGATTTACTTATTCTCATTCACCTTTTGGGGGCTTGCAAAATTCAACCCAAGATAAGATATTTATAGTTGGGGCCCAATAGGTGATGATTCTTCAAGCTCATACATTTTCTTGCATCTCAAACTATTACTTATCCCTTTATTCCAATTTTACCACTATTTTTAACTGCTAATTGCCTAATTATTCTGTGCTCATATTCACTTGCAATGGCAACTAATTTCTTTTTTTTAAATTCTTTTATTGGTACATTGTAGGTACACAACACAATTACATTTCTCATTGGGAATTGTCCCCTTACATAATGCATCTTGGTTCTTATTTTTTCCCCATTCCTAGCCCTCCCTTCACGCCCTCCACCCTTCCCTATTTACAAAGACTTTATTTCCATTTTTTCCATTTCTCATCATTTTTCCTTTCCCTTCTTTCCTTTCCCCTGCCCCTCCCACTACCCCTACCCCTTTGGACCTTTTCTTCCTATTTTGCATTATCGATTATTCATTCTAATCATTGGTACATTTTAGGTATACAATATAATGACATTCATCATTGGAAATTTGCACCTTTACCTAGTCTGTCTTGGTTCTTATTTTTCACCCTTGCCCAGCCCTCCCTTCAACCCCTCCAGTCCTCCCTATTTACAAAGATTCTGTTCCTATTTTTCCATTTTCTCATATTAATCCCATTCCCTTCTATCCTTTCCCCTAGCCCTCCCACTTCCTTCCCCTTTGCCCTTTTTCTTCCGATTTCACATTACCTATTATACATTTTAGTAATGGCAACTAATTTCTTCAGTACCTAATTTGTGTTGAAGAGGTTCTACACTTTCTAGTTTTTTTAGCTTTCTTATGACCAGCATTTTAAATTCTTTCACTTAACTTAAAAAAGAAGAAAATTTGGACCTCAGATTCAAGGGATGTGAGATAGAATTTCTTGATGCTTATCTATACAAATTGAGTATCCTTTATCCAAAATGCTTGAAATCTTATCCGATGTGTTTCATATTTTGGAGTTTTTCCTGGACATTGGAATATCTGCATATATATAATGAGATATCTTGAAAATGGGACTCAATAAACATGAAAAGTAATCTGTTTCATGTACACATATGTTTCTTATACACATAGCCTAAGGGTAATTTTATATAGAAATTTTGTGCACCTGTATTTTGACTGTGAACCATGATATGAGGTTCAGGGTGGAATTTTCTACTTGTGGAATCACGTCAACTCTGAAAAAGTTTCAGATTTTGGAGCATTTTGGATTTTTGGTTTAGGGATGCTCTTCTGTGTTCTTCTTTGGTTATCTTGTGTTTTAGCACATCTTATCAGTCTAATATTATATATACATATTTCTCCCCGCCTTTTTTTTTAGTGCCTGGGATTGAACTCAGGACCTTGCACTTGCGAGGCAGGTGCAGAACCACAGAGCTAAACCCCCAGCCCATTTCTTCCCTTTTGATACAAAGTTTAAGCTATTTAAGAATGAATTAAAGAACCAGATAAAATAGCACAAATGAAATGTAAAGCTCTTAGTCACAAACCACAGGTTGGAATACTCTTCCAGTTGATGTTCTTTGGGACTTAAACATGGCTGCTTTATTCTAAAATGTTTAAAAGTTGATGGAATCACTCATTTTAATATCTTCTGTTTGGCTTTTGTCGACATGAAATTGCATTTGGTTTATAGGTAGCTCATGCATGAGAAAACTGCTTGAACTTTCCCTGACCATTTCCAAATTGCCATTCAATGAGGAAGTCTTTCTCCCTTACCTAGTAATTTAATCTGTGGATGTAATAGAGGATGAAGCAGGTGTCAGACATGAGGAAGAGGCCTTGGTTTATTTGACATAAGCACATCAGGATAAGATTACACACTAAAGGCAGTGTCTACCAATGAGGCACAACCCAGGGAAGACAATTCATTCTGTGTTTACATCTGTGTATGCACACACACAACTACCACCACCACCACCACCACCACCAAATAATTTGAAGTTAGCACTTATAAAGCAATTTGAATTTGCCGTTAGGATAAGTAAATCAATTGTATCTACAGTGCAAGCCAGAAAAGGCAAAAAACCCTTATTATCCAACCACCATATCTTCATTTGCTTAAGTTGTTCGTCTTGAGCGTCTGAAATTTGTTTAAATTCATCTTTTTCTTTAAGTAGAATTATGTTGGCCTAATTAATTAATTAGCAATTAATTATTATGATGAGTAGGAAAACTCAAATATGTTAATTATATCAGGATATTGCTAGAGCTACAATTATAAATACTGTTTCTAATTTTTATTTCAACTAGAATTTTAAACGTTCCTTATTATACTTGTTGCAACATCTCCTTATGAATTGATTTTCCTTTTAGTACTTTTAAACTTTCAACTATCTGAAAAAGCTGGGTATCAACTCAAAAGCTTTGTAGGTGAGTTGCTGGAAATCTTTGACACTAGTCCTTGTATGGCTTCTAATTTGTAGTGCGGCCTTTGGCAAGGCAAGGAATCACAGATCCACATCAGAAAATTCAGGAGACTGAATTCAGCTCTTTAAATTTATGTAGCCCTGAGTTTCCATGGTAACTCTTCAACTGTAGTGGAAACATTAGTTACCTTTATTGTTGTGGGTGGGTGCTGACTTGTATGTATGCATGTGTGTGTGTGTGTATAGTGTACCTTTAGTGTAACTGAGGAAATAGAATCTAGTTGCTGTTTGTCTTGGTGACAAATGGCAGAATTAGAGTTCATTTACCTTTGTTCACACGTGACATGGGGCTTTACATGTACAATAATCTCAGTATATTGAAAAAGGTGTCAGGGACAGAAATGAGTTAATAGTCTGACTGGCATTCTGACTTAGAAATATCTATTAACAAAATTGACTTGTAAACTGACCTATTCATCATTACCTAAAAATCCTCTGGCCTTCAATTTAAAGCAGATGCACATTTAATAACAATAATAGCAGTAAACTTCTATAGCACAGACAAATATCAGACACCATTTTTTATCTATCTATTTATTGATTAATTGATTGATTGATTGATTGGATACCAGGGATCAAACTCTGGACCTTGCGCTTTCGAGGCAGGCAGCGGCACCACTGAGCTAAATCCCCGGCCCACCATTTTAAATGTCTTACATCTATTAATTGATTTTGACCTTGCAAATTACTGAGGTATGTGATATGCCTTTTCCATTTCCCTAATGAGGAAACTAAAGAAAGATGAAAAGGCCTGCTCTACCCCCCTCTGCTGCCCTTGGGAAACAACCCCTGCGGGATCTGGGCTGTGCTGGGCAGTGCAAGTCAGATGAGTGAGATGGGTCTGGCTGCTCCTGGAGTTTTCAGGACAGGTCGCCGGGACTTGAGAGTCACTGAGTCTCTGAGCTTGTGCTGTGCAACGGGAATAGAATGTGAGCGCACAGACGAGCAGCACCTGTAATTTAAAAATTTTAGGTAAACACATTTTTAAAAAGTAAGAAGAAACAGGTGAAATTCAGTTTAATAATATAGTTTACTAAATATATTATTGGAATATAGCCAATATCGTTTAACATGTACTCTGAATAGAACAAATATAACCGTTCAACGTGTAGTATATAATAAACTCTCAGTGAGATAGCTTCATTTCTGCCTTAAATCTTCGTGATCTGGTGTGTGTGTGTTACTCCCACTGTCCCTTTCAGTTCAGATTTTCCACGTGTTAGCTGCTTGGTAGCCCTTGCACATCCACCTTGCTGCCTGCCACATTGGGTGGTTCCACTCTGAAACCCGGAGAGCTGCTATGAAACAAGAGTGATGGAACATCACTGAGGTATCTTCTCTGGAATTCTGGAGTCTATGTTGGGACTCCTGAAGTGGTCTGTTATGTGATGACTTGTTTCTTATCTGCTTAAGTAGCATCTGTAGTGCATTTGAAGATAACAGTCATGATGAAATTATCCTTTAAGAATCACAAAGGCAGTGTAGCGTCAAGACAGTGTGTGCATCCCAGAGAGATTTTCAAAAAGTGATGATGCCTTAGTAGGTTTAAAAACGATCATTCCTTTAAATATCTGAGAGTTTACTGTGGGCCGGATCCTGTGCTAAGCCTCAGGGATTCAGAAGAGAACAGCTCAGAGCCTCTGCTGTCATGGCCCTTACCCTGTGGTATAAGAATAGCTATGTAGATATGATGGAGGAAGAGCAAGAAGGCGGCCTGGAGCTGAATGAGGAAAGGGTCAATAGGAAGCAGGACTGGAGAAGTAAGAGTTTGGATGTCAGTGTCAGCATTATAGGAGGCCAAGGAGAGCAATGATTGGCAGAGGGCAATGACTTTTTTATTTTAAAGAAAATTCTGGCTGCGTTTGGTAAGGATGGAAGCAGGGATGACAAACAAGAGTCTTGGAATTGTCCAGGTGACCTGTCTTAGTAACTGGGAGTAGCATAGGAATTAGGGAATGCTATAGTTGAATGTGGTTTGTCTTCTCAGAAACTCAGGAGGTGTGAACTTTAAATAAATATTTTCTCAGTTTTAATGTTTTTATTAGTACATGTTTGTCTGACTTGTTGGTCACACTCATCGTGTGAAGTGGAGACACGTCTATAACGCATCTCAATTCTTTCTTTTGTCCCTTTCCCTCCCCCTCTTCCTCCCCTTCCCTTCAGCTCTTGATCCTCTTCCCATTTGAAAGAGATCTGTCTTCCTACTTCCTATTCCCTGTCTTTTATTTTGCTCTTTATGTTTTGGAGGTGGGGACTTTAAGAGGTGATCAGGCCATTAGAGAGATCAGTAGGGCCTTTCTAGCTCTACTTGGGTACCTGGGGGTTATTGCAAGAAGGGGCCGTTAGAAAGCAAGTCTACCCCTTGTGCTTTTTGCCTTTCGTATACACCACCTGGCTTTCTGCTTTCAGCCATGAGTTTAAGCAGCGCAAAGCCCTTACTGACACCGTGCTGTTGAACTTCCCAGTGTTTAGAAGTGTGAGCCAAAGTACACTTTTCTTTATGAATTACCCAATTTAATTTTTTCATAGCAACAGAAAATGGACCAAGGCAGACTGAATTGGTTAGATTTGGTACATGTGTTGAAGGTAGAGTTGATCAATAGAGTTGATTGGGTATTGATATATAGCCCAAGAATATGCAAAGATAGAATGAGGAAGATCCTTGGATTTTGCCTTGAGCGACTTGGTGGCTTTGACTGGGATAGACAAAGATTCAGAACTTTTATTAGACATTTTCAGGTTGATACATCTATACGACTGGGGTCATGAGGACTGAGAGATTGTCACCTTCATCTTACAAATTTGGGGAAGACACTGTTGTGACACACAGAGCTGGAGTTACAGTTACTGCTATTTTGGGCACTGACTCCAGAAAAGGATGAGGTCTTCATGATCCTTTTGTCTTTGGACAGTGGTGTAAATGACAGGACCAGGAATTGTGACTCAAATAAAGTAAAGAACTTTTCCTGAACTGCTAGAAGGACTTTGGTCTATGCTTGAGGGGCAGGTCGTCAGCTGGTGAGCATCAGCATGACCACATAGATACTCAATATTGAAATGGCCTATTGGTGAATAGCCATTGGCCAGAGTGCCCTCTCCCCCATTGTTGCCAGCCTAGCCATCAGGGCCTTGCCACTGGGTTATTCCAGACCTTTCTCTGCTTAACAGCTAGTGAGAAATGTCTTGCACAGCAGGTAGCTTCCTTTGCTCTGTTCTAGGCACTGCAGTGGAACAGCATCTCTTCTGTGAGTCAGCAACCATCCATGCCACATGCATAGTTAAATCTTTTGAGTCTCACCCATAGTTCTACCCATGGGCAGGCCCTGATCATACCATGTAAAATTAGAAAGTCTGATCTTCCTAGACTAATTAGGAAGTTAGGAAGACCAATCTTCACTTGCAGGTGCTCCACATATTCTCAATCTCTTGTGTGAATTATGTTTCCACTTTATTTAACCATTCTGTGAACACCATACAGCATGTATTACAGTAACCAACATCTGGGCTGACAAGGGCTTGCATACTTGGCTTGGATCTCAAAATACATACCACAGATTTAGCTCTTTTTTCCCCATCTTATTCTGTGGTTAACAACTGTGAGATTTCAGACAGGCCCTACATTTACACCATATGTTGTGGCTCTAAAATGTAAAATATTTGAGTTACTATAAGGCAACAAGAAAATATCTTGCTCTCCCTTGGATCCGATATTATCTTCTGTTATTTGGACTCTCTTTCTGATAAAAACTATAACAAAAGAACTGATCGTTCTGTTGTACTTCAAAGGCTTGTATGCAAAGTGAAGCCTCGGGTATGGTGAAATTCTTCACACATTATATAAGAAATTTATTTATTTGACTTTCAACCAACACTAAGGTGGGATTTACCCAGTACAGAACTGTGTGTGAGAATAAACAGGTTGTGGAAGAGACAGAAATGCCTTTGGACTTGGGCTGGGAAAGAGTCCACTGTCCCTGGAAAGGAGACACAAAGCTTAGGTGGGGATCCACAGCAGGAGGAAACACATGCTGAGTAGTAAGAGGAGAGCAGAAAGCACCATTTCCTAAGGGCTAGGACTTGGAAAGGTGTCCCTGAGATGATGAGAATTGATCTGAGCCTTCTGTTAAAGAGGTGGCACTTCCCTAGGTTAGAGGAAAGGCACTTTAGTCTACCCTGTAAAAAATGTTTCTTAAAATGGATTTCCCTTATTGACTTTAAAAAGCAGTCCTTCCTGACATCCCAATTAACTTGGGAAAATTTCTGAAAGGCCTTGGGAGATGTTTGTTTTCCACTAAGAGGTTGAAGGCTACTTTAAGACTGATGGAATCAGGTGCCCAGTCACTATCTATGATAGTGCTGCTGTTACATATATTTCCATAACTAAATCATTTTGCCTTTATTCATCAGATAATTGAGAACTTTCTCTGTGCTGAGAAATGTCTGTATAGAGACAAGTAAGATTGACAAATATAAGTGGATGTTCAACTAAATTAGATTTCTAAATCTGCTGTTCTTTCCAAGTTCATAACACTTTAGGAGGCAGGCTGACTTCAATTGCTTTTAATATGTTTGGCACTTAGAGTATATTATAACTGTGGAAGTATTTGCAACCTACTGCTCCTGATGATTTCTTTCAGGAAAAGAATATTTCTTCTTGCATCAGTCTATGTATTCATCCTGGGAGAGCCACGGTAGAGAATGATACAGAGAGAATGTTAGAGAGTTCGGAATGCGAGTGAGGAAGAGGACAGAGAAACACCGTAGGGCTCAATGTCAGGAGGTCTTTTGGAGGAAGTGTTGAGACTAAGAGCATTTCAGGGTATGTTTTCCCTCTCTGTGGAAGAGACTAGAAGGAATGATGATAAGGAGAGGATCTTTTGAGGACATATCCCCTTTGGCATTTTACAAAGTGAGAGAAAGAATTGGAGAGAAGTCTGTGTTAGTTGCCACACTGCATTTATTTGAAAGTGACACAGTGTCACAGTTGAGCTGTATAGTGACCCAGAATTCATTGATAAAACAAGAAAACTGAAAACATTAAACTAAGGCACTCTGAACCTAATGCCCTGAGAACTGAGGACCAGAGGGGTTTGACTGATTCCTGCGTGATGGAGACAATGAGATGGAAGGGGCTTGTGTCTAATACTGGTCACTGGAATGTGGGTGGAAGTGATGGCCCAGCCCAGAATGAATCTCCCATTCACAGACTGCTTTGCCACTTTCTGCACTCATCTCTGTAAAATAGTGAGTGAGGGCAGAGCTACACATTAAGAAATGGTTTGCACCGTGAGTTACCACTTGGAGGAAAGCTGCCCAACCACGAACATATGCATTGAACTTTAATCCGTGAGGGAAAGAAAAGTTTTGATTGTGTTATATCTTGGAGATCTTGCAACAGAGCCTAGCATACTCTGATTAATCCACTCTATTTCCAAATGAGAATAATAGCAGTAACTTCTCCGCTGCTCTTACTGACTGGCTACAAACTACAAGCTGCAGTTTCTTCCTTTACAGTTTGGGAAAGACAACTGCTACTCTTTAATGAGCATTTCCAACAGGGTTAAACCTTGGCAAGGAAGAGGAGATGAAGTACTGGGCACAATTGAGTGGTAAATCAACAGCACACACAAATTAGGGTGGAATTTTCCTAGCATTTATGTTTTATAAGGTTACCTCTTAAATAAGTCTCTTTAAAAAACCACTTTACAATAACTCTTAGAAAGTCGTATGTATTTGATGTATACAAGTCAACAAATTTGGGAACCTCATCATCCACAAATCATCATCACTAACCCTGAGGACGTAGACATTTCTTTACTTCCTGTCTTACTTTCCTCATTGCTAGGACAAAATACCTGACAAGTGCAGCTTAAGGGAGGGGAGGTTTATGTTGGCTCATGTTTTCAGTCCATGATGGGCCAGCTCCAAAGCAGAAATGGCGTGGTGAACGGATCTGGGTGGAGGAAAGCTGCTCATCCCATGGCAGCCAGGACACACAGAAGGGAGGAGCTACAGAAGGACATATACCCAGATCTCCCTATCACACCCCAGGGACCTTCCTCTTCTGATACATCCCACTTCCCAGTAGCACATTTACCCAGGAACTCATCAGCGGATTAATCCATTAATGGGAATAGTACTCCCACGATCCAGTCATCTTCCAAGAGCACCACCTCTGAATACATGAGGCTTTTGGGGGACATTCTAGATCTACACCGTAACACCGCCTAAAATTTTCTCCTTCCCCCTTTATTATTATCTTTGTAGTGAAAGCACTTAACATGAGATCTATCCTCTTAGCACATTTGGAGTACATGATACAGTGTTGTTAGTTATGCTGCAAAGCAGATATTCAAAATTTATCTTGTACAGGTGAAATTTAATGACCTTTACCATCACCAGCCCACTTCTCTGTCCCCTGAATCACATTTGAGTCTCTGCACCTATGAGATTGAGCTATTTTAGGCTTTACCTATGTCTAAAATATAACAAAATAACAGAGATAATTCAACTTAAAGGAGGAAAGCTTTATTTTGGTTTGCCCTTTCAGAGGCTTCAGTCCACAGTCCCTTGCTTTTAGACCTGTGGTGAGGCAGCAAATCATGTGGGGAGTGTGTAGTGAAAGCAAAGCTGCTCACCTCATGGCAGCCAGGAACCAGGAAGTGAGGGTGGGGGAGGATGGGGCTAGAGACAGGATGTAGCTCCCTAAGGGCCCATCCCCTTCAACTGGGACCAATTCCTAAGTTTCTACGCCTTCTAATAGTTCATCAGGTTATGAACCCATTAAAGGATTAATCCATCTGAGAGATCAGAGCCTTCATTATCCAATCACTGCCCAATATCCCTGACTCTGAATATTACTGCACTGGGGACCAAAACATCAACACAGGAGACTGGGGGACATTTAAAATCCAAAACATACCAACATATAAGTGAGATAATGCAACATTTCTTTGTGTAACTGGGTTATTTCACTTAGCAAATATCTTCCACATCTATTCGTATAGGAGCAATGGCAAGATTCCTTCTTTTATGAGGCTGGATAGTATTCCATTATATGTACACCTAACACATTTTACCCATCAATGGACACTTAGGTTGTTTTCATACTTTATCTGTTGTGAATGATGCTGCAGTGAACATGGAAGTGAAGATCCCCTTTGAAACCCTGATTTCAGTATCTTTGGAAAAAATACCCATAATAGAATTGATGAATATGGTAGTTCTGTATTGGAGACCCCTGCAGTGGGTTCTGATCTGCTCAGGGCTATGACACAAGGTTAAAGGAAAAACTCAAAGACAAAATTAAAGAGACAGAGATGTGGGGAGCCAGGATGGCCAGTGCTCATGTAAGCAAGGCTGAACAAGCAAAGGCCCTGAACACCCAGAGCTGTTGATATTTATTGATGACTTCATAGTTAGATTGAGGTAAAGGGGCTATGTGGAGGGACTATGTAGAGTTGCTATGGTTACATTGCTGATGCAAGAAAGGCTTGTAAAGGAAGAGACAAAACATTCTTGGAATTAGGAACGGAACAGAACAGACAAAATATAGGTCAAGGTTAAAAATTAACCTTGTCTTTTTAGTAAAGAAGGTTTTAATTTTGGGAACAGAATTTGAGTGCAAGTCACTCTGATTTCAGCAAGTCACTCTGATTTCAGCATGTAGGCTTTGGGCAGACTCACTTCTCAAAACAAGACAATTGTGGGGTTAACTCTTTACAGCCTGCACTGCTTACAGCCTGCTTTGGGCATAATCAATAGGGTGGTCCCCCATAGTTCTAATTTTAATTTTTTGAGAAATTTACATATTGTTTTCCATAAAGACTGTACCAGTTACATTCTTATTTTGTGGAAGGTAGAGTTGCAAGCAATGAAATTGATATTTAGCTGAGGAGATTTCTAAGTAAGTGTTGAAAGAAAAGCTTGGTTTCTCCAGACTGTTTATAGTAAAACAGAGAATAGAGATATGAATTGAAGAAGAAAGTGCTAAGCAAAAAGTAACTAGAACCTGAAGATTTGGGAGGATTTTCTGGGCTGGGCATGGTGGCACATGCCTATACTCCCAACATATAGAAGGCTGAGGCAGGATCACCACAAGTTCGAAGCCAGCCTAGGGTACGTAGTGAGTTCAAGGCCAGCCTGAACTACATAGTGAGACCCTACTTCAAAAAAATTTTTTAAAAAGCAAAAAAAAAAGAAAAAAGGAAAGAATAGATTTTGTGAAGCAAATACTAAGGGTGCATTTGACCATTGTTGGATATGAGATTGGTGTGGGTGTGAATCACAGAGATTTAATTAAGTCTCTCAGCAGAAGCCAGGAATGGAGATGGGATTATACTAAAGGAAATTCTGCTGGCTAGGACTAAAGGAAATAAATGAAAAAAAAAATAGGAAAGAATATAAGAAGAATGCTCAACTTTTTAGATTCTACAGGATAGGATGAGGGGACTACTTGGCTTTGACCATGCTTTACCCCTCAAGAAAGGAAAGAAGAACCCCAACCCTGTCCAAAGCAATTCAGAGATCACCAGGGCTGCCACGGTCATTGCAGGCCCAGGTGCCAGGCTAGTTTGTTCTGTTCCAAGAGGGTGAGCTACCCTCTGGTTTCTGCAGGCCAGGATGCCCCTGCCCAGTGCCTCATGGGTGGGGCTGCCTCTAAAGTGAGCTGTATGAGCACACCTTTCCAGCAAGCCAGCGGACCAGGTCCTCACAGAGGATGAGGCATTCTAGTGTCAGCTCACTTCCAAAGTCTTGTCTGAATATCATCTAAGCAGGCATGAGTAAGACTCAAGGTATCACTTCATCCTGAGATAGAATTCTTTTTCAGCTGCAAACCTGTGAAACCAGACAGGTTATGGGCTTCCAAAATACAGTGGTGGGACAGGTGTAGGATGGTGAACCTTTTAGAGACTGAGTGCCAAACTGCAACCCCAAACCCACTTATTTATTGCAAAGTGCCAGCATTGCAATTAAACCTGAGCACTGAGGTTTTAGCTCAGAAAAAACAACTCATGCATTAATATCTTTTGTCTTAAAAGGAAAACACAATAACACATGTGCTGTAGGTTCACCACCACTGGGATAGATCTTTATTTCCATTCCAAAAGGGAGAGATCAAAGAAAACAAAAGGGTAACATGTTCCAAGCCAGAGAGTTTAAAACCATGTAAGGCAAATTCCATTAGCTTTGAAGTCATGAGAATAATCAGTCCTCTCTGGTTCAGGTGGCCACATCAGCTTTGTGGGTCAGGGGCTGATCCCATCACTGGTTACACTTTGTGAGATCCCTCCCTCTTCACATTCAAGAAGGATCTGAATTTTGGAAGGCCCAACGCTACGGACTGGATGATTGTGTCCCCACCCCCAATTTGGATAGTGAAACCCTAATTCCCACTGTGATGGTATTTGGAGATGGAGCTTCTGGAAGATAACTAGGGTTAATTGAGATCTGGAGGGTGGGGCCCTGACCAATGGGATTAGTACCCAATAGGAAGAGACCCAAGATTTTTTTCTTTTTTTCCACTATGTGAGGACACAGTGAGAAGTTTACTTCCTGCAAGTCAGGAAGTGAACCCTCACCAGGAACTGAATCAGCACCTTTATCTTGGATTTCCCAACTTTAAAAATGTGAGAAAAAAATTTCTGTTGCTTAAGTAACAGTCTATGCTATTATGCTGTGACAGTCCTAGGAAATGAATACAGACCAAAAAGCAGGCATTGAAGAGACACTAAGAAGTCAGAATAATTTGTGAGGATTTTCAGAGTCAGTTCCCTTGGAAGCCTTCTAGATTTCACAGCTTTTCTTTGTACCACATTCAGGTATGGGAGGGCAGATGATGATGATCTGTCTAAGACATATTTGAACAGATGTGACCCAGCATGTGCCCTTCAAGAACCTTCACTAAACTACTCCAACTCCCACACATGCTGATTTGAATCATCTGTCTCCAACCGTGACTCCATCAAGCCACTCTCCTGCTCTCTGATTTATGGTGGTGTCTGTTTTCAGGACTCATCAGCAGTCACTTATTCCGACTTCTTACACATGCCTTCTCAGCATGTCACGTGGTATCTCTGAGTGATTAACTTCAAGTTTTCTTTCACTAATTCTACCACAATCTGCCGTTTTTTTTTTTTTTTATTGCCATGGACTGTTGAAAACCAAAAGAATCTGAAATCATTCTATGTAAAATCATTTTTTCTTGCTGGATAAGAAAAGGAAGATGTCTTAATTGGCTTGGGCAACTATAATAAAACACCATACACTAGGTGGCTTAAACCACAGATGTGTATTTCTCATAGTGTCAGAAGCTAGGAAGACTGAGATCAGGGTACCGACATACTTGGTGTCTGTGAGGTCTCTTTTCCTGGCTTGTGTTGACTGCCCTCTCATGCAATTCTCACATGGTGGAGAGAGGAAGTGTGTGTCTGAGTTATTTCACCTAACAGTATGGTCTCAAGGAGCATTCATTTTCCTACAGATGACTAAGTTTATCCTTCTTTATGGGATAGTAGTACTCCATTGTGTGTAAATACCACATTTTCTTTGTTCATTCATCTGTTGATGGACATATAGGCTGTTCCCAAGATTTAGCTATTACAAATTGTGCTGCTCTAAACATGAGTATGTATGTATATCTGTAATATGATATCTTAACTCTTTGGGGAAGATACCTAGAAGGGAAATAAGTGGGTCAAATGGAATTTCTGTTTTTATTTTTTTGAAGAATCTTGATACTGATTTTCATAGTGGTTGTTTTAGATTACAGTCTCACCAATAACTGAGAAGGGTTCCTTTCTCCACAGCCTTGCCAGAATTTGTTATTGGTTGATTTCTCAATGATAGTCATTCTTTCTGGAGTGAGATGAAATCTCAGTATTGTTTTAATTTGCATTTCTTGCATGGCTATTGCTATTAAACATCTTTTCATGTATTTATTGGTCAATTTTACTTCTTCATCTGAGAAGTATCTGTTCATTTCAGATTTCCATTCTTTTTGGGTACTGGGGATCAAGCTTGGGACCTTCTGCTTTCGAGGCAGGTGGCAGAACCACTGAGCTAAATCCCCAGCCCCCAAGATGCCCATTTTTAATTGGGTCTTTAATTTTAGGGAGTCTAATTTTCTGAGTTCTTTGTATAGTCTAGATATTAATCCTTGTCTGAGGAGTAGCTGGAAAATTTTTCCCATTCTGTAGGTTGTCTCTTCACTTTGTTTGTAGTTTCCTTTGCTGTGCAGAAACGTCTTAATTTGATGTTGTCACATTTGTTGATTCTTGGTATTATTTCTTGTTCAAGCAGAATTTCGTACAGAAAGTCATTGCCCACACCTATGTCTTCAATAGTTTTACCTATTTTTTGTCTTCCAGCAGATTAAGTGTTTCTGTTCTAATGTTTAAATATTTGATCCATTTTGATTTTAGTTTAGTGTGTGATGAGAGATATGGGTCTACGTTCAACCTTTGGCATTAGGATAGCCAGTTTTTTCAGCACCATTTGTTAAAGAGGCTGTCTTTCTTCTAGTAGAGGGATTTGGCTCCTTTATCACAGATAATATAGCTGAGTGTGCCTGGAGTTGTTTCTGTATCTTCTATTCTGTTCCATTGATCCACAAGTCTAATTTTTGCCAACACCATGCTGTTTTTATCACTGTAGCTTTGTGGTATAGCTTAAAAGTTCACGGTTATGATGTCCCTTGCCTTGTCCTTATAGCCCAGAATTGCTTTTGCAATTCTAGATCTCTTTTGGTTCAATACTTTAAGATTGCTTTCTCCAGTTCTGTTGGGAATGTCATTGGTATTTTGATTGGGTTGCATTAAATCTATATAACAGTTTTGGAGGTATGGCCATTTTAACTATATTGGTCCTGCCTATCCAGGAACAGGGGATGTGTTTCCATTTTCTGATACCCTCTTCAATCTCCTCTTTCAGAGTACTATAGTTTTCATTGTAGAGGTCTTTTACTTCCTTGTGTAGGTTGATTCCTAAGTATTTAATTTTTCTTGGTGCTATTGTGAGAGGTATTGTTTCCCTAATTTCCCCTTTGGTCAGATTGTCATTGGTGTACTAGAACCTTACTGATTTTTGAGTGTTGATTTTGTATCCTGCTATGCTACTGAATTTGGATATTAGTTCTAGGAGTCTTTTGGTGGAGTTTTGGGGGCCTTCTGTGTAGAGGATCAGACCATCAGCAAATAAGGATAATTTAGCTTCTTCCTTCCCTCTCCATATCCCTTTTATTTATTTCTCTTGTCTTATTGCTCTAGTTAATGTTTTGGGACTGTACTGAACAGAAGTTGTGACAGTGGACATCCTTGTCCTGTGTGGGGAAGTGGTTCTTACTCCTCTTGAAAGGGCACCAGTCCCATCGTGGGCTTGCGCCCTCATGACTTCTGCTAAACGGACTCAGCTCCCAGAGGGCCCGCCTCCTAACTTCAACATAGGAATTCTGAGAGTGATACAAACCTTCAGTCCATAACAGAAGTCTTAGGAAGGGTGAAGATTTGAGCCATACGATATTTTTTCCGTTCACATCTACTCAGAAAACTATTCCCCCCTGTGGACTCTAACTAATTAAAACCTTTACAACTCATTTGATGGCAGCATTCATGAAACAGTTCTCTTTGGAGTCTTTGATAAGACACAGTGGGTAAACCAATATGCATGGTACACAGCATCTGAGAACAGTCTGTTTTGATATTCCTTTTGCTCATTTTGATAATGGCTATTTAACTCCTGAAAAGAATGGGCTGCGCATGGTAGTGAAGAAAGAATCGAAGAGATTCCTATTTTGGTTTTGTATAAGCTTGTAATAATATTCATTAACTAGTTGTTCCAAAAATAATAAACAAGTTATTGAATTTCATCTGAGAAATGTTGCTTGACTTTAAAAGGAAGTGCAGATATGTGCACTTAAAAGATGAGATTTGGCAAGAAGCAGGTTTATTATCCTAATAAATAGAAAATTACCTTTTTAGAATTTATTTTTTGGTAGGAAATAGATTTTACTTGTTTTCCTATTTAGAGAACAATAACTTTTAATTGCTAGTAACATTTTTCCCCAAATCAATTAGGTTGATTTCTCCTGGGTCAAGGCTTTGAAAAGACAGAATAGTTATTTTCCCTTCAGGAGAATAATAAAGCACTCGCAATGTTTCTGTTTCATTTCACTGCTGCCCACCAGAGTCTAGCTCATCTTACTGTGGTAAACATTTTCTCAATTACTCTATTGTTTGACCCCCTCCCCCATACCATTTACAGGAAAGGGAGCTGTCTCTCAAAAGAATATATTCAACTTATCAAGAATTGCTCTTTACCTCAGGATAGTATTTTATCTAGTTTTGTTTTAGAGTAGAAACACAACGCTGCTTATAATAGGATCTTAGAACTTGCAGAGCTCAGAAATCATAGTTTTACTTAATTTTCTAACAGACTGAAAAAGGAAATCTTCTAATTAGTAAAAGAATCAGATTTAGAACAAGGCTTTTTGGCTTCCAGCTTAGTGATTTCCTACCTATATACTGACTTCCATTCTAATTGCTTGGGTCATTGTCAGTCCCATTTCATCCGGCACAAATGACAGAGAAACAAAGAGCAGACCTCATGACAACATTCATGCACCAAATGTCCCCTGAGCCTTCTCTACCATACAGATTTGTACAAGGTGTTTCACCAGGAAACCGGGATCTTGAGTGGTTGGAGCTTCTGGAAACACATCATGAGCTTTCCCTAGTGCCACATGCGGCGTAGGTGTCAGGGTCAACTTGGCATCAAAGAGCAGCTGATTATGAACCTGTAAGGAGGGTATTCTTACTTAGACTCTGGAAGAAGGGGAGAGGGGAGAGGCAGAAAGAGGGCAGGGAGGGAGAGAGAGAAAGGAAGGGAGGGAGAGAGAGAAAGGAAGGGAGAGAGGCAAGAAAGAAGAAAGAATTCTAATGATGACTCTGGTCTGTGATGGTTTCTCTTAGTGCAGCGAGGAAATGATAGGACATAAGCCTCAGCACACAGGTATTTGGGCTCATGAATGGTGGGAAACATTATTGAGTCTCGGCAAACTACTTGTACCTTTTTTGAGTTATCCCAAGTGTAGTCTGCTGTTTCCTTTTCACTTTTCATTCTTTTCCCTCATTAGGGTCCTGAAGTCTCTTTCTTACCCAGACCTTGGCTGTTGCTCAAACCTGCTTGGGAGGAAAGGCTCCCTCACTGCAGTGCATTTATAGCCTGCTGTTAACTGAAGCCAACCATTTTTTTCCACCAGAGCTATTTATTTTTTAAGTCTTAGTACTAGTTGCACAATTTATGGATTGAAAATTTATGCGTGCGTGTGTGTGTGTGTGTGTATGTGTTTAAATGAAAGAAGAGAGACACAGATCTTTTAAAAACTGATGTAGAGGGCCGGGGATTTAGCTCAGTGGTTCTGCCACCTGCCTGGCAAGCGCAAGGGCCCGAGTTCGATCCCTGGTACCAAAAAAACCCCAAAAAACTGATGTAGAAGGAAAATATCTTTCTATCCATCCTAAGTTCATAGCTGAGGTGCCTATGGTAAAAGACATTAACAAAAGAAAAGCATACAAGTCTGTTTAATATAATTTTTGTGTGACACAGGACACTTTGTTTGAGGTCCAGAAGAGTGTTTTTATGCTAGATTTGATAAGGAGTGGATAGCTGTGGAGAAATAGGTTTAGGCGAAGAGCACGATCTAATGATAATGAGCTGGGGAAGTTTATCAAGGCCTGTTTGTTCAGATTCTTCTCTGAGACTCTTCTCCAAAGGTAAGGATGCTCCTTTCCTCTGGGGATAGGGAGGGCATCTCTGACATGAGGATCTTTTAAACAACTGGTTTTGGTAGATGGCAGCTGGTATTTATAAGGTGTACAGCATATATTTTGTTATACAGATACATTGTAGAATGGCTGAGTCAAGCTGTCTGATACATTCATTACCTTACATAGGTTTTGTGATTAGAGCAATTAAAATCTACAGTATTAACAATTTTCAAGCACACGATATATTGTTTTCAGCTGTAGTCACCATAATGTACAACAGATTTCTTGGACTTATTCCTCCTGTGTAACTTAAACTTTATGTCCTTTGACCAACACCCTACAGCACCCCTTGGGCCCCCCCCAGCTCTGGTAACCACCATTCTACTCTCTGTTTCTGTAAGTTTGACCTTTTATACACTCCACATGTAAATGAGATCATGTGTATTTCACTATCTGAGCCTGGCTCATTTCACTTAGCCTCCCAGCCCCCAGGATCAACTATGTTGTCAAAAATGACAGGATTTCCTTTTAAGACTGAACAGTGTTCTGTTGTGTATGTGTCTTGACTTATGATGGGATTACATTCTGAAAAGCCTGTTAGGAGTTGAAAATACCCCAAGTTGAAAATATCCAAGTCAAAAAGACATTCAGTACACTGCTAGAACAGATTAGCAATACCATGTTCACAGAAGGTTGGCTGTTTGCCCCAAGAATGAATGTGAAAGTTCTGGCCTGCTGCTGCT
Organism: Heterocephalus glaber; assembly: GCF_053883595.1. NCBI lineage: Eukaryota > Metazoa > Chordata > Mammalia > Rodentia > Bathyergidae > Heterocephalus > Heterocephalus glaber. The sequence goes on along the minus strand of NW_028258317.1, from coordinate 60,750,109 downwards.
GCCCAGCATCCCAGAGAGCATTGCAGCATGCATCACTAGCATGCATACTATCTTGGGGGAAAGATCAAAATTCAAAGTACAATTCCTACTGGATCCTATTCCTTTCCTAGGACTGTAAAGTAAAAAAAAAAAATTCCCAAGTCCAGCTCTCATTAGTTTGGGACCATCTGTATATAAGACATTTTCTTTATCCATTCACATAAGGGTCTTGTAACCTGATTCATGGGCATGTCAGAAAATCTTTCCTAGATTTTAGGACCTGCTTCAGGGAGGGAAGCCAGAAGATGGGTAATGTCCTTCTACCTCTGTCATTTTCTCTAGTACCCAGGTGCCATACTGTGAGGTCGCATGACCTGAATGCCATCATTAGGTGGTTGGAAGGTCTTCTCTGGGTTGACATCTTATCTGGGCATAGATGGTGTAAGGTAAGGAGTCCTTGTGTGCCCCTTTCTCTCTGGGATTGCTAATATCTTGTCATCATAGCAGAGGCTCAGGACGAGCCCTTTCCGATGGACGTATGGACAGTAAAGGAGTACTAGCTCCCCTTTTCACCAAAGCCAGGACACATTTTATATTTAAATCTGTTGATGTAGTCAATGTCGAAGTTTTAAAAATAATTTTTGTAGTTAAATAACAAGTTAAAGCTACATTTAAACCATTTGTCCAGGAACACACAGACCAGGACTTTGAAGTCCAGGTAGGAATTGTATCAGTATTTGGAAGGTGAAGCATTTGCCCATGATCTATAGAATGGTGGAATGTGATGGACACCTTTTCACCTCAATAAATTCATGTCAATATTATAATCTCTTAATGACATAATTAATGGCTTTTCCCATCCATCCTCTGCCTGAGTGAAAATGATTCTTCCTTTGACTTCTCTTCCTCTTGCCAAATCTTTTCAGCACTCATTACCTGTTTTTCAAAACTGACTTCTTGTTTTGCTGTCTGGACTGCACCAAATCTCCCAAAGGAACTGTCTGAGCATGTTTTAGCAACCCTGTTGTGGAACAAGCATGAGAGTGGTTGCGTATTTGGGGCCTATGTAGGAGAAATTGAGGACAAGTTTTCCCACTTGTGACAAGTAGTGGCACATACATGTGTATTCCCAGTTAGTAGTTAAAGGAGACATCAATTGCTTTGAAAATTTCAGAAGGAAAAGTGACAAAATTCAGCTTAATGGCAAAAACTCTTCCTTAGTAATAATGCTTGAGCCCTGTAGTCAGGATAGGAAATTTTGAGGAGGAAAAGGGATGTACTTTTTTCCCTTTCTCTTTATTTCATGAGATAGATCATCAAAATCAAATCTAAGCTGTCAATACATTTTTTCTCTAGTACATTTTTAGCAAGAGAGTGGTGAAAAGGCCCCAAACAAGGACGCTGATTATAGTTTATAGCTGGCCTTTGTTATTAACAATTTGTTGTTAACTGATCAAACTGTATCTACTTGTGGTAGACAGCCTGATACTTTAAAGAATGTGTAAGGCCACGGAATGGCTACGTCACATGGACACACATAGCTGGCTTCCTAGTTGAAGTAGGAAAACTATTGTTACTTTGTTTTTAAAACTGAGATACTTTATGATGAAAATATTTATTAGCCAGTTTTCTGCCACTGAAACAAGTTCCTTAGATATATAAACTTATTGTGAAAAAGGTTTGCTTTGGATCACACTTTTGGAAGGTTCATTCATTCCATGCTTGATTGGCCCATTACTCTTGGCCCTGTGGTAAGGCTGCGTGCACATCCTGGTGGTCTTTGTCACATGGCTTTTGCAGGTACTGATGATCCAAATTGTAGAAAAATGTATAATCTATGGTTACAATTATTTTGTTTAAAAGTATAATTATCAACCTAGATGGAATTGTAGGACGTGTTAATGAAGTAAGTCATACACAGAAAGTCAAATATCACATGTCCTCATAGGTGGAAGCTGAAAAATAGTTGACCTCATAGAAGTAGAGAATAAAATAGTAGTTACCAGAGACTGAGAAGTATGAGAGGCTAAGTTTGGCTAAGGTGTCATCTATTTTGTTTATTCTTTCAAAGAACCAGTTCTTTGATTCATTCGATGATTCTTTGTATTGTATTTTTTTAGTCTCAAGTTCATTAATTTCTGCTCTGACCGTTATGCTTTCCCTCCTTAAATTCAATTTGGGTTTGGATTATTGTTGTTTTTTAAGAACCTTGAAATTCATCATTATGTTATGTATTTAAGCTTGTTCTGTTTTTCTAATGTGAACGTTGATTGCAAAAACCTTCCCTCTTAAGACTGCTTTCATTGTGTAGCCGAAGTTCTGGTGTGTTGTACTGGCATTGTCATTTGATTCCAGAAATTGTTTAATTTCTCCCTTGATTTCTTCTATGATCCACTGGGTATTCAGAAGTATGTTATTAAGTTTCCAGGTATTTATAAATTTTCCAAGAGAAACCCTTAATCTTAAACTTTGATGTATCTAGATAAAGAGGAGAATGGAAGGGATGTTTCACTGGGAAGAATGGCTTAGAGTGAAGGAGGCCCAGTGGCACCTGCCAGTTCATGATCCAGCATACACTTCACCAATACATCTGCCCTTGACCAAGCCATTACTGAAAACAGATCATGGCAGACTCCTGGGGTTGGTACATGTTTATCTCAGTTACAAAACTGGTGGCATTTGTCCCCACTCAGCTGTGTATTGTGCATGACTATCAAATTTTATTTACCAACAGGTCCACAGCTAGCCTCTACAGTGCTTTTGTGGGAATTAGAAAAGGATTGCCTTTCAGCAAATCCACTGGGAGTGTGAGCAGCCCTCAGTTTCTCACAAGGATGCTCAATTTCACAGTGGAGGGGCCTTACCTTTCCCTTTCTCCCTACTCAAAATTCTTGTTCTGTGGCATTTACTTCCAGTGGCTTAATTTTGCCCAATGACATAAAAACTTGATGAATAAAATCAAACCAAGACGTTAACAGCAGATGTTGATCTTGGCATGCTGTTACATTGCCAATGCTGTTTTCACTGTCCAGTATAATGTTTCTTTATATCACGTCTAGCAAAAGTCCCATTTATTTTGCAAAGTTTAACACTAATATCAATTACCCTGTGAAAAAAATGTCCCCACCCTCATGTCCAAATGATCTATTTTCTTTTTTGAATGCTTATAGCACTTAGTGTGTTTGTTCTATTTTCATAGAGTTTAACAAGTATTTGCATGTCAGTCTCCTCTAATGGAGTGCAACTTATTGAGATCAGAAGTAGTATCACTCAAGTTTCTGTCTCCAGGTTGTGGCTTATTATTCAAATGTGACTAGGTGTAAAACAAGTAAATGACTGAATCAGAGTTTTGAGTGAACCAGTTGATCAGACTTTGTACCTACCAATGAGCTTTGCACTTAAATGGGGGACTCCTGGAGACCACCCAGTAAGCAGCTGATGGAAGTGTAGACAGCTGGAAGGATGGAGACCTCTTGGCTCTTTGCCTAGAGGTTGGGGTTTTGCATTCCATTTGTGGTTGGGTCAGGAATTAGTAAGAACTCTATGAAGATTGGTTCCTTGCTTTTTACATGAGTTTTGGGAGTAATGGGAATCTCCAAATATATGCTAGCAAAACCTTCAGTTTCCTAGATTATAGGCAAATATGTCTGACTTTTACTTCAAGGTGTTACTGAACAGGAGGTATAGTCTGTGGGGCAGTATAACAGGGGGTATGAGGAGTTTCCAGCACCATGTCTGAGGAAATAGAATTGCCCTGGGGAGATGAATGTTTAATGTGATAAAATACAGGAGAGGGCAGTCTTTGGTGACGACAGAAGTCTTCACAGAGCAGAGTCTGAGCTGGATCTGGAAGGATGAGTAAGATTTCAATTTGTTCATTCAGTTGACAAATATTTATTTGATGTGTCCCATTCTTTCCTAGTCATGGGAATAAAACAGGGCTTAGTCAAGAGTATGTCTGAATTAGTTCCAACCTTTTTAAGTGGTAGAACCCCTAAATGTAATAAAATCCTTTGTCTCATCCCATAAAGTATTGCTAAATAATCCAGGGTAACTAAATGGGCTATGTAATATGCTAGCCAGGTTCCAGTACAGAAAAAAGTTTTCTTATGTTGAAAAAATGTTTTTAGTAGATTTCTTAGAGAAAGTTAGAGTTTTGTCAAATATCTCATTTTTCTGTCTACTTGGAAGATTCTACCAAAAAGAGCACTAAGGATGGAACACTAAGAAAGACCAGTACTTAAAAATGTATTCAGGAAGATGGGTTAGCAAAGGAATCTTCTGAATAGAGTTAGAAGTGCTTCATCATGTTCCTCAGCATGATGAGACATAAGGCTGTTGGTTTTCTTTTCACTACTTGCTTTGTCTTTCAAGTTATACTGTGTCCATTCAAGGCCACTTAGTGCCACCCCGTAACACTTTACTCTTACAAACTTGTTAATCAGTAATCTGAAGAAGTGCACACTGAGGGACCAGAGGAGTTTTATGTGGTCCACGGGTAGCAACTGTAGAAGGGACTGAAATGTGGACAACATGATTGGTTTATCCAGCCTTTCTGATGGGCCGAGTCATATCCTGAGGAAGTGCTGCCATGAAATTATCGCTATGAAATTATCCTTCAACAAACCCAATCAGACTTGAAATTTAACACTTGCAATAAAATAGTAAAATTGGGCTCAGCTTTATCTTTTACTGTTATTCCTTTCCCCTGATGGTAGCGCCTGAAGTATGCCCCCAACAGGCATTTAATCTATGCCACATTACACTATAGCATCAGACGTGTTCAGTGTGGGATGCTGGGGGAGGAGTCCTAGGAGACAGTAAGTACCTTTAATGCAAAAGAACCTTTTTGGAGAGATGGTAGAACACAAGGAGGCAGACTACTGGAGACTGGGAAGGGGGTTGGGGGAGGGGGAAGCTAAGGGATTGGCAATGATTAAGGTAGTTAGATACATGTGGTAGTTCCCCAAAACAGGCATCACTATTCTGTATTGCAAACATACACGTAAAAAACAAAAGAGGAACCTTTATGACTAGGATTTCTCGGTGAGGTCTCTGTGTCTAATCCATAGTAAAAACAATAAACAACAAAAAACCCAAAATAAAACAGCCAACAAATATTGATTGTATAATACTGTGTTACATACAAAAAGACTTTGGCTAGAAAAAGAAATTATTGTAAACCACTGTTCTCCTTGGAAAATTTTTACAGTCAGCTTAATGAACCTGGCTTCATTTTAAGCATTCAGAAAATTATAATCTTTTAATTAATCCCAGCATTTACATTTCTAGTCCATACAGCAAATGTCAGTTGTTTAATAACACTGTCTACAGTGATGAGGTGAAGTGTATCTGGCATTCAGAGAGAAGTGCATCAAAACGCAGAAGAACATGAAGAGGCTTTGCATTTTATATGCAGAAGCATTTGTGATGCTAGATGGTTTTTATATGCAGTGCCCTGGCTGTAAAGCATATGCAGGCCTGAGGCTGCAGAGGCAATAACAGCTCCCTCCCTCCAGGTTTGAGGGAGCCCCAGCTAGCCATTTCCATTTTCCCTGTCCTGGGAGATAAACATGGCTTTGTGCTTAGTCTGTCTTCCAAAGGACTCATAGCTTGTGTTTGTTTAAAGGAAAAAAGGCAAAACCACCCTGTCCCTGAAGAGGTGCTTGCCTTGTGAAAACATCCCTGACAGCTTTGAGTGCTTCTTTCCTATCTCTTGTCAAAATGGTTGCAATTTGAATTTTGCCACAGTGAGATTCATTTCCTGCTCGTGGTGCTGTGCAGGCTTTATTGCCTTCACATGCCTGTCAAGTGATAGCGTGGGTTAGTTGCGAGCCACAGGAAGCGAAAAGGAAATGAGAAGCACAGTGTTTTATAATCACACAATCAGCATTTCACCTTGGGAACAACCTTCAGAAGGGAGTAGTCTCACGGGCTGGATAAAAGAGGGGCTTTGGGGCAAAACACCTTGGTGCCCCTTCCCCTAAGGTATGCCCTTCGGCTCATGTGAGTTGAATAACCTCTGGTTGCATTTTCTGCATGGTGGGGGTGAGTGTTACTCTCGCTTAACATGGACTACATGGAAAGGGCACAGTTAATTGTAGCTATCCTTAATCTGAATAAAGGGAGAGGAAGAAGAGTTAAAAGGATCTGTCACCAAGAGTCACTTTCTGTCCTCGTACAAATGTGGTGGCCCATTTTGGGCAGAGAGGGCACATCCACCCCTGTCACTCGCTCACTCGCCCTCTTTGCGTCCCTGGTGGCTATGCCAAGCTATGTCATCCAGACTTGAATTTTACCAACATGCATCAAGAATCAGCTGTACGCTGATGCACCATACCAAGCAGTATACAGGATGCAAATCTCAAAGATGTCACAGCAGTGGCAAACAGTTGAACAGGACTATGTGACTAGGCACCCAGCTACATCACACAGCATTTTATAACCCGTGCTGAAAGGGTGCAGAGTGTCACAGTTCACAGGTAGTCAGGAGTTCATGGCAAAAGTGGAATCTGAGCTGGACGCAGAGTGGTGGGGAGGCCACGTGAAGGGCGTAGTCTGAGTCCCTCTGCTTGTACACAAAATGCTGGCTGCTTCTGTTCCCAAGGGCACGCAGTGTTCTTACTCTTACGCCACATTAGTATTTCTCTGCTTTACATAAAATCAGAGGTCTTTCCAGTGGTCATAGGCCGTGGACATTGAGTAAAATGTAGGCTAACACACGTGAAGGCATCATCATTGACCAGGACTTGAGCAGACCTGATAGGACCAAGGTCAAGTGTGATGTCTTCCACTCTGAGAAAGTTACAGACAAACTCAGTTATAGCTCACGGGAGGGCTTCTTGTTGCAGTTGATGAGTTCTTCAGTTCCCTTCTCTTTGTATAGATACCGGACTATTAAATTTTCACGTAGTGAGTGGGACCCATTCTAAAAGAAAGACTAGGGGAAAAAGGATATTTTGCCCAGGCTGGTTAGCTCTGTCCTTTTGGATGTCATTTCAAGTTCTTCCGAACCCAGAAGATGACTCATAAACACCTGAAACTTGGGGTATAAAACACACTGTGATTTCTTTCAGTTCTTATCCTATTTAGGGCCAACTGGAGACCAGAGCAGTCAGAGGGTCCATGGAAACTTTCCCTCGTAGCACTTGCCTGGGCTGATGGAACGAGTCCTGGGAGTGCTCAGGTGCCTTGAAACTCCGCCTCTCCTCACCTCAGCAGGAAAATACTCTCTTCATCTTGGGCTAGCAATGCTGACTGTCCGGGAAGACCTGAGCCCAGATTCAAGGAAGGGCTGCACCCCAGTCTCTAAGCTCCCTGCCCTTTACTTAACATTGGTAGTCCATTTTTTTCTGTGAAATTCTCTTTTTTTAAAAAAATGTTTTTTTCTTCTACCTGGAAGCACTTCCAGCTTATTTATTCCACCTAACGATGTGCTCCCACCTCTCGCCGTTCAGACACTTTCCTGTGCTCCAGAGAACCCAACACAGGAGGCCCTACTTGCAAAGGGGTTTCAAAATTCTAATGCATTAGGCTAAAAGCAAGTGGTCTAAAAAGTACTTTCTAAATGGTGAACTGCTGTACTATATAAGGTGGCTTCAGCATTATCATACTTTCCTCTGTGCTCTCTAGCTGGTAGGAGGGAACTCTTTAAGGCGAGCTTTTAAAACTATGCATATTTGACCTGGATTTGTTTGTTTTTTTCATCTGTTCTCTGCATTGTCAATGTGTGGTTAGACAGCACAGTTCAAAAGGAAGATTTGCAGCAGAGAATGCTTGTGATTCTTCGCCAGATGTGTTGGGGCAGAGCTGGTCAGAGCTGAAGGGTGCAGACAAACACCCGGCCGTGTGGCTCAGGTGGACTGCAGCTCACTGCCGCGGCTCAGCCTCAGAGAGCCTTGCATCCAGTTTGGATGTCCCTGGGCAGGAATGTTGGGCAGGGGATTTTGTTCAGGTAAAATGGGGCTTCAGCTTCCACCTTGGTAACTAGAGGTGATAACACTGCCTTGCTACTCAGTTTTTGTGATTCTAAAGGAATGATATCTGTGACAATGCACAAAACAACATAAAGTGCAAACCAAGTATAGAATTATAATACATCTTTCATTAGAGGACAAGAAGTTTTTCCTACAAAGGAATCAAGGAAAAAATTGGAAACTGAGCATTGGGTTTATAAATGTAGTTCCCTCACTCTCCCAAATGGACCTTGTTCTTGTAGGGAAGGAAGAGAAGAGAGGGAGAGAAAGGAGAGAGGGGAGATAATTTCTTTTAATTAATGTAATGCCATCGCCTTACAAATGCACACCAGATACTCAGATCTCAAAGAGCAAAGATAGGGCTTCAGTCCACCAGGAGGCCTTGATGGCAAGCGCTTTCTGTGGTAGGTAAAGTGCCAGCCGTAGGAAGGATGTGAGGGGTACAAGTGAGAGACTGTCCCCAAAAAGCAGTGTTTCAGTGCAATGTTTGTCTTTCTGGGGACCAAGGCTCAGCTCTTAGAGCAAGTTAACATTGCCACTCACTGTCTGTGCCGAAACGTGAGATGGCTTGAGACGTACTGATTCTTTCCAGGTTGTGACTCACTCATGTCTCCTTGTTCCTAGAGAAGAATGCAGGCTCAGGCCTTGCGCGTTGTCTATGCTTTTGGCCTGTGGCAGTAGCACTTTTACATGTTAAAAAATATGCTTAAGATATGCAACATTTTGTTCTTATTAGGATGCATAGCCTGTGGTTTCCCAGTCAGGAAAGTAAGATGAAATCTAAGACGCGCTTCAGTTGTAGAATTTCTTGGCACAAACAAGCTGATGTGGGGTTTTTTATCAGTAGTGGTACCTTTCTAATAACTTGGGACATCATCTGATTTGTACAAGGTAAGAGCTCCCTTGCTGTGCAATGGATGAATGGGGCTCTGGAGAAGGTCATTTCCCTCACCTTGTGCTGCGCTGTATCTGCCCCTCATTCTGAAGCAGAAGATGGTTCCCATGGTTGGGACAACTGTGAGTAAGCTTGTGGTGCAGAATACATGACACCTGAACTGTCATCAAAAGTATGGGGAATCTGGTAGCCGAGACATTTTTGCAGCAAAGAAGCAAAGAGAACAATTTTATGCCACATGGAATGTGGGGACTTATGCTTACCACATCTATTTTTAGGTCATGGTGTTTGTATTGTGGATCTTCGCTGTGCTCCCTCAACACTGTGGGGACACACCAGTTGCTTTCAGTGCAAAGCCTGAGTCCAGAAACTTTATTTGAAGGGAGAAATTGCTTAGGAATTGACCAGAAAAAGGTAGGGAAATGATGGGATGCTTTCCTGAGTTACAAATGACATTGTATCATTTCCCTATTCTATGAGAGAAGGGGGAACTTGGTTTTACTTTTGTGTAACTAGGTTTTCCTGGTTATAAAAGTCCATTTACAGAGCATCATTTCTTAGTACTGAGGGAAATAACTCTGGCCAGTCAGTTACAATCCAGCATGAGCCATCCAGGTGACAGGATGCTTTTTCAGAAATCTTGGGCTCTCAGTGTTGCTGGAAGTAAGCAGGTTTGCCCAGTGTGTACTGACTAAGACTATAGCCCGAGGGGAGAGGAAAAGCAATATCCAGCTGTGCTCAGTGCTTCTCCTCCTCAGTGAACAAACAGCCCCTGCCCCTTTCAACAAACGTGCACCTATAAAGCCAGGGCTGAAACACACTATGGCTTTTGACAATGAAATATGTGATGCCTGAACCCTGAGATCATACTTGAACAAAAGAATATTCTCTGCTCTTCCATGAACCCTGACTTCCTAGTAAAAATCCATTTTGCATGAATAAAAATTCTAGTCAGAGTCAAATGAATTGACAACACTAGTAGTTTGTTTAAGGCAGATGCTGCCCATAACTTCATCCTTAAGTTCAGGGAAATGAAGTGGTCTGGCAGCTCAGACAGTTAAACTGCTCCCCCTGATGGATCATTTACTTGCTCATCAGCCCAGTGGGGCTTGCAAGAAATGCATCCTTGAAAACCAACACTAGGTTTTGGTAAATTGGTGCTAAATGTTACTGAATTAAATAGATCCCTGGGGCATCTGAAAGGTCTATGATTTTAAACTTAGTCTATTTAAGTTTAAATACATTAGAGAGTTGTAGAAATAAAATAAAAGTGATGATGCCTTTAAATACCATTGTCCAAAGCAAATCCTCTCCTTTTTAACATCATAGTACTTGGCTTTTCTTTTTTCTGTTTTCTGTTGATGGTATTGGGGATTGAGCACCGGACCTTTGCTCTGAGCTATATCCCCAGCCATTATTTTAAATTTTGAGACAGGTTCTAAGTCCCTAAGTTGCCCAGGCTGGGCTCAAACTTGTGATCCTCCTGGCCCAGCCTCCCAGAGTGCTGGGATAACACACATGTACAACCACACCCGGCTACTAGACTTTTCTTACATGTCTGACATGTCACACACACACACACACACACACACACACACGCACACAGTATACCAGGCACTTTTAGGTAGTGGCCAAGGTGACAAAAACATGTTCCCTCTTTTGAAGAATTCACTATGACTGTAATAGTACATTGCAACACAGTAAACATTTGACATGTGCTTATGTATCTGTGGAAAGGAAAAAACAGCTAATTTTCCCTGGAGACATAAGGACTTCCTGGGGCTGATGTGACTGCTGACTCACTCAGGCTTTCCATTAGGAGGCTGGCACCTGCCCCAGAAGGGTGGTTACCAACTGTTAAACTGTGTGTGCCATACGTCCTTCTTCCTCCGACTTTTCTATGTAAGACAGTTTCCTGTTTCCTCATTCCTCTCTGTGCATTCTCATGCTAGCTTTTCTGTCCTCCGATGAAAGGCTTTAAATTCCATGTCTTCTCTGCCTTCTATTGATTCAGCCCTTACATACTTAGCAAACATCTGTTCATGTGGCTTCCTTGTACCCGAGGAAAGCAGTGTGCCAAACATCAAATTCCTACAGATTTTCTTAGTCATTCTTTGTTGAGCTCAAGAAGTCACCAATCCTGCTTCCTACTTTCATGCTCCACATTCATTCAGACTATGATGCCAAAAATATAAAGCATTTTATAGTCTGAGGTTTTGTGGTTACAAGCAACAGACACTGGTTAATTTACCAGGACAAATTCATTGAAAGGGGGTAAGGAAGGATATACAGAAATAGTCTCCAAGATCTCCATGTCTGAATTCCTGAAATCTGTTATCTTAGTGTGTTTTCTGTTCCTAAAACAAAATACCCAAGAGCAAATAATTTATAAAGAAGACATGTTTATCTGGTTTATGGTTCTGGAGGCTGGGAAGTCCAAGAGCATGGTTTCAGCTTCTGCTCAGGATCTGGTGAGGGCCTTCTTGATGCATTGGAAAGTGGTGGAATGGATAGAGTGAGAGAGAGTGAACGTCTTAGTTCTCTGTTCGTATAAAGCCATTAATCCCATCATGGGGCCCCATTTCATGATCTCATTTAATTTTCATTATTTTCCAAAGGCTATACCTCTAAATTCCATTAACACAGAAATTTAGGGCCAAGTTTCCAACACATTAACTTCTGGGGAACATGTTCTAATCATAGCGCCTATGAACATGTTACCTTATGTGGCAAAAGGGACTTGTAGATGTGATGATGATTTTGAAATGGAGAAAGTGTGAACTAAGTAGAGTCAGTGTAATCACAAGGATCCTTACAAGAGGGATACAGAGGAGTCAGAGCTGGAAACAGAATCATGACAGAAGTAGACATCAGAGACACAAGAATATGAAGATGCTTCAGGCTTTGACAATGGAGGAGGCTACAACCAAGGAAGTGGCTTCTAGAAGCTAGAAAAGGGAAGGAATGGATTCTCCCCTGGCATCTCCAGAAGGAGTACAGTCCTGCCAAACCCTTGGTTTCAGGACCTGTGGCCTCCAAAACTAGGAAAGAATAAATCTGTGTATATGTTGTAATTGAGGTGAAATTCACATAACAAAAATCCATCATTTTCAAAAATCAAATAACTCAGTGTCATTTAAAATGTTCACAATTGTGCATTGACCACTCTGTTTAGTTTCATGATCCCACAGAAATTCTTCATTATGTATTATGCAGTTGGTTCCCATTCTTCGCTCTCCACCCCAAGAAAGCACTAATCTGTGTTCTGTTTGTGTATTAGGCAGCTTTTCTGGCACTGGGACAAAATACCTGACACTCAAAACTTAAAGGAGATTTATTCTGGCTTACAGCTTCAGAGGGTTCAGTCCATGGTCAGCTGGCTCCAAGGCAGACATAGCATGGCAGAAGGGCCTGGCAGAAGAAAGTTGCCCAGCTGATGGCAGGCAGCAGAGAGCAGGAAAATGCAGAGAGAGAGAGAGAGAGAGAGAGAGAGAGAGAGAGAGAGAGAATGCAAACACACCTTTAGTGAACTACCTTCTCTAACAGGGTCCTACCTTGAAATAGCACATTCAGCTGTGAGCTCTTCAATGGATAAATCCACTGAGGAGCATAGTGTCCAGTGATCAGATCACCTTCTGAAAGCCCAGTGAGTATGATACAATCATCATGTGTTCAACATGAAAATTTGGGGGACCTTTTAGATCTAAGGCATAATAGTCTCTATGGATTTATCTGTTCTGCACATTTTGTATAATTGGAATCATACAAGCTATGACCTTTTGTGTCTGGCTTCTTTTGCTGGTGTAATGTTTAAAGGTTAATCCGTATTGCAATATATATCAGTACTTCATTCCTTTTGATGGCAGAAATACATTCCATTGCATGTATTTATCACAATTTCTTTATCCATTCTTCCTTGCATAGATATTTGGGCTATTTCTTTATTTCAGCTGAATAGTGCTTCTGTGCACACACATGTACATGTGCTAATTTGAGTCCTCATTTTCAGTTATTTTGAGTTATATCTAAGAGTGAAATTGCTGGGTCATATGATCATCAACTTTTAGAGGACTCTCCAAGCTCTGCCATAATAGCTGAACCATTTTTGCCCTCCCACCTGCAGTGTACAAGGATTTCAATTTCTCCAGGTCCTCACTGGTTCTCATTACTAAAAAAAATAATTATAGCTGAGCTAGTGGGTGTGAAGTAGTACCTCACTGATTTTTATTTGCATTTCTCTAATAACTTCTATTGAACATTTTTTTATGTACTTCTTGGTCATTTATATATCTTTGAAGAAATATTGAAGATTTTTTTTTATCAAGTGCCTTTCTACTGTTGAGTTGTGAAAGATGTTTTCATATAGATTGAATGTTAACCTTTTAATTTGTCTTAAGCCACTAGGTTTATGGTTTAGGCAGCACCAAGAAATGAATACTGGGGAATTAAAAGAATTGAATGAAATTTGAACAAACAAATTGGAAAACAAACAAATTAGAAAAGATGCCCTATGTCTTGGGATGTCAGGAATTAAACAGGTGTATCTGTTTGAATTGCTTTCTGTTTTTGTGGCCCTGATTTAAGGCAGGAGAGTGGCTGGTATATCCTGGGTAACAGTGAATCAGGAGGTCAAAAGGTCAACCACCTCGAGTGTGAGTATCACTAAGAATGTATGTAAAGAAAATAGAGATTCTATACTAAAAGAAGGGCAGATTGATGCTAGGGAGGCAAGAAGAATAAGGATATACTACAGGCATTCAAATAAATAATACTAAGTAATATTACATTAAATCTAACAACATAAAGTCTAAAACTATTCATCAGTCCAAGAGATAAACTCGGATTCATGAATAAGTGAAATGTAGCAGAAGACAAGCAACAGTATCACAGGGGGTTTAGTGGACAGATAGCACAGGCCATATCAACATCAGGTGAGATGTTCCACTTTGTGCTGTACACCTTGAGATCAGATAGGCAAAGCAGAATGTTTAGAGATGAGAAGCTAGGTGGTAGGAATCATGGATCGGAGTAAATGGCAATTGTCAGAAATGGTCACAGGATATTGGGGAGATACCAGGAAAACATGCTAAGCAAGGCTAAGATGGTTATACTGCTTTCCGTCAGTGCCTGCTGTACTGGAGAGAGTCACCCTTTCTTTCCTAGAGCAGAGGAGACACAGAGGTTTCCTTTAGAAATGGGAACTTCTGCTTTGTTTTCAGAACTTCTGTCTGCAGTTTCTCAAAATAATCAGCTAAAATAATCCTTATGCCTGAAAGGCATATTTTGGGATGTCTTATCCTGGTTTCCTATGGTCACAATTTGGGGTGCTATATTCTGGTCTCATGCATTTTCTTCCTTCTGTCAGATGTTGTGATCCCCTCCTGCCCCTGACAGGCATTAAAATGGGATTGCTGCCTCCTCAGCCTCAGCACTGCGTGGCTGGTGGGAAGTGGGGTCGTATGATAGAGCCAGGTTGGGTTGGGGATTAATCAAAGGACAACGAATATGTATTCTCTGTTGCAAGGGAAGCCACCCTGCTAGTATAAGCAGTTGTCTGCAGACCTTGACTATGCTCCCCATCAGCAAATAATGTCTGTGTGGACTCCCCAAAGTAGGTGCTATTCCTCTACAATTATAGGCACATACTATGTACTACTTCCAGGTGGAATCTACTGTCTACCTCATCATTAAAAATGATTCTAACTCTATATTCCAAATAATCTCCATGATAACTTTGGGTTTGTAGGCCAACTTTGACTGGCAGATGTGGATTCTTACTATCATTATTTAGGAGTTTCTTGGCATTATTTCAGCCTCTGGTACATTTTGTGAGGATTAGGTTAGTGGAAAGCAGACAGCGTATCCCACAAATTCTTCAGCATCGACATTTCTTCATGTCGCAGTAAGCTGAATGGAAATGAACGTGGGAGCCCACCTGAGTGGGAGCCCTGAGTGGGAGCCCACCCCTGAGTGGGAGCCCACCCCTCTCCACCCCTGAGCTGCAGAATCTTTCCTTAGGATTCCTTCTACCCAACCTGATATGAGGCCATCTTGTTTGTCCTTTGGTTGACCACTTGCTATAGTTAGGATCTGAAATGTCCCTCAAAGAATGTGTGTTAAGGGCTGAGGCTCCACCTTCACACTGTTGAGATGTTTAGGGTCATGGGGGCATCCCTCAAGGGGACAGTGAGATATGCTGGTCTCTTCCTCTTTCTGCTTTCCAGACAGATAGGTGAGCACTTGCTCCACCTTGCACTGTGCCCATTATGTACTGCACAGCCACAGGGCCAATCAGTCGTGTACTGAAACCACTAAACCGTTGCTCTTTTAAAGTTAATTATCTTGGGAATTCGTTACAGTAACAGAAATCTGGCTAACACACTTTGGTCCAGTGGTAGAGGCACAGAACCTTGGCGTCTGAAGTGTGATTCCCAGACCCACACACACTGTTGGCGTCACTGGGTTACTGGTTAGAAATGGTGATTCTCAGACAGTACCCCACACTTACTGAGTGCATTTTAGGAAGAGCCTCGGGTGACTGGAAGGCACAGGAGGCTGATAGAACCGCTACTACAGGGGCTGACCAAGGGCTTTTGGGGGGTTAGATGGGAGGGCTGGAAGCACGTGGAGAGGAGATAATGGGGATCTCAGGACCTCGCACACAGCAGGCACAGCAGTTAGGCTGCTCAGAATCTGTTTATACTCACATCGAGAAATAGGGCAATTGCAGGCAAATAAAACTAATCTGAAAAGATTCTTTAAAAAAATCTCTAGCCTCTCAATCAACAAGAAACTAAACCAGAAATGATTAAAATCCCAAAAATAAGTTTACTGGAACTGCATAAGCTTACAGAGAGCCATTTCCTAGGAATCTGGAGCTGGAAGAGTCCAGATTTCCCATTTTATGTTGCTAGAGCTTTTCCACATTTTCCAGCTGCCCCCTCTCTTCCCAGCTGAAATTCTAATGACCTCGGCTGTAAATTTCATGCCTTCTTTCCTTCCTTCATTATTTTCTTGCTTTCATTTTTTTCTCCTAAACCTTTAAGGCCTTGCTAACACTTCCTGAATAGTTTCACACATGAAGGCAATGTTTGTCTCTTCATTTGTTTGGGGAATCAACTAGAGCAGTTAGAAATGGGATGAGGCACTCGTGAGTATTTGGAGATGGCCAAGCCTTGCACCTCTGAGTACAGCTGGGAATCTCTGAATATCCATTTATATCCATTTGAGCAAAACAAATTTCAGATATTAGCACTTCAGCAATCACCGGGGATTCTGGTATGAAAACACTGCCCTGCCAGTCAGTGAAGGGTCCACAATATAATCAGTGGTCTTTGGGTACCTCCTGGAGACTGACTGTTTGGTACCTTGAGAATACAAAGATGATCAAGACCAGACTTTGCACGGCCATAATGTCTTGTGGCAAATACAGAGACACAGACAGATGTTAGGCAACCCGAGATACATTGTGCAATAATACAAATATGTAGGTGGTGTCAAGTGATAAGAGTAGAATAAATATTTAAAGCTGGTGGCAGCTGGGAACAAGGAGCAAAGAAGGTTATGACTGAAAAGTTCAATAATACTTTCCTGGTGTACTGGACAGAAGAGAAAGAAATCCAAATATGAGCACTTTTGTGAAGCAGAAAAGAGCATTGGTATTGAGTGACAGTAAACTGCAAGTAGAAGGTAATGGGCAGGGTCTCAGGAGAGGCAGATGGACACTGGGTAAGGGGATTGGACTGCTTGTCCTGTTTATTGTGATGAACAAGACAGGATGAACATGCCTGGAGAGGAAAACAGTGGAAGAGGGGAAGGATTGGTGGAGCTTTGAGGGCAGTGATGAAGATGGGAGGTGAATGGGTTTGCAGCTGAAGGGAGGATGCACAGGCTTGAAACTGTCATGAGTAGCAGCACAAGTCTAAGGTATTCTACAGTTGTTCTGGGGCTTTCCTGTGCCAAGTAGGATGGGTCCAAGATTGGAAGCTTTGGGTGCATTGGGGAACACTGTGAGGTGAAAGTGAAGTATTGTGAAAAGAGAGTACACTTGATCTGGGTTGTATAGAAAAGAAAATGAAGCCAGGAGGGAAAAGAATGTGAAGAATGGGGCCTTTGAGGAACTCAAGGTGTTTGTCAACTTCAGGGAGCTGAGTTGATCTGAAGTTGTGGTTGGAGAGAAGAAAGTTACAATTTAAGAAAGTAGAAGGTTCTGATCCAGGTCGAAGTCTGGGGCCCCGGATTTCCCATGTTCGTCTTTCTCTGTGAACTCAGCTTGGTCTTGTCCCCCTGTAGGGTGCAGAGGAGAGCCATCAACAATTGTAGTTGGGTGAGGGTGGCTTCTAACAAGGGTGCACCGGAACCTGGGACACAAGGGTGTTTCCCTGGCTATTCAGGCATCCGGGGTCCTGAGGGTCCTGTGGGAACAGGAGATGCCTGTCTCTTAAGATTTGGCTTCAGTGACCTGCCCTGTTCATTAAGCATTTATTTCCTAAAGGAAAGAATCTGACTGGATTGATTTTGCCACCCCCCACACCCTAGTCATTTGTATCATATTTCCCTCAAAAGCACACTACCCTTGTGTCTGGACAATGTGTTGTTGTCTGGTGCTGGGATCTGGATCCAGGGCAATCCTGTGTGGTGAGAAACACCTCATAGCTCTTTGTATGTGGCAGGCCTTTTTCCTGTTGCCTTTCAACCACTCCATGAAGCAGGTACTAATACTATATTCATTTTCCAGATGAGGAAAATGGGCATGCACAGGCTAAAGAACTTGCCCATGTACATAGCTAGGAAATGGCTTTACCAAGAAGTCTGGCTATGGAGCTTGTGCCCTTCACCCTTCTGTTAGGTTGTCTCTGACAAGAACTGATTCCAGACCTGTTTCATGAAAGGTGGCAACAAGCTTCGTGGTTTCCTTCCATCGTCCTTGTCATCGTAGTACTTAACTAAGGTTTTATGTGGTCCCTAGAAATGTGGGTCCTTTCCTTCCTAAGACCCTTCCCCAAAGCATATCCTGTGAGATCTGCAAGTAGATCTGGTTATCCTCAGGGTGACCATATAACTTAGCATTCTGATCGGGATAGTCACAGAATGAAAGTGGGACCTGTTAATAGCTATGCCAGAACCATAGGCATAGACAAGGCTGTCCCAGGCAAACCAAGGCATATGGTCACCGTGGTTATAGGATGCAGAATATTGAGTGAGAATTGAAGGAAGCTACAAGTTGACCCATAATATTTCCAACCCACCTAAAATTGCCAGAGGAAGGCAAAAATTCCAGAAGGCCTACTTCCTACTAGGTGCTTAATAGATTTTGAATGAATAAATTACTGGATTGAAGTGTGCCCCATATATGGGTAAGGGCAGAAATGAATCATCTTGCAAAGGGGCAAAGGTAGTAAGAAGGGGCGTGGCTGGAAAGTACAAACAGGCAGCTTAGCAATCATTTCTGTCTAAATACTTCTCAAATAAACAAGTTAGTACTTGTCTTTAACTTAAATGAGTCAACAGACCCCAAGGAAACATAATGTCCAGCCAATTTTGTATGTTTTATGCTGTTTGCTGAAATGTCTACCTCTAGGGGAGAATGTGGAGTCTAGTCAGCATTGTATTGCCTGCCATGAACAACAACTTTAAGTGGCCAGAAGAGGAACAATAGCTCTTTGAAAAGCCTAGAACCAAGGACTTGCAGGCATCAAGATTTCCTTTGAAAAGCCAACGTCACTTTACGAAACTCGAAACTCGAGAAACTTGATTCTTGAGAAACTGAAAGAATGTGCCCCAAGGTCAATGAATGGTCATGAAACCAGAGCCCGTGCTGGCTTGTACAATCAGCTGATCTTTATTCCAGATCTTTGGTTTTGTCTGTTGTCAGGGAAGTACAGACTTGGTGCACCCACTTCCTAGATCATTCCTAGACCTAGTCCAGGGCTTCTGGTCCCAGTAGAATAATGGAGGGTCACAAGAGTGTATGGGTTGTTTGTATTGGCACAAAGTAACCTCTGTTGAAGGTAGTTGTCAACGCTACCTGCTCTGTTCCTTTGCATCCAGCTGTACCAGCTGGAGAGTGCAGTCCCTTGATGTGTTCAGGGTGTCTGAGGGCCAGCCACTGGGCCTACTGTCTTAGCTTTTCACAAGTGGCCTAGGGTGCAAGTGATGCCATTTCTGAGAGGTTCTGAGTAGAGACTTCCTCAACCTATCTCCTGCACCTCAGTTCCAGCCTTTTGGGGCTGGGTGTCCAGAGAAGAAGGCAGAGGCTGTGGTCCTGCAGTTGCCTCAGGCCACACAGCCAGTGTTGCAGTGTAGTTTGAGGTGAGAACCACAGCGTTCTCTGGGCCCACAAGTCTGTGTTTTGGATACAAGTCAGTTTGGAAAGATTTCTCATTAATGAAACCTATGGATCCCTAGTTTTACTGGATATTTTAAGTGGACTTATTGTCCCTATTCCTCTGACTCAGCTGGTCCATTTACTTGCTAGGTAATGATTTGTGTTTGATGCCTATTCCTTCATAAGAAGAGAATCTGTACAGCAGTGGGGATCCTGAGGGTTCCAACTTAACTAAACTGTGGGGAACATTGTGTAAAGGTAAGGTTTAAGGGAGAAAAGTGTTGGAAGGCCAGTCATCACTGTTTAAGCTGAAGTTCTGGGTAGATTGGCATGGAAATATTTTCTCCACCCTCATTCAATTTTCTGAATTTTATGAGTTTTAAGACAGGATGTGCTCGTCTGTATCTTAATATAATAGCAACATATGACTGCATGTTAAAGTCCTGTTCCAACAGTTGAGTCATAGTGAAAGCACAATGTACAACAAGTTCTAAATAAATTTTTCAAGCACTATGAAACTGTCATTGTCCCTATGTAACACAATTTTCTGTGGTTGTACAGGGGACTGAAGCCTGACACAATGGTGCTGGGCAGCCCAGTGGTTCTCAGATAAAAGCCAGGCAAGACGTGGTCTTGTGGCTGTAATCATTTGTCATTTCCTTCCATTGTCCCCTGCCCGCTGTCTGTGGATTCTGATGGTGAACCTCACACTACAGTATTATGAGCTCAGTGGGAAGAGGGGAGCACCATGCTTTCTGTGTTTACTTCCATAAAAAACATGACTCCTTAGAGAAGACAAGGATAGAGATCATTTGATGGGGAAACAAGTTTACTGCAGAACTGTGTTTGTGGCAGAGCCAACTGTTTGGGAGGCTGGGATCTGCCAGAGCCTGAGGAAGTTATGAGTTTGCCATCATAACAACCCCCTGAAGCTCTCCCAGTGTAAGAGCAATTCCAAAGGGCCTCCTTCAAAACCTGCTTTTGTCTCACTGCTTCTTGAGGCTGCTTTGAAAATGGTCAGTAAATAGGAAGGGTCCAGGAGTGTTCAGTTTGTAGATGGGGAAATCAGAAGTTTAAGGAAGCTATGCTAAAAAGATTCTTATTGTATTGGTGGCAAACTAGCTCCTGAACCTCCTTGGAGAGACAGAAGTCTTGTCTCACTAATGATGGTCAGAGGAAGGAATTTTTGAAGACATTTTCACCTGAATCAACTAGAAGCCTTGAGTCTATGAGACCTACTCTTTGTATGCCTGTGGACATGCCGAATACATAATGGTCAGTGTCTGAGAACTGATCTCTGTTTTGTTATTATACCAACCAAATTGGCAAAACTTTGAACTTTCATTTAGGAAGAAATAAGATTTATCTGAAGTTCTTTCTCTCAAGTGTTGGGTGTTGAAGAAATTTTAGGGCCTAGGGATATAGCTCAGTGGTAGAGCACTTGCCTAGCATGCAAAACACTCTGAGCTCAATCACCACCACCATCACAAAAAGAAAAAAGTTATGTGGCAGATACTTAATCTCCTTTATCCAAAAATAGTAAATCTAGGTATGGAAGCTCATACAGTTTAGCTACATGTAAAATGTGTTCTTTTAATTTAAGATGAGGGACCACCCTCCTCCCATCATCAGTGACTCCTCAAATGGCTTGCAGAGCTGCATAGCAACAGTGCCTTGGTGTCTAGCCTAAAGATCTTAATTCCCAACTGCTTGCAGAGGACTGGGAACACAACTGTTCCAAAGAATATTTCTATGTGATTTATTCAATTTCTGTGCATGCGTACCATTCCAATACCATTGCTGTATGGGAAATGCAGAAATTGAACAAGGAAAAGGCTTAAGTTTCTGAGTTATTTGCAGATAAGGTAGGGTTCGGATGTTTAATGTTTTCAGGTTAGCAGATCAGGCTCGTATTTTCACAGCATCATTTACTCTGGATAATATTTACTCTGTTTCTGGAAAAAGGGTTACTCTGCATTAACAGGTTCTTTCTCAAACAATGCCCCTTCTATCTTAAGCAGAAAAATGAAACTACAAGCATGCTTTCAAGTTTTGGATGGGAATGAAAATATCTTATTCTGTTAAAATTCTGATAATTTAAACTTTAAAAGTATTCAGGGCTTAAAAAATACTCAGAGGTAGGGCACACACTTAGCATGAGCAAGGTCTGAATTTGATCCCAGCACTGCACTGCAGTCATAATAGTAATAATTTAAAAATTAAAAATTCAGAATATAGTCATCAGCTAAAAATTTAAACATGTGGCTTTTTCAAGTGCACCAGTCATAATTATTTTAATCTTTACCTATTTGGTCTCTGAAAAAGCAACAATGCATCTTGCCTCCTTCAGCATCTTCTTGATCTCTCCAGGCACCCTAAGCCATGCTGAATCTTCCTTCACAAGCCACAATATTGAACTGCAAATCCACAGAATAATAATTCCGTGCTTAGAAGACACCCAGAATAGCTAAAGCAATCCAGGACTACAAGAGCAAAGCAGAAGGCATTAAAACCGGACTTCAAGTTATATTACAAAGCTACAGTGATAAAAACAGCATGGTACTGGAACACACACACACACACACAGAGAAACCAGACAAGTAGATCAATGGAACAGAATAAAGGATGCAAAAATAAACCTAGGTACCCTCAGCTATCTGATCTTTGACAAAGGGGTCATTATGGAGGAAAGATAGTCTCTTCAATAAATGGTCCTGGGAAAACTGGCTATCCACATGTTGAATATTAGCTCTAGACCCATATATCTCACTATGTGCTAAATTAAAATTGAAATGGATCAAAGATCTAAATTTAACATAGAAACACTTCATCTGCTGGAAGATAAAATAGGTAAAACTCTAGAATACACAGGCATAGGCAAGGACTTTCTGAACAGAACCCCAGTAGCACAAGAAATAGTACTAAGAGTCAACATATGGGATCACATCAAATTAAAAGGCTTCTGCACAGAAAAGGAAACAACCAACAGAATGAAGAGACAACCTACAGAATGGGAAAATTTTTGCCAGCTATTACTTGGACAGAGGACTAATATTCAGGATCTATAAAGAATTCCAAAAAACTTGACTGTCCCCAATAGAAGACCCAATCAAAAATGGGCAACTGACCAGCAACTGGAAACTGTATAAAGAAGATGTGTTTCTTTTTGTAAAATGGAGTACTACTCAGACATAAAGAATGAGAAACTAGAGACATTTATAGCTAAATGGTTGCATATTAAGGCCATACTCATAAGTGAAATAAATAGGACACACATGTGTAAATACTGAATAGTTTCTCTAGTGCGAGAAACTGAAAGTGTAAATAAGAAGTAAAATGATTAAAACAAATAATTGATAATTTGAAATGGAAGAAAAGGTCCAAAGGGGTAAGGGTGGTGGGAGGGAAAGGGGAAAGGAAAGGAGGGAAAGGAAAAACTATGAGAAAGGAAAAAAAATGGAAAGAAAGTCCATGTAAATAGGGAAGGGTGGAGGGAGTGAAGGGCACACAGGTAATGGGGAAAAAAATAACCAAGATACAACATGTACAGGTACAAGCACCCAATGATAAATGCAAATGTATTGTTTACCTAAAATGTACCAATAAAAGAATTTAAGGGAAAAAATGAGCAACTGAAATGAATAGACACTTCTCAGAAGAAGAGGTATAAATGGCCAATAAATATATGAAAAATATACAATATCTCTGGCAATTAGAGAAATGCAAATTAAAACAATACTGAGATTCCATCTCACTGCAGAAAGAGTGGCTGCCATTAGAAAATCAAATAACAAATACTGGCAAGGTGGTTGGGGAAGGAAACCTTTTAAATTGTTCGTGGGAAGTAAACTAGTACAACCACTTTGGAAATTAGTGTGAAGATTCCTCAAAAATCTAAATTCTACTAGATCTAGCTATTTTCCTGGTATGTATCCTTCTGAAAGAGTTAAAGACATCTTATTACAGTGATAAAGGCATATTCATGTTTATAGAAGTACAAGTCATAATAGTCAAATCTTGGAAGCAGCCTATATGTCCATCGACAGATGAATGGATAAAAAGTGTATTTATGTACAGTGGAATACTAGTATGCCATAAAGAGGGATGAAATTGAGTCATTTGCAGGAAAATGAAAGCGCATTGAGGCCATAATATTAAATGAAACAAATTAGACACACAAGCTTAAATACTACATGGTTTCTTTCAATGAGAAGCTCAAAATATGAATAGAGAACAAAAAAAGTAGATAACAGGAAACAGGGAGATAGAAATTTTACAGAATGGAAGTGGACCAAGAGATGGAAGGAGGGAGGAAGTAGGGAAGGGGAAGGGGTGAAAAAAGGAATTGAGATGTGTTGTGAACATACACCGACTCCCCACTAGAGGTGTAATCATTATGTACTGCAAACACGGACTAATAAAACATAAAAACTGAAAAATAATTCTGTACTTAGCATACTTACATCTCTCAACTTAAAAATATACAACAGTAGAATATCTCATATTTTATTTGAACAATAATAAATGATCATGGTGCTACTAATAAAAAATTCAGAGCAGCAGTGTTCCAGCACTGCGGACAGAGCTCCCGCACCACTGATCCCCTCTCCAGCTGTGGTCTCATCACCTCTTCCTCTGACAAGGGGGTTACCTATGGCTATGTTGCCATAAAACGTCAGTCCTCATACTTGACTTCACATTAACATCATTTGAAGAGCTTTAAATATCCCAATGTCAAGCCGTCCATCAACCTGATAATTAAATCAGAATATCTGTGATGGATTCCAGGCTTAAAGATTCCCAGACATAAAACCAATAGCAACTAGTAATTGCTAAGAGATAAGGAAGATCTGCTTCTAAAATAGAAGTTCTCAGCCTTATCTACCTCTGAGAATTATTGAGGCAGCTTAAAAACAAATCAATGTCTAGGCCTGTCCCTAGACCTTGTGACTCAGTTGACCTCACATGGGGCAGACATCGGTCACTTAACAGATATTTCCAGGGGATTTTAATTTATGAGTATTACTAAACACTGAAGTAAAACCTTGAAGTAAATTTTCATTTTCATATGAGAAGCTCAGTTAACTTCAAATAGCCCCTAGTTCTTGTGAGATTGCACTTGAAGTTGAGAAACTTGGGTTGTAATTGGACTTGAATTCAAACAGGACCCCAGCAGCTGCCTCTTGGTCCTTGCCTGGGTCAAATTCCCATCCTTGAACATTGATTAAGAGCAAGAAGTATGAAATCATAGTCCTCTCCCAGCTTGTCCACAAACACTATTTTGGGTCCAGCAGCCAACCTTGGTGACTGTGAACTGTCCTCTGGAAAGGTTACCTTAGTAACTCACCCATGTCCCCTTATGGGGCCCTTATCTGGCAGATTCCTCTTTGCAAAGTTTGGAGTATGTGGCAGAGAACACTTGGTGCTAAGCAAATATTCTGTGTGCCCCTTGTATTCCTTTCCTCCCTTGTAGTTGCCTTGGAGCCATATGACTGAGCAGAGAGTCCCTTCTGGGACAAGGCAGGAAAGAACTAATATACCTCCTTCTTTTCTTTTGTCAGAGAACCAATTCCAAGCTGTAGAAATAGTTTCTCTTCCCCATTAATCAGTATTAGTTGTAAACTACTGTGTATATTTAACTACCTCTCCAGACAAATGGAAAAAAGAGAAACTTCATTTCACGTGAAATTCTACACAAACAAATGACTTCTTTAAGAAGTCATCTACTGAAAGTAATGATTCCTCTAATCTTTTTCTTCCTTAAATTCTTTTATTGGTACATTTTAGGTACACAATACATTTACATTTATCATTGGGTGCTTGTACCTGTACATGATGTATCTTGGTTCTTATCTTTTCCCCATTACCTGTGTGCCCTTCACCCCCTCCACCCTTCCCTATTTACATAGGCTTTATTTCCATTTTTTCTTTTCTCATAATTTTTCCTTTCTCTTCTTTCCTTTCTCTCTTTTTTTCCCCATTAAGTTTATTGGTACATTTTAGGTATAAAATACAGTTACATTCATCATTGGGATCTTGTAACATTACATGAGTATCTTGGTTCTTACTTTTTTTCCTCTTCCCCTGCCCTCCCTTCCCTATTTGCAAAGACTTCGTTTCCATTTTTTTCCTTTTCTCATATTTTTTCTTTTTCCCTTCTTTCCCCTACCCCTCCAACTTCCCCTGCTCCTTTAGACCTTTTCTTCCTATTACACAATATCAATCATACATTTTTAAAATTAACAATATCAAGATCTAGGAGACATTACTACAGATTTTACAGAATTTAAAAGGATATAGAAAGCATATTATAAAAATATTTTTGAAATGAATTTGACAACTTCTAAGAAGTACCTTGGAAGACAAATTAATGAAACTAACTCTGCAGGAAATATAAAATTTCAATAGCACCTATTAAAGTATACCTGAGTTCAATCCCTGATAACAAACAAACAAAAAAAAGAAAGTATATTCCTAACTTGAAAACCTACCTATATGACAATGGCTCATATACATTTTAACTGATAAATTATATCAAACAATTAAAGCAGAAAAAAGAAGGAACACTTCTCCCCTCATTTTAGGAAATCAACATTGCGCTAATCCTAAAACTGGATAAAGA
The DNA here is from genome assembly GCF_053883595.1 of Heterocephalus glaber. NCBI lineage: Eukaryota > Metazoa > Chordata > Mammalia > Rodentia > Bathyergidae > Heterocephalus > Heterocephalus glaber. Next base: position 60,724,310 of record NW_028258317.1, on the reverse strand, counting down.
TAATAGAAGAAAAAAGTGTGAACATAGATAGAAATTTGTTTGACAAAACAATCTATTAGAAGTCAGATCTGGCAGGATGTAGAAAGTGGTTTTATTATAGGGATGGCAGTGTTGGTTTAGCATTGGAAGATCCACCCCCAAAAGGCATCATTTGAACAGAGGAAAGGAAAAAGCCATATGATCTGGTCACTAGTTGGAGAAAAAGTATTGGACTAAATTCTACAGCTGTTCATGTTAAAAGCTATCAGGAGACTAGAAGTAGAACAGAACTTTCTCAACAAATGAAAGACATGTACTCCATACTTCCAGCCAAATCACCTTATATGAATGGAGAAGATATAATGCTTTCTCCCTAAGGTGGGGAACAAGGGCATATATGCCTACTCTTCATCTGTCCATTAAACTTTGAAACATAGGCCTAAACCAAAATAGTCTGGCAATAAAATGACACAATTAGGATAGGATTGGCAAGGTAGAAGTAAAATCTTTATATGTAGATGAAATGATCACCTACAGAGAAAAAACTAAGAAATCTCTAGGAGCCCCTAGAACTTATATTTGAATTTAGCAGGATTAGAAAACACAAGGTATATATAAAAATTCAGGTCTGTGTATACTTGCTATAAATGAAGAATTGGATATTGAAATTTAAAAGTTATGTAGGAGTACAAAGGACCTAGAAAAGTAAAAAGTAAAAAGAAAAAAAAAACAGTGTTGGAAGATGTTTAGTACCTAATTTTAAGACTTCTTCTAAAGCTACAGTAATCAAGGCAGTGTTGGTGTAAGGAAAGACATATAGATTATTGGAATGAAACAGAGAATCTAGAAATAGAACCACACATATATGGTTCACTGAGTTTTGAAAGATTATTTAACATTAATGTTTTATAGAATATAACAATTCAAGAGCAAAGGAAAAGATGGTCTTTTCAGCAAATGGCAATAGAACACCTGGTATCCGTATATAAAAAATTAACCTCAACCCTTTATTTCCATACATAAAAATAACTTTAAAGGATCTATGAACCTAAATATGAAAGACTAAAACTATAAAACTTTAAGAAGAGGGCTGGAGATTTAGCTCAGTGGTTCCGCTGCCTGCCCCACAAATGCAAGGACCAGAGTTCGATCCCTGGTACAAAAAAAAAAAAAACTTTAAGAAATTATAAGGGAAAATGTTTATGAATTTAGGGTAGGCAAGAACTTCCTAGGATATAAAAAACATGATGTATAAAAGAAAAAAATTGGTAAATGAGATTACATCAAAATTTAGAACTTTGAATGACACTGTTAAAATGAAAAGTAGTCCTGGGATGCCCTATCGAGGTTGTGAGTTGCGCGGAACATGCCTAATCAACCCGCACCCCAGCAGCAATCCACTGGACACCCCCACCCCCACCCCACCCCCGCCCCTCTGGCCTCTTCTCTGAACAGCCACCTGGTTCCACACTACAAAGATGCAGAGGACACCGGACCACTGGACCACTTTACTGGGCTCCTAGGGCAGAAAAGCTCAGCTGGTCCCAGCATCCAGAAGGAAGCTCCCCCACTGCCATCCTAGGCTCCTAGGGCAGAGAAGGTGAGCCGGTCCCAGCACCCAGAAGGAAGCTCCTCCACTGCCATCCCATCCTCCTAGGGCAGAGAAGCTAAGCTGGTCCCAGAACCTGGAAGGAAGCTCCCCCACTGCCATCCCAAGCTCCTAGAGCAGAGAAAGTGAGCCGGGTGGGTGCCAGAAGCACCCCCTCCCCCCGTGGAAATGAGAAAACACATAAACAAGCCTCAAAAACAGACTTCCAGACCACCTACCACATCCCCAAAGGGAAATGAGATGGAACACTCTGATACTCAACCACCTGGGCTCTCTCAACTGGCAACAAAAGAGGATCTGGGAAAAATGAAATCAGAAATAATTACTCAGATAACAGCAAAGATTTTGCTCATGGTGCAAGACATGATTAATAAATCTAGAGAGGACACAGATAAAAAATAGAGGATCTGAGGAACATGATGGAATCCCAACATAGGAAACAAATGGAATCCATAAAACAGATACAGACAGATTTCCAAGAGATTAAAAACTCCATCAAAAGTCTGTGCAGCAGAATGAACCAATGTGAGGATAGAATTTCACATATAGAAGATAAGATTGCAATTAGTGAGGAGGAAAAGAAAAATTGCTTTAAAATTGTAAGGGAACATGAGAAATCAATCCAGCAGCTGCTAGAGGATGCAAAGAAGAATAACATAAGACTGATTGGAGTCAATGAAAAAAGAGGAGAGAGTTCAGATGACATAAAAAAACTGTTCACAGAAGTGATGGCAGAAAACTTCCCAAGGAGGGGAAAAGAACTTGACATACAGACAAGTGAGGCATATAGGACTTGAACTAGCCTTGATCCAAAAAAATCTACACATAGGCATATACTAGTTAGGATTCCAGAAATCCAACAGAAGAACAAAATTCTACAAGCAGTGAGAGAAAAGAAACAAATCACATACAAAGGAAAGCCCATCAGAATCACAGCAGACTTCTCAATGCAAACCCTCAAGGCAAGAAGAGCTTGCAGTGATGTATTTCAAGCCCTAAAGGAAAACAGCCTCAAACCCAGATTGATGTATCCTGCAAAACTGTCTTTCAAAAATGATGGAGAAATAAGATACTTTCGTGATAAAGAGCACCTCAGGAACTTCATGAATACCAAACTGGCACTCCAAAATTTTTAGACAATACCCTAGGAAAAGACAATGAGGATCATAACTCCAGGAAACTGAGCAGAATGAATCCATTGGGCATGACAAATTAAATGCAAAGGTGGAGAATCCAACAAACAGAAAAAGTCATCACAAGGCTTTTAAAACTTTGAACTTCATCTCCCTAATGAGTGTATAATTCAATCTTGTTATTATATTGATTAGTATTTTTCTGATTCTAGAGTTGCACACCATTCCTTGTGCTATACTGGCTATTTATCATCTTCTTATGTCTACATTTTAATTGGGTTGTCTATTAATGAGCTCTAAGAATTCTTTATATATTCTGCTCATAGGTTATATGCATTGTAAATATGGTCTGTTTAAGGACTACTTTTCATTTTAATGATGTCATTTAAAGTTCTAAATTTTGATGGAATCTCATTTATCAATATTTTTCTTTTATACATCATGTCTTTTGTATCCTAGGTAGTTCTTGCCTACCCTGAATTCATAAATATTTTCCCTTATAATTTCTTCTTAAAGTTTTATACTTTTAGGCTTTCTTATTTAAGTTCATAGATCCCTTCAAGTTATTTTCAAGTATGGAAAAAAAGGGTTGAGGTTAATTTTTCATATATGGATACCAGGTGCTCTAGTGCTGTTTGCTGAAGACACTATCTCTTCCTCGGCTCTTGAATTGAGTTTATATTCTATAAAATGCTAATGTTAAATAATCTTTCAAAACTCAGTGGACCATATATGTATGGTTCTATTTCTAGATTCTCTGTTTTATTCAAATGATCTATATGTCTTTCCTTACACCAACACTGCCTTGATTACTGTAGCTTTAGAAGAAGTCTTAAAATTGGGTGCTAAATATCTTCCAACACTGTTTTTGGCTTTTCTGGGTCCTTTGTACTCCTACATAACTTTAAAATTTCAATATCCAATTCTTCATTTATAGCAAGTATACACAGGCCTGAACTTTTATATATACCTTGTGTTTTCTAATCCTGCTAAATTCAAGTACAAGTTCTAGGGGCTCCTAGAGATTTCTTAGTATTTTCTCTGTAGATGATCATTTCATCTACATATAAAGATTTTGCTTCTGCCATGCCAATCCTATCCTAGTTGTGTCATTTTTTTGCCAGACTATTTTGGTCTAGACCTATGTTTCAAAGTTTAATGGACAGATGAAGAGTAGGCATATATGCCCTTGTTCCCCAGTTTAGGGAGAAAGCATTGTATCGTCTCCATTTGTAGAAGGAGTTTTTGTTGGAAGTATGGAGTACATGTCTTTGATCTGTTGAGAAAGTTCTGTTCTACATCTAGTCTCCTGATAGCTTTTACCATGAACAGCTGTAGAATTTAGTCCAATACTCTTTCTCCAACTAGTGACAGGATCATATGGCTTTTTCCTTTCTGATGCCTTTTGGGGGTGGATCTTCCAATGCTAAACCAACACTGCCATCCCTATAACAAAACCACTTTCTACATCCTGCCAGATCTGACTTCTAATAGTTTGTTTTGTTAAACAAATTTCTATCTATGTTCATACTTTTTTCTTCTATTATCTTTATCCAGTTTTAGGATTAGCACAATGTTGAGTTCCTAAAATAAGGGAAGAAGTGTTCCTTCTTTTTTCTGCTTTAATTGTTTGATATAATGCATCAGTTAAAATGTATATGAGCCTGCTGTTGTCATATAGGTAGGTTTTCAAGCTAGGAATATACTTTCTTTAATAGGTGCTATTCAAATTTTATATTTCCTCCAGAGTTAGTTTCATTAATTTGTCTTCTAAGTTACTTCTTAGAAGTTGTCAAATTTATTTCAAAAAAGATTTTTGTAATATGCTTTCTATATCCTTTTAAATTCTGTAAAATCTGTGGTAATGTCTCCTAGATCTTAATATTGTAATTTTAAAAAATGTATAACTGATATTGTGTAACAGGAAGAAAAGGTCTAAAAGAGCAGGGTAATTGGGAGGGGTAGGGAAAGTGAAAAAAGGGAAAGGAAAAAATATGAGAAGAGGAAAAAAATGGAAACAAGGTCTTTGCAAATAGAGAAGCCTGAGGGGGGTGAAGGGAGGGAAAGGGAAGAGGAAAAAAAAAAAAGAACCAAGAGACTCATGTGATGGTACAAGATCCCAATGATGAATGTAACTGTATTGTATACCTAAAATGTACCAATAAAGTTAATGGGGAAAAATTTTTTTCCAAAAATGGAAAAAAAAAAAGATTTTGTTTCTGCCGTGCCAATCCTATCCTAGTTGTGTCGTTTTTTTGCCAGACTATGTTGGTGGGGCCTAGGTTTCAAAGTTTAACAGACAGATGAAGAGTAAGCATATCTGCCCTTGTTCCCCATCTTAAGGAGAAAGCATTGTATCTTCTCCATTCATATAAGGCGTTCTTGCTAGAAGTATGGCGTACATGTCTTTAATCTGTTGAGCAGTTTCTGTTCTAATTTTAGTCTCCTGATAGCTTTTATCATGAACAGCTGTAGAATTTAGTCCAATACTCTTTCTCCAACTAGTGACAGGATCATATGGCTTTTTCCTTTCCTCTGTTCAAATGATGCCTTTTGGGGGTGGATCTTCCAATGCTGACCCAACGCTGCCATCCTTATAACAAAACCACTTTCTACATCCTGCCAGATCTGACTTCTAATAGTTTGTTTTGTTAAACAAATTTCTACCTATGTTCATACTTTTTTCTTCTATTATCTTTATCCAGTTTTAGGATTAGCACAATGTTGAGTTCCTAAAATGAGGGGAGAAGTGTTCCTTCTTTTTTCTGCTTTAATTGTTTGATATAATGTATCATTTAAAATGTTTATGAGCCTGCTGTTGTCATATAGGTAGGTTTTCAAGCTAGGAATATACTTTCTTTAATAGGTGCTATTCAAATTTTATATTTCCTCCAGAGTTTCATTAATTTGTCTTCCAAGGTACTTCTTAGAAGTTGTCAAATTTATTTCAAGACAGATTTTTTGAAATATGCTTTCTATATCCTTTTAAATTCTGTAAAATCTGTAGTAATGTCTCCTAGATCTTAATATTGTAATTTTTAAAATGTATAACTCATATTGTGTAACAGGAAGAAAAGGTCTAAAAGAGCAGGGTAATTGGGAGGGGTAGGGGAAGGGAAAAAATATGAGAAAAGGAAAAAAATGGAAACAAGGACTTTGCAAATAGGGACGGGTGGGCAAGGGAAGGGGAAAAAAAATAAGAACCAAGAGACTCATGTAATGGTACAAGATCCCAATGATGAATGCAACTGTATTTTATACCTAAAATGCACCAATAAAGTTAATGGGGGAAAAAAAGTAATCCTTAAAGAGACCATATTTATGATGCATATCACCTATGACCAGAATATATAAAGGACTCTTACAGCTCATTAATAGACAACCCAATTAAAAAGTAGACACAGTATAGCACCAGGAAAGGTGTGGAACACTAGAATCAGAAAAATGCTAATCAGTATAATAACAAGATTGAATTATACACTCATTAGGGAGATGAAGTTAAAAGTTTTAAAAGCCTTGTCATGACCTTTTCTGTTTGTTGGATTCTCCCACTTTGTGTTGAATTTGTCACACCCAACAGATTCATTCTCCTGGGCTTCCTGGGGTTGTGATCCTCATTGTCTTTTCCTAGAATATTGTCTAAAATTTTTTGGAGTGCTGGTTTGGCATTCATGAAGTTCCTAAGGTGCTCTTTATCATGAAAGTATTTTATTTCTCCATCAATTTTGAAAGATAGTTTTGCAGGGTACATCAATCTAGGTTGGAGGCTGTTGTCCTTTAGGACTTGGAATACATCACTCCAAGCTCTTCTTGCCTTGAGGGTTTGCATTGAGAAGTCTGCTGTGATTCTGATGGGCTTTCCTTTGTATGTGATTTGTTTCTTTTCTCTCACTGCTTGTAGAATTTTATTCTTCTGTGGAGTTTCTGGAATCCTAACTAGTATATGCCTATGTGTAGATTTTTTTGGATCAAGGCTAGTTCAAGTCCTATATGCCTCACTTATCTGTATGTCAAGTTCTTTTCCCCTTCTTGGGAAGTTTTCTGCCATCACTTCTGTGAATGGTTTTTTTTACATCATCTGCACTCTCTCCTGTTTCTTCATTGACTCCAGTCGGTCTTATGTTATTCTTCTTTGCATCATCTAGCAGCTGCTGGAGTGATTTCTCATGTTTCCTTACAATATTAAAGCAATTTTTCTTTTCCTGGTCACTAATTGCAGCCTTATCTTCTGTATCTGAGATTCTGTCCTCACATTGGTTCATTGTGCTGCATAGACTTTCAAATGAGTTTTTAATCTCCTGGAAATCTGTTTGTATCTGTTTTATGGATTCCATTTGTTTCCTATGTTGCGATTTCATCATGTTCCTCAGCTCCTCTATTTTTTTTATCTGTGTCCTCTCTAGATTTATTAATCATGTCTTGCACTATGGGCACAATCTCTGCTGTTATGTGAGAAATTATTTCTGATTTCATTTTTTCCAGATCCTGTTTTGTTGCCAGTTCAGGGAGTCCAGGTGGTTGAGTATGAGGTTGTTCCATCTGATTTCCTTTTGAGGTTGCTGTAGGTGATCTGGAAGTCTGTTTTTGAGGCTTGTTTATGTGTCTTCTCATTTCCACGGCGGGGGGGGGGTTTGCTGCTGGCACCCACGCGGCTCACCTTCTCTGCCCTGGGAGTGGTGGAATGGTGGCCAGGGAGGCTCCTCCTGGGTGCTCGGATTGGCCTCCTTTCTCTAATCTTGACTTTATCCATTTCTTAAAATCTTAAATACCCTCCAGGTTAAGCTAGATCTCTTGATAACGCTAGCCTTGCTTTAATGACAAGATTCAGGGGTAACTTGCTTTCCTGGGTTTCCTCCAGTTCCTGTCTCTTGCTAAGCTCCTGGGTGCTCTCTTCTTTCCTGACTTCCTACTTCTCTAAGGTTGGGTTAGTTGCATGCTAACCCCAAAGTCTCCCCCAACTTCTGGTCTAATAACCACAGAGAAGCAGATAGAGGTTAAACAACAAAAGGCAATGCCTAGGTGATATCAAAGTCTCATTGTTTTTGGTCATTGACTAAACTTCGTGATGGCTCTTGCCCCATGTCTCACATCCTAGTTTTTGCTTAGGGTTTTAATGCAAGATCTTCCTCATTTTATTGCTCATCCCTTGCTCTCCTTCCTCCCTCCATGACTCTATCATGGAGCTGAAGTTGCTCTGAAGACATGAAGCCAGCTTATTTATATTCAATCATGTGAACAGTAATTAATTGTACTCCAGTGGAAGCTGACACCTACATCTTCATCCTTAATGTTTCCCTCTTCTGCAACTCAGCATTTTTATACAGAAAAATTCCACTTAGATTACTTCCTGGAAGCATTCAAGAATTGCCAAAAGTAATTTGTTCTTTGTACTATGAAAGTGACCTATAATCTAATTTTAGCCGAAATAATATTGCTGATTTATATCATTGTTGTTTAACACCAGTAGTCGCCTTCTTATTCATGATTTTTTCTTGCAATTCCTAATCACCTAGTTCTACAGAACTCTGCTTATTTACCTGCTGTATTATCTCCATGAAATCACAGTGTAACAGGTAGCAAATTATTGCTATAGCTCATTAAATGATGACCCCAAAGCACTCAGGAGCATCTTAATTGGATCTGGCCCAACCTCATTTAAAAATGTGCAGAGTCCCCCAGGAGACTCACAGACAGCAAGCTTTGCAATATTTTCAGCTGTGAGGTGCTTTTTAAGCTAATTATTGCTTTAAAATATTTAATTTCTTTGGTAGACTTGATTAGCTTGGCTAATTGAGACTAATTTGATTTTTTATTTGTAACCAATTAATTTCAGTTGCTAGCTACAAATTGTGATTTTGATATAAATATTTTTGAAAACTGGATCATAGGTCATAGATCTATTTATTGCATTTTGAAACAAAGCTGTTTCTTCTGAGACAGTTGGGGTCAACTTGGAATTAATGTCTGGTTATATATTCTGTAAAATTTTGGTGTATATATTTTCCTTCATTTAATGAAAGACAAGAGGAAAGAAAAATGTCAAAAGGTAGGACTGATCACAGAAAGGAGAAAGAAGACAGGAGGGGTGGCACATACCTGTAATCCCAGGACTCTGGAAGGCTGCGGATCACAGGTTCAAACCAAGCCTGGGCAATTTAGTGACTTAGCAAGACCTTATTACAAAAAAAAAAAAAAATTTAAAGGTTTGGTTGTAGCTCAATGCTAAGGCCCTGAGTGAGTTCAATCTCCAGTACCTAAAAAGGGAAGAGAGGGAGAGAGAAAACTGGGGAGGGGGGGAGAGACAGAGATAGAGATGGAATATTTGTTTATCTGAATAATATTTTGGATATTATTTCTCAGTCTATGTACCTTCATTGAGCTTTTTATGGTTCCTATTCTCTACTGGTTTGGTCTCCATTTCCTTTCCTTGATCTTTTTTCCTGAGAATATTCTGATTGTTACTTTGGCCATCCTTTCTTCAGTTCCTTTTTACTCACTGACCCGAAACGCACTCACTGCCAGTGAAGATCAATCTGATTTTCAAGATGACCTGGATTTTCTGCTTAACCTTACAAGTTGTCATGGGCCTTGATCAGGGCTTCCTGTGAGCTCTTTGGTCTTAGCTACAACTTTTTTTAAATGGATTCCCAAGGCTGCTAGAATTTCAAAACTTACACACTGTAAACAGTTCACATAAAAACAGAGATTCTTCCATAGAGCAATACCCTAGATCCAAGGCAGGGGTTCCTGACTTTCTTCAAAAGGGTCAGTAACTCTCTTCCTGGCTTGCCTATTTAAAAAGGTCTTGCCTTCATTGACTTTGAACTCTTAGAGGATGGGGTTTAAGTAAAATTTCCATTCTCATCCTCTTGTATTATTCTTCACATCCCCATCCCCCCAGCAGAAGAAAAACAGAAAGGTTAATTGAATGAATAATGAACATTGATAAACAAAGGGTTGAAGCAAAACCTCTGGCTACCTCACTTTTCCCCACTTAGAGCCTGACATAATGCTTATCATCTGCTTCCATGACTAAGCTGTTGGGTGTAAATAAAAAGGGCAGAAAATTTGTAGTTATCGTTTGACCATGATGCACCACTTTTAATATACAAGCGGAACAGACTGGCTTCTGCCCTGTGCTGCATTTTTTGGAGCCTGATCTCTATTCCTCCGCTGTCTCCCAGGTTGTGCCTCTAGTTTGGCTTCACTCCCCCACACCAATTCTGGATTCTTGGCTGGGGCTTCTTGTCTTCAACCTTCCATGCGTGCTTTTGTGCCCTAAGTGCATAGTAACTTCTGATGCCGGGCTGTGCCTGGGGAAGCGTCAACATCTTGCTTACAGGAGTCTAGTAGGGGTCTTAGAGGAGCAGCCAGGCTCCCTGCCATTCACCAACTTTCCCGAGCACTCCTTCCTTTCACTCCCAGCAGCAAGAGTGCTAAGTTTCCTCACATACCCTCCCACCTTAGTGCTTCTGCTCCAGGACTGCTCTGCTCTCAGAATGAGTGAGTCTCATTCCAAGCCTCTGGTGGAAGTTGGGGCCCTTTCTTCTCCTGCTCCCCCAACCTGTGCCATCATGCCCTGAACTCTGCTTTTTCATCCACCTTGGTTTGTGTCTTCATCTTTAGAATCATTCTCCTCTCTCACTTCTCAAACTGAGAATTTTGGAATTGCTACCTCTTGCTTCATTCTTTTTTGGGGGGAAGGGAGTGAGACAGGGTCTCGCTGTGTAGCTCAGGCTGGCCCCAAACTCGAGGTGATCCTCCTGCCTCAGCCTCCGAGTGCCGGGATTACAGGTGTGTGCCACCATATCCATCTTCTTCTATTTCAGCCACTTTGGATGCTGTCTGTGAGGTCTTGGGGAACCTTGTAATCACCACATCAGAAGCATCATTTCACCTTTAGAGCCACTTCTGCGCGGCATTTGATACCACTGGCTCTTCTTCCTCTCTGAGTCTATCTTTACTTATCTCTGGAGGCAGCATCATCCCCCTAACTTTCTGGTTCTCATCTTTAGACACTACTACACTGGTACTTTTGCTCCTGACTTTGTTTTCTCCATGGTCTGACCTTGTCTTGGTCAGGAGGACAGATTTGCTAATATAGGGTGGGTTCTTGCCCGTTTGTGTGTGGGAAATTCCCTGGGCTCCCTGGCCCACACAGAGGTGAGAGCCTCAGTCCCCAGCTGCAGCATCCCGGCTCCTGTTCTGACTCCCTGGAACTCCTTGACCTACTCCTCTGACAACCGATTCCCTCTGTTTATGGCAGTTTCGAGTCCTCTTTCCTGCCTCCAAGTTTGACTGTGCTTTGTGGTGTTAGATTGACGATCACTGTCATGAGTTGGGAATGGTGGGTGTAAGGTTGTTCTTGGTGTAGCCTGGTTACCTTAGTCCTGGACAATGATCAGGCTGTGCGCACACACACTTCCTAAGACAAAGCCCCGGGGTTTGACACTCCTCAAAACTTTGACTCTGTTTTACATCCAGACCAAAGTTTCAACTACTCATCTTTCCATGTCATCCCAGCCCTTAACAGTTTGGCCCTACCTTATTTCCCAGATTTATTTCCTATTTCATCTTTTGGTTTCTTCAATGACAGCAGACAATTATCTCGATATATCCTCTGCCCTATTTATCTCAGAATACTGCTGCACAATAAGAAGACAATGCCAGCCATGTATGCACCTCATTTTAATGTTCTGTTAACCATATTTTAAAGGTAAAAATGGGCGAAATTCATTTTATGAACATATTTTATTTAATCCGATATATCCAAAATAATACCATTTCACCATGTACTCAGTATAAAAACTATTAGTGAGATATTTTACTTGATTTTAATACTGTCTTTGAAAGGCAGTATGTATTTATAGTACTTTCTACATCAAGCTAGCTATGGTCTTCCCCCCAGTGGGAAGCAAGTTTAATGCAACAGATTTGCCAACAGTCTGCAGTGAGTTCCTGCCTCAGAAGGTGGCCAGGCCCCTGTGGCTTACAGGAAGCCTTAAAGGTAGCTTCAGCTGCCACAGGATGTTCTGTTGGGCACAGAGTAGCTGTACCTCCTTTTGCTGGCTCTCCTAAAGTTGTGTCCAGAATGTTTAGGCCCTTGAGATTGCTTAAGTTCTCTTTACTGCAGTTCATGTATGAGGAGTGTGGGCTTTTTGAGTAAAAAGGACTTGGGTAGTTTAGGAGCAAGTATCTCAACTAGAGGACAAAAAATGCAGCACTGCTTCAAAACCATGTGAAAACATTGGACTATTTTTATGGCAAGAACATCATAAAGCTTTTCAGAGGTGGCACAGCTCTGTGGGCCCTGTACCCAAAGTCATTCCTAAACATGACGCTCCAATGAGCTCTGCCTTCTGGTTCTGCCGTCCCTTTGTACCTGTGGCAGGCCTGGAACCAGGAGCAGGGCCCAGAGGATCGTAACCTTCAGGGGGTGCCTGTCCTGGCTGCGAAGTTTACACTTCATTGAGTCTATGGGTCCACTGGCCGTCCTTGTTCTAGACACCCCTACTTCTCTTCTCCCCCAGGGCCACTCTTCCTGCACTGCTCCCACCTGGGCACCACTGAAGCTCTTTCTGGAACATTCTCCAGGCATGCACAACCCTCCTGTCTCTTGGCAGTCTGCCCAGTTGGGGAGCTGGACCTAGGGTCTAACTAGCCACAGTTTTCAAGAGTTCAATAACCTCATATGGCCAGTGACTAGAATAATGGATAAGCACAGTCTTTTAACATTGATTTAAGATGTTCTTTCAACCTTACAGACTAGAGCCACCTTAATTCCCATTTATCCATTTATATAAGATTTCCTGTGTCAAAAAAAAAAAAATCTCAGACTCCTCTAGAGTATTTTTTGTTGGTTGGTTGGTTGGTTGTATTCAGGATTAGACCCCAGGCCTTACACTGAGCTATATCCCCAGCTCTTTTTTGAGTATGTTTACAGTTCCATTTATTGAGTACTTAATACAATTAAGTTATGATTTGGATCAAAAATATCCCCAAAGAGTCGGAAGTGGGGCTTTTGGAAGATGATTAGATTGTGGGTGTACTAGCCCATGATCCTGTGAAGAGTTCAGAGATAAAAATGCTCTTGAGAAGTAGGGCCTAGTTGGAGGATGTTGGCTGCTGGGGTCATGCCCTTGGAGGGTACATCTTTCCTTGGGCTTTTTCCTATCTTTCCATTTCCCGGATGCCATGAATTGAGTAGCTTTGCTCTATCACACTCTTCCTCCATGATATTTCTGCCTTGGAGCCAGTTGACTTTGCATTGAACCCTCTGAAACTGTGGGCCAAAATAAACCTCTCCTGCTTTAAGTTGCAGATGCCAGGTATTTTGTCCCAGGAGTGGAAAGTTACTAAGTCAGCTTGTTTCATAATCAAGCATTTGAGTCTTTATCTATCTCAGGTATTGTGAACTCATAGAAGCTGCTTATTACCCTTTGCTTAGCTTTGAACAATAATAAGAAAGTATAAAAGAAAATGAGATTTTGGCAGAAAACTGACCCAGGTTCAAATGTGAATAGAGTCTTCTCTCTCTATCTGTGGGATCCACATTCATAGATTTAACCAACTGCTGATTGAAAATATTTGGGGGAAGATTCATCTGTACTGAGCAGTCCAACAAATATTTATATACCATTATCTTTGATATTAAACAACATACAGATGATTTAAAGTACTGGGAGGTTTTCCGAGGTTATGGGCAAATGCTGTATTATTTACTATGAAGGACTTGAGGATTGTGGGTTTTGGTATCTGCTGGGGGTCCTAGAAGCAGTCCCCCACAGCTACCAAGGGATGGCTCTCCTGCCATTGGACAAGGGTGGTCCATTTTTTGAAGCTTAGATTCCTCATTTATAAACAAGGGAATGAATGCCTGTATCACAGATCAAATAAGCATTAAATAAGGTATGCTTATTACTTAGTCAAATCATAGTAAATGACATATTTCCTTTATTCTAGGATGCCACTAACTTAAGGTACACCATTAATTTAATAACAAATAGTTAATTGAAAATATAAGAAGATGATCCAGTAAATATTATATTTGCACATAGATGGTAAATTGAACCTTATTTCAGAAATAAAGATTCTGTCCTTTTGGAAAATATTTTGGCAGTTCCACAAAAAGTTAATCACTGTTACCGTATGACCTATTGAGCATGCTCCTGGCTATGTACCCAAGATAATTGAAACATACCTCCACACAAAAGTTGTACACGAATACTATAGCATTATTATTCATAATAGCCCCAACATGAAAATGCTTATCAATTGATGAGTAACTCAATGAAATGTATACAATAGAATATTATTTGGTAACAAAAAGAAATGATGTGTTGAGGCATTCTACAACATGGATGGATTTCAAAAAACATTTTGCTAATTCAAAGAAACTTGTTAAAAGGGAAACACATATTGGTTGATTCCATTGATAGGAAATGTCCAAAATAAGCAAATCTATAAAGACGGTAGAATAATGCTTGCCTGGGCTGGAATGGTGACTGTCAGAGTCACTGCTAATGGGTACAAGGTTTCTTTTGGGGGGCGGGGTGATAAACATGTTCTAAAATGAGATTGTAAGGGGTATAACAATAATGAAGATGTGTTATGTCCACGTACCAACTCCCCACAATGAATGTAATCATTATGTACTGCACTAATAAAAATAAAAAATAAAATGAGATTGCAATGATGCTTGCACAACTCAGTAATTACACCAAAAAATCATCGAATTCTATGCATTAAATGGGTGTACTTACAACGTGTAGATTATTTCTTGATAAAGCTATTAAAATCAGAAAAAACTGTCTTAGAATTAAGGAACTATGTATATATTTATCTGTCTTATCATTAGGAAAGAAAAACAACTTCCTTCAAATAAATAACAATGAAATCTAATCAAAACAAAATTTCTGGCCCTAAAATTTATAGAAATTTCTTCTGAGTGATTATTGTGAAGAAAAACATATACTATCCCCAGAAGAGATGGATCTTTTTTGGTTTAGGGAGTGAGAAATAGCGACGTTCAAATCAACTAGCCCTAGTGAAGAAAGCAAAGTACTAAGGTAGCCTTGGCCCTTGATTCCTTCATCTTTAATTCCTTCTTGGAGTAACCTCATCTGCAGCACTCACTACAGATGAAGTAGAGTCTTGCTGAATTGCCTCTCCCCACTGTCATAGTCTGTTTTCTATTGCTATAACAAAATACCCAGGGCTGGGAACTTTATAAAATAAAGAGGTTTATTTAGCACATAGTTTTGGAAGTTTGAGAGTATGGCACCAACATCTGGCCAGGTGCATTTCCCTCCCAAGTTGTGCCATCTTAGAAGCCCAGAGGCCAGTGTTTCTGTGCTAACAGGGCCACATACCATTGGCTCCTTTTGTTACTTACCACCTTACGCCAAGACCAGTAGAGGAGTGTACGTGAAACATGTATTCATAGCAGGAGTAAGTTTAAGCTACTTTCTGTGGGGAAGAAAAAACATTTCTTACACATTCATAAAAGGCCAAAGAGATTCCTAAAGCTGGACATTCAGCTTCAGATGCTCCCAGGACAGTAGAGCCCTTTAACAGAACAAGAGAATGAGCACAGAGGGCTTGGGTTTCTCATCAAAGCCGGGCCCAGTAGACAGCTCTTTCTGCCTGGGCACTGGTAAACATGTCTGGTTTGGAATTCCACCTGCAAAGATCAAGCAGCAGAGACCTCTACTGATTTCTGAAGTTGTGTGAGATTCTCTTTCCAAGTTGGATCCCCTTAGGGGTTTCTGAAGCATAACCTTGATGTCTGAATTTCATGTTTTCTTCATCCACTGGGCAGTTGAGGGCCTTGCAGGGCCGCCAGGCCACTTCTACAGTCTGAAAGATGAGGGAACGTGACAAGGAGGGTCCCAGCAGGTTCTTAGAGGATCCCTGTTCCTTCCCCACCTGCGCACCTCAGGAAGACTCAGTCTGCATTTTCCTCCTTACAGTTGCTGTTGAGAGGAGCTCTGCTCATCCGCACGGGCTTATCAAATATCACAGATTTGCCAGGTCCTCATTTACACGTCTGAATCAAAATTCTGGTCTAACCTGTGTACTTTTTCATCTGGTAATGATTCTTCTTCATCTTGTTTTCATTAATCAAGTATTCAAGTTCTGCTAGATGTGCTGGACCTGTTCTAAGGGCTGTACAGAAACAGGCAAGACAGCTCTTTCCTTAGAGCAGAGGAAGCTGATGATTTACACAATTTATTTAAAGAGCTTTATGGCTGTAGAGGATGTCACATGTGACATGTCATGCAAAAACCTTAAAACATGAACCATGATAGCTAAAATTTACATTTTTGTAAACATGGAAATTAAAGATCATAGAAGGTAAGTAATCTTGCTTCCTGAAAAAGATCAGCTAAAATACAAAGATATGGGAGCAATACATTTCATATATAGTTTACCTCTGGATTTGCATAACAAATTTAGATCCGTAATATATTTCTACTTGCTGATTTGTTTGGCAGGATCATCCAGTCTAATAAATATATAATATATTTGAGAATAGACACCTGGCCCTGACACATGACTTATATTATTAGTTAGTACACCTGAAGGTCATTCCAAGAACAGCATTTGCTAGGAAAACTAGCAGAGCTTTAGGGCCCTGGGTATAAGGTAAATACAAGTAATTTTTTTAAATTAACAGCATTTGAGACTGTTGAAGATCATTCTCCTAAGTAGCACCCCTGTCTTCTACTGAATAGATGCCAGTTACACCCTTAAGTTCTGGCAAAAATGTTGCCATGCTTTGTGAATGTCCCTTGGGGTAAAACAGCCCTCTGTTGAGAATCACTAATGTAGAATATATGTGCAATGTGGTACTTTGTTGTGACATCAGATTAACTTCCCATCTGCTAAACAGAGCCATTCAGTAGAAATATAATGTGAGCTACATAAGTAAGTGTATATTTTATAATCATCACATTAATAAAAGTATAAAGAAACAAGTGAAATTGATTTTTAATATTTTATTTGATTTGACCCAATATGTTCAACGTATTATCACTTGACTGTGTAATTAATAATAAAAGTTATTAATGAGCTACTTTACATTCTTTTTTCTCCTAGTATTAGGTGTTCAAACTCTAGTGTGTATTTTAAATCTACAACATATTCCACTTCATATCAGTCTCAGTCAAGTCCTCGTAGCTATGTGTGGCTAGTGGCTACCATACTGGATGGCAGGGATTGAGAGGAACGACTTTTAGAAATAACTGAGGCTTGTTCCTACTATACAGCAGGAAGTGCTGTGTAGGAAGAGTGCAAAGGCATACTGTTAAGTGGAAATGGAGCAGCAGAACAGTATTCATGGTATGACATGTGTTAAAAGTTATTTTTGAAAAATTAAATGTATATGTATTTTCATATATGTGTATATTCACAGGTATATTTGTGAATACATGTGTATGCAAATAAAAAAAGCGGAACAGAGACCCAGTAGAGAGGACTGGAAGGGAAGAAGGTGGACAACATAGGAGCTGTCTGTAATATTTGAAAAATTTTTTTTTTGGTACTGGGGATCGAACTTGGAACCTTGCACTTGCGAAGCAGGCACCGTAACCACTGAGCTAAATCCCGGGCCCAATCTTTTAAAATTTTAAACGTATTCATGTATGACTACTATAGTTGTTATCTACAGTGCCCCCCAACATGAAGCCTGGTTGACAGCTGGTGAGCCTTTGAAGTGATGGCACTGTGAGGACTCCCACTTCACCAATGGATTTTTGATGGCATTTTGAAAGGTGATAGAAACAGGAGGCAGGGCCTAGGAGACAGGAATGGATCCTGGGGTTGTGACCTTGGAGACTGTCTGTCCTCTGGCTCTGTCCTCTCTCTGGCTCTCTCACTGTCTTTGCTTCCAGACTGCCATGTAGTGAGCAGCTTTTCCCCATCAGGCTTTGCCACAATGTCTCTGCCTCCATACACCAGGAAGAACAAAGAAGCCAGCTGGCCATGGTGCTGAATCCATGAGCCAAAATAAACCTTTTTTCCTTCACACTGCTTAGGTCAGATATTTCATCACTGTCATGAAAGGCTGATGAACACAAACTTGTATGATAAATGCTTTTGAAAAGTGAGCTCTTAGGTCTAACCATACTAATGGTTTTTACTCTGGAGTTTGGCTCAGAATCTCCAGCAGAGTTTTTAAGAAGTATCCTACCTGAGCTGGGTGTGGCCCATACTCCTGTAATCCCAGCTCTCTGGAAGGCTGAACCAGGAGGATCACAAGTGTAAGCCCAGCCTCAGCAACTTAGTGATTTAGCAAAACCCTGTCTCAAAGTAAAATAGGGCTAGGAATCTAGTTCAGTGCAAAGGACCCAGGCTCAATCCCCAGTACAGTAAGCAAACAAACAGAAACTGTGGGGATTTAGATTTTAAACTCTTCAGATAATTCTAAAGTAAAAATGAGAGCCATGAATATGAAGGGAAGAATAGACTGTGCATCCTTCAGTTATCTGTGGACATTTCTTGTAAAGAGAATGTGATAAGTACCTAAAAGAAGGTCCTTGGAGGCATATTGTCCGGTGAGTTTCCTGTTGGATAAAGGCAGATCCATATCTTAAAGATAAAACAGATCAAATGAGCTGCTGGGGTTGACATCTTTTTATGAAAATGGCAGTACTTGATAAGACTCTTCCAAATCCATACCCATCCAGTTTAATGAAAAATTTGGTCAGAAGAGCCTGTGAAAATAGTGCTGGTCTTAAAAAAAAAAAAGCTATTCTAGATGAACTGTAGCAAATGAACATGTAATGTTGCAAGACCCCAAAGTTATACTCCCTGTGAAGTTGCCTAGGTAGTCCTCAAAAGAAAACCTTATAGATTTAAAGTTATTCACTTCGATTCTTGAGATAATTGTTACCCTTTGAAAACAGGAGATTAACCATCACTGGTATTTAGAAGCACCACTTAAATTGAACTGATAGGCAAAAATCTCATTTAAAAAATATCCCAATTTTCTCCTGTTGCTATGTTCTGCATCAATGCATGGCAATTATAATGTTAGTGCCATTCAAGGTGAAGCCAATATAATTTCATTTGACAAGACAAGCCCCCTTGAGAATCAGACATGTTTTATACTTGATCTAGGGTCAATATTGGTTCAGGATCCAGCTCTCTTACATTTCTTCATCATTGACCTCTTCTGTACTGAATAAAATGAAACAAATCAGTGTTTGGCAAAGACTAACAGCCATTATCTGTCTTGAAAATATGCAGAAATTGCCTGATTTAGCGAATGCTCCATTCATTTGTCCTGCAGTTGAAAGACTCACTCTTGTGTCACCATGGAAACAGACTCATATCCTGAGGAAATGGATTCAGTACCTCCTCCCTAATGATAATGTATAACTGAGCTCTGAAGAGAAAAATGGGTCTACATTAGGTTCCATTGTTAATCTGCTAATGTTCCCTGGCTCAATGAGTATCTTTCTCATTCGGTTTTAGTTCTCAGGCTTACATTTGATGTGCAATTGTTTATGGGTCAGGGTTTGATACTTTAATCCCCTGCCACTGAATTACTACAGTTTTGTGTACAACCCAAATGCCATACTAGTTTCATAAGGACTCTAAAGTTGGTGGACATTCAATAACAGATACCCGTACTTGTTCCCATGAGCTGAAAAAGGTGATACTAGGATCTGACTCAGGCTAGGGCCAAAGTAACCTAACACCTACAAGAGGCCCCATGGTTTGAAGATGATCAGTGCAGGGAAAAGGCTGCTAAAATGAGTTGGCTGAGCGTGGGGTCCAACATTTCGCAGTGCTTTCTGAGGTGGGGGAATGTAATTGAAATTTCATTTTGAAAAAATTAAACAAATCATCAAAGTTATTTGATCTTGAATTTTCAAAATTTTAAGTTGCAGCATTAAGATTGAAAATATAGGTTAAACAGATCAAGCATGAAACAGATATTGAACTTTTGTTGTAAATTTTCTGGCAGAATTGAACAACTAACAGGTGCTTTCCAGTGGATGGGACTTTGCTGCCTCCGAGCAGATTCCTTCAGTCATTTTTAACCGCTCCTTTACCACCCTGATTAGTTTCAGCCTTCCGTTTTCATGCTACTTTGTACTTCCTGGAACAAATCCTCTAATCTAGCTTGGTGACTCTCTTCTATAGATTTTCGCTATCCCATCCGTGATCATCTTTTTGGGTTCTGTCCTTTTGTTTGTGTTTCTTCAAAGACCCTTCTCACTCCCAATCCTCCTTGTGAACAGTAAGTAGACTTGACCCTTTGCCCATAGACTTTCCACAGCACCTACCCATTTTGCTCACCAGTGATCGATACTACTTTCTGACTCTACTTAAGCAATGGATTGTTATGTAACTTTCCTACTCATAGAATCAAAGAAAGAAAAGTTAGGGTGTATACATACCCTTCTACAAAGCCATTCATGTGGCCTCTCTCAAGATCCCATTGCTAGGCCAGGCATTTAGCTCAGTGGTGCCATACTTGCCTGGCAAACGCAAGGTCCTGAGTTTGATTCCTGGTACCAAGAGAAAAAAAAAAAAGATCCCATTGTTAAGTTGCTTTAAAGTGATTCCTGGATTTTTTGAATCTATATTGTTAGCCTGTGGTTATAATTTTTTCACTTTAAAGTTGTTGAGGTTCCCTAATGAAATCCCTTAGGCATCTATTTTAGAAACATTTATATTCTCACAGAACCAATTCTAAATATATATGGTCAACTTATGAGACTAGAAACTTGACTGTGAATTGAAAACTTCCTAGTACATCAGGCTTTAAAACCTCCTAAAGAAAGTCAGAATGCCTTAGATTGTTTGAGTTTTTTGCCAAAAAGGGAGCAAGTGAAGCAATGAAAAAGAAATTTCCCAAGAACAAAGGACCCTCTATAAGTCCCATTTGACTGATAGAAACTAGGAAAATAAGAAATGGAGCTGAAGCTTATTAATGTAGTCCTAAGTTATACAGCTGAAGGAAAATATAATCAAATTCAGACTTCCTGGGTTTTGTGCTAAGCATTGGTCTGAAGAAGATATTATTATTATTATTATTATTATTATTATTATTATTATTTTGATACCGGGGATTGAACTCAAGACCTTGCACTTACAAGGCAGGCAGTGGCACCACTGAGCTAAATCCCCGGCCCCTGAAGAAGATATTATTAAACTTGATTTTTTTATTGTGGTAAAATATAGTAACAACATTTACCATCTTAACCATTTTTAAATGTACAATTCATTTGCATTAAGTACATTTATAATTGTAGGCAACCATCACCAGCATGTCCGTCCAGAACTTTTTATCTTCTCAAAGAAAAACAGAAATTCATGAAACAACACATACCCACTTCCCTTATTCCCTCTCCTTTCCCTTCAGCCCCTGGTAACCTTTATGCTTCTTTCTGTTTCTGTGAATTTGCTTACTGCAGCCAAGTATCTTGTATAAGTGAGATTACATAATATTTGCTCTTTTGTGTCTGGATTATTTCACTTAGCATAATATTTGCAAGGTTCGTCCACGTTGTCCCATCTCTCAGAAATTCCTTCCTTTTAAGGCTGAATGTTATTCTGTTACATTTCACTTATCCACTCATATGTTGATGAACATAATTTTAAACTACTGTGAAACACTGATGCCATTTGCATAGCATTTTATAATGGTTTTCTTGATTTGCTCTCTTCTTCCTCCTTAAAAGATATCTTCTGTTGGGCCTCTAAGAAGGGCTTCACATATCCAGAAAATGAATTAGGTTGTTTTGTGTAGGAAGGCATTGTGACTTTAAACAACAAAGTGAATGAGAAAAGGTAAGATAAAGTTAAGCACACCCCATCCTCCTTGCCTGGCTCAGCCCCGTAAGGGTTCTGAGGAAAACCATAAGCATCTATTTTAATAGGTACTGGTGGCACTTATGAAGTCTATTGGAGTCTCTGTATAAAAGCCCTCTACAAAAAGTAATCTAAGTGGTTGTAGTGACTGCTCTAGAGAGGAAGACAGTTTAAATATTGGAGGATTATGATCCAGTCTTGTGAAGGTGGATTTATATGGCATACATTTTCACTTAGCTGAGTGGCAGCAAGAGAAAATTCGGCTTAGGACTTCAGGAAAAATGGGTTTATTCTTTTCAAAAAAAGTTACAGGCACTTTTATTTGAATGAAAGCTTTTCCTCACTATCCCCTGACCTCAAGGAAAATAAGATACTGAGTCTTCATGTGACATTATTTTTCTGCAGAATTTTGTGATTTCAATATTCAAGGTAAGAAAGGACTTAGTAGAATGTACTGTTGGAACTGTTGTCAGAACTAACTGATAAGAAAAATTAAAATGTCCTCTTTTTAATATTGGTGAGGAAAAAATAATAAAAATTGTTCTAAAATCAGGAAAAAGACAAGGATGCCCACTATCACCAGTCCTGTTCAACATAGGTCTGGAAACATTAGCCACAGCAATTAGAAAAGAGAAAGAAATAAAAGGAATAAAGATAGGAAAGGAAGAAGTTAAACTCTCTTTATTTGCTGATGATATGGTACTTTACATAGAAGACCCAAAACACTCAGCCAAAAAACTTCTAGACTTAATCGACAGATTCAGTAGAGTAGCTGGATACAAGATCAACACTCAAAAACAATAGCCTTCTTATATAGAAATAATATACTCAATGAGAGAGAAATTAGGGAAACAATTCCTCTTACAATAGCATCCAAAAAAATGAAATAGCTAGGAATCAATATAACAAAGGAAGCAAAAGATCTCTACACTGAAAACTACAGCACTCTGAAAAAAGAGATTGAGGAAGATACAAGAAAATGGAAAGACATCCCTTGTTCCTGGGTAGGAAGAGCCAATATAGTGAAAATGGCCATACTTCCAAAACTACTATATAGATTTAATGCAATGCTGATTGAAATTCCAACAATATACTTCACAGAACTAGAGAAAACAATCCAAAAATTCATTTGGAACCAGAAGAGACCTAGAATAGCAAAAGCAATTCTAAACAACAGACACATGGCAAGGGGGTATCACAATCCCCAACTTGAAACTATATTACAAAGCTACTGTGACAAAACCAGAATGGTACTGGCAAAGAAACAGACCCAAGGATCAGTGGAATAGATTAGAAGATGCAGAAACAACTCCAGACATACTCAGCCACCTTATCTTTGACAAAGGAGCCAACCACCCTCACTGGAGGAAAGATAGCCTCTTTAATAAATAGTGTTGGAAAAACTGGATTTTAATCTGCCAAAGATTAAAACTAGACCCGTATCTATCACCATGCACTAAGCTAAGATCGAAGTGGATTAAAGATCTAAATACTAAAACAGAAACACTAAACTTGCTGGAAGATAAGTTAGGTAGAACTCTTGAAGACATTGGCATAGGAAAAGACTTTATGAACAAAACCTCAGTAGCATGGGAACTAGCACAAAGAATCAACAACTGGGATCTTATCATATTAAAAAGCTTCTGCACTTCAAGAGAAACCACCAACAGAGCTAAGAGACAACCTACAATGTGGGAAAAAAATTTTAGCAGCTGTACCTCAGACAAAGGACTACTATCTAGAATATATAAACAATTGAAAAAAATCAGACCCCCCAAATTCAAAGACCCAGTTCAAAAATGGGCATCTGAAATGAACAGACATTTCTCATACAAAGAAGTAAAAGCAGCAAATAAACATATGAAAAAATGTTCAGCATCACTGGTCATTAGAGAGATGCAGATGAAAACAACACTGAAATTCCACCTCACCCCACAAAGAATGGCTGCTATCAAGAAATCAACCAATAACAAATGCTGGCAGGGGTGTGGGGAGAAAGGAACCCTTCTCTATTGTTGGTAGGGGGTGCAGACTGGTGCAACCACTGTGGAAATCCATATGGAAATACCTCAAAGAACTAGGTGTAGAGGTGCCATTTGACCCAGCTATTCCCCTGCTGAATATCTTCCCCAAAGAATTAAAAGAATCATACCACAGTGGTATATGTACATCCATGTTTATAGTGGCACAGTTTGTAAGAGCTAAAGCTTGGAATCAGCCCAAATAAATGCCCATCAACTGGAGACTGGATAAAGAAGATGTGGGTTTTTTTTTTAACATAAAATGGAGTACTACTCAGCCATAAAGAATGAGAAACTAGAGACATTTATAGCTAAATGGATGCATATTGAGGCCAAAGTCATAAGTGAAATAAATAGGACACACATGTGTAAATACCAAATAATTTCTCTAGTGTGAGAAACTGAAAATGTAAATAAGGATTAAAACGAATAATTGATAATTTGAAATAGGAAGAAAAGGTCCAAGGGGGTAGGAAGTGGGAGGGGAAGGGAAAAGGAAAGAAGGGAAAGGAAAAATTATGAGAAAAAAAAATGGAAAAAAGTCTATGTAAATAGGGAAGGGTGGAGGGGGTGAAGGGCGTACAGGTAATGGGGAAAAGATAAGAACCAAGATACATCATGTTCAGGTACAAACACCCAATGATAAATGTAAATGTATTGTATACCTAAAATGTACCAATAAAAGAATTTAAGCAAAAATAAAAATAAAAACAAAAACTGTTAAGTAACTAATTTTACCCAAATATTTTATTTCTGTTTTCACATGCGTATTTTCTTTACAGCATAGTTTATTGTAACTTAGATTCAGAAAATTTTTAAACTAAAATTTATAACTTCAGTTCGATAATTCTCAACCTTTAAAATGTAATAGAATTCTTATGAGAATTTCTAGAGACAAGCCTGGGCAGAATATAATTTTTTAAATCTCTTCAGGTAATTCTCATGGGCAGGCAGGGGTAAATATTATTGATCTAATATGACCTGAGAGCAACTTTCTGGTAAAACCTAATAGGATGTACCACATTACAAGGGTATATTTGCTATCACTTGATTGAAGGATTTTCTCTTTGCGGGTTTGGGTCAACAGTTTAAAAGCTGACTCTGAAAATGTAAACCTATTAAGCCATGCCCATGCGCATAAGGAAAGGGAACGAAAGGGTCATTTATGCAGCACTGTAACATTGAGTAATTTGGGAGGTAAGGTACACATACGAAGTTGCTCCTTGATTAGAGCTTTGTTTTATATAAATCTGATGGGGAGAAATAGCCAAGGAAATTGTGTTTGTTGGGATCAACATTTTATTCACTTGAACTAACTTAGAGCTAAAGGATTTCCACCCTCAACACAAGCTTCCCTGATGCCTGCACACACGTGCTCACCTTCACTCTGTGACACACTTCCTTCCCTCCGTGCCTTTTGTAAGCTATGCCCTTCTGGGATGCACTGCTCTTCCACCTCCACCCATCCAAGTACAGTACATAGATTACCTGGCCCTTCTTTGTTGTCCTTCTGGCCCAGAAGGATCACCAGTTCTTTGTCTCCTGCTCTCCCCAGCCCCGCACCCTTGACATCTCTCTTTCATGGCCGTCATTGTGTTGAACCCCATGTTAGTCTTCTCTTCAGTACACAGTTTGCTGCCTGAGAACAGGGGCATCACCTGCGCCCTTTTTGTTTTTGCTTCTCAGTGTTTGGTGAGCACAATGAGCTCTGTCCAACCAGAACCTCTTGGCAGCTGTGCTGGTTGGTGGCGTGTGGGGCTTGTGGCCCGTGCTCCATGGCAACTGACTGTGGGAAGGCAGATTCCATTCTGAGTGGTTGGTTGGGCTTGATGGGAATAAAGAAATAAGAGGCATATGTTAGTGACAAGAATTTATGCTTGGAGTAATTTGTGGTGCACAGCTAAAAATCCAGAGAGAAGAAAAGTCCTCTGATTTATGTCATCAGGCGACAGCAACAAGCTTTAAGTCATGCTTGAGGGAAGAACAAGAGCAAAGTCTGGAGGAGACCCAGATATTTAGCTCCTTCTGCTCAGGTGCTGGGGAAGCTTTTTCATTCGCACTAATGATACATCCAAGGGGAGAGATAGCACTGAATTGGATGCTTCAAAGTGGCTTCTTTAGAATACAGAGGTAAAGGAAGGCAGTGACGCTCTTTCTGGGAAAATCATGTTTATCTTGTGACCTGTTTTTGTTGGGATCTTCTGGCTTTGTATACGAAGTTGGCCCAGACTCAGCCCCTACCCTGCCCTTCAATGGGAGGTGTGGCAGCACGCCGGGATACCTGAGTCCAAGGACTCCTCATCTATAGCTATTGGAAATGTCTTTGGTTTCTACTGCCCCTAAATGGATTTCCTAGGTCTGGTTTTGCTTCTGGTAGCTTTAGACACACCATCTGGAGCCCCCATATGTCCCCGAGCTCTGGAAGGCTTGCCTTAGCTGTGTCAAGTGAGGCAGCTGAGCAGCTGGAAAAAGATCTATTATTTAAAATTTGAAATGATTTAAAAAAAATATATCTATCTTGTCATTTTTATTGTAAAATATTCTAAAAACAAAAATTAGAAGGGCTACATAATGAACTCTCCTTCTCTACATTCAGTAATTGTGAACACTTTACCATACATAGTTGCTTACCTGTCCAGCTATCTACCTGTCTGTTCTGTTTCACAGAATGACAAGGAAGTTGGCTGCAGACTACATGGTGTGGTACCTCCAAGTGTTTCTTTGTTAGGGCCATTCCTCCACATAAATGAAATACCACCGTTATACCTAAGGATATTATTAATGTTCCCATAATGTTATATAATAACCAAACTGTATTCAAATATATACATTGTCATAGGAAACTAATGTTTTAAAAAAATTCTTTATAGCAGTCACAGAAGACCCAGGGAGATTAAACAAATTTCAGAGGATGGAGGATTGTAAGGGAAAGACTAAAATGGTACAATTTTGAGAATATGGTGCTGGGGTCCCGGGTTGTGGTTCTCAATAGTTACAAGGCCTTAGAAAAGCCATGTAGCCATTCTGAGCTCATTGGCAAAAAGAAAGGATTGGATAAAGTGATCCCTAAGACTTTTCTGATTCCCTCTTAAAAATATGAATATAAATTGCTAATGTAAAATTATTTTGCAGTATTTTTGTGAAAGTGGTTTTTTTCCCTGTTCATTAGGGATGGTCCAGTTTAATGATGAAACATAAATGTGCCATATCCTTTTTATGGTACCATTTTCTCTTATGAAATAATCATCTAATAGCCTTGTTCTACTAGAGGAGGAAGTTTTTTATCTAGCCTTCTTCTATACCATTTATCCAGATCCTATCTTATTTTTTTTCCATCGTGTTTTTGTTAGTTATTGAAAAGATAGTTTCATCATCCACCAAAAAGATTCCCTAATGTGAACCATTCATATTTCCTGTTAAATAATATTTTGTTCTTAATGAATTATTGTTTGAGTAATTATGGGTTGAGAGTACTCAGCAAAATATCTGTCCTTGCCCTAGGACATGAGAACATTGGAAAGAGCAAGGGAGTCTTCTCTGATTTCACTGTGATATTGCTGATGGGCGCTGTGTTCTGGTTATTTTCCCAGCAGGACAGAACTGTTCACGGGGATAATAAACTTGGAGGATCTGTCTGGCTCTGCCAGCTCATTATAGCCCCACTGAGTCAGGTGTTTCTCCCTAACTTTTTTCTTTCTTTTTCCCACAGCCATTTTCCTTCCTCCCTTCTCCTTTCTCATTCACTTGTTTGTTCACTCATTTATTCAGTATGCACATTGCACAGCACCTTGATATCAGCCTGGGCCAGGGGTGCCCGGTGGGTGATGCTCCCGCTCCCTAGACCTCGTCAGTTTATTTCCATGTTGATCATAGCTCATTTAAAATGAAGGACTGTAAGGATATCATTGCTTTGGAAAGCCTACCTGATTACCATGATTAAAAAGAAAAGGGATACATGAGCAATGTGTGTTTGGCATTTTAGTTATGAGACGATGTCTAAGCAAGCTTTTGATTTGGAAAATACAGAACTGGTTAGCGGGGAGAGAGAGAGAGAAGAGGGAGAACCCAGAGGACACCACTTGGCCTAGGTATAAAGAAGAGGCTAAGTGGCCTGGGCCATTTGTTGTGGTGCCTGAGTGAAGGCCTAGGTCATTCAGCTTTATGATGAGTCCCTCTTAATCTGTTCTCAAATATTTGACCCATTAAGTTAACATGTATTAAGTAGTAGTTAGTAAATAAAACCTTAAGTCCTGTTCTACCCTCTCTTTCTACCTCACGTTCCCAACACTATTAGCGTTATCTCTGCATGTCCACCACTATGTCACTGAGTTCCTTCTCATGTCTTCCATAGTTACGCATCTATGAAACAATACAGTTTGTGTCCACTTGAAAATGAACATTTAAATAAATAGTATTGTAAGACTCACTTGACCACCTGCTTTTAATTAATCCCACTCAGCACTGCTTTTAAGATCTATCTGTATTGCTAAACTATAAATTCAATGGATTCTTTTTCACTGTTATAAAAAATCTCATATAGCAAATACACATTTTTCTCATCCATTTCGGCAATTTGTAGTTCTTCACAGTTACAATCAATGGTACAGTGGACAATTTTGTGCATGTTGCCTTGTATACTAAAGGATTTACCACTTTTTTCTCTAATTCTTGTTTGGAAAATTGTTAAGCCTATAGGAAAGTTGAAAGAGCATAAAATGATCATCTGTTTTTACCTAAATTTTCTAATTATTTAGCTTTGCCTCGTCTGCTTTCTCTCTAAATAGACACATGTGTGTGTGTTTTTAGTTTATTTTTTGCTGAACCTTTTGAAGTTTTAGATTTAACTCTTTAATATTCCATCATTGATTTCCTAATAATCACTTTCTTATATAACTATAGTATGATAATCATACCTAAGAAATTAATAATCCATAGTATCATATAATAGCCAATCTAGAGTATACATACTTTATTATTTTAAAAATCCTGTCAAATTCTCTCCAAAGCATCTGGATGTTCTCAACATCAATCCATGAACATTTCAGTTTTATCACATACCCATCAACATTTTGTTATCTGCATTTAATTTTTGTTAGATAGAGGGAAATATCAATTTTACATTTGCATTAAAAAATAAAATAGCCACAAAAACATGTAATTCAAGTATAGCATTTTATCTTTATTTGTCAAAGTAGAAATTAGATCCCAATTTGGCTTCCAAAACAGGGTAATAAACTCCATGTCTGTGAGCAATTTGGAGCTGGATACTCATATTTTTCTGAAGATTTAGGAAGGAAATTTAGTACAGCTCAGTTCCTGACATAGTTATCTTGGGAATTTGAAATTTTAAAGTGAAGTAGTAATAACTAGTATCATTTTAAAATTTGTATAAAATGGATGACATTAGTATTAAAGTAGCCAACAGGAAATGAAGCCCTCACTTTGAAAATAAAGAGGAAACAGACTGTATTCCTGCTGTTCGTAATAGTAAAACTGATATGAAAACTTTAAAAGCAGCCTTTAGCAAAACCTCTTAGGTTTAAACTTTGGCAAACAATAGACATGACATGCTCATAAAAAAGTGGGAATAGAAAATTTTAACTTATACATAAGCAATAAAAAAACACTGAGTCCCCATTACATAGTGATTTGCCACTACTAACATTATCCCCTTCCAGGTCATGCCACGAGTGATCTCTCTCTTCCAAGGAGACCCCACTTCCTAACATCACATTTAGCTATGGTGCTCTCATGATTCAATCACCTTTTGAAACCCCCACTCCTGTGAGCACATAAGGCTTTGGAGGAACATCTGGATATAAACCATAACATACCACTCTAGGAACCCCCCAAATCATGTGCTTCTCTTTATGCAAAGTGCATGTAGCTCATCTCTAAGAGTTGCCAAAGTACCAACAGTTCTAACATTCCTGAACAGTCCAAGCCCAAAGTCTACCGTGAGACTTGAGGCAAACTCTTAGCTGTGAACCCCTGTAAAAATCAAAAAGAAAGTTAAACATTGTTGACATACAATGGCACAGGGTAAACATTCCCACTCCAAAGCGGAAAGATGGGGGCTAGAAAGAAGTCAGACCAAAGCAAGACTGAAATCTAGCAGGCCAAATATTAAACCCTATAGTTACATGTCCAGCACCCAGGGTAAGGATGCGTGGTCCACTGAGCTTGGGTGGCCTAGCATCTGTGGCATTGCTGGTGAATGCAATCTTCATGACTTCTTTCTTAGGCCGGCTTTGCTCACTGCCTTTGGCTTTCCTCATTCCACCTTTCTGGCTTCTCCAAATTTATGAGAACTCATTGCACTTTTGGCTTCACTCCCACAGCTTTATGCACTGCCCTTTCAGGGGACACTGCCTGGCCTCTTAGGCCTTCTTCAGAAACCTTGGTGGAAGCCTCTCTGATCCCACAACTCATGCATTCTGCATACCTGTAAAACCATCCCTGTGTGGATGACATCAGGGTGTGCTACTGGCTCCAGAAGTAACCAAGCTCCTTTGCATCATAGCTGGAAGGTCCTCTGAGTGCCTGGATGGCTGAGCAATGTGAACTGAACCCCAGGGGAACCAATTCCCTAGGCAGATTTTCTCTAGCAGTGTGCCCTGTGGCTCTCTTCCCAAAGCAGTCTTTCACTTTTATACCTCTTAGCCTGTGAAGGACAGGGTCTTGCTGATTTATCACATGTCTTCAAGGCACCTTTCTTTTTCCCTGTTGGAAAATTCTTGGCTTATTTTTAATGCCAGTATTTTCAGCAGCCAAGCTCTCTTCTGCTCCAACTTTGCCAGCCCTTTCTGGGGAAACTGAAAATCTTTCAAATGGGCTTTTTGCTCTTGTTTCTCAATATAAATCTTGCTAAAAGCAATAAGCACTACTCATAACACAGCCTCAACACTGGGCTGCCTTGAAATTTCCTCTGCTAGGTTAATTAGTCTTCTGCCCTGAATTTCAGACTCCTAAAAAGTCTCAGGACATGAGCACAATGTAGACAGTTTTTCTTCATGGGTATAACACACATGGCTTGGAAACTAACTGCCCATGAAGTCTGTGCTCCCAATTGAATCCCCCTGAGCCTGGTCTTTACTACCTGCCTTTTTATCAGCAGTCTAGTCTTCCAAGATCTGATCCGAATTTCTCATCATTCTGGGTTTATAGTATGCTAGGACTACTTTTCCAGCCTGCATCTCCAAACCTTTCTAAACTGTCTTGTGAACTATTTCCAAAAGCTTCTGAGTCACATGGTCAGGTAGAATAGCAATGATTCCATTCTCAGTACCAAAATTTGTAATAGTTAGAGTTCACTAGAGGATCAGATCAGATTTAATGTTAAGATCCAGTCAAAGGTCAAAGGCCTAGAACACACTGCAGAGTCTGATGTGAGTCTATGTTGGAAAGCTGAAGGGTCTGCATTGAGAGTCTGTGCTGGAAGTCTGAAGGAACTAGAGACAGATGTCCAAAGGCAGTGGTGAAGACTTCTTTCTTTCCATTTTTATTCTGTCCAGGCTACAAACCTATTGGTTGGTGGCCCCAACATCTGTGTGTGTATGTGGGTGTCCCTCCTTAGTTTGCGGCCTATATTTCAATCATGCACAGACACACTCAAGGCTTTACTAATCTGTTAGGCAGTTCTTATTCTGGTTGCTTTGACAGATAACAATTAATAAGCACAGTGTGCAATCTTAGAAATAATCGAGATCACCTTCACTTTAACATTGACACTGTCTACTACAGACTAAACGCTAGTCTGAGTGCCTGAGCTATTATCTTATTTTCCAGATGCGTTATATTGGAGCTCACACCAAGGGATAATTCAAGTATAAGATTTTATCTTTAGTTGTCAATGTAGAAATTAGATCCCAGCCTGGCTTCTAAGTATCCTTGCAGGCTAATGGAACACCTAGAATTTGAACACAGGCAGCCTCTCTTAACCTTCACTATACTCTCTACTGACCAGGTCAGTTTTATTCCTTGGTTTCTCATTTACTAAATTGTGAACATCATCTCATGTCACTAGTTAGTCACATAGATCAACTTAATAGCTATAGAATACTTCCTTTACAGAGTGAGCATAGCTAACTTATTTTTGTCTCCTACTGTGTATAACACTATGATCATTGTCCCATCAGATTGTGTCTTTGGCCACTTGCCCTAATGAAATATTAAAGATTACTATAAGTTGTTGAAGGATATTTATCATTTAATTTTTTTTTTTTGGAACCGGGGATCGAACTCAGGACCTTGTGCTTGCAAGGCAGGCAGCGGCACCACTGAGCAAAGTCCCCGGCTCTTGAATTTTGTATATAGATCTTTCACTCACCTGAGATTTATTTTGATGTGCCATACAGGTCTAGTTTATTTATTATTTATTTATCAGAGAATAATCATTTTTGGTGAGGGGAAATACTTAAAAGGAGAGAATATAACTTTTGTAAGTATATACCATAACGAAAAAAAAGTAATAAAAGTCACTCTTTGGTGTAACATACCACAAGGTTTAGGATCAAGAAAAGTTGGTCAGTTTTCAGTCCCCCTTAGCAAAGTTCATTAACATACTCTTTGTTTTGTGCAAGAAGCCAAAGCTTTAAAAAATCCTAAAAGTGCTCAGTGTCTCTTCCCTCATGTTATTTTCATTTCTAAACATTTTCCTCTTATTTTCCTCCTGTTTTGCATTATCTGTTATACATTTGAAATGGGAAGAAAAAGTTCAGATGGGAAGGGGCACTAGGGAGGGGGAAGGAAGAAAGGGAAAAGGGAAAAAATGAGAAAAGAAAGATAAAATAGAAACAAAGCTTTGATAAATGAGAGGAAGAAGGGTTTAAGGGAGGGGAGAGAACTGGGAAAAAAATAAGAATTAGGATATATCATGTACTGGTACAAATTCTGTATGATGAATGTGGTATTATGTATATCTAAATTGTATCAATAAACTTAATTAAAAAATAAACAACTAAAATAAAATAAATCTTTTCCTCTGATTTACATCTCAGTCTCTTAGAGTCTCCACATTTCCTTTACTTTTTACCACCACCTCTCCACCAGTAGAAAAGAAGCTGTTCATTATAAATTCCTTTTACTATATTATAGATTTTCTGAAAATAATTGATTGCTTATGCTGCATTTCTTTATACTAAGTCTGTAATGGAAATATTGCCATTCTAAAATGAACACAGATGTTTTCTGCCATGTAAATCAAGAACAGTGAAAATTACTGTCCTTTAAATCACACAAAGAGTGTGTTATAAACCCTTCTTATTGTGTCTTTTTTCCCAAAAATATTGCTCAGATCTGACAGAATAATATTTTCTGTGCATTTTTCACTTTATTTTCTCCTGTGGATCTGGAATTAACTAGTCTTTATGATTGGGGAGAGTCTTATAAAAGGAGACTTCAGTTTTAGTCTAGAAGCAGCTTTAGAACTTGATGGCCTTGTGAAGTGGTGGTGAGCCTTTGGCACATGTGCTGCAGCGGACTGTTAGCACTGAAAGCTCTAAAAGGTCTGTCATCACTGGCCTCATGATCTGGGGTCAGCTGGAGAGTGAGTGGATGAGTGTGTGCGTGCATACATGCACATGACAAGATACAACTTGTTTTAGTCTCCTTACTGACTGGTTATGTGTTTGCCACAGATGTACTTTACTGGAGACAGGCACAGACTGGAATGGGCAGAGGAGGGGTTTATGTCAGCCAGTGTTTGACCAGATGTCTCAATTCAGTTGAAGAAAGCGAAATAATACCTTGCTTATCTTCAGGAAAGGGTCTAGTTGTAAAAATTTATTAGATCGATGGAAAGTTAATCATCCAGGAACACAAGACAATTCAGGTTTTGTAAAAGAATGAAGAGGATCAGAAGGAGAGGAATAGAGAATACATATCAAACTGTTAGTATTAACCAAGGATTCTTGATTTTGGTTGTTTCTTGATTTTCAGTTTACCATTCTTTCAGCAGATAACTAAAAGTCAGATGTTTCTTTACTGTGTAAATCTACACCAATATATATCCAGGCAGGGATAATATGTCCTAGATAAAAGTTGAAAATCAGAGAATTTTGCTATTGCCATTTATCTCTTCAACTCCAAGTGCACATTGAGCCCAGATATATTGAACGTTTGCAGGGCTCAGACAAAGGTACAAATGGCGGTCCAGGCCAGTGTCTTCTTCCCATTATCCTCTCCAAACACAGAGCACAGGACTTTATATGCACTGTGCCTCACACACCCAACTTGGTCTACACACCCTTCACAAACATCTGTCCCTAAACCTCCCTGCAGGAATAAGAATGTGTATTTATACTAAATATAAGAATGGCATATTTGCCTCCAAGAGAATGGATTGCGGAAGGACCCGTATAACCTGTAGACTTGTTTTACAGGGCCATTGGAATTCAGGGTCCTGAGTGCCTAGAGCAGGTCCTTGAGGCTGAGGTGAGGACACCATTACAAATAAGCATGGCCCCTTGGCACTTTGTCAACCTTGCTCCCCTTAGTGGGAAAAAGATGAAAGAGGACCAGAACGAGGCCCTCTAAAGCTGGGTCTTCTTTACCCAACTAGAAGGGCAGCACTGCGGCAAGCCGTGGAATATAAGGACAATTGCAGGATGTTGTCTCACTGACCCTTTCATTTTTAGCAGGGAACATTTGCATGTCTGTGCTGTGCAGATTGTTAGGCTAGGTGTTGTGGGAGGATACAAGATACAAAACTATTTTTAATCCGGTTGTGGGGGAGACAAAAGCTGAACTGGGGAAGATTTTCAAAACAACTGATTATTAAGGGAAAATGGTTAGCCCAGAATTATCAAGTAAGGGAGTTTTGGGTGAAAGGAAGTAAAGTGAGAACCCTGGCTAGAAGGTGGGATGGTTTCAGGGTCTATGGGTGAGACCATGGCTGGCAAACCAAAATGCTTTTCAGGCTCCAGCAGGTTCTATAAATGTGTGGATGACTAGGGATAGAACATGGAAGGATTTATGTTGACCTAAAGAATATACGTTATAATGTAAGCTTTAACATTAAAAATGGGAGTTGGAAAATTTAGTGACCAAATTAAAGGGGAATAGGATCCCTGAGTCCAGATTTCTAGGGCTATTGATGAAGAAATTAAACTGAGCTGTCATACTCATGCAGAAGCTGAATAATCTGATTGCTCACCCAGTTTTACTCTTAACAAGGTAACTTCTATTAAGGAAATTACTTGTGGGGAAAAGATGTAAAGAAAAAATTTGTTAGCATTCTGGAGAAAGTCATAGTGGTGCTTAAGGTAAATGGGAAGGATGAAGACCCCCTTTCCTTCATGTTGGAAGTTTAAAGTTTTCTATATTTAGAAAATATGCAGGAATATCCCTTATTCGCACTTCTGTAAAAACTTTAGTAATATTTATTGCATCATGTGTCATGGAGTGAAGCAGGGGTTGTACTGGATTGAATAATAAGTACCTTGATCCCTAAATTCATGATGGATTTGGAACCTGTAAATGTGACCTTCCTTGAAACTAATGTCTTTGTATGTGTGATCCCATCAAGGTGTGTTGATGGGAGATTTGGGTAGACCAGAAATCCAATAAGACTTGTGCCCTTAGAAGAAGAGTGAAATTTAGACACAGACACACAGAGGGATGATGGCCATGTAGAGGGAGAGGGACAGGTTAGAGCTATGCTGCCCCAAGCCCAAAACCATCAAGGATTGTCAGCAACCACTAGAAGCTGGGACAGAAGCTTAAAGCACAGTCCACATGAGAGAATATATGTCTGATGCTTTTGAAGGCTCTATGTACAGCAGCCTAAGAACCTTATACAGGCATCATTTTCTAACTTCTCTATTGTTAGTAGAAATCTCACAAAGAGTGTGGCCCAGTGGCAGAGCACTTACTAGCATGTGTGGGGACTGAGTTTGATCCCCAGCACCATATACAGGAAGAAAGGGGGGGGGGAGAGAGAGAGAAGAGAGGGAAGAGAGGGAAGAGAGAGAGGAAGGAAGGAAGGAGGGAGAAATGCAACCAAGATCCTGGCCTCAGAGATTCTAATTTCTGTTCTAAGTTTGTCTCCCAAGTAGTGTGTCTCCAAACCATTACTTTTACTTCTTTCCGTGCATTTCCAGTTAGCATCCTTAAAACTTATCATAATAACCAATGTGTGAATACTGCTTTCTACAATTAAAAGTGATTTTAATTCTCATAAGAAATGCTGACAGGATGGTATTTTTGTATTATTATTATTCTACACACTTACTTGATGAAACTGAGGTTCGGAGAGTTGAAGTTATCTTAGATCATATAGTTAACTAGTATATTAAAAATTTTAGATTTCTCCAAGGAAAAATAATCAACCACATGTGTATTGCAATGCTGTAATTATTGTGCCATACTGCCTTCTCCCTTCTCTATCATTCCAGAGAGAAGGCCACAAGGACATGGCTGTGTCATTGGAGGAAAATGAGAGTAGTAATTCTCAGATAATTCTTCTTTGCTTCCTTACACCTTGGAGGCGTAATTCTTGTTATTAGTACAGCAAAAGCATTGTCCTAATGGATAGGATAACAACAAAAAAGACATCTTATTTACCTCTTACAACAGAATTTCTTTTATAAGTTTAATTACAGCCTCTTGAGCTGCATCAATTTGACTTTTAGTGGAAGAATTTTTTTGCACGTAAGTAGGCCACTCGAGATATAATTGAATACAGATAATAGCTATCTCATAGCCAGATTTCCTTTAGTTGAAATGACCTCTTTTACTGGCTGTAACAGTACAGCTAGTCAGGTTATGTTGTTCAGCTGGTTTTGTAGCAAAAGCAAAAGTACATTCTTCCAATATAAGAAACATATCAGCAACAGCAACAACTTGCTTACTAAAAATCTGAGTTAGTTTTTAAAGTGGATACTGTATAAAAAGGAAAATCTGGTTTGGTTATATATATATTTTTAAATCTTGGATTATATGTTTAAGAAATGGATGAGAAAAAAAAAATGAATGAGGGTTGGAAAACCAGAGGAGGTTTTTAAATCTTCTCCTCCAAAATAAGAGCTATCCTTAGGTTGACAATATACTTTAATGTTCAAACCAACATACCTTTGAAAATGAATAGGAGCATTTTTAATACTTACTGTAAGACAGACAATAGGACAACAGGTATCATTTGGGATTTTCCCGGGGAACTAGAAGGTATGATCATCCTAATTTTTTTTAACCCACCATGCAGAAAGGACCATAGCCCCATTTTCAAAAAAATCTTTACATAAACACAGAGAAGCCTTGATTAGTGGAACTAGAGATGATGTGTTAATCAGTTTTGTGCCACTGTAATAAATACCTGAGGTCGGGCTGGGGATTTAGCTCAGTGGTTCTGCTGCCTGCCTTGCAAGCGGAAAGACCCGAGTTCGATCCCCGTACCAAAAATAAATAAATACCTGAGGTCATCAGCTTATAAAGAGAAAGTCTATTTGAACTCAGAATTTTGGGGGATTCACTCCCTGATGATTAGCCCTGTGGCTCTTTGGCCTGTGGTGAAGCAGCACATAATGGCAACGAGGATGTGGCAAATCAAAGTTGTTCATCTTGTGGCCAAGAAGTGAGATAGACCAGACTCTCAACTGTCGCCTCCAAGGGCACACTCACAGT
Organism: Heterocephalus glaber; assembly: GCF_053883595.1. NCBI lineage: Eukaryota > Metazoa > Chordata > Mammalia > Rodentia > Bathyergidae > Heterocephalus > Heterocephalus glaber. The sequence continues at coordinate 60,687,120 of NW_028258317.1, read as the reverse complement.
GATCTGAACACCTCTTAGTAGACCCTGTGTCTTAAAGGTTCTGCCACCTCCTGCTAGTGCCATGCTTGGTACCAAGGCTTTGCTAATGGGCCTTTGAGGGGAAATTCCGGATCCAAACTATTGCATCTTAGCCCTGTCCTCCAAAGGCTTCTGTTCACTTCACAATGAAAAATGCATTAATTCATCTCCAAGAATCCTCAAGGTTGGAACAGTTCTGTCATTGCTCAAAAGTCCAAGTCTAAAGTCTCTGAAACTCAAGGCAAACTGTCCTATGAGACCCTGTAAAAATAAAAAATGAAATTACATACTTCCAAAATACGATGTTTAAACAAGTACAGGTGAACATTCCTATTCAAAAAGGATGGAATAGAGCCATAAGGAGGGATCAGACCAAAGCAAGACCAAAGCACAGCAGGGCAAACATTAAGCCCTATGGAGCCATGTTCAGCATCCAGTGCACATTGTGCCATGACGTAACCACCAAAGGTTTGGGCAGCTCTGGCCCTGTGACCTTGCTGGCAGCAGCCCACATGACCACTCTGTAGGGCTAGCTCTGCTCACTGCCCATGGCTTTCCCTGGATAGCATTACATATTTCTAGCACTTCTGTCTTCCTGGAGTCTCCACTGCAGCTTGACTTCACTCCCCCAGCTTCATATAGTGCTCTATGAGAGACTGGTTGGAAGGACCCTGGACTGCTTACAGGGACTCTGACCATGCCATATACTGCCTGGCCTCCCAGCCTATCCTTTAAAATCTCAGTCAAAGCCACTATAATACTAGAACTCTTGCATTTTTCATGCCTCCACAACAGCAGCATGTGGACAATGCCAAGGACTGCCACCAGTGTGAGCTGTACCTGGGCCCACTTGAACCATGGCTGCAGCAGCCTCTAAGAGCCTTGAAGACTAACACAGGAAAAATGAATCTCTAGGGGCTTTTGGACATGCAGGGTGCCCCAGGGCTTTCTTCTCAAATGAAAATATTTGAAACAAATTTTCATTTCTACGCCTTTAAGAGTTGATGGTTTCACTTTGCCAATTTCTGAGTTTTCCTTCTGGAATCTTCTATTGTCCCTTGTGAAGAACTTGGCTTGTTTGTAATGGCTTTAACAACCACCTTCTCCTTCACTGCACATTTATACACGCTGCTTTTTTGGCCAACTTGTGAATTTTTTCAAATTTTTGTGCTCTGCTCTTCTTTGTTTCCAATACTCTGTATAAATCTGTCTAAAAGCAGCCCATAACATTTGACCCAGCTATACTTCTCCTGGGTATATTCTCAAAAGAGTTAAAGATATCATACTGTAGTAATACACACATACCTATGTTTCACAATTAGCTAAGTTCTGGAAACAGTCTAGATGCCCATCAATGGAGGAATAGATAAAGAAAATGTAGTATATAGACATGATGGAATTTTATTCAGCCAAGAAAAAAAAAAAGAATGTATTCATGCCATTTGCAGGAACAGGGATGGATCTTGAAATTTCATGGTAAGTAAAATAAATCAGAAGCAGAAAATCAAATATTTCCTGGTTTCTCTTAAATGAGAAACCCAACATACAAATAAATACTAAAATAAAGCCACACATTTTAGAGATGGGAAAGGGAATTAGGGGGAAGAATTTTGGTCAATTTCGTCCCTTCCTCCCTTCATGCTTCTTGCCCCTAACTCCCTTTCCCATATATATCAATTCCCCCAAACAAATGCAATATTGCAAACATATCAATTTTTTTAAAAGTAGCCAACAATACTCATGCCACATCTTGAATGCTCATGTTGCTTTGAAATTTCTTCTGTCACATAAACTAGTCTGTTGCCTTTAACCTCACCCTCTCACAAAAAGTAGCCATATTCTTTGCCAGGTTATAACAAGAGTGATTCTAGTCCAACTGTGAATATAATCTTTATTTCCATCCAAAACCTCATCAGCCTGGCCTTCAGTGGCTGCTTTCCTATCAGCATTCTGGCCTTCTGAGCCTCCACCAGGATCACCCATTTGTGTTCCACTTCCAGCATTCCAGGCTTTTTCTAGCCTGCTCTTCCAAATGTTCTCAGATTACTCTCATAGATCAATTCCAAAGACTTTCCACATCATCAAGTAGAGGCACAGAAACAACTCCACTTTTTGGTACCAATTTCCTAGACATCCCTCAATCCCTTCAAGGTGTCCCTCAAAATTAACCATCACAGACGGTCTTGAATCTTTAGACTGTTCCTTGGAACACGAACACACACACGCACACAGAACTTTTTGGATATCAGAGTCATACTGAAAACTTGTTTAAATGTTTCAGTCTTAATCATTCTGGAGCTCATGGTTCTGGGGAAACGGGGACTCAGAGGGACATTAGCCTAGAGGAAGGGAAACTGGGGCTTTGACCTTCCCTACTTGGTTAGAGACTTACACCCTGGAATTAGTGCCCAGCCTAGGGATTCCATAAATAATGATGGGAATGACTCAGTACTTCTGGAGTTGGATTGATTTATAGTTATACACCAGAAAAAAATTTCTTTCTTTCCAAAGATGAAATCATAAGGAAGACTTTTGATGAGAACTCAAGTTAAGTAGGCACAAACTTGCTTGTTGATTTGGGAGGTGAGAGAAGAATTAAAGGGGAGGGCATATTTAATTTACATTGGAAAAATCTCTGAATTAAATGGTAGGAATGATTCAAGGCTATATGGTGTTTAGATAAGGAATGGTAAGGAAAGTGGTATTAAATAACTTTTCAGATATTAAGACATTTATTGAGAACCTACTCTTGTAGCAGATGTTGTCTAAAGTGTTTGGGTTCAAAGATGGAAAAGACAGTTACTGATTTAAGGGAATTCAGAGGTCCCCTCCATAGGGGATACATTCCAAGACTCCCAGTAGATGCCCTGAAACTTTAGATAATACTAAACTCTATCTATATACACTGTATTTGGGGGGGGGCAACAAAGATGTTCAGTAACTACGGAGCAGGTAATATATACAGTGTGGGTATACTGAACAAAGGGATAGTTCACATCTTGGCAGGATAGAGTGGGCTGGAACTGGATTTTATCTCACTTCTCAGACCAGCATACAATTTAAAAATTATTTAACTATTTACTTCTGAAATTTTGCACTTACTATTTTTGGACTAAAGTTGACTATGGGTATCTGAAACAATGAGAAGCAAAACCTTAGGTAAGGGAGACTGCCATAGTGAGAAGAGTTTGCACATATAATTGCAAAAATAATGGTACATAAAGATATGGTAGAGACAGGGAGAAGAGAATGAGCCTGTCTTTCTGTGAATTCAGGGGATCTGTGGAAAGCAACGCTCAACGGAGAGGATGAGTTGAATGAATTGGCCCCTGGATGGGGATCAATAAAGAAGGAAAAAATGAAAGGCCTGAGTTTTAGGTGATATACATTGTGCATCCTTGTCACCTGTTCATTCTTAAACTGAAAATTCCAAGGGTAGATCAATGTATTCTGATCACAATTGCAAGCCAAAAAAATACTATACCTATTTGCGTGAAATATATGGTTTTTTTGCAAAATTTTGAGAAGGACTTCATAAAAAATTTTTCTTAACTTTTTTTTTTTTGTACCAGGGATCAAACTCAAGCCCTTGTACTTTTGAGGCAGGTGGTGGAACCACTGAGCTACATCCCCGGCCCCTAAATTTCTTAACTTTTGAAGATAGATGATAGCTGTGTAGTTAACCTTGGTTGTCAAGTTGATTGACTTGAGAATCACCCATGGGATTAGCACACTTCTGAGATGGCTGGGGGGGTCATGCAGTTGTGACCTAGCCCCTTCCTCTGTGGTGCTCTCCCCTGTGCTCTGCTTCCTGCCCACCATGGTGCGCCGCTTGGCTCCATCATGCACTTCCACCATAATGTTCCTACCTCGGAGCCAGCCCACCATGGACTGAAACCTCTGAAACATAAGCCAAAGTAAAGCCTTCTTCCTTTCAGTTGCAGGTGTCAGGTATTTTGTTCCGACAGTGAGGAAGCTGACCAATAAAATAGTGTGTTATACTTTCAAAGACCTACAGAATTAGAATTCCCAAGTTTTTGTTCTTAACCTAATCTCATGTTTAATGTCACTAGCAGCAGCTCTTGTTTAACAAACATTTATTTTCATTTGAAGTGATCTTAGGGGTGAGGGAGACAGACAGGAAAGTGAATGAGATGCTGTCTTGAGTGGTGTTTCATTGTAAGGGTTACCTCATCTCCTTGCTGGTCCTAATGAAGGCTTAAGGATTTTAAGTTCATTGTTTTCAGAGCTTTATTCTTTCCTTATTGTCCTTTCTTTACTGTTTCTCCTTTTCTTTTTTTAATATAAACAAAATCAAACATCTGGACAGTTGTAACGATTGTGCAAGAGCAAGATCTGACTGTAGGCTCCTTCTTGCATTAATCATTCCTGTGTTATAGTGCTCTGCCTATTCTTCCTGGGTCTATGTCTCACCACTGCCCTGGAATTATGATTTCTATGTAAACATGTCAGCAAAAGGGGGAATGTTCATTTTCAGATATAGCAATGAACTGTGAGAGATTCTAGAACCATTAATGTACATGTTTACTATTTCTCTGTATTAGAAAATAAAACAATTATGAGTCAGACCCTCCTTATAAGAGAAATGAGTTATACTAGTATTTTAGTTGTAAGTCAAGAACTTATTTGGGTAAGTTTTTCTCTTGCCTCAGTGTGGTTTATTCTTCTTTAAGGAAAGATAATTGATGTTCAGGGAATTTTCCAAAATAGTTTTGTCACTAATAAGCATTTGATTCTTAGGAGTTTATGTGTTTTATTGCTGTTGCAGAATCTTACACAAATGAGCTATGGGCACAGAATGAACTCCGTAACTCTTTATAGAAGGGTCAGTTATAACATTTGGAGTCACAAATCTCTGGGTCATGTGACTACATGCAAGAGATAAATATAAATCAAGGCCAACTATTTCCCGATATAAAGAAGTTAGTACTGAGCTAAATGTCTGTATTGAATTTTTAAAAGTATACCACATTCATAACAAAATCTAGAAATTTAATTGTATCACTAAATAGCTCAAATTAATTTAGAATAACAACTGGCCTTGTAGTGTTATTGCATTTGAACTCTTAAATTCATTTATGGCAAATATGAGAGGGATATTGTTTTTGATAATTTGAATTAGAAAAAACAATTATTCAAGAATTCTTTGTAATTAAAAATTGTTAACTGGGTGTGGTGGCACAAGCCTGTAATCCCAGCACTCTGGGAGGCTGTGGCAGGAGGATTGTGTGTTTTAGCCCACTGGGCAGTTTAACATCTTAATGAGAATCTATCTCAAAATAAAAATGAAAGGCTGAGGATGCAGCTCAGTGTAAAGGCCCTGTGTTCAATCCCCAATAACAACCCCCCCACACACACACCAGAAAGTATTACTGTAGAAGAACTATTGGCTTTTCCTGATTTAAGAACTATTTTAAAGTCAAGCTTGGACTTGGAAATACATTCTTGCTCAAAAAGAGACCTATAAATACAGAAAGTAGAAAGATATACATGCAGTTGTGTCTGTCAGATTCAGTGAGGGCCTATTTTTAAGACTCTTCCAGGGTTCCAAAGCATGTGACACCCAAGTCCATCAAACGATGCAGTATTTACATTTAATCCACACATCCTCCTATACATTTTAAATCATTTCTAGATCACTTGTAATACCTAGTGTAATGCACATGCTATGCAAATTGTTGTTATACTGTTCAGAGAATAGTAACAATGGGAAAAGACTGTACATGTTTGGAACAGATGCAATTTAAAAAAATATTTTCCAGCCATGGTTGTTTGAGTCCTCAAATGTGAAATCCATGCATATGGAAGGCTGGCTATGCTAGGAATCATTGCTCTTCTTTATTAGTCAGTAAAGATAATTTTTGCAGATTAATAAATCAAGACTATCAAATATAATACAGCATCTTTTGAATTCTACTCCACTGTTTTATTGGGTTTTTTAAAAAAAACCTTAAACTATCTGTTAATCTTCATCACTTAATTTTTTCTTTCAACTTTCCTTTTTTGTCTGAAAAAAGATCCCAAGTTTGAACCTAACCTGGGAAATTTAGTAACTGAGTGACACCTTGCCTAAAAATAAAAAAGGGCTGAGAATGTAGGTCAGTGTTCAGTCAAGCCCTGGGTTCAATCCCCAGTAAGAGAACCCCCCCCTCCCCCTGAGAATGTTATTCTTTTTAATGAAGAGAGTGGCCACGAACCCTTTTTTCACTTGTTTCCAGTTCAGTGTCACCCAGGATGTTATTGTTGCTTCTCCTTCTGTGGTTAAAAATAGCACCTCCTGTGTGTGCAAGAACAGAAGTCAGGGAAGGGGCCATGGCTGTCATGGGGACATGGAGGCTAGGAAGAACTGAATAACTGAGTCTTATTGGCACTTGTAAAATATTTTCCTCCTGGAAGTTGAAAAACAGCTCCTGCAGGGATATTTTATTCATGCAGAAATGAAATTGGAACTTGGTAGAAAAATCTATCTGCTGAACTGAATGTGATGTAAAGCTTGAACATTCCAGACCCAGGTAGTTACTGTTTCAAGAGAGTGCTTTCAGAAGAGCCTTAGGGCAGTGTTTCCCATCCAGCCTAGGGCCTGGGTGCATCAAAAACCCCTGGAGTTAAAAACACCTGTTCCCTGGCTCCTACTGAGAGGCCAAGAATCCTCTCCATTGGATTCTGCTTTGGATTTGGGTTGAAAATCATGTGGAATTTCCCCAGCATTAGTCAGGTTTTCCTGTAGACAGATACCTTTAGAATGACAAGCAGCTGGATGGTAGCACACACGGCTGCAGAAACTCTTTTTGAGTGGGTAGCTGCCACCCAGTCACCCAAGGTTAGTAGCTACTGTTAAGGTCAGCCTGAGTTGGAGGGGGTCAAGCAGAAAAAGTCACCACACTGTTCTGTGGGCAGGCCTCTTTGCAGCTGAGAACTGCTCTTGCTTAAAGATTACAAGAGGAATTTTCTGAATTCATCTATCCCCACTTCAAGAAAGCCCTGAGCCTCTGCAGTTACTAGCAGGAGTCTTGGGTGTCTTCATCAGAAAGGCCCAACAGGTTTGTGGGCAAAGTGGGCTTTGTATGTTCAGCAGTTCCTTGTGTTCTGCCCAGACAAACCCACTTCCTTATTGGTTTCATGAATATTTATTACTCCTGTAGTGTGTGGTGTTTTAGGATCCAAAGCTACAGGGAATAAGAAAAATAAGGTCCCTGTCTGTACTCCGTATCCTACCCCCTCCCCTGCTACCTCTTGGTCACATGATTTAGACCACATCACCAGCATCCAGGATTGTGTCCTCATTTTTGTTTCATTTCCTTCTGTTCACATTGTCTCCTGTAACAGTGAGTTAAAGACTGGCTCCTCACTGTGGTTTCAGGAAACATCGCAGGCAGTGATCTCTGCCCAGCTCAGAAGCCTTATCAGCTCCTTCCTTTAGCTTTTGGGCAGGCTGTCCTTCTGAGTTTTAGGGAAACTCTAGAACAATTGGCTTTTGCTCTGATGTCCTTGGGCTATCACTTGGAGAAGATTTATTTTGCTGAGGTCTGTTTCTTCCTGGCTCCTAAAAGCAACTTTTTGGTTCTTCTGTGATCCTTTCTGTGTACTTACAATGAAGTTGAAACTGTAACCTCTTATTGCTTTCTCAAATACCAGAAGATTTAGTGTTTTAGCATGAAGACATTTTGTTGGTTCTTTTCCAGTTATAAGAGTTTCAACTGTCAGTTATTTTGTATCTGGATTGAGATTCATGGGTAGAATTTCAGAAGCCTCTGGAGAGAAGCTGGGAGGGTGGAGAGAATCTACTTTCAGGATAAAAAGGAACATAAAGAGAACAGTTACATGTGCTTGTTTTCTGAAATGTGGTACCCAGATAACTGGAGATTGGTAAGATTTTTAATTGGAATATTGGAGTTTTAGTTACTATACTTCATTTGATTAATCATAAAAGCATTGCTGCTTTTTCACTTATGAGAGTCATGTTTCCTTTCATAGCAAACTTGTTTAAATAAAGTACAAAGCTAAATAATAAAAACTCGTCTAAATAAAAGATAAAGCTAAATATTAAATCATACATGTGCACAGAGATGACAAAAATCACAGTGTCGGCACATACATGATCAGTGTTTGAGAAACATAATTGAAGTGGAAAGCCCAGAGCAAGTGTCTTGTAGGAAAGCTCCCAGCTGGACAAGGTCAGAGGCACTCACTCCACCCACGGTATGCCGGAAGCTGGGGGAGGTGAGCTTTCATTTAAAATAGAACACAAAATTTCTATGCCAGACATGGCAGAGTAGCAAGCTTTGTGTGTTCTGTGTAAATAGTAATTGAGTGTCTACCATTCAAAAGAAATAAGTCATATTTGGGGGGACTCAGACTCCGGAGGCAAAAGATCCAGGGCAACTCTTTCCAGCAAGAAGCTCAGGAGAATGTGGGAGGCTTGGATGGAAGAAGTTTCATCCCCTGCTGAGAGGTCAGAGAGCAGAAAGGCAGAGAAAAGAACAGGAGGTACTCTAGTGAATGTATTACTAGCCTCATTCCTTGCCCAAAAGTCATCCATGGATTTTATTACACAAGACAGCTACAATGGGAGGATGATAAGCAAACAGCAGACTCTGAATGATAAGAATTTAGAAGCACAGCCATTCATCACTTAATGACAGACATATGTTCTGAGAAATGCGTTGTTAGGCAGTTTTGTGGTTCTGCAAGCCTCATAGAGAGCACAACTCAGAGGTCAGAGCCTGCTGCATACCTCGGCTGTGAGGTACAGCCTACTCCTCAGCCGCAAATCAGGCAGCTAGTTACTATGCTGAAATGAACAGAGCTAAGCAGGAAACATAGAGTAAAAATTCCAGGTGGGCAGAATTTTTCAGCTCCATTTACAATCTTATGAGACCACCACTATATATATGTTCTTCATTGACTAAAATGTCATTGTTCAGCATACGGTCCTTAGGGACAGTCACCTTTGGATTTTATTTTCAAAGATGAAAACAGTGACACAAAATGGAAATGGAAATGAGCCATACCCCTTATTCATATTCAGGACAGAATCTAGAAAGATAATTGTAACTTTATTCCTTCCCTACCCCTCCGTTTTCCATGTTGGACCAGGATGGAATGCCTTTCTGCATTGTGCCCCCACCCTAACCCGTCACATGTACATTGGATCCCTAGGTAACCTGACACCAAAATTCACCTTCCAGTTGAAGCTGAAATGCTTCCCCCTCCCTGGGAACCAAAAAGCTGCTCAGGGCTGAAGTTTCCTTCTCTTTGGTATTTATAGTTGTTGAGCCGTTAGCGCCCCCTCAATACCACCAGGTTTATTGGGGGAACAGCTGTGAGAAAGTCCTGACAAACAGACAAGAAGCAAAGTACTGTGGGCCCAGCAGGTGGCAAACCTGTGGTACGTGTGCCGCTGCAGGCACGCAGAACCCTCTCTGCTGCACACAGGCCAAGTCACCCGAGGACCCGAGTGCTGCGTGTGCTGTTCTCTAACGAAGTATAAGAGCCCAGATCTGGCAAGTTACCAGCATGCATACAGCAGCAAAGATCACCTTAATCATACAAAAGCACAAATACAAACTTTTTCCTATCAATAAAAAGCTGTTTGCATCATGGAAAGCTCTGTTATCGTGATTTTCTCTTAAAGCAAAAGATGTTAATCTCTGAGAGACCTGTCTGCACCCAGTGCCTAGGCGGTGCACTGCCAGCCCTGCTCACTATCCAGAGCACTGTGAGACTCTGGGGGAGGCGGCACGCCTACCCTGGAGGGGTGCAGAGGAAGCAAATTCTCTGCAGGCTGTGTGGCCCTGGTGGCAGCCTTGAAAGCCGAGGCCTCAGTGGCCTGGCTTCTCGCCCCAGCCTTGGGCACGTGTCTGGCCTGGGGCTTCTCGGACTCCGGGCCAGTGTTCTCATCTCGGAGCCAGGAAGACAGTACCGCCTCTCGTCTCTAGAGGTTGAAGTGAAGCCACAGCGAGCCTGTCGGAGAGATTGTCTGTCATGTCCCAGCAGTGTGTGCCTGCAAGATGGTGAGCAGCCCTAGTTTAGTATTCAGTGTGTGGCTGTGAACTTTGGATTTGCCCCTATTAGACCAATGCAGAAAGATCCTTTCAGGTCCTTACAGGGACTTTCTTCTCTGACAATAGAGCCTGTTGTCAGAGCTTAATGGAGTAAATCGCAAGTCTTTCCCTTGCTGCCTGTGTGAATTTGCAGAGATTATACAACCAAACTGAATTCCAAGCTTCTCATCTGTGAAATGAGAATAATAGTACAGACTTCATCAGGTGGTTCTGAGGCTTAAAGGAGATAGTTTGTCCTGAATAAGCCAGTGCATGTTGGAAACCCTAGTGACTTGGGAGACTGAGCGAGGCAGAAGGATCGCAGGTTCAAGCCAGCCTAGGCAATTTGTCATGACCCTGTGTCACAATAAAAACTAAATAATAAATTTAAAGGAAAGGTTGAGGATATAGCTCAGGGTAGAATGGTCCTGGGCTCAAAACCGAGAGAGAGAGAGAGAGAGGAGAATGAACATGAATGAATGAATCTGGAATGAATGCCTGGTGCACACACAGTGGCTACTTTATTATTTGGCACTATTGGGACCAGGCTAATAGCCCTGAAGAATTCAGAGAATCAGTACAAGGCTCTTCCTAGGCCATTTTTTGTGGCTGTTTATAATGTAGTTAAGTCACTTTGACTCACATTGAGCATAAGATGGTTGGAAGAGGACTGGTCTATCCTACTTTTCCATGTGGTGGACAGTACAGAAGATTGGAACTGAAGGAATTCTTTATTACTGTCTTGTCTTTTAAGATACTGACATATTATTTAGGCTCACCAAGGAAGGGATTTCTGACATACTGTACCATGGACGAAACTTGAGGATGTTTTGTTAAATGAAATAAGCCAAACACAAAAGGGCAAATACTGCATGATTCCACTTATCTGAAGTATCAAAAGTAGTCGGATTTATAGAAACAGAAAGTAGAACAGTGGTTGCCAGGGGTGGGGACGGAAGAAGAACGAGGAGTTGTACAGTGGTACGGCGTTTCAGTTTTCCAAGATGAAAGGAATTCTGAAGATTAGTTGTACAGTGTCAGTGTACTTAACCCAACTGAATTGTACATTTAAAAACTGTTAAGATGGTATATAGCAGTTGTGTGTATTTTATCATAATTTTAAAAATACTTATTGAGCATGTACCAAGGGTCAGGTAACATACCACGTGCAAAGATAGTCAATGTGTGTGAAATAAACCTAACTCTGGTCTCCCCAGTGCAATTCAGGGCCAAGAGAGGAGGCACACGTTAAACAGGTAGTCATAGTGAGGGCAGCGGGCAGCTGACACAAGGCTCCCACAGAGACGCTCATGGCATTCTGAGTACAAGGACTGACCCAGCGAGGCATGCCAGGCCAGGCCAAGAGCCACGCTGAGCAGGGGAAGAGGCAGCCACTCTAGGAAGGGCCCAGCATGTGCGGAGTGCAACTCGGAGAGGCCAGTGTGGCCAGGGCATAGAGGAGGCAGAAAGGGTACTGTGAGAAAGCTTGGTAAAGACGGCAAGGCCTGGGCTTCAGGCCTTCTTGTTTTCACAGATTAGTTTTTGTCTATCTTCCTGAGCAGAGGGCAAATCCATATGGGTTCTGAGCTGAAGGTAGGGACACGGAAGAGCAGGTTCTTGCTTTGAAAAAAATCAATCTGAGGGAGTATTTGTTCTTACAAGGAAGAATCTTATCAAATACTAAGTTTTATTTCAATCGGTCCTGCCCAGATATTTGCTGGGCCCTAGCAAGAGTACATATGGATGCCCACATTCCATAAGTTTAAATAGTTACAGGTCACAATCAGGCTACCAACCCACTATCATCATGTTCCATCCTCCTACCTTGAAAACATCTCTGCAAGTAAAATGTCAAAGAAAGATGCATGTGCAACTGTAGTTTTCATATCACTAAGAGTCAACAAAGAATTGAAGAGGATTCAATGTGACTCTAATAGTACAGTCTTAGTGTTCTGTTGGTTCAAGAAGTGGATGAGTAAAACATTCTTATGGTTAATCATTTCCTGTAACATTTTTTGCCTTTATTGTAGCAAAATCACTGATTATGTTGTTCTAGTTAAATTTTTCACATAATTTGTGTTCTTTTGACAGAAATATTGAGTTGGACAACTTTTTGTAACAGTTTATTGGAATATGAGTCACCTACTATAAAGTGTATCTGTTTAAAATGTACAGCTTGAGTCATTCTGGTTCTGAAATGGTTTCCTCTTCATTTCACTTGAAGGAACTCGCCCTGTTGATGCCATATCAACTTGAACTCTTAATAAAGTCTTAAAGCAAGACTTAGACTTGGAAATGAATCATTAGTAGAACCCATGCTCAAGCTATGTAATGAGACCTCATGATTAATTACATTTATCAAAGAAAATATTAGAAAATAGTTCAATTGGGTTATATAAATTTCTCTACTTACAGTATATTGGAACTTCTGTGATCTTCTCAAGCAATCACTCAATCTGATATAAATGTGGAGTCTTGGTAGCATGTTTTTTACATACTGTATTATGTCTGGAGCTCTATGCACATTTAGGAGCAATGGGAATGATTTAATACTGTATCCTGTGCTTTGGCTGCCATGGGCAGGGTTGTGAGTGTTGAGGTGCTCCTGATCTACAAATTGGAACACGAAGAGAAGCGAGCGTATACACACTCAGCACAACAGGGCAACGGTGGTTCACTGTGCAGGGGTCAGCTGTATCCTCGCATCTGAAAGGCATGAGCTGACAAGATGATTGGCCTCTTCTCTTCGGCAAGTGTTTCTGCCGCTCACATCCTCCCTGTACGCTAAAGCAGCCACGGCCCTACCCCTGTCAGTATTAGCAGTAGCAAAGCCCTCAACAGTTCACGGCATTCAGACAGAGCTGTCTGTTGTTTCAAGGACTTGTGGCAAGGAACACGGGAAGGCATTTCCCTCTGCTTCAACCGCACGCTCCTGGAGCATTTGGCAGGCCCCTGCCGCTTCCGTCCCATCACCTCATTCATTGTGGTATAGACTAATACTGCCAGGAGTCCTGGCTTTCTAACGTGTGTTTGAAGTCTGCTGACAGGGTTTTTTGTTTTATAGGAACTGGCGAAAGTGGCAAGAGCACGTTCATCAAGCAAATGAGGATCATCCACGGGTCTGGGTACAACGACGAAGACAGAAGGGGCTTCACGAAGCTGGTCTACCAAAACATATTCACTGCCGTGCAAGCCATGATCAGAGCGATGGACACCCTGAGGATCCAGTATGCGTGCGAGCGGAATGAGGTAAAGTGTGTGGGGTATGGGCTCCATCCGGGAAGGCACGCCTTCGTAGTCTAGCTAGTGAATGTCTCGGAACAAAAAGATGTAGAGTGCTTTTGGTCAGATGCTAGAGTAGGCGCTTCAGCTGCAGCTCTGGACAGCAGATCCTTGAGAGGAGTAGGATGGGTTTAGTTAGCCCCGTGATTGTGTTTCTGCAGAAAACGGGGTTGTAGTGTGCTACCGCACTACCAGGGTGTGGTGGTGTGCAGGGACTGAAGTTTAGGGACTTACTGAGGTTGCTTGTTTCAGGCAATGGAAAAAGGAAGCCGTACACATTTTTCTCTTTCAGCCTAGAGACACAGTTTATTTCTTCAGTGGAGCAATGTAGATGTTGGGCTTATAATGGCCAGGTTTTCAAGAATTCCCATTCTTAAGAAATATTTTCACTAATGTCTTCAGACTGCTTGGAGAAGTCAGTAAGGTTTGTTTGTTTGTGTTGGGAGCTGGCCCTTCCTGGGAACTAAGCAATAGTTTATGGGAGCAGTGCTGCAATTCCAGCTAGCAAAGTGCTCTCCTGAAGTGATGGTGTCAAGCTGGCATTTGCTTTCCTGTTGCCACTGGTTATTAAAAATACAAACCTATTTAAGGCCAGAGGAAAATAATGAAAGGGGAGAGTGGGAGGAGAAGGCAAATAAAATTTCACATGGTTATATTGGAATGCAAATCCCCAGGAAATTAATATTGCATCTCAGTGCATCAAGCATCTAAATTAGAACTATGAGTTTATTTAAAATAATTGACACCAAGTTATGCTATGATGTGATGATAAGGAGGAAAAGTTTGTGTCTCTCATGGGCATATTTAAAAAATTTAGCTGCTAAATGCCAGTGTTGCGTAGGTTTTAATATGGACAACTTTATCCTAAATTTGTAGCCCCTATACTCATGTGTATTTAGACAAAGGGTTTCAAAGCAATCAAATGTTTAATTTTTTTTAATTCCTTGGTGATGGGCTTATTGGAAAAACAATGTGTGAAATATTTTAGACATATTTTTACATTCTTTTCAACTTCTTATCTTTACCATCATTTCCTTACAGTCTCAAGGTCATGTACAGGAATGCATCTTGCCTATAGTTTTAACCTTCAGCAGAGTAAGAGCTCAGAGGATGAATTAGAATATAGTATATCTGGTCCCAGGTAATGTGAAGGGTGCATACTGAACCATTGGGAGATTCTAAAAGTAACTGTGATGACTTCTTTATCCATTGCTCTTGAGTACAGGCATTATCTTTTTAAAAGCATACAATTACTTACCCTGTGTGACAGATTCCACGAGTTAAGCTTTCTGTGTGTATTTAAGATTATTTCAGAAAAGGAGCATGGCAGGAACATCTTTCTTGTGCTTTCAGTTCTGTTTGCCCCTGTTGTTAGATGTATTTTGTTTACAGTCACAGTGAGGTGACTGAGTGAAGCCAGAGCTGCATTTGGAACCAGAACTATAGGGAGGGAAAAGCTGTAGTGGAAGCCATTTCTGCTCACCCTGAAATTTGTGTTTGTAAAACCTAGTAAGGTTTATAAAAAACCCACATCTTCTTTATCCAGTTTCCAGTTGATGGGCACTTGGGCTGTTTCCAAGTTTTAGCTATTACAAACTGTGCTGCTATAAACATGGGTGCACATATATCGCTGTGGTATGATTCTTTTAATTCTTTGGGGAAGATACCCAGTAGGGGAATAGCTGGGTCAAATGGGACCTCCAGCCTATAAGGATTAAAAGGATTAATAACTAACAATTGATACTTTGAAATAGGAAAAGGCCCAAAGGGGTAGGGGTGGTGGGAGGAGATGGGGAAAGGGAAGAATGGAAAGGAAAAATTATGAGAGGAGAAAACAACAACAACAACAACAACAAAAAAGTCTATGTAAATAGGGAAGGGAGCACAGGGAATGGGGAAAAAATAAGAACCAAGATACATCATGTACAGGTACAGGCACCCAATGATAAATGTAAACGTATTGTATACCTAAAGTGTGCCAATAAAAGAATTTAAGCAAAAAAAAACACCCCAAAACCAAAAACAAAAAACCTAATCAGGTTTAGTAATCAAGGCCTCTGGGTTTCTGTTTTTGTTTTGTTTTTCTTCACAGCCTTCTAGAAGTGCTCTGAGTTTATATTTTAGACAAAAATATGTGTGGTTTGACATTCCACCACTTTCTCTTTTTCTTGTGGTCCTAATTCTTTTATATGAGCCATCTCCAGTTGTCCACAAATCTGCATTAGATTCCTAGGATGACTATTACAAAGTACCTCAGACTTGATGGCTTAAAACACAAACTTATTTCCATACCAGGCTAGTTGCCAACACTCAAAAATCAAGATTGATTGGTTCCAGCCAAAGGCTCTGAGAGAGAATCTGTTCCCCACTTCTCTCTTAGATTCTGGGGCTTGGTAGAAATTTTGCTGGCTTGTAGACTTGCCTTCCCAGTCTCTGCTCCTGTCTTCACATAGCATTTTCCTGTGTGTGTGTCTGTGTTTACACGGTGTTGTCCTCTCTGTGTCTTTATTCAAATTTCCTTCTTCAGTAGGGACACCAGTCATTAGACTGGCGTCCACATTCATCCAGGATGACATTATCTTAACTTGATTACACGTACAAAAACCCTGTTTCCAAATAAGATTACTGTCCGAAGTTCCAGGTAGGTTTGAATTTTGGGGACAACACTGTTTAACCCAGTATGTCTGCCCTCTGGCTCCCTGAGATTCATACTCAAATACATCCACTCCATCTCAACATCCCTGAAAGCCTGAGCCCATTCCAGCACCAACTCTAAGTCCCAAATCTAATTTAAATATCAACTCAAAAAGTCTCAAATCCAGTTGTCTAAGTCAGGTATGGCTATGATCCATTCCGGGCAGGATTCTTCTCCGTCCACAACCTGTGAAAGTAGGCAACAAGTCAACTGTTGCTTCCGTGTGTTCTCCATCTGCCGCATCTGGCTCAGTCTCAGTACCTTCTTCCCTTTCACTTTAGGTATTTAGATTCCTGCTCCATAAACTTTCTCTCGTCCTTCAAACATATGCCTGGGGTGAACTAAATACTGGAATGGCTTATGGAGAAGCAGACAACTGAGGGAAAAAAAGTACTGGATTTGCTTTCAAAAATCTGCTCATAGCTCCCCAAAGGCGCCAACCCAATTTCTTATAAAGGGCCAGAGATTAAATGTTTTTCGCTTTATGGGCTATTTGGTCTGTGTCTCAACTAGTCAGCTCTGCTTTTGTAGCATAGAAAGCAACATAGGTTACACATATGAACATAGCTCACCTATAAACTCCATTTAAAACGTACAAGAAAGACTTCTAGCTCATGGGCCACATAAAATCTACTCAGGGGGCCGAGGATTTAGCTCAGTGGTTCCGCCACCTGCCTCACGAGTGCAAGGTCCCGAGTTTGATTCCCAACACCCCCCCAAAAGAAAAAATTCTACTCAGGCCATAAGTGGATTTGGTCTATGGGCTGTAGACTGCCAACCCTGGTCCTAGGGGAAGCTATTTTTCCCTTTCCTCATCTGTTAAACATAGCTACCACATGCCCTGAGTCCTTCATAAGTCAACATGAGCAAAAGGAATTGCTTTACATACTAGATGGCACCTAAGAAATATTAAGTTATTATTGGGCAAGTTCAAAAACCAAAAGTGAACTCAGTGTTTCTTCTGTTTAGGTCATTTACATCTGTTTCTTCTCTATTGTTTCTTAGAGTTTCTTATTAATTTAAGGATTACCTCTATAAGGTCATCCTGATTCCAAATATGAAACTTCAACAAAGTACTGTGCTTAGGTTATAAAATAATAAAATTATTAATGTTCCAATATATTAAGTCATTAGTTTAAACAGGCTATATGTTAGCTTCTTTACAAAGTACCATATAATTTGAACAATTAATTAAGATGGGGATGAACAAAAAACCTTAATCAATTTATATTTCACAGTAGTGAAATCCTCTCACTTATTGCTGAGAATTTATTTTTATTATCTGTTTTCTGATGGATATATTTTTTTCGTAACTAGGAACACTTTCTTAAAAGTACATAGAAGAGGGCCGGGGATTTAGCTCAGTGGCACCGCACCTGCCTTGCAGGCGCAAGGTCCTGAGTTCAATCCCTGGTACCAAAAAAAAAAGTATATAGAAGAGAAGAGACTTCAAAGTTATTTTAGAGGGTTTTATTTTAAAATGTTAATTAGACCATTGTTCAGCTATGTAGTTGAAATCTTTGTCTATTACTTGAGAGATTGCTTATTAAAGAATATTTATTGGGAATTTCAGTATTTGGCTTTTAACCAACATATTTTTTCAACTGAGATATAGTGTTGCTTATTTTCTTTCACTTTGCCTACTTTTTTTTTTTTATAAAGAAATGATTCACCTACGTTTGCTCACTCTGTTGAGAGGCCTTAATTTTTATAAATGTCTCTCAAGAGTGTTTTATGATCACATACTGGAATTTATGACTTCTTGAAAAAATATTACAGAGGCATTTGTTCAGCAGCAGAACTCAAGTTTGAGTTCACTAATGATTCATGTTTACTTGTAGTTTCTCTGATGCCAGAAGAGCCTCTTGTTTTGTGCTGCTGTGGCATCTTAGACTCGAAACATCCTCTTAAGAGGCTGTCCTGCACTAAGGCAATACTGTGGTCCCCTTCCAGGTCCTGCAGAATCAGCTTGAATGATTTAGATACATAGTCTTAGCCCTACCTGCCTTCTCAAAACTCTTTCAGTTCGTATAAAATGATTGCTAGAACAAAAAAGCCCTACTGGGCTTTCTGGAAGCCAATCTTAGCATTTCGGAGCTCGTTACTATGCTATGTTGCCAGATTCGCGTGTAATTTACATAAATTTAATTACAAGAGCTTATTAAAATGAAATAAAAACAAAAATATTTAAAAAGAATTAATAATCCAGGAATCAGAGGGTTATTTTGCCTGTCATCCCATTCGAGGTACACAATTCCGAACACAATGTGGGTCTGGATTTCCCTTCTGAAAGCACTGTACTCTTCATTGGAAGCTTTTGCTGAATTCAGAGTCCAAGTTGAGAGTGGGGGCTTGGGCCAGCCAGCCCTCTTGAGCGGCTGCATTTTTTAAGTTGAATTGACCTGCAAGACCTCTGCTAGTTCTCTTTGAAGTTTTACACATTTGATATATGGGTAAATAGGTGCTTTGTTATTCACTTTCTTAGATTTCCTCCTCTACTGATCGCTGGGACTAGGTCTCCCAATACACTGGTGTGCCATCGTGGAGGCATCTTGGACCCACAGGTGGGGCTTTTAGGTTGGTGCCCAGGGAGCCAACCCCTCGCTAAGAGATTGGGAGTTTTGGAGTCAGTGCTCTGGAATGCAACCTGAGTGTTTGGATTGGTTTTTACAAGCTTCAGGTGATTCTGATTAGGCAGCCACAGTTGAGGGCATGGATATATCTGTACTAACATCATGTGGAAGGGTTCAGAGTCTGCTTTCCTATCCACCATTCCAAAGAGGGTTGAAGGCTTCTGGTCATCTTTTCCACGGTGTGACTTAATTAGTCTTTGCCCAGTGGTTGTTGAATGAGCAGCACTGAGGGAGTTTGTTCTCCTTCGCTAGGCTGGTTAGGTTAGGTGACAGTAGCCTTGTTAGCATCTTAGGTGACACCTTTCAGCTAGGGAGAACTGTGTGTTTCCTTGGAGTCTCCAGGGACGTGATTCCAACACAGCACAGTGCTGAGAGCCCTCCGGCAAAGGGGTGACATCGGGGAGCAGAGGAAGGAGCCACGCCTGGCTCTCGGCAGGCGCCATTACTGGTGCCCTTCCCTCTCCTGTCCCTGCAGTTGTTATGTGGAAACTATTTCTTTTAGAGCAGTGAAAGAATCCAAGATGAAGGTTATGTTGACAATAGGTCTTGAATGTTTTATTTATGATAAAATGTCATGTCATTTTCTTTTATGAACAAACAGAGGTACCACATTAGGAAATTAAGCAGTTAGGTGTTCTTGCTTGCCATCAATAGGTATTTTTATTTATCAAGATAGTCATTCATCCACTACGAAACATAAGCATCAAACATCTGACTTCACATTTGAGCAATATAGGCTGGTATTTATAGGACAAGATCACAGGACAGTATATTTTTAAAGGCAAAAACCCTTTGCTTGTGTCTCCTGTCCATGCATGTGTAATTCTTCCAGCTTCATTTCTCAGGCTCAGACAGCAGGAGGCTGAATTACCTGGGGAGACTGTTGAAGGCTCACGTGAGGAAATCAGCCTCAGCTAAGTGAAAATGGTCAATTTATGTCACTTTTTTTTTTTTTTTAACAGAAGAATTTCTCAGGGCTTGGAGTATTTTAAGACTCGCTTATTTTCTAATTTTTAAAACAGCTGTTTAAATATGTTTTTCTATCCCACTTCCTCATCCAATCTGAAAAGTCAGATTCTACACGAGCCTTTGGGCATAGTGAGCCCAGTGTTCTGACTTTGGTTGTAGACCCGGGCTGCTGATTCTCTGGCAGATATTAAACTCAGTACCCTGCTTCCTGTGTCCTATTGGATATTAAAAATCACATCATGCATTTTTCTCCTCGCTGAGAACTTGGAGTTCTACCTGGTGTCACATCAAGAACAACAGCAAATTCTCCACTAAAATCCTAGGCCCGAAGATTTCTATTTATTCCAATAGTTCTCTGATTAATCAATGGTTATTTTAGTGTGAAATTGGTATAACCAGAGCTTCAATTGTATGAGTTTGGAAACCCAGAAGGAATAGGATGATAAAGAATTATTTTTTTTTTCTTTCCTTCATTGCTGTCACAACTAAGTCTTGACTGCCCACTACTACCCTTTAAGCCTGAATTGGAAAATGGAAGTTGGAGGGTTGTGAGTAACAAGATGGATTTGACCACTGAGATATTAATTTCTTCTCCCAACTCAAAACTGGAAATGAATGTACCAAATCCGAAGAAATGGTTTTAAAACTTGATGAAAAAGGGAAATGCCACTAGATTACAAACAACCCAGAAGCTGGTATGACCAACAGTATATGTGGATATCTGTCCCCTCAGCCCACATGGGTGAAGGGTTTGTCTTGGGTCTTTTCCATACCATTCAACTTTGTTGTTATCCTAAAATATAAAGGGGACTATGTGAAACACCTGCACAATTTTTGAAAGGCATTGGTTCCATCCTTGTTCTATCCAGAATCCTTTACAGTTGCTTCTCTAGGTGACAGACCTGCCCCCAGTCCCCTGCTGGTGAAGGTAGCAGGCGTGTTACTGCTGTTCTTGCTCAGCTACTTCCTGTGCATCCCCAGGGGCCCTGCCTATGAGTGAAAGCCACCAGCATTCACCAAGAGGTAATGTCCCCTTGAGGTTGCTTTGGAGCCCTGCCAAGGGATTTAGGTGTTCACCTGGCATTATTGAATTAAGACATGGACTTTTTATTAACTGGTTAATAAGCTTTCCTACATCACCTCAGGCAAAATACTCTAGAAAGCATCCTCTCTATATTAAAATCTTTTTTAAGGTAGTGGTGTGGGGAAGGGGGTGTTTCAAATAGTAAACGGTGACTACATCCAACAGAGACAAATTGTTAAAAGGTTTTTATTAAAACCAGGAAACCTACCTTTAGGGGAAACAAAGCATATTCATAGAAGCCCAGACCACGGTACTTTTTCCACAACGTGCATTCACATTGTACCCAGCTGTATTGTTATCCCAAAATATAAAGGAGAACGTGTGAAATACCATCGTGATTCAAGACTCTTTGAACTCGCTGAAGCCCAGAATACTTTGTTTTTTTCACTGACATTTCTTTTTGGGATTTTGGATGCCAAAATATTTTCCAGGAGCTCTGTGATGCTGTATCTCCTTGCACTTTATTTTGCTTTCTGACACCTAAACCGTGTCAGGTTTAAGAACAGTCTGAACTAATGTCAAATAGCTTTCACTTTTAACAATTGCTCATTATTTTCCCCAAATCAAGTTTAAAAATATTTTGGCACTGTCTCTAATTAGAAGTAAAGATGTAGAAGCATTTGTTTAGCTTGGCCATTTATAATATATGGATAGGAAGTTATTTGCAAGTGTGTGTGTGTGTGTGTGTGTGTGTGTGTGTGCGCGTGCGCAATTTATTAAGGATAGGAAATTGAATCGTTTTTCTAATTTTGTTTTTAAAAAAAACCTTTAGCTTTCTAAGCATTAAACAGTTAAGATGGATCTAATTGTCAAAAGCTTGAGGACTGAAAAAAATCAGACCCCCCAAATTCAAAGACCTAATTCAAAAATGGGCATCTGAAATGAACAGACATTTCTCAGACAAAGAAGTAAAAGCGGCAAAGAAATACATGAAAAAATGTTGAACATCACTGGTCATTCGAGAGATGCAAATGAAAACAACACTGAGATTCCACCTCACCCCACAAAGAATGGCTGCTATCAAGAAATCAACAAATAACAAATGCTGGCGGGGGTGTGGAGAGAAAGGAACCCTTCTCCATTGTTGGTGGGAGTGTAGACTGGTGCAACCACTGTGGAAATCAGTATGGAGATACCTCAAAGAACTAGGACTAGAGGTCCCATTTGACCCAGCTATTCCCCTGCTGGGTATCTTCCCAAAAGAATTAAAAGAATCATACCACAGCGATATATGTGCACCCATGTTTATAGCGGCACAGTTTGTAATAGCGAAAGCTTGGAAACAGTCCAAGTGCCCATCGACTGGAAACTGGACAAAGAAGATGTGCTTTTTTAAATATATAAAATGGAGTACTACTCAGCCATAAAAAATGAGAAACTAGAAACATTTATAGCTAAATGGATGCATATTGAGGCCATCCTCTTAAGTGAAATAAATAGGGCACACGTGTAAATACCGAATAGTTTCTCTAGTGTGAGAAACTGAAAGTGTAAATAAGGATACACACGGATGAAATGGTCTAATAACATATTTCTTGGATTGTGTTTCCATCGTGTGTCATATGACTCTATTGAAATTTAAATTAGGAAGAAGTTTGGCTTATGTGGAGTCTGCTAACAAACTGGAGTTTTTTCCAGACCACTATTTGTTCATTGTTGGTTTTGGGGATCTTTCTGAAACAAATCACATCCTCTGGTGTCTTGTTGGTGCTTGAGATGTTTTTTAAGGTATATGGAAAAATGTTTAAGTGCTTTTCAGTTTTGTTTTGGTTGAGTTCTACTGTATTTGAATATGATTGTAGTTTTTTTCCCCTTGCATTATTCTTCTTTGAATGGTTTTCATTTTTTGTATGTGTGTGTGTTTGATAATAGTTATTTAAAATGAATGAAAAGCTTGAGGATGACAGAAATAAGGCTGCTTCTATTTTTGTTGCTTAGTTAACTCCCTTCTTTTGGTAGTGAGGACAGTAAATGTAATTGACGGCATGCACGGGAGACCATCACAGTTAACCAGTAGCCACCAACTGTCCCCCTGGCCCTGACCTCTGCACCCCTCTTTGAGTCTCAGCTTTGCACTGATGTCTTCTCTGGTGAGCCATGTGGAGGATTCCTTTCACTTTGGTGTTCTGTCATCACCATCCTCATCCTCATCATCATGATCTAGTTTAGCTCGTGTGTAGAGCCCTCCACAATGTTGGTACTTACCCCTAAACAAGAAAGTCTTGCTTTCTTTTTTTAAAAAATATTATTTTATTGGTACATTTTAGGTATACAATATAATGACATTCATCATTGGAAATCTGCACCTTTACATAATCGCTCTTGGTTCTTATTTTTCCCCCTTCCCTGTGCTCCTTGCAACCCCTCCATTCCTCCCTATTTGCAAAGACTTTGTTTTCATTTTTTCATTTTCTCATATCAATTTCATTCCCTTCTTTCCTTTCCCCTACCCCTCCCACTTCCCCTTCCAAGAAAGTCTTTCTTTCAAGGTCACGTTACTTCTTGGTGTAGTAGAATGGGACAGTGGTTGGCATAAAATTGAATTCCTGCCCTGTCACTTACATCCCTAGCCATCTTGGGCAGATCAGCAAAGTTTTCAGTGTTTTTATTCTCTTCCTTCATTGAGGGTTAGGTTGAATCTTGGTGAAATTGCAAAATTTAAACATATGGGTAACCTACCTTCCAAAACAAAAACTCATATTCTTTCATGTCCTGAACAGGTACCCACCCCCTCCATTTTAAACCAAAGTTTCTGGTTAACAAAAGCACTGTGTCAAGTACAATGTTTTATATAAAATATTGGGATCGGCTGTTTTTCCTCACATAATCTCGGTGGATTTTTTTCAGATACATTAAAGGTATTAAGATAATCAGAAAAATACATCCACAAGACTTGTCCAACAATATGCATGGATAGTGGAGGTGTCCTTGCCCCTTTCTCAAGGATAATATATTTTTATGTTCTTAATGCCTATTTTTGAATGAATGAAAGAATGGCCCCTTCCTGTGGCCTCATTCTCATCTCCTGCTGCCCTTACACGTCATCAGGCACAGGGATAAGCATCAGTGGTCAGGATGTTCCTCATGGAGCTTGGGTCCGAATGTCAGGAAGATGAGGTAGAATTCATGTGATGTCTTTAGGTTGCTTGATTCGTTTTTGATTAAAGGGCTGGAGACTGTAACCAAGGATGCTATGTCTGTGATCACTCTCTCCCTCTAAGAGAAAGGCACAGGTTGCACCAGACACTTGCCTGGCTCTCTTTATCTGTTTGAGTCTACTCAGACTACTGTCTGAATTAAGGAGAATCAAGAACTTGTTCTTTTGAATTCTCCTCATGTTCCCACCTACAAGTCTCCAGTTAGCATACCTCTCACTTAGTGGTTTGTTTTTATATTTGGCAGAGATGACCCTTGTCAGCAAAGGTATGACTTGACGTCCTCTCTCCTCCCATGCAAGTTCAAGGCCTGCCTTAATTTATGAATACTCAATTGTGACAGTTTTACTTCTTTGCCTCCAGATGGGTGGTACTTCTGCCACTCCATGTTGAAGTGAGCAGAAAATATCAAATAGTCATTTCCATCTAGGAAGCTTAGAGATGAAGACCCAACCCATAGTAATAATAGTCACTTGAGAAATACTTGTTTTATGAGTTAAATGAATGATGCAACCTTTCTAAAAGTTAAATGTAAAGGAGATAAAATGGGCATTTAGTCTCCTACAGTATCAAGGGTTTCATGGAGGCTCAGTTTACCTTGAAGGAAGGGCCCTTAAGTAAAGATGTCTTTTGTGGCCCCTGAGTCCTTTGATTCTCTCTGCAATATTTTTGAGTCACAGGCTATATGCCACCCTTAGTGCTCATCAGCCCTGCAGTGTGAAATGCTTCAAGAGCAATGTTGTATTCACTCTGCTTCCTCCATCTCTCAGACAAAGGCGATACATAAATACAAACATGTACATATATGCTACTTTAACAGTTCTGGATGTATAACATCAGAAATCTCAAGTTATTGCACCATAGTTTTGGCATTTTTTAAAATGTTAAGATTTTAAAAATTTTAATCAAAACAATTGAATAAATTTGTGGTATATAAAGAGATTTTTAATACATGTATAAATTACACTTAAGAGAAAGAGTAAGTTCTATTGCACAGTAGGATGACTATACTTAACAATAATGTTGTATTTCAAAACAGATAGAAGAGAGGATTTTGAATGTTTCACCACAAAGAAATGATAAATGTCTGAGGTGATGGATATGCCAATGACCTTGAGTTTCGGCATTTAAAGGGGAAAAAACCCACCCAGTAACACAGACCAACAGGTTCTCAGTGTTGGCAAGCATCATGGCCCTTGGCAGCAGCATTTCCCATTGTTGCTCCTTGGACTTCAACCATTTGATCTCCTTTGGCCTCACTCTTAACAGTGCTCCCAAGACGCATACAATTCTCTTCTCTCTGCCTCCCTTCTCTCTTTGCCTGGCCAAACTGTTCTCATCCTCCTTAGAAATGAAAGATCCGGGAAGGCAGAGGACCATCTGTTTTCCCCTGCCTTTGCAGCTCCAGCCCCTGGCACGGACCCAGGCCAGTTGGCCAGAAGCCTGTCTACTGAGACCAATTTCTGAGCCAAAGGAAACTGATTTTTTTGTGAGTTCGTGCAGGCGATCTCAGGGCCACTTGGCGGCCTTTCTTGAACTTATCTCTGACAAACTCTTCGGCCTTGTCTTCTCTCCCTGTTGGATTTTGGTTTCCTGCTTATCCCAGGCCTCCTTGTTGCCTTGAGTTCTCCATCTGTTGGAACACCCTGAAACCTACTGAAACCTATCCCCTTTGTACTCATCAATGACAAACTTTCTTTATTCATCTTAAATGAGGCATTCGATACCATAGAATACTTTCTTTGACCCTCCATCCTTCTTTGGGTTAGGTACCCTGTCCCATGTACCTGTGATACTTAACATGGACCGTATTACATAATTCTTTATCTATCCCTCTTTCCCAGTTCACACTAAGAGTTCTTTGAGATAGTCATGTCTTGTTCTCCTCAGTGTCTGTCTCTTCGAGGGTCATAAATGTCTGTGAAGTGAGGGACATTAAAACCCAATATGAAGATAATATCTTAAACCCTGGAGAGAAAAAAAAAAATGTCAGAGCAGTGAGTGCCAGCAATGCAGCTTCTCCAGGACAGAGTGACTAGAGTCTAGGAAACAGTAGTGTAGAGAGTTTTCAAATTGAGAGGAAGTTACTCAGAACCAGGAGAGAACTGAAAAAAAGAGGGAAAAAGGGTGAATTGATAGGGAAGAAATAAAGGAGAGAGAGGATGCCTTGCATACTCCACTGCCAGAGTCTGCCTAGCCACCAGCAGGGAGCCAAAGTGAAATTACAAATTTTCACTAATGGAACTGTACAACCACATCAGGATTGAGAGATTCAGTAGCAGTTGGAACTGGCCAGAAAAACATAAAATACTGCTTCTAGAGTGGCTTCCCCAGTAAACAGTGGGTGAGTGACCCTGGGATGGGGAAGAGCTGGCGGGGATGTCACTGCAGGGAAAACTCAGTGCTGGAACCTGGGTCCCAGGCGGCCCATTGGCTCCAAGCTATGCTCTGTGCTGCCAAGTTCCTGGAGTGGGTGGGTGAAGGACAGCCAGGGAGAGAGCTGGCAGCTGGAAAGCCAGGGAGTGCCACTGAGGTACTGGGACTGGTGAGCATGGACCCAGCTCCTGTGGTTGGGCCAGGTTCAGCCTGAGTCACACGGGTCCGGAAGCTCACTTTGGCACCTGGGTTCAGCGGGCGCGGAAGCAGGTGCCCAGCACCATTCTGGGGTGGACTGCTACCTTAGACTTCCAGCGTGAGGAGAGAGGGAGGCTTGGGCTCTGCTCCTTAATCCGAGGCAGGCAAAAAGAGCCAGGCATCCAAAACAATAGAAAACTTGCTTTTATTATTTTTTATTGTATTGTTTTATTTATAATTTTTTTCTTCTTTCACTGTTTTCCTCCTCCTGCTCATTTTCCCCAAAATTTTCTTGCATTGTTTTCCCCTTTTGTTTTTAATGAGTGTGTGTGTTTGTGTGTGTGTGTGCGTGTGTGTGTGCACGCTTCTCTTCCTCTTACCTTTTTTTTCAATATAGTTTATAGAGGGTAAGGGAATTCTGGGTCCCTTTATAACCCTCCTATTTTTATCCATATCTTTTCACCTAACTTCTTCCTCCGGTTTTTTATTCTTTCTCAAATTTATTTTCTTTCTTCTCACCCTTTTGTTTTCCGTTAACCTTTTCTCTAATCTTTTTATCAATCATAGAGTCTTTTTCCATCCCCATTTCTCACTACCGATTCTGTACCCAGTTTCCTCTGTTATCCTCATCTTGATAGAGAACATATCTTTGCCATCATAAGGATCCTTTGCCCCCCTCCTTGTTCCTCCTTCCCATACCGCATAACAGAGGACTTTAAAAATTTCTTTCGGTCTTCCCCACCCGCCTCAGGCATTACTCCATCCCCAATGCCCTGGACTGTAAATAAATGACTCCACAAAATCTCTGCTGCATGCTGCTGTTCACCATCAGAGGAGACATAGCTATTGCATTGAGTGCATCAATTGGTGTTAATACTTGAGCCGTTACGATGCTTTCACTGTAACTGTGGATTTCTTTTCCAGGCTAAAGGGAGGCCCAAAACATGGTCTCATGGTATGCTATTTTTCAGCTTGCCCTGATAGATACCACTGTCATGGATGAGCTGGTTACAGCTGTAGCTGATCTGATTGCACAGGAATAATCTTGATTCAATTTCATGCTAGTGAATCTGTCTGCCAAATCCACCATCCTTAGTGTCTGACCCTCCTAATCCAACCACCTCCCATTTTCCTCATCCCACCTCACCTCATTCCAGAACAACTACAAATAATAAACTGTCACAGTGTGGATGGAGGATAGACCAAGGGCGGGGGATGTATCCGCAAGGTCTGTAGTACAGAAGTGCTGTAAGATTGAATCTGTGGATGCCATTATAACTAGAAGTAATTCTTTCAGCAAAACATAGGGACAGAGTCTAAATTATTTGCAGTAAATAACAGAAGGAGTATGTAAAGGACACACCAAGCTGGGGAGGCAGTATTCTGCTACAAATATCCATGTAAGCCACAAAATCAACTCACTTCTCTAGTTTTCAACCTGCAGTAACCCCCAAAATGATCTATATCGATATCTATATCTGTCCATCCAGATACACATAAGAGCATGGAGAAGCAAGGAAACAGAAGGGCCCCGAATTCTCGTAACTCTCCCAAGGCAGAGTAAGGGGTCACAAAGGGAGAAGAAAACAAACACCAGGTAACAGAAATCTATGAAAAGTTCATGGAGGGGATGAAGAAAATAGATGAATTCAAAGAAGAAATGAACCAAAAGTTCACAGAAATTTCACTCAGTATGTCCATGGTAAATTTTGGGAAAATAGCTAAAAAAACTTGATGAGCAACTAAAACAATTTAAATTTGAATGACAAATTCAACAAAGATATGGAATTATTGAAAAGATGTCAGACACAAATACCTGAAGTAATAAACCATATAGAATTCATAAATTGCAGAAATGACTACTAAGAAGACAGAATGTCTGATATTGAGGACAAAATAGTGAATTATGATAAGAGCTCAAAGAATACAAAAAGAAAATAGAACAAGACAAGATTATGCTGCAACTACTAGATGACAATAAAAAGACTAAGGCTGATTGGAGTCAGAGAAATACTAGAAGATAGCACAGATGGATTTACTAACATGTTTATAGAAATCTTACAAGAAAATTTCCCAAATATAAGAAAAAGTTTAAAATGCAAGTAAGCAATGCTTATAGAACACCAGACAATTATGACGGAGAAAGAAGCTCTCAAAGGCATATCCTTATTAAATTACCAGATATCCAGCAAAAAAAACAAACCCCAGAATTTTAAAAGCATCCAGAGAAAAACAAAAAATAACCTATAAAAGGAAACTAATTAGAATCATACCAGACTTCTCAACACAAAAGTATTGCAAGCCCTAAGAGCAAATAACTTCCAACCCAGATTAACTTATCCAGCAAAGCTATCCTTCAAAATAAATGGATAAATAAGACATGTCCATGAAAAATACCAGCTCAAAAGATATATGAGTACTAAATCAGCTCTTGAAAAAATACTTAAGAATAATCTTGACAAAAATAACAAAATGGACACAGCCAAACACACAGAGGAAACTAGTGAGGTCAATGGATAAACAGCAACACAAAGTGTCAGGAAAAAAAGAAAAAAGAATTCACCAACAGATTAAGAAGACAATGACAGTAAATAACCAAAACATCTCAGTAAGATTGCTTAAATTTTATGGCCTCAAGTCTCCAATTAAAAGACACAGTTTGGCAAACATAAAAAAACCAGAATCCAACATTTTGTTGCATTCAAGAAACTCATCTAATCACAAAAGATATTCATGGGTTAAAAATTAAAGGATGGAAAACAACATTTCATGCTCCAGGACCCTGAAAACAAACAGGGGTAGCAACTGTAATATCAAACATGGTAAACTTCAAGCTAAAACTTATTAGAAGAGACAAAGAAAGTCACTAGGAATTAACCTAATAAATGCAGTGAAAACTACAAAGAAGACTACAGTACTGAGAAGGAGATTGAAGAGGACATCAGAAAATGGGAAGATGTCCCTTGCTCCTGGATAAGCAGAACCAGTATTGTCAAAATGGCCATATTTCCAGAACTGTTATACAGATTCAATGCAGTCTAAATCAAATTACCAACAACGTACTTTACAGATATAGAGAAAACAATCCTAAAATTCATATGGAGCCAGAAGAGACCCAAAATAGCAAAAGCAATTTTGGGCAACAGGAGCAAAGCAGAGGGAATAGCAATACCTGACTTCAACCTATACTACAAAGTAATAGTGATAAAAATGGCATGGTACTGGAACAAAAACAGATATGTGGATCAATGGAACAGAATTGAGAATACAGAAACTGCCCCAGACACATTCAATTACAGTATTTGATCTCTGACAAAGGGGCCAGCAACATATGTTAGAGGAAAGATAGCCTATTCAACAAGTGGTGCTGGGAAAACTGACTATCTGCAGAAGATTTAAACTGGACCCAGGGACGGGGATTTAGCTCAGTGGTTCTGCCACCTGCCTCACAAGCACAAGGACATGAGTTCGATCCCTGGTACCAAAAATAAATAAATAAAAAATAAACTGGACCTTATCACCACATACTAAATTAAAATCAAAAGGGTTCAAAGATCTAAACATTAAAACAGAAACATTGAACCTACTAGAAGATAAAAATAGATAAAACACTTGAAGACATAGGTGTAGGAAAGGATTTTCTAAACAGAATCTCAGTTCCACACAAAAAAAAGAAGCAAGAATCAATAAATAGGATTATAGCAGACTAAAAAGCTTCTATGAAGAAAAACAATCAGAGTGAAAGACAACCTACATAATGGGAAAAAAATTTTTCCAGCTACTTCTCAACAGAAGACTAATATCTAGAATATACAAAGAACTCAAAAAATTAAACCACCTAAAATTAAAGACCTAGCCAAGAAATGGGCAAGAGGAATGAACAGATACTTCACAGAGGAAGAAATACAAATGATTGACAAATATACGAAAAAATGTTCAACACCACTGGCCATTAGAGAAATACAAATTACAGTGATACATGCACAACAGTGTTTATAAGTCATATTCAATTTCCTCTTAAAAATATGAATCTAGTGTAACTCTGCGGAATGTTATTTTAGTTTACTCCTTTTAAGAACTCTTACTAAAAGATTAAACCTAAGTACTACCTTTCAACTTTAAAATAACTATTATCACTTTTTAAAATAATAAAAATGAGGGGCTGGAGATTTAGCTCAGTGATTCCACCACCTGCCTCGCAAACACAAGGTCCTGAGTTCGATCTCCGGTACAAACAAAAAAATTGTCTGGGATTCTACAGTCATAGTATTGCAGAGCTTGAGGGATGCAAGCATCCTCTAGCTCAACCCAGATCTTTTCATGGTTCAGATAGCTGAGGTCTGCAGAACACAGGGATGTTTGGCCCAGGCAGCTTAGGAGGAAAGTTCTGTTTCACATCTACAGGAGTCTCAAAGTGAGGATCCGAAATTTTCACAGAAGTATGTCAGAAGTGGGGATCATATTAGAGGAACCCAGGAGGATTTGAAAAGTGCTTTTTCTGTGTTTTTAAATTTATCTTTTTGTAAAATAGGGACTTTCTTTCCTTCAAATAACATCCCCCCCTCAATTCTTTTAAAGAAAGATGTCAACACTAGAAAAAAAATGAAAGAATAATACAATGAACACTCATGTACTCCTGGCCAATTGTTAATATTTTATGATACACATACACACACCAACACAGACACACACACACACTTTCTCTTTACCTAAAGTCGGCTGTGGAAATCATGATATCTTGCTAAGTGTTTTACCTCCTCAGAACCAGAGTATTCTCCTACATCTCCATAACCCCATATCACTCCTAACAAAGTTTACTTTATTGCTGTGACATTATTCAATATAGCATGTATATTCAAATGTCTTTGTGTGTCTCCAGGATGGCCTTTCTGGTTTCTCTTTTTAATCCAGGGATAAATTAAGCATCCTGCATGGCATTTGTTTATTATTTCTCTTTATTCGTCTTTAAATTATAACACTCCCAGTATCTTTTATTTTTGTCTCTGACACTGACATTTTTTAAGTGTCCAAGCTAGTTATCTTGTAGAATGTCCTACAGTTTGGATTTGTGTTCTAGATATGTCATAATTAGATTTGGACGTTTTGGCAGGAAAACTACTTCACTGAAACCTCATACACTGCTGGTGGTGTGATGGTGCCTCTCATGTGTCACCCTGACTGAGCTAAGGGATGCCCAGATGGCTGGGGAGACAGGACTTGTGGGTATGTCTGTGAGGGTGTTTCTTGGGGAGACTAACATTTAAATTGGCAGAGTGGGTAAAACAAAGATTGCTTTCATTAGCTTGAGTGGGAATCTTCCAGCGTACTGAGGGCCTGAAGGTAACAGAAAGATGGAAGAGGGTGAATGTGCTTTGAGCTGGGACGTTCCTCTTCTCTTGCTCTCAAACACGGGTGCTCTTTGTTGTTGAGCTTTCAGCCTCAGAACAGGATTTACACCATCAACTCCTTAATTCTCAGATCTCTGGACTCAAGTTATACTGATTGCTTTGCTGGACTGTAGTTTTCAGGCAGCAGATTGTGAGACTTCTTGACCTTCATACCCATGTGGGCCAGTCCCTGTAACAAGTCTATCTGTCTGCCCACCTTTCTCTCTCTCTCTCTCCTTCCTTCCTTCCTTCCTTCCTTCTTTCCTTATTGGTTCTGCTGCTTTGGAGTACCCTGAAAAATATCGGTAGGAATATAAAATGGTACAGTGAGGTTGAAATCCAGTCTGGTAGTTACTCACAGAGTCCCATGAGTCCCAGCAATTCCTCTCCTAGGTATATATGCCTAAGAGAACTGAAGACATGTTCATGCTAAAGTAAATAAATGTTTGCAGCAACATTATTCATAATAATACAAAAAGAAGAAACAGCCTAAATATCCATCAACTGATGAATGGATATAGAAAGTGCAGTATGGGCCAGGGATTTAGCTCAGTGGTTCCCCCGCCTGCCTGGCAAGTGTAAGGACCCGAGTTCGATCCCTGGTACCAAAAAAAAAAAAAAGAAAGAAAGAAAAGAAAAAAATGGAAGTGCAATATGCCCATATACTAGAACATTATGTGATAATAAACATGCTGATACCTGCTACAACATGCAGAGACTTCAAAACTATGTTAAATGACAGAAACTAGTCCCCAAAACACTAATATTGCATAGTTTAATTTATATGATATTGCCACAGTAAGTAAATGCAGAGAAACAGAAATGAGATGCATGTTTGTCCAGATGGGAGTTGGGGGAAGAGGGAGGTAACTGTCAGTGGGAATATGGTTTCTTGACTTGCTCTGTTTCCAACCTGGGCCAGTTCACCCCTTCTTAGGCAACCTGGTGGCCCCCCCTACTCCTGGGAGGTCACCATATTGATGCTGAACTTAGTGCGGACACCTGATTGGCATAGCGCACTGCAGCCCAGAACTCCTGGTTTCAAGCGATCCTCCCACCTCAGCCTCCCGAGTATCTGGGACTACAGGTGTGTGCCACCACGCCTGGCGGGAATATGGTTTCTTATGGGGAAGATGAAAATGTTTTTAAAATTATTGTAATGGTTGCATAGCTCTTTGAGTATATAAACATCAGTGAATCACACTATAAAAATTGTAAGAGGTATACATTTGCAAGTAAATCACATCTCAGTAAACTGTTGTTAGATAATAAATACCACTACATAGTACTGTGTCCTTCCCACTGGGTGCTTTAAGAAGCACTTAGTGCCAGTTTGTCTCTCCATTGTTTATGCAAAGCTTTGATCACTTGAGAAAGGTGATTTCCACCAGATCTTGCTGTTGTAAAATTACCTGTGCTTTGTGACTAATAAGTAATATGTAGGGTAGTGTTTCCCATGGTGTGGATATCCTATTCCCCACTCATTAGCATCCATTGATTATCTTTGCCAAATTGCATAGATGGGTGAAAAATGGTAATTTTTTAAATAGGCAGATTTTGTATATTCAGCAGATGGCAATTTTCTCTAAGGTATATATGCCTTCTCTCCTTTTTGAAAAATTCAAAAGGCCTGGAAAAATTAAACATAGAATATGTTTGGATGTACACCCAAAAGAGTTTGGAAGCAAAGACTCAAACAGATATTTGTGACATTCATATGTATAGCAGCATTATTCACAGCAGCCAAATGGTGGGAACAATTCACATGTCCATTGGCAGATGGATAAACAAAATGTAGTGTATCCCTATAATGGAATTTATTCCACCTTAAGAAGAAATAAAAACCTAACACATGCTACAGCAAGAATGAATCTTGAAAATATTATGCCAACTGAAATAAGCCAGACACCAAAAGGATAAATACTGTTCTATGATTCCCCTTATATAAAGTACCTAGAGGAGTTAAATTCACAGAGAGAGAAGGGAGAACAGTGACTGTCCGTGAGTAGGGATGGAGGATGGGTAGCTGTCATTCATGAAAGGGTACAGAGTTTCAGTTTGCATGATGAAAAGTTCTGGACATGGGTGATGGCCATAGCTGTCCAACAGTGTGAATGGATTTAACATTGCTACACTTTAAACTAGAAATACCTAAAGTGGTGAATATCGTGCTAGGTATTCTTATGGCAAGGAAATCTCACCAGGTTCTTATTTATTCCTTCTTATTTCAGTACATCATCATACTTCCTCTTTTTGATTGTGGAGATGGGCCAGGGGGTGTCTGTGTCCCTTATTATTCTTCAGTTCTTGCTGTCTTGCCCATGCCGTTGCAGGCTGACTTGGATTCCCCCTCCCCAGTCTTGCGCGTGG
Source organism: Heterocephalus glaber (assembly GCF_053883595.1). Lineage (NCBI taxonomy): Eukaryota > Metazoa > Chordata > Mammalia > Rodentia > Bathyergidae > Heterocephalus > Heterocephalus glaber. The sequence goes on along the minus strand of NW_028258317.1, from coordinate 60,652,889 downwards.
CCGTTTTTCCTTGGAGGCCGGCTTCCTTCCGAGCGGAGGTCGGCACCCTCGACAGGGATGCTGAGTGAGCCCATTGCGACTTGGCTGTCCTGTGTTTCATGCCCTGCCTATGGATGGAGCTACTTACGCATGTGCACACACATACAGACACACACACACACACACACACACACACACACACACACACACACACACACACACACACAGACTTTTTTTTTTTTGGTCCCGAGGATCGAGCTCAGGACCTAGCGCTTGCCAGGCAGGCGTGGCGCCCTGCGTTCCATCCTGGCCCCAACACACACAGGCGTTTCAAGCAAGAGTCCCCAGTTTTAAGTCCAGCACCATCATTCTTTCCCCTGCTTCACCTCATCCCAGTCCCTGTTTACCTATTTCCTTCCGTAGTGAAAGCTGGATCACAAGAACACCACATATTTCTTGGTTTACTCGATCCTTCGTGAAGCAAAATAATTTCTGATTTACCTCACCAAAATCATGAGTCATTTTTAAACTAAGAGAATGAAATTCATATATTCTCTCTCTCTTTTTTTTTTTTTTTTTGGTACCGGGGATCAAACTCGGGTCCTTGCGCGTGCAATGCAGGCGGCGAAACCACCGAGCTCAATCCCCGGCCCTCTCATTCTTAACAGTGCTAAATGTATTTTCTGGGTACATTTTTCTTCTTAGAGAATAAAAAGGGTGGGTTTGAGGTATTGGTGGTGATTGTGACTGTAGTAGAGAATAAAAGTGAAAATGAAAGGAGAGATATGGGGGTGAGAGAGAGAGAGAAGATGGTACAAGCGGGGAAGAAGTGGACGATCTTCAACTCGAGAGAGAGAAAAGGAGAGGCTTTTCAACATTCGAAACTTTAATATAATGAAACTCACTGAATAAGAGTGAGAGTTGTAAAATAAAAATTAAGAAGGCAGGAGCCATTAAAAAAAGAATGTGGTTTTCTGATTACTGGAGGAATGTTTTATGTATTTACTTAAACAAGAAGTAGTACATAAGGTTAGACTCACAATAAAGGGAAGGACAGCTGTTTTTTTATGAATTCCGATAAGATTTTATCTTATTTGGTGGCTTTGATGGTGACATTTCTTCAATGCAGTGTTTGATCTAGTATACACACTCTAAATGGTTGTTCTGTAAAAATGAGGAATTGATTTATTTTTAAAAGGCTCCCTGCCTTTGGGAGAGAATTAAATATCTCTTTCAAGTTCGGGAAATAACTTCCTTTTGAGACCTAACCTCTGCTCACCTCGGTGGGCCATTTGGACCTTTGCATAGGAGTTGAGTAAACATATGGAGACAAGAAGTTCTTTTGCTTCATTGCTTAAACAAGCTGCTTTTCCCTGCCTTGAAGTAGTATATTCATATTTCTAAGAGAGATTGCAAGTCAGAAGCCACTGCAATACCCAGGAGCAGGAGTCCTGAATACTTAGGTGGTAGTTGTGGGGTGAAGATCTACTAGCTTTGTGACTGTCTTCAACTTCTTTGATTGAGAAAGGGAAGTAAGACCTGCTTGGTATCCCTTTTTGTTTAGAATGTGTGCTGTACACACTTCAAAACAAGATTTCAGATGATGTATAAGAAATGACACATCTCTAAGGGCCCTGATGTCAAGAGAAATGATTTGGAGTCATGGGATAGGTGGAGGAGGCCAGAAGCCCAAACTAGAAGTAGTTCTGAAGATGAGCACTAAGTTTGTGTTCTGACCTTTTGCTGTCCAGTATGGTAGCTGCTGCTCCATAGGGCTCTTAAGTCATTGAGATAGAGCTGGTTCAAATCAAGATTTGCTGTGAGTGTGATGCTCACACTAGATTTCAAAGATGTATAAATAAACGAAGTTAAAATGTCACAATATTTTACATTGAATACCTTTGGAAATGATGTTTGGAAATACTGAGTTAAAATATTTTATTAAAATAATTTTTCTTGATTCTTTTTAATGACTACTTGTAATACATTTTTAAATTTCACAAGTGGCTGTCCTCAGTTTTTATGAGGTAGTGTTGGTCTAACCTATTGTCATCTGAGGCAAAACAAACAGGAAATAAATTGGTTGTTAGCATGCGATGTGTTCCTCTAGAAATGTATCTTAAAGTTTTACACAATGGATTCAACTTGAGACAATAATGTTAAGTGAAATAAATGGACACACGAGCTTAAATATCACATGGTTTCTCTTATACAAGAAACTAAAAATATAAATAAATTCAATGCAAAATCAAAGATAATAGAAAACAGGAAGATAGATCTTTTGTACATGGGAAGAGGAAGAAGGGATGGATGGAGTGTGGCAGGAGGGAGCAGAAGGGAAAATGACAAAGCGTTGTGCACATGTACCAACTCCCCATGATGATTGTAATCATTATGTACTGTAAACATATACCAAGAAAAATGAAAATAAAAAGGAATTTTTAAAAAGACAAAAATAAGACAAACATGGTGGCCCCTTGCTATACCTGTAGTCCTTCCACTGCTTTGGAGAAACCACATCTTGGTTTATGTCCTTCTTTGTTATATCTGAAAATTTCTGACACGCAAAAAGCATGTGACACAGGATTTGCTAACTTATTCCTCATTGGTTCATTCATTCACCCATCCATTTTTTCACTTCCGTGAGATTTAGACACTGTGCTGCACCCTCAGAGTACAAAGACAGCTGTGACTCGCCCTGCCTTTTAGATCTCCCTCTGTGAGGAGATGGGGGAGAAGAGAGCCAGCCACGTCGACTTGTGATTTCCTACAGAGCACCATGAGCACTGGTCTGAAGCATGGGGCGAAATGTAATTAGGAAGGAAGAAAGGCAACTAATCCTTGGCTTGACTTTGGCATAATTCATAATTTGATTACTCATGCTATTTTTCAAAGAGGCTTGGCTGAGTTTATTTAAAGAGGTCAGAAGATAGCAAATACAAACACTGAAACAATTTTGTATTCAGCCCATGCTTCCAGAAGAGCTTCATTATAAATATGTATATATTCTTTCTTCATCTACTTATGCTCTCACATTTAGTCTGTTTACTAAACTATATCATTGGCCAGACTTATTATCTGTAACAGCAGGCATGGTTATTTATCAATGAATCCTGCCTTACCATGGTAAGTTGAAGGAAGCTTCCCCCTGATACTCCCACTTTGAACCCATCTAATTCTACATCTTCCCAGGCAAAGGTGAATACATGTGATCAGAAGTTTTGAGCCTTATCAAGTTGGAATTTTATGTTTCTCAGACTTCTAAAATCCATAGCTCAACAAAGTATGTGGTGTGGCCTTGGTTCTCAGATCCTATTTTTTGCAAGCTGTTTCTTTTGGTTGGGAACAGACTGAAAACTCAGGTATGGTTATGAGTCTTCTGAGGAGTGTTTTCCTCTTTAAGGATTTCTGCCTCTTAGCCCTTCCAAGAGAGCTCTGTGTGGTCTTAGGAGGTTGTCTTGCAAGCTGAAACTACAGAAAGCAGCTTCCTTGTGAAAGTCTCATGAAATGAAGATCTGATTTCTATAGTTCTGAGCAAGTGATCAAATATTTAAGATTTAAATGACATTTTTTTTTTTTTGGTACTGGGGATCGAACTTGGGTCCTTGTGCTTGCGCAGCAGGTAGCGAAACCACTGAGCTAAATCCCTGGCCCCTAAGACTTAAATGACAATGTTTACAGGGCCTTTGCAAAGAATTTCTGATGGAAGGTAGTGAAAAAGATTTACTTCCATTAGTCATGGCTTAGATTGGCTATGATGGGAATTGTTTCAATTCCCGCTTCACTGATGGAAACTTAACAAAAGACGGTAATAAAAACTTGTTCTGATCGGTCATTTAGGGCCAGATAAGAGGAGAGGTGATAGGAACTGGAGGTCACTTTCTATGCTTGTTTTTATTCACATCCCATCTGCCACTTTTCTGCCTTGGAATCCTGATATTTTTGGCCTGTGTGGGATGTAAAGGTCTTCATTTATTTACTCAGTGAAGTCAGGTATTACTTGTATTTCCATAGAACATATTTTAGAAACCAATATAAGCAAATAGTTCACATTCAGAGGAATGGGGAAGTAGAGAGGAACATTAACATCACACATATTCTAAAATCATTTTAATGTAGTGATATCCTTTTTATTTCAATGGGAATTACAGTGGACCCTCAAGTTATGACCAGCCTGACATATGAACAACTTGGGTTATGACCAGAAATTTAATTTTACCTTAAGAACAAAGTCTTGAGTCATGACCCAAATGCTGGCTGCTTGTGCTTCTAGACGGTCGCAGATACAGATTTAACCCTTGAGGAGTTCTGGAAGGAACATTACGACACCCTTTCCTGTGTGGGGTTAATTGAGAAATTCTGGGCCAGTGTCTCTCTAAGGACACTGAGATCTGCCTGTGTACAGGAGAGAGACTTTGAAGGCTGTGTAGAGGAGCCTGAGCCTTCAACTGACCAACCTGAGTTACAACCAGCCCTCACACACAAACAAATTGAGTTCGTAAGTCAAGAGTTCACTGTACAGTTGAAATTTTGAAATAATTGATGTTTGTATATCCCTGGTTTATTCACTGTGAAAGCTTTTATTGGGTCCTGCCCCATCTAGGATCCCTACTTTTCCATCTTTATCTCTCCCTAAAATGGCTTGAGATTTAATTGTGAGGGCAGGTGTTCATCACAGTGGGCACAGTAGATTCATCCATGAGGACTGGTATCAGAACAAGTCATATATTTGATCTCTAAAAAGAAAAGGGGAAAGCGCAAGTTTGATCTCTGGTACCAAAAAAAAAAAGAAAGAAAGAAAAGGGGATGCCCACTTCCAGAAAGATGGAGTAGACGTAATTTTCTCTATCCCTCCACTTAAATGCAACTAAGTTTTAGACATTATATATAACACAAACTTAAGCCTCTGAGATGTGGGGAGCATAAGGATGCGTACAATATAGGTGGAAATGATACCATTCTCATTTCTTTGCAGTATGGTCAGAAGCTTTTAAAAAATATATACATATATTTTAAATACTGAAGTATAATTTCCAAAACGTTAATAGTGGTCATCTCTGGTATAGGTGAAGTTTTCCCGTTTCTTAATCATTCTTCTGGTATTTTCCAGGGTTTTACAATGAACTTTTATAATAATTAAAAAGGAAATAAGCTTTTGAAATCAGGAAAGATTACAAATGTTACTTAAAAGAGCAGCAGTTTGAAGGAGATGCTTAGAGGTGTGAAGGCCAAAGGGCTTTGGGTAGCCACATGGCTAAATGATTTAACCTGTCCTTAACTTCATCTAATGTTTCCAGTATGTTTGTGGAATTCCCCCACAGAGTAACATGTTGCCTATTGTTCTCCTTAATCTGGAGCACTCTTGGCATTTGGTTCTCCCACATCATGTCAAAGTGTCAAAAAATTCCACTCGTAATTCTTCACAGCTGTTAGCATTTCTCAACCATTGTGTGGATTTTGCCCGATACATTTGTGCCTGGGAACCTTTATAGAATAAAGAGAGGGAGGAGTACCCAGGCAGCCATCCACCTACCTGGGGATTGTTTTCTCATGATGTCACCTAAGGACCCACATCTGACAAAACCAGCAGGGCCAGAGAGGCCTGTCAGTTGCCCTGAGCTTGGTCATATTCTGTGGAAAAGCCAAGTTCATGGCACCCCTCAGTGTGGGGAAATCCAGGATCTGAGGCCAAAATCAAGCCTGTTTTAATATGATGATATTTCTAGCCATGAGATATAAATCAAAACTATGATTTTAAAGATGCCAGGCATCAAGCTAAGCACTTATATGTACAATGAATCAAACAATCCCTGCCCCTAAGAGGTAGTAGGACTCATCCATCCCTCATTATATTACATACTGCACACCTACTGTGGGCCCACACTTACTCAAGGTATGTTGCTGGATTAGTGGATAAAAAGACTTACATACATTGCTGCCCTAATGCAGCATGTTTTCATCAGATTAATTTACAAATGAGAAATCAGAAGCCAAGAGGTTAAATAATTTGTCGCAACACGTAAATAATAGTACTTGGGTTTGACCCCAGATGGCCAAATTTCAGAGGCTGAGAACCTAATCACCATCATATGAGCATTTCTAGGTCAGTTATAAAAACACTAACACTAAGGTGGGGTGGTTCTGGCTACTAATGCCATTGACGCTAATTTGGGTTATCAAGTGAGAATTACACCTGCTAGTTGCTTGTATGTTTTAGATATGATAAAATAAATATGTGTGTAAATATGTTAGGTCATAAATGTGTTTATGATTAGTTGAGATTCTTTAGTATTTATAGAACATGTATTACGTAACAGGGCTACTCTTAGATCACAGGTTATGAAGCATATTATATTAAGTGAAATAAGCCAGGAACAGAAAGACAAATACTGCATGTTGTCACTTATATGCAGAATATAAAAAAGTTTCTAGAAGTAGAGAGTTGAGGGTAGGGGAGGAGGGATAGAAGGAGATCAGATAAAGGTACCAAAATACAGTTATGTAGAAGGAATAAGTTTAAGTATTTTATAGCACAGTGGGGGCAATTATAGTTTATAGCACCTTGTCATCCATTTTATAAGGAACTACAAGAGAAGAGTTTGAAGATTACCCAAACCAAGAGATAACAGATGTTTAAGGAGAAGGAGATGAAAATTATTTTGATTTGATCATCACACGGTATTTGTTTATCAGATTATCACACTGTACCCCGTAAACATGTGCAGCGTGTGTCAACTTTTAAAGTTCTCAATTCAGTCAGGAAGGCAAGTAAGTCAGTGATTATTAGCTATCTGTCCAGTGTTCTAACAGGGAAGGTCAAGGTGCCAAGGAGGTGTCCTGAAGGCTCAAGGACTTCCCTTGTGGGACTACAGCTCAGGAGGTTGTGTCTTTGTTCTACCAGCAAGGTGAGGGCTCGGTGAGGCCGAGTTCTGTCTGCAGTCACACTGCGAGGACGGGAGGGGCTGGGGTCGCCTCAGCCTCCCGAGAAGCGCAGTTTCTGGGGTGTCCACTTCAGGTCCAGAGCGATCTCTCCATGAGTAGAGGAGCCAGAGGGTGGTTCACACCTTGTTCTTACTTCTGTCTATCCCTCAGTTTCCAAGATCTCTAGAAAAGTCTGGAGTTAGACACTAGGCCAACAGGTTTCTGTCATTCCTGCCTTTCATCCAAGCGGAGTCCTGGAGGACTCTTCGAAGGCTCCCAGGAAAGAGTGAAGGGCCTATGAGCAGCCTCTGTCACGGAGGGGGAATGAACAGAAGACAGATTCCAAATTAGAAACCTGGATGACCCTTTGGGGAAGGGTCTGGAAAGAAGGAATATAAAGTGGATAGCTATTAGGAGGCTTCCAAGTGATATTAAGACCAAAAGCAAATACTATATAATGGTATAGAATACAGAAGCACTTGTTACATTTTTCTGTGTACCTTTTTCTTTGCTGGAAAACACAAAACATACTCAGAATAGGGCATAAAATTTGATTAATCCCAACTCACTGTAAGCACTTTACTGATTTTCAATAACCTTGACCTTTCCTGAAAAGGTACATTGTTACTATAAGGCCTAGTTTAAATATCACTTCCTCCACGAAAATGTCTCCGATTCCCTCTCCGGCTGCAAGGATATGCTGAGGAATTCCTACCCTGAAAATGTGTACCACCTCCTGGGTAGATCTGGGTCACAGCTCTGCTACCCCCCTGTTGTGTTCACTTCTGTGCCCAGCAGTCCCCAGCCCATGGCTGTGCAGTGACAGGAGCTCTGCCAGTGTCTTCTGAGCGGAAAAACAGAGTCTGACACAGAGGTGGAAATCAGTTGGTGGGCAGCCTGAGCTCTGAGAGTTTCACATTTTACTTTTTGGGCTGGTCACTATGGCTGGCTGTTGTGTCAAATATAAAATCACAGAAGGAAAATGTACGAAGAACCCCATCCCAACACAGCAGCGAGCTCAGAGGAATGACTGCAGCCAAAGGAAAATCTCTCCCCGTTCTGATAGCTGTTCCTCTTTCCTAGCCATGAAGGCACTTATGAACATCCAGTGAATTTATCTTGTCCTTAAAATTTAATGTGTTGGGGCTCTAAGTTCACAGGGAATTAGTTCTACAGCAAAGCTCTTCTGGAAGAGACTTAGTAGAAATAGGTTTAAGTGTCTTATGTCCTGGGAAATCTTGGTCCTTGGACCTATGCCTTAGATGAATCAAGGTGAAAGTTGCCTACGCACTGTTCATACCTTTCCCTGTGTGGACAGATTATGTACAAGTTTCCTAAAAGACAGCTGTTTCAGAAACAGTACTTTTCCTCTATCATGATTTGAAATGTCCATTTTTGCCAAAAGAAGGAAAAACAATAAATTCCTTCCCTACTTACTCATCTTCAGGGGATACAGTAAAAAATCCTAAGGAGTCAGTTTAGACATGCTACCACCCCCAGATCATTTCCCAGTGCAGAACACATCACGGACATCATTCCTGGTTGTTTTGGGACCTGTTCCTTGTAGATCAAGTCCAGGCCCTGCCTGGGATCATTCACATTCCCTATTCCTTTCACAAAACAACTTCTCTGGGAAGAAAACTGGCCAATTAAGAAGCATAATTTCTACAAGTAGCCCTTATTTTTTTTGTTTGGCTAAGTCATCTCAGAACTACTTCTTTTTAAAGAGACAAATCCCTTGTGTACACTTTATCCTTTGTATTTGCTTGCTTCCTTCAAACTATCTCCTGTAGTGGATTTCTTAGTGCCTAAAGGCATAGAATATCCTGTTTTTAAAAAATCTATTATGAAATATTTTATGTCACAGACTATAGAGAATATAATAAATACATTTGTACCCACCACTCAGTTTTGTCAAAACCATTTATCCATAATTGCAATATAGTCAGGGTAGGTATGTTAGCTATTGTAACAAAGAGCCCCCAGATCTTAGGAGGTTATATTTCAGGTTTCTTTGAAAGAGATACTTGTTTTTGTTTTTATTTTTTTCCCAATCCTCTAAAGAGTCACTGTGTAGCAACCTGGGTTCCTACATAATTCTTTTAATCTAATTTTGAACCAGATCTTCTTGTGTTCTCTCAACAAATAATGTGAGAGTTTCCAGTATTTATAAAACTCTTTGCATATTTGAAGGCCCTTTCTTTTTTCTTTGGTTTTCAACTTTAAGTTCAATACTATCCGTTCCTTGTAGATATGAATTTCTAATGCTCTTAAAAGGATTTCCCAAAGTGTGTACCTCAAATGAATTTAATTAAATGTTAAATCTAAAATGGTCAAATATATTTGAGAAAAAAGCAATATGAGACAGAATAAAACTGGTTTCTTTTCTGAAATCATCTCACCTAATAAGCAAACATGCTTTGTGACTCTGGAAAGAAGCTCTGCAATTTCCCAAATAATTTTGATCATGGAATTTTCCTACAGAAAAGCAGGGTTGGTAGGAGGTTCTGAGGAAAACATTTATGATTATATAAATACTGTCCACAGTTGGGCCTTTTTTTTTTCTTACCATGATTGCATTCTCTTTTTGAACATATTTAAATTAATTTCCAGAACATTATTGTTTTGTGCCTATCATTAGTTCATTCCTAAATTTTAGGCAGAATTGTAAAATTTCTCCTAATATGATAGGAAAAACTGTATAATATAAATTCTGTTTTACTTCTTTGTATACATTTTACTTCAAGCCCATTACCCTTTTCATCCAAGCTGGGTTCATAGGTCTCTTGGTCAACTGCAACCTCTAATCATGAGATTTTCCTTTACTTCTTCACTGAGTTCCGCTTTTTCTTCTTTCTAATTCATTTTGTATTTGCCTGGAGTACATCTTTCAATAGCCTCCTAAGAAAAGGGTCATGAGAGAAAGTCTCTTTTGCACCTTTGAACAAAGATTTGTCTTTATTCTACCCTTATACTTGATCAATATTGGTCTGTATATTGAATTTTATGTTGAAAGTCATTCTTATTTTAAAGACATTATTACTCAATTGTCTTCTAGTTTGCATTTGTTTTTGAAAAGTCATATGCCATTCTGATTCTTTATTCTTTAGATATGATCTTCTTTCCCCCAAAAATGTAATATCTTGCATTCATCCTTGATGTTATTGATGTGAATATTTCCATTAATTGTGTTGGGTCCTGCAGAGCCTTTCAGTCAGAAGCTGCATGTGTTTTAGTTCTGGAAATTTTTCTATAACAACCCTTTGGAAACCTCTTTTTCAGTTTTCTCTCTTCTTGCTTTTTAAACTCCAGATTTACCCAGATATTAAACAGCCTGGATGATTCTCTAATTTTCTTTTTATTCCTAATTTTTACATCTTTTTAAAAAAAAATCTATACCTGGGGGAATTTCTTCAATTTTCTCTACCTTTCTATTGCATGTTTAAACATTCTTTGTTCTCCAAATATTTGTTTAAAGTATCTCATTCTTAGTCCAAAGATTTTTTTCAGATTCTGGAAGAGATTGACTATTGTAAGATTTCATAAAATTGTTCTGTTCTCTGCTTCATCTCTGATTCTCCAAAATGGCTTCCTTTTTTTAATCTTTCTGTTTTATATTGGAGGTTGTCTTCAGCTGCCTTTTAACCTTCATTGTTTCTTTTTTTCTCTTAAGATTGAAGCCCTCTTTTATGACTGGAGGTTCTGTGGTACGGGTAGATTACCAGATGGTGGCCTATTTTGTTATGGAACTTCAAATGCTTGCCATTGTAGGCCTTTTCTCTGCTTTGAGTGTTTTGTCAGAAAACAATGTCCTGATCCCACGTCTGGCTACCATATTCCAAGCAGGAAACTAGGCTGGAGAGTTCACCATTCAGTAAGTAGACTTTTACTTAACATACTTATTTTCAAGATATACCTTCCTTGTCATGGAAGCAAATTACTGAATTCTGACAAGATGATTGTGGAGGTTCAGACTCCAGGTGTGACTCAGACTTTACATTGGCCTTGAGGGACACTTCTCTTCTCAGTGGCTGTCAACCCAAGGGAACTCAGGGGTATTCTGAGGTCTGACTCCACTCACTTCTGTCTGCTTCAGGAGATACAAACTTTCAGCTTCATCCACTAAGTGTTTGGTGCTCACACACCTTCATCTGCTTTCCATTTCCCCCATTTTTTGTTATCTCTTCACATCTTCAGTGCATTTTGTTCTTTGGGATTTGTGGTATTTGCCTTAAAAAAACACTACATTCACTTTGGTAAGATTTTGGGAGAAGGGGTGTATGTTCAGGCTGCCACGTTTAAAGAGGAAATGTAGCCCACATTCTCACCACTCTTCCTCCTTGACGTAAGTGTCTTCCTTTGTGTACTGGATATTTCCGATCCAGATATGGGACTCCTCTGCACACCTGTGAACGTTATGACCCTCTGTGAATTATTGCAATCTACCTTCCATATGTGTGAGTTCTGCATCCTCAGAGTCAACCCATCAAGGGTGGAAAAGTCAAGGAAAAAGTTGCATCTCTACTGATCATGCACAGATTTTTTTCCCATCAGTATTTCCTAAATTGTATAATATAACCACTATTTTCATGGCATGTACATTGATTTAGTATTATAGATAATCTAGAGATGATATAAGAATACAAGAGGATGGCCCGGCATGGTGTCACATGCCTGAAGTCCCAGCACTTGGGAAGCTGAGATGGGAAGATTGCTGTGGGTTAGAGGCCAGCCTGAGCTACATATTGAACTCAAGGCCATATGAACACCATAGCAACACCTGACACCCTGTAACACAAAACAAAAACAAAAATACAGGAGGATGTGCATAGATTCCATGCAAATACTACACCATTTTATACAAGGGACTTGAGCACCCGTAGATTTTGATATGCAAGATGGTACCTAGAACCGGTCTCCTCCGGATACAGATACTGAGGGGTGACTCTGTTCTGGCTTTGTTCATTCAAAAGCCAGTTATGAGCCAGCTGCTTTGCTGTGTTGTATGAATTGCCCAGAGATGAACAAGACATCATTTCCTGCTCTCAAGCACCTCCTTCTCATTTACTACACATGGCAATGCCAGTCTACAGTATTCTGATATTCCATGCTATTTTGAAATCTTCAAACAGGCAATTGTGTTGGTGTAATTTTGTCATTTCACGATTGCAAAAAAGCTAAAGACTGAGTCATTTCCCCAGGAAGTTGGATGCTACATAAAGGGATAGATTCTTTCATTTCTGAAGAATTCTCCTGTTTAAGCCCTTCTTTTTTTTTTTTTAAATTCTTTTATTGGTACATTGTAGGTATACAACACAATTACATTTCTCACTGGGAATTGTACCTTTACATAATGCATCTTGGTTCTTATTTTTTCCCCATTCCTAGCCCTCCCTTCACGCCCTCCACCCTTCCCTATTTACAAAGACTTTATTTCCATTTTTTCCATTTCTCATCATTTTTCCTTTCTCTTCTTTCCTTTCCCCTGTCCCTCCCACTACCTCTACCCCTTTGGACCTTTTCCTCCTATTTTGCATTATCGATTATTCATTCTAATCATTGGTACATTTTAGGGATACAATATAATGACATTCATCATTGGAAATTTGCACCTTTACATAGTCTCTCTTGGTTCTTAGTTTTCACCCTTGCCCCGCCCTCCCTTCAACCCCTCTATTCCTCCCTATTTACAAAGATTTTATTCCTATTTTTCCATTTTCTCATATTAATCCCATTCCCTTCTATCCTTTCCCCTAGCCCTCCCACTTCCTTGCCCTTTACCCTTTTTCTTCCTATTTCACATTACCTATTATATATTTTAGTCCTTATTTATGCTTTCAGTTTCTCACACCAGAGAAACTATTTGGTATTTACACATGTGTGTCCTATTTATTTCACTTAAGAGTACTGCCTCAATGTGCATCCACTTAGCTATAAATGTCTCTAACTTCTCATTTTTTATGGCTGAGTAGTACTCCATTTTATAAAAAAAACACATTTTCTTTATCCAGTCTCTAGTTGATGGGCATTTGGGCTGTTTCCAAGTTTTAGCTATTACAAACTGTGCTGCTATGAACATGGGCGCACATATATCACTGTGGTATGATTCTTTTAATTCTTTGGGGAAGATCCCCAGCAGTGGAATAGCGGGGTCAAATGAGACTTGAGTCCTAGTTCTTTGAGGTATCTCCATAGTGATTTCCACAGTGGTTGCACCAGTCTACATTCCCACCAGCAGTGGAGCAGGGTTCCTCTTTCCCCACAGCCCTGCCAGCATTTCTTATTGGTTGATTTCATGATAGCAGCCATTCTTTCTGGAGTGAAATAGAATCTCAGCATTGTTTTCATTTGCATCTCTCAAATGACCAGTGATGTTGAACATTTTTTCATGTATTTATTTGCCATTTCTACTTCTTTGTCTGAGAAATGTCTGTTCATTTCAGATGCCCATTTTCAGATTGGGTCTTTAAATTTGGGAGGTCTGATCTTTTTAAGTTCTTTATAGATTCGAGATAGTAGACCTTTGTCTGAGGAAGAGCAGGTGAAGATTTTTTCCCACATTGTGGGTTGTCTCTTCACACTGCTGGTGGTTTCTCTTGCTGTGCAGAAGCCTTTTAATAAGAGATCCCATTTGTTGATTGTTTGTGCTAGTTCACGGACAACTGAGGTTTTGTTCATAAAATCTTTTCCTACACCGATGTCTTCAAGGGTTCTACCTAACCTCTGTTCCAACTGGTTCAGAGTTTCTATTTTAATATTTAGATCTTTAATCCATTTTGATTTTAGTTTAGTGCATGGTGAGAGATATAGGTCTAGTTTTAATCTTTGGCAAGTTGAAGCCCAGTTTTTCCAGCACCATTTATTAAAGAGGCTATCTTTCCTCCACTGAGGGTGTTTGGCTCCTTCATCGAAGATGAGATGTCTGAGTGTGTCTGGCGTTGTTTCTGCATCTTCTAATGTGTTCCACTGGTCCTCAGGTCTGTTTCTTTGCCAGTACCATGCTGTTTTTATCACAGTAGCTTTGTAGTAGAGTTGCAGGTTGGGGATTGTGATACCCCTGCCATGTCTCTGTTACCTAGAATTGCTTTTGCTATTCTGGGTCTCTTCTTGTTCCAAATCAATTTTTGGATTGTTTTCTCAAGGTCCATGAAGTTTGCTGCTGGGATCTCAATTGGAATTGCATTAAATCTACATAGCAGTTTTGGAAGTATGGCCATTTGCACTCTATTAATCCTTCCTACCCAGGAGCAGGGGATGTCTGTTCATTTTCTGCTATCATCTTCAATCTCTCTTTTCAGAGTGCCATAGTTTTCAGAGAAGAGGTCTTTGATTTCTTTCGTTAAGTTGATTCCTAGATATTTCAGTTTTTTGGATGCTATTGTGAAAGGAATTCTTTGCCCTATTTCTCTCTCAGTGAGTCTGTCATTGGTGAAGAGGAAAGCTATTGATTTTTGTGTGTTGATTTTGTAACCAGGTACTTGACTGAATTTGGTTATTAAGTCTAGGAGACTTTTGGTGGAGTTCTTGGGCCTTCTATATAGAGTACATGTCATCTGCAAATAATGACAATGTGACTTCTTCATTACCTATCTTTATTCCTTTTATTTCTTTCTCTTGTCTAATTGCCATGGCTAATGTTTCCTGAACTATATTGAACAAGAGTGGTGATAGTGGACATCCTTGTCTTGGTCCTGATTTTAGTGTGAAGGATTTCAGTTTTTGACCATTTAGTATGATATTGGCTGTTGGTTTTTCATAGATGGCTTCTATCAGTTTGAGGTAGAGACCATTTATTCCAATTTTTTGAAGGGTTTTTATCATAAATGCATGTTGGATTTTGTCAAATGCTTTTTCTGCATCTATGGAGATAATCATATGGTTTTTGTCCTTGGCTCTATTGATATAGTATATTACATTGATTGCTTTGCGTATATTGAACCATCCCTGCATCCCTGGGATGAATCCCACTTGGTCAGGGTGTATGATCTTCTTGATGATCTTCTGCATTCTGTTTGCCAATATCTTATAAAGGATTTTTGCGTCTATGTTCATTAGTGAGATTGGCCTATAGTTCTCTTTTTCGGTTGGGTCTTTCTCTGCTTTGGGGATCAAGGTGACGCTTGCTTCCAGGAATGAATTTGGGAGTATTGCATCCCTTTCAATTTCATTGAAGTTCAAACAGTAGTGGCAGAAGTCCCTCTCTAAATGTCTTGTAGAATTTAGCAGTGAAGCCATCAGGTCCTGGGCTTTTCTTAGTTGATAAGTTTTTGATTACATTTTCAATTTCATTGGTTGATATTGGTTGTTTAGAATTTTTATGTCTTCTTCGTTCAACTTTGCTTATTCATATGTATCTAGGAATCTGTCCATTTCTTCTGTGTTGTCCATCTTATTGGCGTATAGGTTCTGGAAGTCGGTATTGATGATCCTCTGGATTTCTTCTGGGTCTGTTGTAATTTCACCCTTTTCATTCCTAATTTCATGGATTTGGGCCTTTTCTTTCCTTTTTCTGATAAGGTTGGTTAAGGGTTTGTCAATTTTGTTGGTTCTTTCAAAGAACCAATTCTTGGCTTCATTGATTTTTTGTATCGTTCTCTTAGTCTCCATTGCATTGATTTCTCCTCCCATCTTTTTAATTTCCTCCCTTGTATGAGCTTTGGGGTTGTCCTGCTCTTCTTTCTCTAGAAGCTTAAGGTTTAGCATCAGATTGTTTAACTGGGCTCGTTCTGTTTTCCTAAGAATGCATATTCACTGCTATGAATTTCCCTCATAAGACTGCTTTCATTGTATCCCATAGATTCCAATATGTTGTACTGTCATTGTCATTTAATTGAAGGAACTGTCTGATTTCTTCTTTAATTTCCTCTGTGAACCATTGGTTATTCAGAAGTGTGTTGTTCAATTTCCATGTGTTTATGAAATTTTTTGAGTTTCTTTTGCTATGGATCTCCAATTTCATCACACTATGGTCTGATAATATACAGGGGATAACTTCAATTCCTTTGCACTTAGTTAAACATGTTCTATGTGTGAGTATGTGGTCTATTTTGGAGAATGACCCATGTGCAGCTGAGAAGAATGTGTATTCTGATTTTGTGGGGTGGAAGACTCTGTAAACATCTGTTAAGTTCATTTGTTCAAGAGTTTGATTGAGTTCTAGTATTTCGTTACTTATTTTTTGTCTAGTTGATCTATCTATTTGTGACCGTGGGGTGTTGAGTTCCCCCACTATAATTGTATTAGTGCAAATATGACTTTTCATGTCCGTTAGTATTTGTTTTATATAGTTGGGTGCACTAGTGTTTGGTGCATAGATATTTATGATTGTCATCTCTTCCTCTTGGATTCTTCCCTTTACAAGGATATAGTGTCCTTCTTCATCTCTCTTAATCAGTGTTGGTTTGAAATCTACTTGATCTGCCAAGAGGATAGCTACTCCTGCTTTTTTTCAGGTTCCTGTCTCATGGAGTATTGTTTTCCACCCTTCAACTTTCAGTCTATGAGTTTCCTTTTGAATTAAGTGTGTTTCCTGTATGGAGCATATTGTTGGATTTTGCTTCTTGACCCATTCTGCCAGTCTCTTTCTTTTGATTGGTGAATTGAGACCATTAACATTGATGGTTATAATTGAAACATATTGACTTGTCCTTGCCATGACGTTTTCTTTTTGTTGGGTTCTCCCCCTTTACATTTAATTTCTTGTCATGCCAGATGGGTTCATTTTGCTTTGCTTCCTGGGGTTGTGATCCTTAATGTCTGTTCCTAGGATATTGTGTCAAATTCTTTGGAGTGCTGGTTTGGTATTCACGAAGTTCCTAAGGTGTTCTTTGTCATGAAAGTATCTTATTTCTCCATCAAATTTGAAAGATAGTTTCGCAGGGTACATCAATCTGGGTTGGAGGCTGTTTTCTTTTAGGGCTTGGAATATGTCACTCCAAGCTCTCCTTGACTGAGGGCTTGTGTTGAGAAGTCTGCTGTGATTCTGATGGGCTTTCCTTTGTATGTGATTTGTTTCTTTTCTCTAACTGCTTGTAGAACTTTGTTCTTCTGTTGAGTTTCTGGAATCTTAACAATTATATCTCTATGTGTAGATTTTTTTTGGATCAAGGCTATTTGGAGTCCTATATGCCTCACTTATGTGTATGTCAAGTTCTTTTCCCCTGCTTGGGAAGTTTTCTGCCATCACTTCTGTGAGCAGTTTTTTTTATGTCATCTGCACTCTCTCCTGTTTCTTCATTGAGCCCAATCAGTCTTATGTTATTCTTCTTTGCATCATCTAGCAGCTGCTGGATTGCGTTCTCATGTTCCCTTAGAATTTTGAAACAATTTTTCTTTTCCTGGTCACTAATTGCAATCTTATCTTCTGTATCTGAAATTCTGTCCTCACATTGGCTCATTCTGCTGTGTAGACTTTCAATGGAGTTTTTCATGTCCTAGAAATCTATTTGGATCTGTTTTATGGATTCCATTTGTTTCTTATGTTGGGATTCCATCATGTTCCTGGGCTCCTCTCTAGATTTATTAATCATGTCTTGCACTAGGGGCACAATTTCTCCTGTTATCTGAGAAATTATTTCTGATTTCATTTTTTCCAGATCCCCTTTTGTTGCCAGTTCAGTGGGTCCAGGTGGTTGAGTATCAGAGTGTTCCATCTCATTTCCCTTTGTGGTTGCTGTAGGTGATCTGGAAGTCTGGTTTTGAGACTTATTGACATGTTTTCTCATTTCAACTGGGGCAGGGGGCTGTTAGTGCCTGCACGGATTACCTCCTCTGAGCTGGGAGAGGTGGGACAGAGGACACGAGCAGCGGGAGGGATGGAGGCCGGGAAGCCCCTTCCTCTGGACCAGGAGCAGTGGGATGGCAGCTCAGAAGCCCCTACCTCTGGGCCAGGAGTGGTGGGAGGGATTGTGGCCCAGAAGCTCCTTCCTCTGGGCCAGGAGCAGCAGAGCAGAAGGTGGCCCAAAAGCCCTTTCCTCTGGGCTAGGAGCTGCGGGAGGGATGGTGACTGGGAAGCCCCTTCCTCTGGACCAGGGGCAGTGGGACGGCGGCTCAGAAGCCCCTACCTCTGGGCCTGGAGCAGCGGTACTCAGTACTGTGGTCTGGTGGTCTGGTGTCCTCTGCGTCTTTGTAGTGTGGAACCAGGTGGCTGCCTGTCTGCAGCAGGGTGATTTGGCATCTTCCATGTGACTCGGAACCTCGGTAGGGCATGCACAGACCTGCCTGTCTGCGGCGGGCTGATTCTGTATGTTCCCTGAGACTTGGGACCTCGGTAGGGCGTGCACAGACCTGCCTGTCTGCAGCAGGGTGATTTGGCATGTTCTGTGCGACTCAGCCCGTTTAAGCCCTTCTAAAACAAGTTATTGTTATTTGAATTCCCATTTCCCAAATACATTAATTATAAGGTAGAGGCATCTCTACAAGTCTTCGTCATGTGCATTTCTGTTCTCAGAGATCCAAACTAAGACCCACTTAGGCCTGCCCCTGCTATGACCATGTCTGAAGATTTTAAGGGACCGAGAGGACATGCTTACCTAGAGTCAAGCACCCTTCTATCTCTGGGGACCTGAGCCCCTGCATCCATTTCCCAATCAACCCAGGCTCTTTTGGGGTTCTCTTATGTCTCTTCCAGACACACCTCGCACCAAAGGGCAGCACACATGACCCTTGGCCCATGGGCCTTGTACAGGGGCTGGGAGTGCGTGTCCTCTTAGCCCATTGTCCCCCAGGAACCCCTCTCAGCCCGAGCCTGTCCGTAAGAAGGTGCTCAAGGAGAACGCAGAGGAGTGGGGGCAGTCTGAGGGAAGGGAAGCAAGGAAGGAAGGAGGACCCAGCCCCGCTGTTAGCCCTGCCCCTAGCCCCACGTCCGCCCTACCGTGCTATTTTTCGGCAGACCAGAGCCTGAACCACACGTCTCCTGGACACATTTTAGGCCTGCAAAATGAATGTGTACCTCCAAGAACTATGGCTTTGCTTCCCTACTGCCATGACTAACCTCTGCCTAAGCCTTTCTACAACCTGGTCCTAGTGTACAAGTGCTCTTCATGAGAGCATCGTGTTTCTTCTTTATAAAAACCAAGATTGACCGTGGCTGTGATTATCAGTTGAGGAAATCTTCTTGTACAGGACATGATTATACTCTATTTTGTGAATATACCATATTTTGTTTCTCTGTTTATCAGTTCTTTCCATTTTTTGGCTATTAGGCATAATGCTGCAATAAAAATTCATAAACAGATTTTTTTTTTTTTTTTTTTTGGTACTGGGGATTGAACTCAGGACCTTGGGCTTTTGAGGCAGGCACAGTGCCACTGAGCTAAATCTCATAAACAGATTTCTGTGTAGATATTTGTCTTCACTTTCCTCAAGTATATGCCTTGGAGTGGAATTGCTAGGTCAAATAGTAACTATATTTAATTAGACAAGGAAATGGCAAGCTGGCTTATCCATGTATGAAAGTGAGACTTTCTCCGTGTCCTGCTCACTGCTGGTCTCAGCTACTTTCTCATCACTGGGACCCAATATCTGAGACCCACAATTTAAAGGAGGAAAGGTTAATTTTGGCTCATGGTTTGTAGATGTTTCAGTCCATAATCAGCTGGCTCCCAGGGAGGGTGGCATGGCAGAGGAGCTTTGCAGAGGAGGCTTGCTCATGGCGGGGCAGCAGAAGCAGAGAGACAGATCTAGGGAGGAGGAGGGAGTTAGACTCTTCCACACCACTCCCCCAGTGATCTGCCTCCTCCAACCAGGCTTTCACCACTGGACATCAGATTTAGCTATAAAGCAATCAGTAGACTAATCCACTGATAAGTATTACACACCTATGAAGGTGCCTTTGCTTTGTATGTCCCTGACGGCTAATGATGATGAACATCTTTTCAAGTGCCTATCAGTCATTTGTATAACTTTTTGCAGAAATATCAATTCAAATCTTTTGTTCATTTTTAAATTGCACTCTTATCCTTTTATTATTGAGTTATGAGGGTTCTTTATTCTGAAAAGTAGTCCTATATAAGAGCTATGACTTATAAATATTGTACTTTGTCCTGTGGGTTGCCTGTTTAACTTTGTAATAGTGTCCTTTGTAGCACAGAAGTTTTTAATGTTCATGTAATCTAACTTATTTTCTCTGCTTTTGGTGTCATATATCAGAATCTATTGCCAACTAAACATCACAAAGAGATATTCTTGTATTTCTTCTTCTGTATAGCTTTAGATCTTAAATTTAGGTAGATTATCTGTTTTGAGCAAATCTTTGTTTATTCTGGGAGGTAAATGTGTTACTTACCTTTCTGTTGCCGGGACTAAATACCTGACATACACAACATAAAGGAAGAAAAGTTCATGATTTCAGAAGTTTCAGTCCATGTCAGTGGGCACTGTTGCTTTTAGGTCTGGGTATGGAAGGAAGAAAGATCGTGGCAGAAGGGCATGGCAGAGGCAAGCTGCTCACCCATGGCAGGCAGAAACCAGAGAGAAAGGGAGAGAGCCAGAGACGAGTATGTCCTTCAGAGGCAAGCCCCCACTTTTGCCAACTACTTCTGCTGATTGATTCGCCAATCTCAGGATCCACCCTGCCTACGTAGCAAACTGACCCCCCTTCCCCAACTCTCCCTGCCCAGATTGCTCTTCTAAGATTTCCAACTTCTTATAATGATGTCATTATCCTTATCAACTTTCCAGCTTGAGTGTTACCGGTTGCCTCCCCCCCTGTCCCTTTATCGAGTCTCTGGTGGGTCCTGTTTCATCCACCGGCTTTGCTTCTGTGAAGTACAGTCACACTTGCCGCTACTGCATGCTCAGGCTACCTACCCGGGTAGCAAGCATAGTCCAGCTGTATCCCAGCTGTTAGAGGAGCTCCTGTTCATTTTATTTCTTCAGTACTGATCTACTGCAGGCCAGCCTTCGAGCACTATTCTGATCCCATCATTTCTCTTCTCATATAATCTCAATAGCTCTAATTACTTGTAAAGTTCAGCTCAATTCCATAGGAGGCGAAGTTTTCCCTGAATTAACCCCAGTATTTATTTTCCATCTAGTCTTTTCTTGGGGCCAGACCTCACTACCTTCCATTTTTGTCCTTTTGTGTTCTAACTCCCAATCTTTGTTTATCCTATCTCTTTAGTCTTTGGTACCTGCCCCATCTCAGTATTTATTGCATTGCAGTCTTATAACTCACCAAAAAGTGACCTTCTCCTTGAAATATTTCCTGATTTCTCCAATTAATCATATTCCATTAAACTTTCTTGAATCCCTGAAGCATTTTAACTATGGGTCTTAGGCATTAGCCATGTTCTATCTGATCGATTAATTATGTTTATAAGTGCACAAATGACCCGATTACTTACAAACTCTTTTCAAGGAAGTAGGCTTTGATTAAATCTATCATAGAGTATTCTATAGCCAACGTGGTCCACACTGGTCATGGACTCATGACCATTTCCTACCTGTGCTACCATAGTCATTTTATCTATGTCTCCAGTCTCTTATTCTTTTCAGTTTTTTTGAGTTGAAGGTGCTATCTAGAGTCACCTGACCAGGCTCTCCCTACTGTGATCTGACATCAACCCACATCCCCGAGGACATCTGTGTACCTCAGGCCTACCAAGCTTTTTCCCTCCATCCCACTTCTCATGCTCAGGTTCATAGATGATGAATCTGGGCATGACAGACCCATTCAGTATCCCTGAGCATCCTCCACTTTCCAGAGGGTCTGAATGTCCTTGTAACTCTGCAGTTATCCAAAATAAAAATGTTGCTTCTTTAAGCTTATTCTGTACTGCTTCGTGTCCCTGCTGCTACTCTGAGCTCAAGCAAACCTTCTTCCTCTGTATCACTACATAGCCACTGAACATAGTTCCCAAGGCAGAGTTTTGCTTGCTTATAAACTCACATATACATGTACAGTTTTGTCTCCCAAAGACTGACAGCTCCTAGGATTTCCTTTTACCTTCATTACATCTTCATCCAATCATGTGGTAGGCATTCAGTACATGTTTGAATGAATGAAAACAAAATCCAGAAATGCTAGAAGTTGAGAAGTGAACCACAGACTGTCAGGCCAAGACTATCTCTTGATAGTCTCCTGAAAAAGAAAAATCATTCAAGCCTGGTCTCCGGCAGAACTTTCTGCATGACATAATGCGTAGTCTCCTTCTGGGAAGTAGTTCATGTTCCAGATTAAATGTGTGACCATTTTCTGATACTGCTAAATGATTAAGAACTTCTGGGAAGTTAGGAGTGGCCATTCAACTGACTGACTAACCTAAAAAATTTTTTACTAGACTTTTTTTAATGTCATTATTGCTTTGCAAAGAGCATGAAATAAAATTTTGACCTATGCTTGTAAACTATGTGTCTGCAAAGTCTTTTTTTAAAATCACAGTTCATCTTAAGACTATTTTTGGGCTGTCTTTGAAAATAACTTATATGGAATACAACATCTCTCATCCATTCTCTGTTCATCCCACTTTCCCATTTCAGCTTTCCTTATCCCTAAGAGCAGGCACAGGCCGAGTCTTGGATGAGGAATGGCATTCCCATACAAAGGAAGGCAATTCCCATGTAAAGAAGACGGTGTGTATGGGGTTGGAAGCCTCATGCAAGACCAGAAATGATGGGTGTAGAGCTCTCCAGGAAGAGCTGAGACTGATAGACTGGCAGGCACAGATCACACTGTACTTTGTGGGCTGATGGTGGGGTGAGGATTATACATATGCACCAAGAGATGAAATTGATCTTTCCCAGAATCTGGTGAAATTCATAAAAACTGATTTTATGTGATAAAAGTGTAAAAAGAATATCATTGTTATCAGTTAGAATAGGCTACAGGAACAATCCCTACAGCTCAGTGGCTTAGAACAACCACAGTTTATTTCTTGCTCATACTGCATGTCCAACCAGGGGGGTTAGGCCTCTGCTTTGCACAGCTGTCAGCCAGGATCCAGGACATCAGAGGCTTCTCCATGTTATAATCATCACAAGGCTTCAGGGTTTATTGCAGCAGAAGAGAGGAGATGGAGCAGCATCGACATCATCCCTTGGCCCTAGTCTAGGGCTCCGGTTTCCTTCCAAGAGGGAAGGCTGCCAGTAGATTTCACCAGCTCCAGTCCCTTATAGAAGGGTCGGTTCAGCCACGTATGTCTGAGAAGACCAGGCTCCTCTTCTCTTAGCTCTAACTTGTGAGTCAAAAATTCTGGCCCAGGGATGAGGGCTTGAGAATATTGGAGCCCCAGTTTCTCCCAACAAGCAAGCTTCTAGAGTGAAATTTCCATGCTAGGGGGGAGTAAGACAAGAAGACTAAGGTCTGTCAATTCCCTCCAATACACTGTGCCTACTCATAGAAGTGAACCATTGTCCACTACTGCAGAAGTGAGATTATTGTCCCCACCCATAGGTCTAGTGCAGTAGCACAAGGATTCTATCAAAAAGGTCATCATAAGAATGGAGAGCTCCAACCACTGTGGAAATCAGTATGGAGATACCTCAAAGAAGTAGGACTGGAAGTCCCATTTGACCCTGCTATTCCACTGCTGGATATCTTCCCCAAAGAATTAAAAGAATCATACCACAGTGATATATATGCACCTATGTTCATAGCAGTGCAGTTTGTAATAGCTAAAACTTGGAAATGGCCCAAATGCCCATCAACTGGAGACTGGATAAAGAAAATGTGGGTTTTTTTTTTTAATGAAATGCAGTACTACTCAGCCATAAAAAACAAGAAATTAGAGATATTTATTGCTAAATGGATGCACATTGAGGTGATACTCAAGTGAAATAAATAGGATACACATGTGTAAATACTGAATAGTTTCTCTAGTGTGAGAAACTGAAAGTGTAAATGAGGACGAAAAGGTATAATAGATAATGTGAAATAGGAAGAAAAGGGGCAAAGGGGAGGGGGAAGTGGGAGGGGTAGGGGAAAGGAAAGAAGGGGATGGAATTAATATGAGAAAATGAAAAAAGCAAACAAAGTCTCTGTAAATAGGCAGAGATGGAGGGGTTGAAGGGAGGGCAGGGGAAGGGGGAAATAATAAGAACGAAAAGATTATGTAAAGGTGCAAATTTCCAATGATGAATGTCATTATATTGTGTATCTAAAATGTACCAATAAAAGGAAATATTGAAGAAAAAAAAAAAAAGAATAGCTCCAAAATTCCGTCAGAGGGTTTTACTTGGAATACAGCAAAAAGTTCATGCCTAAAGCCATTGTCAAAAACAATGGACATCTTGCTGGTAAACAAGTAAAGATTAAGAGGCTAGTAGCTCCACTCCTCTAATAACAACAAATAAAATGGCAGGCTGAAAAGAGACCACCAAGAATAGCCTTTCTATACTTACCTGGCAGGGGAGATACCATGATCATGAAGGTGGTTTTCCCAGGGTGAGGCTCCTCCATTGCACTCTGGATGTGCTGACCCCTAAAAAAAAAGAATAGCCTTTCTGAGGTCACATTCAGCCTGGAGGGGTGCAGAAGGCTGTGGGCATGTATAGGGCTGAGGCTATTCAGGAGCAGGTTGAATTGAAGGCATTCTCTAAGCCACATGGATCCACTGGGAAAATACAGACATATTCAAAGTCTTATTGGAAGCCTCGAGGGGCTTAAGCACAACCTCTGACCAAACACAGGCTCAATAATAAACTACTCTGACTCAGTGGTAATTCAGGAAGCCAGGAATGACTGCACACCTGTCCATCTCTGTACCCTCTCAAGAGTACTCAGAGAGACACCCGCTGAGCTACCAGTCCTGGGATTACCATGGAGCAAAACTGTAAACTCTCTGAAATATGAAAATATTCCCCAGGTACATCCACACATATCCAGCAGTAAAAGATAAAAATCTGACTAAAAGGGCTTAAGCACAACTTTTGACCAATAATTGGCTTATACGGACTCAGGGACAACCTCTAGTAAGCCAGATTAGAGAATAAAAGCAGGGGTGGTGATAGTGGTGGGAATTGAGCAAGGAATTCAAAGGCTGTGTACTGTAGAGTATGTAGACTTGACAGATTTAGACAAGTTAAGCTCCTAAACAAATAAGCAAGTGATCAGGAAAACAACAGCATAACCAACTTAGAAGGTCAGCTAGAGGTAAAGATTAGTACCCAGAGTTGCTATCATATATTATCTACATGTCTAGTTTTTGACAAAAGTTTATAAGACATCCAAACACATGGGAAAGTCTGACCATGTGCCCATATACATGGGAAAAATAAGACAAAACAGGCTCAGAGGGGCCAAGAGGTTGAATTTAATTGATAAATCTTCAAGGCAGTTATTATAAATATATTCAAAGAACTAAAAATCATATTTAAGGAATTGAATGAAGGTAGGATAACAACAATTTAACCACATAAAAATAGAAATGACAAAAATGAACCAAATGAAAATTTTGGAGTACAATGAATGAAATTAAAAATTTACTAGTGAGGCTCAGTAGTAGATTTGAGCCAGCAGAAGAATCAGTGTGAACTTAAAGATAGATCACTAATGATTATGCAATCTGAAGGACAGAAAGAAAAACAATAATAAAGAAAAGAAAACAGAAATGTGGGACACCATTGAGCACACCTGGCATATGATAGTACCAGCATGGGAGAGAGAAGGAATAGAAAAATATTCAAAGTTATAATGCCTAAAAATCTCAAAAAATTTTATTAAAAAAATCAATCTTTTAGTCCAAGGAACTCAATGAACTCTGAGTAGGATAAATGCAAAGAGATCCGAGCATACTGGACCTCATACATTATAATAAAAAATATGAAAAATCAAGGTGAAAGGGAAATCTTGAAAGGAAGCACAAGATAAACCCCTTGTATACAAAGGACCCCCAGTGAAGCTAATAGTAGCTTTTCCCTCAGAAAGATTCCAGTCAGAGGCAATGAGGTAATGTATTCAAAATGCTGAAAGAAGAAAGATGTCAACATCAAATCCTATATCCAGCAAGATTATCTTTAACAACTGAAGGCAACCATCATCTACTGTATTGCTTGTGGGAATAAAAAATAGACCACCTGTTCTGCAATAAGCTTGTCAGATTCTCAAAGAGCTAAGCATGGTTATCCAGCAATTCCACTCCAAGATGAATGAAAACACATGAAACCTGTACATGAGTGCTGCTGTGGTTGAATATAGCTTGTCCCCTCCAAAAGTCATGTTGAAATTTAATGCATGGTGTGAGATAGTAAAAGGTGACTGGGGTCTACACTCATGAGGGGATTAATTCATTCATGTGCTTAATAGGTTAATGAATTATCTCAAGTGTGGGTTTGCTATAAAGGCCAGCTTGGCTAGTTTTCCAGCATGTTCCCTGCCTCTCACTATGTGAGGTTCTGTGCCACTCTGGGACTCTGCCAGCCAGAAGGTCACCACCAACTGCAGCCATTTGACCTTGGGCCCGAGAACAAATGTCTTTTCTTTATAACTTACCCAGTCTGTGGTATTTTGTTGTGAATAACAGGAAATGGACTAAGACAAATACTCAGAGACAAGCAGTGTAAAAAAATTCAAACAATGATAACATGATGAGTGGATAAGTTAATATGATATAATGGAATATTATTCAATACTAGAAAGGATTAAAGTACTGATACATGGCACAACGCGGATGCATTTAAAACACATTCTGCTAAGTAAAAAGCCATTGCAAAGAACCACATATTGTATGCTTCCATGTATATAAAATGTCCAGAAGAGGCAAATCTATGCGGATAGAATGTTTATTGGCTCCGTGGGGCTGGGAGAGGGCAGAGCCCACAGGGCGGGACTGCATCGGTTTCCTAGGGCTGTGGGCAGCTTTAAAGAGCAAGTTTATGTTCTCACAGTCTTGGGAGCTAGAACTCCAGATTCAAGGTTTTGGCAGTGCTGTCCCCTCTCCAAAGCCTATGGGAGAGGACACTTCCTTGCCTCTTTTAGCTTTCGGTAGCCCCAGAGTGCCTCAGCTGTGGCTGCTGCCATCTTCCCTCTGTGTCTGTGTCTAGCTGCACACGGTGTTCCTCCCTGTGTGAGTCTGTGTCCAAGTCTCCCTGTTCTTGTAAGGATACCAGTCATGTTGGAATAAGGCCCATCCTAATGACTTCATCTCAACTGGATTACATCTGCAGAGACTCTATTTCCAAATAAGGTCACACTCAAGGTACAGAGACTTAAAACTTCAGTGTATCCTTCTGGAGTTGAGTTTCATCCCATAGACTAATTAGTACCCAGTCTTCTAGGGTGTGAGAAAATGCTCTAAAACCGATTATGGTGATAGTTACATAACTGCTTGAATATTCTAAAAACAAATAAATAGTACATTTTGAATGGGTGAATTGTACGTGTGAATTATATCTTAATAAACTTGCCTTTAAAAAGGAAAGAGAAATAAGGACAGTCCCAGATATGGGGGGGTTCATTAAAAGAAATATTAAAAGAAGTTTTCCAGGCTAAAATGTAGTGACCCCAAACATAATTTGAATTCACACTAAAAGCAGAGAGAATTTCAGTAAAGGTTATGATGTAGGTAATGATAAAATGCACTGATTATAGATTTCTATTTCTTCTTCTCTGTGATGATATAAAAAGCAACCACATGTGAAAGATAGAGATCCATATGTGCACCTTTACCCACATGAATCCAGAATGGCCTCAGAGTTCCTCCTGACTGTCAGCCCTTCCTTGGACTGTGTCTGTGACTTCCAAGCTGCTCCCTGGTCCTGAGACTTCCTAGTCTCATGAAATATTGGCTTATTGAGTCTGGAATTATCCTGCGACTACCTTCTCCTAAAATGGAAACCAAATAACTATTTTTGAGGCATTTATAATTGCTTTTAATATTGATTGAGAAACTACATACCTTCTCTGCTAAAGGAAAAAAGTAACTTTAAAAGCAAATCACACTTTCTAAACAACAGAAATGTTTGGCTGTGGTTGAAAACTAAAGGTTAAGGATAAAGGTTCATTTTCTTAGATGCAATTCCCCTGGCCTTGGTCTTGCCTTGGGCAGCACACAGAGATTTCTAAAAGCAAAGGTCAGCATCTGTCTTAGAACTGACCAGTCTACAGATAATGCAATATTTTTTAATGGCATCAACTTATTTCAAACTATTTTTGTTAGCAGTTCTGGGTCTTGAGTGGGAAATTATTCTTGGCTTTGCCTAAATTATACCAGCATTGTTGTTTTTTAAAAATTTACATTCATCTTAGGGGGTAGGTCCCTACACCTAACATATCTTAATTCTTATTATTTCCCTTCCTCTCCCTTCCTGCCATCCTCTCTCAATCTCTCCCCATTTACAATAGATCTATGTCCCTGTTTCCTATGCTCTGTCTTTTATTTTGTTTTTTATTTGTTTTTGAGATGTCTTATTGATGTGTCTGATTTTGATTGAGCTCTGTAGTATCTTTTTTCATCTAGAGACCAAATGAGATCTATTCATGGGTGTGAACATTGTAAGAATCCCATGTTCTATTGCCATTTTTGCAGTAGCATCCACTGGAGATCCACACAAGTGTGTATTATGAAATGGTGGGTTTCATGTTAGCACTAAAAGGTCAAGCTAAGTGCTTGGCAACCTAAATGCCTCTCTCTTGCCTCTATGCTTCCAAGCCAAGCTGTGCAGTACCCTTGAATGGTTGTCACAGGGGGCCATGAGTATGATAGGGCTGAAGTCACATGGGGCATCTGAGGAGAGAACACAGGTGCTCTCCTTCCATTGTGAGGGGACCATATCCTGCAGATCTGTGGGCCCAGCAGGGAGGCCCAAGAGTAGCAGATTTGGTGGGGGAACTTGGCAACTAGGGACCTGAGAGGACTCAGGGAAGTCTTAAGCTGCCAGTTCTTCATGATCCCTGCCAGTTCATGCTGTGGGGATCTGCAGAAAGGGTGAACTATGTGTTTTCTACTTAAAGTTGGGAGAATGGAGGGAAGGGTGGGAAAGCCCTAGAGAAATTTCACCCAGCTATTTCATAATGGAGCTGACAGCCAGCCTCAGGCACGGGCCTCTGGCCTGTCACTGCAGTGGGATTCCTCTGTGGCCCACATTCCAGCTCTGTGAGCTCACAGAGCAAGAGCACTGCACACCTGGGAGGCCCAGCTCCAGCTCAGCCTGGCTGAACATCTGATGAAAGTGTCCTGTTTGGGGGCATTTACTAAAGTGGAGCCTTCACTGGGCAGCTAAGCACACAGCCAGACTCAGCATTCTTAGCTTTATGGGCTAGGCAGGTGGTCTCAGCCTAAAAGCCCGATGTCAGCCATGTGATTTACATTCCATACCACCTTCCTTAACCACCCCACCCACCCACCCCACAATTTCTCTAAAGGGGAAAAAGAAAGCCAAACATGAGAAAGCATATTTATTATTCTATTTTGCATTATTATAACAACATACCTGAGGCAGGCTCACTTTATAAAGAGGTGACTTAGCTCACAGGTCTGGAAGCTCAAGGGCATGAAGCTAGCATTGGCTCAGCAGAGTGAGGGCCCTGTGGGCTGTTTCCTACCTTGAGAGATCATATTGAGGCAGGAGTGTGTGTGTGAAAGGAAGAGACCATGTAGTCACAGAGGAAGTGGGAGAGAAGGGAGGAGCCAGCCTCTAGAAGCACCTCCCACTAGGCCCCACTTAGAAAGGTCCCACCTTCCAGATCAGTACACTGGAGCCCAGGCTTCCAGCACAGGGCCCTCTGGGGGCATGCCCACACCACAGCCAAACTATAGAGCATGGGAAGAGTTTATCATTTCGTTTACACCTGCTCAGGAGACTCCCAGAAAGACCCCTGTACCTTTTTTTCTTTTAAGGAAAAAAATGGTTTGCTGTGACAATACTGTTCCATCATTTAAAATGCAAATACATACTGATTTAGAGAAGTATTTAAGGGTATATTTAGTAAATATCCCTAAGTAAAAAAGCAAGTATAAAACAATGAGAAATGTATCAGACATGATTGGCTTCCTGATTCTTAGGATGTTAAGAGACCCTTATGTTGTCATTTCCCCCCTTTAGTAAAGGTAGTGTGGCTAAGGAGATGTGTTTGAAGTCAAAATTTAAATCTGACCCAACTGTTTACAAGTCATAGGACACTGGATAAGTTACCCAACCTTTCTGAGCCCAGTTGTTTGTATTTTTTATCAGATAATAATTTTGCTCCTGAGAAATATTGTGAGAATCACTCTTTGGAATAAACTAAGGTCATGTTTTATTCCAAAGCCTCTTAAAATTTAATATGCACATAAACTTGCTGGGAAGTTTGTTAAGATGTGGATTCTGAGTCATAGACCTGGGGTGGGACCTGAGATTCTGTATTTCCAGCAAACTTCCAAGCTTCCAGGCTGCATCTGTGGCTCTTACATTGAACAGCAAAGTTGCCCCTCCCAGTGCAGATGTACCATCTCTCCACCATGCCCTGGTGAGAAGAGGGCTGAATTTGCTCACCAGTGACCCATCGTTCATTGATTTATTAATACTATTGAAGCCTGAATATTTGCACTTGTCACAGTTAATGGAACTGTGCCCATTAGCTACTGGGAGTTGAAGAGAACAATTTCAGACCTAAGAAATGCTCTAACTTTGTAGGTTACTTTCTGTGATCTCACTGGTAGGCTTTGGCTTTTCTGTGCGATCCCCCGGGGAGAAAGGTGCTATAAATCCAGTGTATGAAAACTGAAAGTCAGCAGCACAGAATCCAGCCCAGCTCTCTCCGTGCCCCGCCGGCCACCGTGATGATGACCTGCTTCATTCTTCCCCTCCCCAGGAACACTTGCCATAGCCAGCCAGGGGCTGTGTCAGTTGGCAGATCTGGCCAGAGGTGCTTTTAGTTCTCATGCTATTTTTCACTTGTCTTCCTGCTGCCTTCATCCCTCAGGCCGCTGGCTTCCCAGGAGCTCCTATGAGGGTCACAGTTGCTGGCAGATGTCCTTCTGGCCAAGGCTTGCTCAGACATCCCAGCCTGTTCAGCAGACCGAGACCCAGAACCCTGTCACTTAGTTTGTGTATTAGTTTTCCCGGGCTGTCATAACAAATTACCATACACAGAGTGGCCTAGAACAGCAGAAATTTATTGTCACACACTTCAGGAGGCCAGGAGTCAGAAGTCCAGGTTCAGGTGAGTTGGTTCCCTCTGCAGGCTCCGAGGAAGAGTTCTCTCCAGGCATCTGTCCTTTGTCCTGGCACTCACGGGCAGTTCTTGGCATTCACTCCAAACTCTACCTCCAGCTCCACACCCGTTCTTTACCGTGGCTCCCCGCATCTTTTCTGTCATTGCACTTAGGGCTTATTCTAATCGAATGTGATTTCATTTCAGCTCTTGCCCTAACTATGCCTACAAAAGCCCTGTTTCTAAATAAGGTCACATTCTGAGGCTCTAGGGAATATGAATTTGATGGGGACACTGGTGAGGTCACTGGAGTTAGGAAAAGCTTTCTGGCAGGAGCTGGTAGGGTCTGGGAACTATGGAAGGGAAACCGAAACAGAGAAGGAAGTGGGCTTGTCCTGGAGGGATGCAGGCTGCTCCTGGGACAGAAGTGGGAGCTCCAGGGAGTGACCATGACTCATTGGTGGCCTCACCAGGCCTCGAACAGGTCCCCACAGTGTGGCCACAGTGAGGCAGAAGGATGCGACACCCAGCATCAAGATGCCTGGCAGAGGAAGCGTGAGGTGCCAGGCACATCAAAGGTATTTTGTTCTAAGAAAGCTTTGTACCTGTGAGTTGTGAGGTTTGGAGCTGAAGGAGGATACACGTTATGCTCGGCTACTGAGAAGCTGATTTGACATTTGGAAAACAGAAAATGAAATTGTTGAGGGCTCAGTTGTGACAAGTATTTCTTAAACAGCAGGAGAAATCCAGGCCCGGTCTGCCCTGCAACCCAGGTGGATGAGGACAGCTCCAGAGAGGGCTTCCTGGCGAGACCTCGGAGATGAGCCTGATAGAGCAGCCAAGTCTCCTAAGGAAAGAGGTGGTGTGGACAGAGATACATGCAGGGATGGCTGCGAGTGTGCACACGGCTGGAGGAAAGGGCAGGTGGAGGCAAACGGGAAGCTAGGCCAGGTGTGACTTCACCAGACTGCAGCAGGCAGGAGCGAGTGAGGAGAAGGTTGAGAAACAAGGCCACGCACTTGACATGCCAGGCTCTGCACCGAGCCCTAGATCATCCAGTGGTGGGACCATCTCCCTGCTCCTTACCTTTCTAAAAAATGATGGTAAAATATACATAACCCTAAACTCACCCTTTGAGCCATTTTAAGTTGCAGTAACTCCATTCACATTGTCGTACCTATTCCTTACTTTTTATCCCATATGAGTGATGGGGGACAGGAGTGGTGGGGGCACTTGTCCTGGGATGCTCAAGTCCCTCCTATAAAAGGCAGTGGTGTTTGCAAAGAACCTGCCTACATCTTCAGGCAATCTCTAGATGACTTATAAAACCCAACACAATGTACATGATATGTAAAGAGTTATAGCACTTTGTGGTGTAGGGAATCATGTTTGTATATAATCTGTGCAGATGTAGTGTTTGCCTAAGTATTTCTGGTCTGCAGTTGGCTGAATCTGAGGGCCCCCTGCACTTCCTGTAGGGGACAGGGAGCCATCTCCTCTCTGGCTTTTGATAAAAGGAAAAGCAGAGGCATTGTCCTCGGACAAATGGGCACTGATCCTGCCTTCTCCCCTCAGAATGTATTCTGGCTTATGCCAAATTTGCTTTGAAAGCCAGAGAAAAGCCTCTGTTGTTGATAAACAGACCCTGATGGAGAAGCATCCTGATGTCTTTACTACAGTGAAATACTACAGTAACTGAAATAAAATTTTAGTACAAGTTTTTCTCAAGTGCATGTGATATGCTGAGAAAATATTTGTTTTGTATCTGAAATTCAAATTCAACTGGGTGCCCTGCTTTTATACTTGGTACCCTCCTGTAATAAAACTGGGCAAATTAAACCCGGACCTTTCTGAGCTAACTTTGCCCAGCTGTGGTGGGGTCTTCTTCCACCAGGCTGCCATGCATGTGCTCAGCCCATTCCTCATCCCTGGCCTATTCTGCCGCAGCCCCTAACTGCCATGCAAGCTTCCTGCTGTTCACAGGAGGCTTGTTTTCCCCTCACAGCTGTGAACTTGGACCTGGTTTTGCCTGCAGGGAAGTGGCTAAGGGCAGACAGGAAGACCTGGCGCCCCTAGAGACAGCGGCCTCTAAGTCCTGTCTAGACTGAGACCAGGAAGGACATTGCTCTGAGGACTGCAGAACCAGCCAGGGTGCTAGAGTGGCCTCCGCAGAGCCAAGAACAAAGAAGCCCTTGGGAAACGGAGTCCCCAGCTCTCCTACTTCCACTCCCTGGCAGAAGTACATTTGGCTTCTCACTGCGGAAGGAAAACAACCACCAAAAATGCATCCAGGATTAAAACCACCATTTCAAAAGCATATCATTAAAGCAAGCTGTGACCCAAATATTTGTTGTGTGCTTAAGAACTTTTTAAAAAAAGTTTTAAGCTATTGAAAAGAATTGAAAAAGTAACACACCAAAAGAAAAGAAGGAGGGAGAATGGAGGGAGGGAGAGAGAGAGGACAAAAGAAAACTGAGCTAAGAATCTTGTTGGATTGATCTCTGGGAATGTAATTTTTTTTTTTAATTTTCAAAAATACAAGCTGATGTGGAGAGAGAATTGCAGAACCCAAGTGGAAATAGCAGGGTTTTGAAAGTTTGAAGGGAGGTGGAGGGAGGGCTGGAGTCTGAGGCCCAGATGAATGTGCTCTGGGAGTGAAAGCCAGGGCTAGGAAGCGCAGTTGGAGGGAACTAAATGCACCAAGTCTGCCAGGCAAGGGGAATCTCGGCCCTAGGAGCTTTCTCACCCTCTGGTGGGCACAGAGCCAGCCCTTGGGGCAGAGGGAGCAACGTGGAAAGCTTAGAGGTAGGGACAACTGGACTCAAATCCTTCCTTTCCCACTCCTTTGATTTATGACTAGTGGAAACAACTACTCCTGTCAATTTTTATAGACTTCGGAGGATTGCATATAAAATTTGAATTTATAGAACATGGTCCTTCAAGGGACTCTTTATGTTGGTGATTAATATTCTGCTAGCTGTAAAAGTAGCAGCAAAGATGTGTTTTCCGCTAAACTCTTAGTGTCTCCCCAGTGTCTGTCTCTGCGTGTCTCTCTGTCTCTCTTTCTGTGTCTTGCTCTAACAAAATGAGAACCTCTGTGTCCTTACCCTCATAATAACTCTGAGATCAACCTAAAGATAAAACCCAGTGGTGTCATTCTGGCTGAAACTATAGGTACAGATTCTCCATCAACCTCTCCCAGCCTTGCTTCTGTCAATGGATCTGCAATTAGAGAAGCTGCCACTAGATGATGCCTTGAGCCACAGTGGCATGAAAGGCCTTCTCACTGGCAGGGGTGTTTATAGTCTCAGGTAGGTACATAAGCTAATCAGGGATGTTTATTTTTTTGGTAAACATCATATTAACATTGGCATTTTCACAAACTACTAACAACAATCATTGACTGATTTTTAAGGACTGTTTATTGCATAAATGATATCCTTTAAGGATTAAAGAATTTTTGGACGGGCATCAATGTATGCTCTCAGAGTAGGTATTACCAATTCTGGTTTTCCATATTCTCTTTTCAGAAAAGCATTTTTACTCTGCAGTGTATGAGGAAAACTTGAAAGTCTTCTCTGTGGAAATAGTTGGTATCAGATACTCGTATTTGTTTGCAACTCACCATGGGAAAAGCTTACTCTCCTACCTTCTTTTGTTTCTGAAAGCTGCCTTTCTTCTTTCAGAGGGGTTTGGCTGTTGAATTCTGTGCTCCAGAGAACTTCCCTTTTAGGCGAAGGGGGAGCAGTAGCCAGGAAAGATGGACAGAAAACAATTCCTCTGGTCTCATAATGGCATGACGGTCTCTCTAGTTTGCAGAGTGTCACAGGCAACTTTGTCCCCACTTCTTCCTCCCTTTAAAAGGCAAACATACTTAAATCAGGAAGACACGGCTGTTAACAGCCTGGCTCTGTGGTTGAGCATACTTGGACTTGAGTTCACCATTACCTCTTAGCCTCCCTGGCCTCATCTATTGAGTAGGGACATTAGAGTGTTAAATTTCATAGAGCTGTGATGATCAAATGAGATACTACTTAATCATAAAATAATGGTCATATAATAATTACCATTATTAAAATGACCTGCCTTTAAAACATCATTACATTAAGACAGAAGACTGAGAGGGGATGGAGCACAGGCACTATAGAACATGACTACTCCTAAACTTCTAATAAATCACTAAGACTCAGCCTCATACTTGTTCCCAAACTTCCCACTAGCTAAAGTGAAAAGACAATCAGGTTCACTGATTTGTGCTTCCTATGGACCACAAGGCAAAACCTGCCACTCTCTCAGTGAAGCATGATTGCTGGTCAATTCCAAAAATTCATCTTTTTCACCTGAGGCATCATGCAGCAAATGTGAACTTATGTAAGAGACAGAAACACCAACAACAGTGTCATATGAAGTATCACAGGCACCCCTTGACCATAAACCAAGGGAAAAGTAGAAGGCAGTCAAGTGCCCGAGAACTGTTCCACGTGCTGGGCAGACGCTGAGATGATCCTGAGATTCACATGCTTGGTGCACACATTCTGCATAATCTTGAGAATATTCAGAACCACGTGGCTCTCTGTCTCAGTCTTTCTGTCTTTGCCCATCTCTCTCTCTCTCTATTGGATTATGTAATGTAGCAAAGGGCAAGGGGTTTCGCAGATGTATTAGAGCCCCTAATCAGTTGACTTTAAGGTCATCAAAAGAGGGCCTTCATTGGCCAGCCAGATCTAATTCCCCCATGAAGGAAGATCTGGAGGTCAGGGAGAGTCTCTTGCCATCCTTAAGGTTCTCAAGGCTGTGAGGAGTCCACATGGTGGGAAAATGAGGGTGGCTTCTAGGAGCTGAAAAAACTTTAAATGGCAGCCAAAAAACCCCCCAAAAAAGAACCAAAACAAAAAACAAAGAAAAACAGGGACTTCTCTTGTCTCACATTCAAAACAAACTGAATCCTACCACCAACCTGAATGAGCTGGGAAGAGGATCCTGAGCTCCAGAGGACAATGCAGCCTAGCAGACACCCTGATTCCAGCCTTTCCAGAGCCTGAACAGAGAAAATTCAGCTTCTCTGTGCCTGGATTTCTGACCTACAAACACATAAAATCATATTTATTACACAGCAGTAGCAAATGAATACACACCAGAATGCTGAAGTCCACAGCCTTTAGATAGATTCAGAAAAAACCTGAAATATCTAGAGCATTTCCCTAACTAAATTAATCTAACATAAATTAGAGGAAGGTGTTAATAGATATGCTGTGAAAAATGAAAGCTTTTTGTCCAACCCTGATTGTTGACCGTAGAGAGGAGGTGTTTGGGGCGGAGTCCTACAGAAGAGAGTCCGTGTTACAGCTGCAGTGAGGGGCATGGGATGGAGGGGAAGCCTGAAGAGACAGCTTCAGAATGGACAAAGCCCCGAACACTCCTGTGGTCTCACAACCAAGAAAAACCTTGATGTCCCCATTGCTACCAAAATAAAAGAATCTAATCTGGTCCTTTCTTCTACCCCCACTGTTATCGCAGAACCCTAACTCTGCTTTACTTTCAAAGTCTTGCCACAGTTCCAGTGGGCCTGGCTCTTAGCCCTGGGAGGCCAGGCCACCTGAGTAAACAGACCTTCCAAGATGCCCTGTTCAGAGTAAGTCGGGTCCCCTGAGGTTAAGTGTAATCAGAAGGGGAGGGTAGAAGGTGGGCCAGCCAAAGGCAAAGGGAGTTCACGGGTAGAATCGGGCTTGAAGGATGCGGGTGGAATCTGAACCCTTCTCCCCTGTGTCTGAGTGGTGGAAGAAAGGGGAAATCATCCCTACAAGAAAAGGGGAAGAAGCGAGGCATGGTGGCACAGGCCTGTAATTCCAGCACTTAGAAAGGCCGAGGGAGGAGTCTTGCCTGAGCAACTTAGCAAGAGCCTGTCTCACAGTTAAGGGTGGGGGAGTGGCTGGGAATGCAGCTTGGTGGTAGAGTGTTCCTGGGTTCAATCCCCAGCACCACCAGAAACAACAGCGACAAAAAAGATGAAGAATTTGTAAGCTTCCAATTCCAAGCTTCAGAAAAGTGTGTGAGAAGTAGGAAGGGAAGGGAAATAGGGTGGAGCTACTGAAAGAGGAGGAGGCTGTGCTGTGACTTCCTGTGAAACCTAAGACTTTGAACAGTTTGGGTGCTCTATATAAAGGAGGAGGGGGCTATGCTCTGTGCTGTTGAAATAAGAATACTGAACCATGAAGGCTTAAACCCTGGGAATTAGCAGGAATTGCAGTATAGCCTCTGACCTTCACCCACCAGGGAATTGACTGGAACATAAACCAATTATACTCTACGAGGAAATGGGTCCCCAGCTAGTACTGAAGCTACTTAAGTCTGGCCAGTAGCATATCCTAAGCCCCCTTCTTGGAAACTAGTGATAAAATTAGTATATTAAGTAGTCCACATGTATCTGGATGTCGTTGTTCAATGCCATTCAATTTTACTGTTTTTTAAGTTCAGTAAATTATCACTAAATGCTGCATCCATCGATGGAGTTTTACTATATTTTCAAGGTTGTTTTCCCCTAACACAAGTATATCCATTCTCTTTCTAAGTGAAGAATGTGATATGCACAGTTACATGTTTTCATGAACTGTACCATAGTTATAACACATTTCTCCTTGATCTTAATATGTTATCAGTTTGGGTTAAATGTGAAGATTTTTCACGTATTATTCATTCACAAAATACCAATGAGCCCACCAGTGTTCTAGGCCCTGGGCATGGGCAGAGGGATACATCAGTGAAGAAATGAGACTGGGATCTGTGTTAGTCTGTTCAGGCTACTGTAACAAAATACCTTAGACTGAGTAATTTATAAACAACAGAATTCATTGTTCACTGTTCCTGAGGCTGGGAAGTCCAAGACAAAGGTTCTAGAAGGTGCCATGTCTGCTGAGGGCCACGCTACACAGATGGCACCATCTCGCTACATCCTCACTTGGCATTAGGGGCAAACAAGTTCCTTAAGGCCACTTTTATAAGGTCAGTAATCCTACACATAGGGGCTCTGCTTTGGGGGCCTTGTCACCTCCCAAATGCTAGATTTCAACATATGAATTTTGGAGGAACACTAACATTTAGACTATAGCAGATCCCCATCCCTGAGGGGTGTTCCCCCACACTTTTAAGAAATTCTACATTTAAAAAAAAACAAAACAACAACAACAACAAAAAACCTTTGGAATCACTTCTCAGCCTTTTGGGTAAGATCAAGTATAAAAAAACCTTGGAATAACTTTGTTTCAGACTAAAGGGCTTTTTTGGGATACTTAACATTTTATAGTGTTTTATATAATATGCCACTTTGGGAAATGCTGATCAAATCATAGCTGTATTATGTGTGCTTTAGAAAAACCATCTATAAATACCATTAGTTTCAACATTGCTAGGAGTTAACAGAGAGATGAAATTCTCCACCAGAGGCTGGAGTGCAAATACTCTCTGTTGCTACTTAAAGGCAAATTTATGTGCTTTTCATAGCACACGAGTGGGTGACTTTGGTGAATCTGAAGTCTGTCTGAGACTGGGAGGTGACCTGGTGACAGAACCTGGATGTTTTTAAGGTGTCTGGATCAAGCAGCCCATTCTCTTACTGGATCATGTTCCTGTAAGTCAGCCTATGCCGATTCATCCACTTCATCCATGACCCAGAGTGGCACCTTGCATATAGCAAGCATGTAATCTGCTGTATTGGGTGGAATGTTGTACAATGGCAACTTTAAGAGACTGCTTATATCTAATTTTTCACATAAAAATTTACTACCTACAACCTAGTAGACATGCTCAGCTGGTTGCTCAGTTGGGTTTTTTTTTTTGCAGAATGTATGAAACTTGGTTAAACATTGTTTGACTTTGAAGTACTTGAGAGAGACCCCTGGCAGTGATGTCACCAACTTTCCTCACTCACCTAAGACTGGAAGACTCTTAGGTCCTGGTCCTGTGTGGAAGAGTGGCTGATTGGCTTCAGAGCAGGTGTCACTGTTGCATCTGGACAACCTGCCATCAAGAGCCTCAGGGTCACTGATGAATGTGTGTGTGATGAAAGAAAACAACTTGGGGCAATCTTATCTTTGGGGGTAACTGCACTGTCTTTCTGGTGATTTATTAGACACCTGGGCTCACACACTGGTCAACTTGATGATTTTTAGGGCCAACCCAGAATAGCCTTCCTGCTGGCTCTGAGGAGCAGCCAGGCCCTTCATCCTTTGTGCCTCTGTGCTGTAGCTGGACCTTGCTCTTTGACTGAAATTGTGGTGAATGCTTTTGGGCTTTCTGTAGTATGATTATGGTGGACGTTTTCCTCTATACTTCAGAAGAAGGGTGCCCCAAACACTAAATGCTTAAAAAGAATTAAAGAATATATTTTTAGCTATAGAATGCTAATATTGAAAAGATCACCTTCCACCTCATTTTACCAAGGAGAAAACTGGAGTCTTTGGATCCAGATGGGCTTCCCAAAACCTCTTTCCGGATGCTTGACCTGAGATCACATGTGGAATCCCCTGTCTTTTCTTTGGAAGCCACATCACAGCCATCCTGTGCTTAGGAACACCAGGCGGCACTTTGGCAACCTCCTTGGGGGCCCTTTGAAACAGAGAGAAAGACAAAAAGACATCAGGTGAATCATGAAAGAATAATTGCTTGTAGTTTGAGAGTTGGAACAAGAAGGCAGAGCCTCACCTCATTTAACCTCAGCTGAAAATATATCAGGTGACTTGGATGTTTAGTTATTCTGTACTTTTCTGAGAGTAACCATGAAAGTGCCATCAGTTTTGATTTGGGGTTGCAAATAAATTTTAGTGAGTAGGTAAATTCCTCAAATATAGAATCTATGAGTAATGAAAAGTGCTGGACTTCTTGGATACTGTGGGGTAGCCCATGTAGGAAGGTAGGGAGGAAATGGGTGAAGGTGAGGGTTAGAGTAACTGTCTACTGTGTGTGGCCCAGGCAAAGCACTGGGTATTTGCTGGGACAGATTGTAAGCCCCAGATGGGGCAGAAATGTTTAGACATGGAAGAACTCCCTCTACCATTTTGGTTTGGTGTATCCCATTTTACAAACTAACAGTCAAGACCACCGAGATAAAGAATGTATAGTGAAAATGGGAAAGGGGAATTCATTTAGTCTGACAGCTAAGAAGCAAATTCCAAAGCCCAGGAATCCTCAGTGTCTGGGACACATGTCCTGAGGATGCACAGGACCATGGGATATTGGAATCCCAAATGTCCACCTGTCCAGGGCCATGTAATCCTACAGATTTTCTGTATTCTCTGCTATTTCTAATTTTCATGTCTAGGCAGGGAGGAGGGAAGGGTTGTGAGTCACTATGAAGCTTACAAAGGAAATTTCTAGAATTGTGCTTTTAATTGAATTTATGAAGAGAGGGCCAGAGAGGGCTTTGGCTTGTGTCATCAAAGAGATTTATTTCTTACTGTTTGTTCTTCAGCTCAGCCTTGGCTATACCTGCCTACCTTGTGTTAACTGAATGAACAAAGCTATATTTTCCTTCTCTTTGTATTTGTTTGAATATGAAACCTGTTTTAGAGGGAGTGGGGAAAGGATTTTGGAGTTGCTTTCAGGTCTTTTTGGGAGGAGAAGAATCACTGGTTTCAATTGAGAGTCAACAGTACCCCAGGGAAACTAATGGAGACCATCTGTGTCTGCTAAGACCAGCCTGTTGTCTTGATTTTTTAGGTTCCCTAGAAATGTCTGGTCATTTGCCCTGGGCTGGTTGACATAGACTTTATAAAAACAAACAACGCAGTATTAAACCTCTGAGAAGCCAGCACATAACAATGCTTTATTAATTACCTAAATTTTGCTAAAAAGAATCTTAACCAGGACAATTACAACTTTTTCAACTGGGTGGTAGTTTTTGTTTAATTTTTATTACATTCTTCCAGTTTCATGGCAGGCCTATAATTTAAAGTATTTCTGGGCATCAGGGAACTAAAATGATTAAAGCACAGTATGTATATGTACCAGTTTAACAAGATGAATGTAATTACTATGTATAACAAAATATCCTGGTTTTAAAAAAGAAATTTGAAAAAAAAAGATTCTGAAGTGTTGGGGGAAATTTGCTTAAGTGAATTGTCTTACTTTTTACAGTAATTAAATAT
The DNA here is from genome assembly GCF_053883595.1 of Heterocephalus glaber. Taxonomy (NCBI): domain Eukaryota; kingdom Metazoa; phylum Chordata; class Mammalia; order Rodentia; family Bathyergidae; genus Heterocephalus; species Heterocephalus glaber. Next base: position 60,611,780 of record NW_028258317.1, on the reverse strand, counting down.
CTATTTTTAAAAAGGACTTCTGTTCCACATTTTGCATATCTTTTACAATCATCTTGATAAAGAGAGTAAGCTTGAGTGTAAACACAGTAGGTTATATTTTTCATGCTCACGCCCTTATATCTTATGTAATACTCAGAAAAGAGTGTGTGTTTCATAAATACATGCTCAGTGAATGAATGAATGAGAGAATGAATGAGAGAATTAAGTTATAGCACTGTGCTACTTGGACATACCTAATTAGAAATTATCCATTTATTCAAAGGGTTGGCAAACAATTTTTGTAAAGGGCTAGATAGTGTCCTAGGCTTTGTGGACCTTAAAGGCTCTGTCACAGCAGCTTGTCACTGCTGTTGTAGATGTGAAGCAGACATGTGACAGGGCATAGCTGTATTCTGGTAGAACTTGGTTTAACAATAGCAAGCAGTAAGCTAGATATGACCCAGTTGGTGTATTTTACCCAGTCTATACAACAGCACATACTGACATCAGATAAATGTCAGAAATCACTGTGGTAAAAAAAGAGAATCTTTGAGTAGCAAAGACAGTGCTCTACATTTATCTGATTCCTGTTTTACTTTCCCCCTGAGCACACAGGTAGACCACATTGCCCAGCCATATTGGTCAGCTTTCTCGTCACTGAGATGCATTACCTGACACCCACAACTTCAAGAAAGCGAGATTTAATTTGGTTTACTATTTCAGGGGGCTCAGTACCTGGTCAGCTGGCTTCCAGGCAAAAATGCTATGGTGGATGGGTGTGGCAGAGCAAGAGCTTCAGTTCATGGCAGCTGGGAAGCAGAGCAGGGGAAAGTGTCAGTGAGGAAGATGTGAGGGACCAGATATAGTGCCCACAGTCAAATCTCCATGATCCACCCAGACATACCCACCAGTGTGCTTTACCAATCCCATAGGTGGCTCACAAACCAATCAGCACAGTGAAGCTTAACCACCACAGCACCCTATCTTTGTACTCGGTCAAGCCTTTTGATTAGTTCTGGCCAATGAGCTGTGTCCAGATGTGAAATCCATTGTGTCCAGATGTGGCCCGTAGACCTTCCTGTACCCTGCTCCATTCTCTCTTCCCTCCTTACAGACTGGGTGCAGTAATCTGGTAGAAGACTCCAGGGCCTGGGAACCTGAATCTCTTCATGACTGTGGAGCAGTCCTCCCCACTCCCACCCTGGACTTGCACTGGACAGTGAAGGAGTATAAAATCAGCCTGTGTTGCTAAGGCATGGAATGTGAGAATCTTTATCCATTCCTTTCTAGTTCTACCATGTCTGAGCTCAGATCTGGATTAAGAAAATGAACTAAAAAATTAGAGCAGAGAGAGATCTTCCTCTTGCTAAATTGTACTTCTTTTAACACAAATGTGTACTAAAAAGCTAAATGAATCCTCCAAAGATAGAGGAGAAATAAGATGGTAGCAGGCCCAGAAAAGCCCTATGTTGCTATATAACATGACCATATCATCTCTGGCCCCAAATAATTTAACTGGCCCAGAACAAATGAATTTTTAGGAGACAGCTTCCATTGGCCAAAGAGAGCCAGGCCTTCCTATATGTGGGTTCAGTATCCGTAGATTCAACCAATTGTTAATCAAAGATATTTGAAAAAAAACTTCATCTGTATTGAACATGCAGACATTTTTCTTGTCATTATTTCCTAATCAATACAGTATAACAATGTTTACATAGCATTTGCATTGTATCAGGTATTATAAGTAATCCAGAGATGATTTAAAGTATACAGGTAGATGTGCATAGGTTCTGTGCAAATACTGTGCCATCTTATGTGAGAGACTTGAGTGTCCTTGGTTTATCCTATCTGCAGGGGATCCTGAAAACAATCCCCTGAGGATACTGAGGGCCAACTACACTTACTCCTTTTTTGGAGGATTGAGATGAGGGCTATAAGGTGCTGCTTGGTAAATTATACTTTGAATATCTTTCATCACACTGGAGCTTGAGAGCTTGGGTACTTTTCAAAGGATCTTAGAAGGGATGTTAGGTGAAATGTGATGTTACAAAGACCTGATCTGGTCCCTACGCTTAGGAAATGCCACCAGGAGTGGTCAGCACAGTTAGGAATCCGTGCCATGGTGACACAGAGGGGAGATGCAGCCTCTGCCTTCCATCAGGCCCTCTCCAGTGGGAAATTGATGTCCTTCACCCCCAACTGAAATTCTTCCTTTTCTTTGCTTTCGGCATTTGTGTATGGGCTTTGTAGTTCCCACCCAAAAGGATGACAGTTAATGGTGAAATCCTCAAAGGGAGAGCCTGTATATTCCTAGAAGCCAGCCCCAGGTCTGGCATGAAGCAGGTGTGTGCCACTGAGAACTGAGGGGTGAGTGAGCCTGGTTGTCAGTGTTTAACTTAATTTGGAACCTTTAGGTCACCCCACCTGAGGCCTAAACTCCTAGCTCCACCCGACCTAAGGTTGTAGGGGATTTTGCATCTAAATAAAATGGAAGGGACAGCAATGGAAGCACTCATATGTCAGTTCAGGTTTGATCAGCACACCAGAATGACTTACAGGCATTTCACTGTCTGCATGAAGCTGTTGGAGCTGTGAGCAAGGCCTTGGAAGGGTTCTGCCTCTGCACTGTCTGTTGGTGCCCTGAAGTCACTATGGATGGACAAGGCTTGTGAGTGGGGAGTAAAACTGGATGGGAAGCAAGGCAGAGCAGAAACAAACTAGAATTCATGGAAGCAAAGTGGATCCCATGAGAATGATTGAATTCTGCCCCTGTCCCTCACCACCTCCATGTTGATAATGCAGGTAACTTGTTCAAGTTGGCACATTTTGCTTCAGCACATTTGTTTATGCAGGACATGGAGAAGCAGACCCAGGAATTGGAGAAGAAGATCCAAGCAAGAGCTGAGGATGATGAGGGTCCTACTGTTCCTTGCAGCAGTGAGTTTGACCAGCCTAGCATGTGTGTGTTCAAGTAGACTTTCAACCTTCTGAGCACAGCAGTGGCTGCAGTGTCTCTTCTGCCTCCCAAAACTACATCAGATTTCCTTTATGGTCAACTCTAACCCAAGACCATGTATAGAAGGAAATTATGGGAAACCTCATTAGGGCTTAGCCAAGCTGGTCTAGTATAGGGCCATATGTCCCGTCTCCTTGTTGCATTATTAGCACTCACTGTAGCTGCAGGTGTTTGTGCCAAAGTAATTTCTCACAGGAGTTTTGGAAAGAGGCTTTCCTCCCCACATGAAACCCACTGAAGTTTGCCCTTATAGGAAAAAATTAAGTAACTTGGCCTTCCCTGCAACATTTTGTGCCTAGTGAATTCTGTTATTTCTTTTTTGTTGGAGAAAAGAGGAAGACAAAGACAAAGATCATAGTAGAAATACAGATTTCTGTTGAATCTTGAGCTGAGTTTTAAAAGATGAATTTCCATTTTGAATGTGGTGGAAAGTCTAGGTGGCTTTAGACCTACAGTTAAGTATTCAAGTGACCACGCAATGGTGGGGTTGGGCTGGTGGGAGAAGTGGCCAATGGAAAATGATCCTTGCTGGAGTTGAGAGTTTACAGAGAAGCTGAAAGTTGATCAAAAGAAGACAGTGATCAAATTTGGGAGACCAAAATTTCACACTTAAGTCAATGGCCATTGTGTTAGTCTGCTTTCTGTCACTTTAATGATACCTGACATAATCAAGTTATAAAAATAAAAGGTTTATTTTGGCTTGCAGTTCTGGAGGTCTCAGTCCATGATCAGCTGGCCCTGTAGCTTTTGGACCTGTGGTGAGGCAGCACATCATGGAGGGCATCATGTGACATAGGAAGCTGGTCACCTCATCACCAGGAAGCAAAAGAGAGAGAAAGGAAGAGACCTGGTTCTACAATCCCCTCTGATGCCCTCAGTGACCTAAAGACTTCCCATTAGGTACCACCTGTTAAAGTTTCTACCACATCCCCAAAGCCTAAGCTGAAAACCAAGCTAACACATGGATCCTTGAGGGACAGTCAAGATCCAAACTATAGCAGTCATTTAAAAAATATTTTAGGTATGCTTGATGAAAAATTATTTAGAATTATTTTGAATGCAGGATTCTATGTTTCTATAAGGTCAAATTACTGGTCATCATGTGTGAACTGTCTATATTTTCCTGATTCTTTCATTGTTCAAGTTCTAGCAGTTACTGAAATATGTTAAAATCCCCCATGGAATTAAGATTTTTCTGTTTCCTCATTTTGACCTGTGAGATATTCCTCTCTATACTGTAAGCTTGTTATTTGCTATATAAAACTTAAGAGCTATGTCTTTCTGAACCTATTTGTCATTTGAAATATCCCTTTTTTCTACTTCTAGTTATGTTTTTCACCTTAAAGTCAACTTTCAGATTAATAGAGAGCCTCCAGATTTCCTTAGGTTAGTGTTTGTGTGTTGCATCTTCCCCTACCCTTTTCCTCCTCACCTTTCTTAGTGTTGTATTTTCTACTCAGGCTTGGCTGTTTTTGATGGTGTGCTGAACACATATTTGAAAGAATAATTTGAGGTTGTAGAAGATGTTATGTTTCAAAAAGGAGTTTCCCTTTCTTCTGCTAGGTGTCTGGAGCACATGGTCCCCGAGACTATGATGAGCTGAAGCTGAGTTGCAGGACTCACCTCGGGACTGAGTCACCTCAGGACTAAGCTTACGCTTCTCAACCCAGAGCTGGTGAGGGGTTTTTGCTCCTCCAACTCTTAAACCTCCACCCCTATCATTCTAGCCCTGTTACCATAAATCAGGAGCTGCTGAAATGCCAACTGCTCCTTCCAGAATAAGCAGCAGTTACAGAGAAAGATGTCCCAGACGCTAGCCTGAGCTTCTTGGGCACCATCTTCCCCTATGCTGTGGCTCAGCAATTATTTACCATTTCTTGACTTCCTAATACATTCAAGCATATTTAAAATATAGTTTATCTGACAGCCCTTAATGGAAAAATTGATCCAAATTTCCTGGTTATCCTTTATCAGAAGCAGAAGTTCTTTTGTTTTCCATAGGAAAAACTTTTTTTGCATCATTGATTGGCATTAAGAAAAGAATTTAATGTTAAGAGGTGGGGTCTCACTGTGCTGTCCACACTGTCTTCCAAGTCCTGGGCTTATGTTTTATGTGTGTGATCCTTTCTAGTAGGTGGGACTATACACGAGTACCACAGTGCCTAGCTTGCATTTTCTTTATACTATTTGAAAGGCTTTAAAAGTGGATAGTTATGAAGCATTGAAATTTTAGATCATAATTTTAATAAAATATGTGGTATAATTCTGGACCTTGATGTCTTCCCTAAAGCAGGGAGGGGTGATTCCCTAAAGCAAGCCAGTCCCAGTATGGAGCTCTCTGGAAGATGACCGAGACTCTGGCCTGTGCCCTCTGCCCTGTAGACATGAGCTTATAGTTCTTGGTGTAGTTTTGTGATGGATGTTTAGGGAATTTCACCCTCTTAGGGTATCATTTTTATACCTATGTAAAATAGTAGGTGGTGATTAATATTAAAATCCTTCAAATTGCAAAAAAAAAAAAAGTTGGAAATACTATGCTACCGGGAACTCTCATTTGTAAATACACATTTTATTTTAAGCTCACTTGTATTTACAAAGCTTGTTACAGTTATGCGTATTACATATTATAGTGGACACTTGAAATATCATCAAATTAAGTTACCATCTTTTTTATCATCTATAAATTAGTTAACTTTAATGAAAACGTCAGCCAGATGAGAATTCATTTAAGAGCTGTACTGCAGGTCCCAATGAGTAAGTTAATAACAATGTCTTACATACTGGGACATTGTTAAGAGAGTAGATTTTAAGTGTTTTCATCATGAAAAAATAAGTATCTCCAGTAATACAAATGGTAAATAGCCCGATTTAGCCATCTCACAAAGTAGACATATATCAAAACATCTTGTTGAACACCATAAACAATTTTAATTTTCTAATTAAAAATTCATGGATAAAAATTAAAAATGTTTAGGGGCCAGGGATTTAGCTCAGTGGTTCTGCCGCCTGCCTTGCAACCACAAGGTCTTGAGTTCGATCCCTGGTACAAAAATAAACAAAAACAAAAAATGTTTAAAAAAACTTAATCCTCTAAGAAAAGTACTGAGAGCTCAAGTGCCCTAGGGAGACAAAGTCCCTTTTCCTCAGTAAGAAAGCCAGCCCTGGGATGCAGGCTCCAGGCCACTGGGCCCATTTGTGGTGTGGGCGCCCTGTGGTGAGGTCTTGGTGGGTGTTGGCAGCCTGCTGGGCACTGGGTTGCAGCCAGAAGAGCTCACTGTGGTAGACAGGGGTTGTCACCATCATCCACTGGCCCCTTCATGAAGCCAGCAAGGAGCCAACGAAGGCATCAACTGCCCTAGGAGTTTTTGTGTGAAACACACGTGGAGAATTTACCTGTTCACCTGTTCACCCTTTAAGGTAGCAAGGATGGTGATTTTCTTTGAGGGAAAGGAAAAGTCAGTGATGAGCTCTGTATTCTGAGAGCCTGGTCATGTTTCTGTATCTACTGGGTTCATTCTTTTAATACTTGCTCCTTTGAGGGTTTTTTTCCCCAATTAAGCAAATGTATTAAGCAATATCAACAATATGCTGCTCTAGACTGGGATTCTGCCATAGAATACAGTAGACTCATATTTTAAAATCTTATTTTAACTTTATATTTTTGTTTGTTTGTAATTGTCATACATATTAATCATCTTCATCATAGGGAATTTGTACCTGTGTATAATATGTCTTAACTCTTCTCTTTTTTCCCCATTCCCCTCCCCTCCCTTCAACCCATCTTCCTCTCCCCATTTATGAAAGCTTTGTTTCTATCTTTTCCTCCTATTATCTTTTTTCCCTTTCTTCTCTTTCCCCTCTTTCCTCTCTCACTCCCCTTTCCATTTGAACATGCTTTTCCCTTTTCCTAATATCTATGCCCTGTTATGCTCCTTGTTTATCCTTTGGGTTTCTCATGCAAGAGAAACAATGGGATATTTAAATGTGTATGTTTGATTTATTTCACTGAAGATTATGGTCTCAAGGTGCATCCATTTTCTGAGTAGACCCATTTTATTCATCTGCTTCCTGGACATCACTTCGAGGTTGGCTGCCTTCCACTCAGCACATCCCCTCTCTAACTGGTCACATTTCCCCCAGGCCTGATCTCTTTGACTTTTTGTCTGCTTTCCATGAAATGAAGAAGCCAGTTTTAGTATATGTGCTGCCGAAGCGAGCATGAAGAAGCCAGTTTTAAATGTCACAAGACTTTCCTCATGGCATGAGGGGCCCCTTGTGCTTAGAGTTAGTGCATGGTCAAGGCAGCTAGACTACTGTCCTTCAAAATGTCTCTACTCTTGTGTGCGAGATCCTCAGCTATGCCAGAGAGAGGTGTGCAGAGTCCTCCACTCTTAAACTATACAGACATGGCTAACAGACATGGCCTGCCTTCCTCTCTGCCTCTCCCTGGGATCTGCTTTTTCTTTTTACTAGCAGAGCCAAGGCAGGTCAGTTTCTCTACTGCAGCATGTATCAGTCAGGATGCTGATGGTAACACATTGCCTGTGGTAACACACTGCCCCCCAAGTTCAGCTCTCTTAACTTACTGCTGATGAAAACTTACAACTGACCTCACATGTGTCACATGTCTGTGTGGTGTTAGGATGTCTCTGCTCATCGCAGTCACTTGGGAACCCTGGTGTTAGAGGCTTGTCTTGTCTCTTGCTTCTGCCATCACCACGGTAGATGAAGAGAAATGTGGTGAATTATTCACTGGCTCTTTAAAGTCCCTCTCCCAAAGAGATGAAAGTTACTTCTACTCATTTCATCCATCGAGAAGTTCAGTCCTTGGGTTTGGGAGACAGAGAAGTGCAAATATATTTGCAGTGTCCCTGATGATTGTCACAGCACTAGTTCTTGGCAGCTGGGCTGAATTTAACAGCTAGATTCAGGAGAACTGCTCAAGAGGCTTGTGACACGAGAAGTAAGGGTGTTGATTGCCACTGTGGGCAGAGTGGACAGACAGAGCCTCCTCTGGGAGGCCCCCTGGGCCCCTTCCTGCTCTCCTTGACACTTGTACAGGCCTCTGTCACCCTGCCCTAGTAGGATGCCCTTTGGCTGTGACTTTTGGTCTGTTAGATACACCTCATATGCATCATTAATACTTAGGGAAATACACACACCTACAGAGGACACCTGCACAGTCTCTGGGCTGTAAGGACAAAAGTGACATTGGTTTTATTCCCTTGACATTCCCTGAGCTAGCTTGAAGACACAGGAAGACAGGTATTTTGAATTTAGAGGCTAGAGGTTGGAAAGAAACTATCTGGTCCTGTTTGGGTGGAACAGAGAGGAGAAGGTGGGAGACAGCACTTCTGCTGACATACACTCTCCAGGACTGTCCTTTGTTGTCCTTGCTGGCCAGGAAAGACAGGTGCTGGTGGATCAGATACTGAGGTTTAGAGGCTATTGATATGTCCTATGTTTGGAAACAATTATTTATCAGGCATCTGCTATACCCATAAGGCAAATTGTACTCACATGTGAGTAATACTTTATAGTTTATGTTTCGTGTTGTCCTGAAAATCACTGGCTCCCTTTGCAAATGAGGACACCGAGACAGGTAACTTGTCTGGGTCCTTGTGATGCCCAGCTGTATGGCTTGGAACTCCGGGTCCTGGTTCCTCATCCTGGGCATTTCCACTAACCCATACTGTCTGAGGATCCCACAGTCCCAGGGAAGATTTTATTCTTTTTTTTGATGGATGTGGGGCAAAGTTATGTTGTTGCAAGTGAACCTGTAAGGTTCTTTTTCTCCAGTTGGATGATTATGAGGATTAATAGTGCAAGATGAAAGCAATGTTTTGGAGGTTTACCATATCCACGGATGGAGCTCACAGCTACCAAAGGCTTACTTTGCTGACTTATTTCTGCCAGTAAATAGCCAGCTTTGCATGATGTAATCACAATGAGATGCAGAAAGATGAGAGAGGGCAGAAGATTCCTGGTGTCCCCTCTGTCTCACTAAGGTTCTCTTGTCTGCCACAGCTTGAAGCCGAGGAAGGCAGGCTGAGTCTCTGGAGCCAAAATATGGAAATGTGGGTGCAAGTAAACTGTATCATTTCCATTTCCCAAGGTTCAGAAAGATTTCCAGCCTTATACTGGCCTTCCATTGATTAAATGAGATAATGCATGTAAAGCCCTTGGCACATAGTAAGTGGCCAATAAATAAATGGTAACCATTCTAATAGTAATAATTTTAGTAATAGGGATCTTTATTTGTTATTTAATTAAATTATTTTATTTTAAAAATAATGATCTTTAAGTTATTGCAATAATAGAACAATAGTATTAGATATGAGAAAATGGAAAAATAGGAACAAAATCTTTGTAAATAGGGAGGAATGGAGGGGTTGAAGGGAGGGCTGGGCAAGGGTGAAAAATAAGAACCAAGAGAGATTATGTCAAGGTGCAAATTTCCAATGATGAATGTCATTATATTGTATACCTAAAATGTACCAATGATTAGAATGAATAATCGATAATGCAAAATAGGAAGAAAAGGTCCAAAGGGGTAGGGGTAGTGGGAGGGGCAGGGGAAAGGAAAGAAGGGAAAGGAAAAATGATGAGAAATGGAAAAAAATGGAAATAAAGTCTTTGTAAATAGGGAAGGGTGGAGGGGGTGAAGGGAGGGCTAGGAATGGGGAAAAAATAAGAACCAAGATGCATCATGTAAAGGTACAATTCCCAATGTGAAATGTAATTGTGTTGTATACCTACAATGTACCAATAAAAGAATTCAATAAAGTGAAAAAAAGAACAATAGTATTAGAACAAGAATGATTTAATGATCATGGTAATAATAAACATACTGTGGCAATCAGTGGTGTGAGGAGCGAACACAATGGGAGTCGTGAGCCCAGGGGAAAGAATTTTATGAATGAGGCCTGAGAGTAAAAAGCAGTCTGTATAGGAACTCTGTACTTTCTGCTTCATTTTTCTGTGAATGTATTACAAAATAAAGCCTATTTGGGGCCGGGGATTTAGCTCAGTGGTGCTGCTGCCTACCTCAAAAGTACAAGGTCCTGAGTTCAATCCTCAGTACCAAAAGAAAAAAAAAGAAAAAAGAAAGCCTATTTAATTTTTTTAAATAAGGAGAAGAAAGCAGGTGGACAGTTGGTATTACTCTTTTCTGATTCTCAGAGACAGTGCATCCCCTTATTGCTTGTTCCTGGTGGACCCACTACCACCACCTAACCCTTGGTATGCCATGGATATCATAATTTTGAGCTGCTAGCTCTGTAGATACTCAAATGAGCAGCATGTTAATGAGCAAGTAAAGTTTGCTGCTGGACGACTGACCACTGTTTCTCTGGTCACCCCGGGTGTTGACTGCTACACTGCTGGACAGAGGTCGCAGGCTTTGGGCCCCTGTGGTTCGCTCTGCTGAGCTGAACTCACTGTGCCTACAGGGGCATGGCTTGGCTGTACGCAGACCCCCAGGTTATCTCTCCAGCCCACAGCTAATGAGATCCCCAACGCACAGACCAGTGCAAGGTGTCCCCAAACCACCAATGGTTGGCTTCTTTTCCTTTGCCTAATGAAAGGCTCTCCTTTCTTTGGGTAGGAAAATGCCCAGATAATCAGAGAAGTGGAAGTTGACAAGGTCTCCATGCTCTCCAGGGACCAGGTGGAGGCCATCAAGCAGCTCTGGCAGGATCCAGGAGTCCAGGAGTGTTATGACAGGAGGAGGGAGTATCAGCTGTCAGATTCTGCCAAATAGTGAGTACAGAGCTCCAGCTATGGCTTCCCACGGTCCTTTTAGGCAAACTCAGTCTTGTTTCTTTGAAACTTATCACTGCTTGCTGACACAGGGGATGGCCAGTGGCAATATCACCTTCTGCTGTCTTTCTGTGTCTCCCTGTCACCTCTTGTGCTCTGTCTGACCACCTCCTAAAACCCTTTGATCCTCTGTGTATCCCCAGAATCCCCTCCTGGCCTATACCTACCTGCCTTTTCTCACTGTATTGTAAGCCTATTATTTTCAATTGGAGGTTTAATCAAATTGGGAGTTTTCTTAGTGGGTATTTGGGGTATTGAAATTATGATTTAAACAAGGAATATACCTGCTTCTGGTTTCCTTTGCTCCTCTCAATATTTCTCTTTCTGGTTGTCTTGAACCAGACTTGCCTCAAAACCTAAAATCAGACTTCAGAGCAGCAGTCAGCGGCTGATCTGATGTTTCCCTCTAGTGGTTGAGACAGGCATCTTCAGGCAAAGCACACAGGAAACAGTCCTTTATAGACCCCCTGAAAAAACCTAGGTTTTGATCAGTAGAGTTCTAATTTCGTTTATTTTCTGAGATGGGGTTTGCCGTGTTTCTCAGGCTGGCCTCAAATTCACAATCCTCCTCCCTTAACTTGCTGAGTAGTTGAGATCACCAAGTGTGCCACTGTACATGGTAAATCACTTCAATTTTAAATCATTATTCCCTAAAGGTAAACGATTTGTTCGGATGGTCCCGCAAGGAAACCATCCCAGAGAGATCACAGAATTTTATTTTCTTAAGAATTTCCTGAGGCAGTGTATCTATCAGCCAGGTCACTGGGAAAACACTTCAGTTCTTCTTGAAGAGTTGATGATCTCAGCAGTGTGGCTTTCTCCCTCAGTACATAGCATCATCCACCCTGTGAGGGCCCTGAAATCCTTCCTGAGACCACCCACGTTCCTTCAGATGCTGCCATTGCCCTCTGAGCTGGGTTGGCTGGGGGTTGTCCTCATTGTCTGGATAAGGCAGTGGGTTGGAAGGGAAATGTTATCTTCTACACAATGACTTTCCTTTAGTGTTTGTCCCAGGCTGAGTGTTCAGTGTCATTATCCAGATTGGCATAGTCAATCAAAGCACAGACACAACACCAATAAGATGTTAGATCAGCAAAGAGATGGAAGGAAGAAAGTACCCCAAAGAGGAGGTGCAGACTGACAGCCTGCGGAACCAGGGGTTACTCAGTGTCAAAGGCAGCCACGGCCTCCCTGGTCCTTTCCTGAGACTGCTTGGTATTCTTTTCTCTGTGAGGCCCCTGGGGGTTGGTAACAGTGCACGATGTACGTCCGTTTGGAAGAGACCCAGCAGAACTGTGATAGAATTTAGGGTAACCCGAAACTGAGGCAAGACCATCGAGAAGGGTATGGGAGCAGCCAAGGTAATGGACAGACTTACTGCAGACTTACAAACCCAGACGGCTGTCCCATCTTCAGAATCTGTGGGACATGGGGCATTGGTGCATTTCCTTGGTCCAGGTCAGTGGTTCTCATGTACTCACTTCACTAAAATTTGATGGATGCTTGTAATATGCCAGGCACCATAGTAAGGCCTGCAGAGCAACCAGTTCCCTCTGCTCTCAGGAAAGTAGAGTTTGGTGGCATGAGGCAAGTATGAAACAAACAGTCACACAGTGAATGTAATATTCTCCCTTTGCCTCCTGGGGATACATTCCAAGACCCCTAGTGGAAACCTGAAACCATGCATAGGATCGAACCCTATATATACTGTATTTTTCCTATTTGTATGTACTTATGGTACAGTTTCATTTATACATTTGGCACAGTGTCTTAGTCACTTTCTTGTTGCTGAAACATAATACCCAACATCTACAACTTAAGGAAGAAGAGATTCATTTTGGCTCAAGTTTCAGTCTGTAGTTGGCTGGCCCCATGGCAGGAGAGCATGGCAGAGGAAAAGCTGATCATGGTATGGCAGACAGGAAGCAGAGAATCAAAGGAGGAACTGGGAAGGGAGATAGACCCAAGCCACGCCCTCCAGCGACCTGCCCCTTCTAACCAGACCCCAGCTCCTAACAGTAAGTCAGCTTTAAACCCCAGTAATCTGATCACCTTCCAAAAGCCCTTCCTTTGAGTGCATGAGGCTCTTGGATCTAAGCTATCACAGTAAGAGTTTAATAATGACAATATAGAACAACTTTGGGGGCCGGTATTAAGTAAAATAAGAATGACTTGAACGCAAGCACTGTGATAGCATAAGAGATGATATGGTAACTGAGACAGCTACTTGGTGACTAACAGCCTAGTAGTGAATACAGTGTAGATACATTGGAGAAGGGCAATTCATATCTAGGGCAAGACAGAATGGGACAGTATCAGATTTTATCATGTTATTCAGAAAAGCACATGATTTAAAACTTAGAAATCGTTGCCAAGCATTGGGAGTACAGGCTTGTCATACTATCTACTTGATAGGCTGAAGCAGGAGGATCATCTGAGCCCAGGAATTTGAGGCCTGCCTGGCAATACACCAAGACCCTGTCTCTAAAAACAAAACAAAACAAAATAGAACTTATGAATTAAATACTCTGCAGCATGAATGCCCATGGGTAACAACTGTGGACAGTGAAACCTGGGTTAAGGTTACTGCCCAGGGAGAACAGCACTGAGCCCTGGGCTTGTGACATATGAGCAGAGGTGTAGAAGGTGACCCCAGTGCCTGGGCTCTTGAGCTGGAGGCTGGAAGGCGTCAGGCTTTCCTTTAACCCTCGATTCATCTTCACACTGCCTGTTCAGGGCCTGGTGTCCAGGCTGTGCTGGGAGAAGGCAGGCCCACCTCGGCTTGCAGGGGACTTGGAATCACCAACTCCATTGTTGGCCAGGATCTGAGTTAAGAGTTATTTTACTAATTTAATTTTTATATGAGCTTTAAAATTTAAGAATAGAGTGCTCTCATTTTACTAAAGAAAAAGTGATTACATTTTAATAATCACTCTACGCTTTAATATTTGGCCCCAAATAATCTAAGACAAGTTTTGGATTTTTTTAGATGTTTCATTTCCCAGTGTCTTTAACAGGGAAGGTTTTCTTGTTATTCTAAAAGAATTTCCCCTTGGCCTATTTGACGTCTATATATTTCCTTAGAAACTCCATTTAATTCTGAGCAGCAGCTTTAGAGAACAGCAACTACAAACATATTGTTCTTGGATGAGGGACATTTGGGCAGGGCATCTGAGCCATTTCCGGCCTCCAGCCCTGCTGCCTCCCTTACAGCCAAACAGAAATGTTGGCCATTAGAGCCCAGGAGAAGAGTTGCAGTGACCTGCGTATTTCCCAGAAGACTCACAGAAGTGCTTCTGATCCCTGCTATCTTCAGACCATTGTAGGAAGGGTCCTCATCTGGCTTTCGAGAAAGTCACTGACGGAATCCATGAATCTGTGTAGGGAGTGTAATATGGGGGTAACTTCTTGGAGCAGTACAGACATTTCTCCTTTCTCTAAAAGGAGCCTCGGCTTCTCATTCTTTAATGTCACAGTTACCTGACTGACATTGACCGGATTGCCATGCCATCATTTGTGCCCACACAGCAAGATGTGCTTCGTGTCCGAGTGCCCACCACTGGAATCATTGAGTACCCGTTTAACCTGGAGGACATCATCTTTCGGTAAGCCTGTCTCCCAGACATTGTCCTCGGAGAATCTGTTTCCCAGGCCCAGAAGTTCCTGGATGGTGTGTTAAATGTGTTATTTCTAAGCAGGGGTTGCATCCCATAGGGCAGAATGGCTCTTTCTGTCTTGAAGAATGTAGATTGTGGTAGGTCACAATTCTAGAGTGGAGAAGGACTTACCCTTCTATTGCCCTTAGGGAAGGCATTTGTTTCTGCAAACTGGAATCATTCTTATCCATATAAGAATACATGTACTTAGCACCTGTCTTCACTCTTAAAATTACTGAGGATCCAAGAGAGCACTGACTCTATGGTATAATGACTTGTCCTTTTTCCTCAAAGAGTCATGTATTCTAATCTTTGTGTGATTTGTCTTTATTGAGCAGGATGGTGGATGTTGGTGGCCAGCGATCTGAACGACGGAAATGGATTCATTGCTTTGAGAGTGTCACCTCCATAATTTTCTTGGTTGCTCTGAGTGAATATGACCAGGTCCTGGCTGAGTGTGACAATGAGGTATGCTGAGTGGGTGAGGTATACATATGTAGCTTTGGAAGGCAGAGACCTATTTCTTTTCTTCTCAACGAGCCAACAAGGTGGACCCACCAGCTAAATGGTCTTATTCACAGTGTAATCTGTGGACTAGCAGGACAGGGATCATCAGTTGCTTGTCAGAAATGCAACCTATTGAGTCAGTCCAGACCTGCATTTAGTTCTCAGGCAATAAAAATATAGTCATGTGTTGCTTAATGAAAAGCATCATTACAGTTTGTGTCTAGATATCCCACCAAAGCCTCATGTGGTCATAGGCAGGGCTTTTTCAGAGGTGCCTGAATCTAGGGTGTGTAATTGATTCATGGTACAATGCTAGGGTTAAGGATAAAGGTGTGTGATTACTATATCAGTGCATTGATTGGTTTAGCACTGCCCTAATCCCAGTAGCCTGGATATAATATAAGGGACAGAAAGAGGCTTGTCTTGTCCCTTTCTTGCTTAGTTTGCTAGCTTCTGCCAACCATAAACTGCTCCTCCTCTGCAGTGCCTGTCTGCCAAGCCACCCGGCCTTGGAGCCAGTCAATTATGGACTGAAACCTCTACAAACTGTGAGCTAAATAAACCTTTCCCCCTTTAATTTTGGATACTGGGTATTTTGTCTCAGCAATGAGAGAAAAGTAACTAAAACAAGCATATACTCTGCGAAATACTTCAGTAGGTAATTTCATCATTGTGTTAACACTACAGAATGCACAGGTATAAACCCAGATAGCTCAGCCTACTATATACCTGGGCTGTATGATTATAGCCTGCTGCTTTTTGGCTACCAGCCTGCATAGTATGTTACTGTACTCAGTATTGTTGGCAATGGTATTTGTGTATCTAAACATACTAAATGTAGAAAAGGTACACTAAAAATACTGGGCAATAGGAATTTTTCAATTCCACTATAATCTTATGGGACTGCTGTTGTACATGTCTGCTCACCAAATGGTTGTTATATAGTGCAAGATTGTAAATGATTGTGAAACACTGGTCTGAACCTTAGTTCTAAACTTTGATGCACAATGGAATTTTCTGTGGAATGTAAAGGAAAACTTGTGCCTTGGTCCAACTCAAGATGCTGACTTTATCGGTGGTAGGTGTGGCCTGAGTGTTGGGATTTTTAAAAAAGCTCTCCAAGTGAATCTAATGTGCTGTGAGGGGTGGAAATTACTCAAAAGCAGAGGTTCTCACCCTTGGTGGAATGTTGGCATCCCCTGGGGAGCTTTTAAAAAAAAATACAGCATTGTGGGCCTCACACTAGAGAATTATAGTTACTGGGCTCAGTGGGGGTTTTCTTTTCCAAGTCCCCCAGAGATTCTAATGCACAGGCAAATTTGAGCAGCACTGTGTCTGAGAAACTTATTCCATAGGCCATGGCTTTCCCAAATTAGCCAAGTGGTGTAGACAGTGCTGTCAGGTACTTGCAACTCTTCCGTGGTTGCTGGAATTGTCTGCCCTTCACCTCCCCTAGGAGGGACTCACTCAGGGCAGCTGGGGCCGATCCAGCCCAGTCAGGCATTCAACATCCACCGCAGAGCTACCTGGCACCAGGTGGGTCCAGCTCCACTAGAAGATCTGCCCAGACATGAAGAGGACCAGCACAGTCATTTCTTTGTGAGGTTGGCAGTATCTTCTGTGGGATGCCAATGTCTCCTTCATTGTCTTTCCCCTTGAATTTGCACAAGAACCCTTGATCTTTTTGAAAAACATCTCATTTCCAGAGCATAAAAGTAAACCAATAAAGAACTCTTTCTAGGATGAGGCAATAACTATGAGCAAATCACATCTTGTACTCCTTGAGAGCAGACGTCTCTCAGGAGCACTGTTACATTAGCTAATTAGTGGAGGATTAACCCATTTACTAGTGTCATTGTGCAAAGAATAGAAATCTTGGCTGCTGCCCAGCTCTCCCAAGTGGGATTGTTAAAAAAAAAAAAAAAAAGGAATCCTGTTATCATTATAAAAAATTAGCTCCAAATTGTCTCAGGGATTACTTATGATATTTCTTAGGAAAGTCAAGTGCACAAGGGACCAGTAACTCAGCCTGATGCACTCAGAAATTAAACATTTTCTCCTTTCTTAAAAATCACAAGGTATTTGGAGAAACTTAAGTGGTTGTCATTCCAGACTTTCCTTTTCTGGTTGTATATATTTACTATACTGATTCCCTATTTTGTATAGGAAGTTTTTTTTTTTTTTTGCTTAAATTCTTTTATTGGTACATTTTAGGTATAATATACGTTTACATTTATCACTGGGTTCTTGTGCCTGTACATGATGTATCTTGGTTCTTATTTTTTCCTCATTACCTGTGTGCCCTTCACCCCCTCCACCCTTCCCTATTTACATAGCCTTTTTTCCATTTTTTTCTTTTGTCATAATTTTTCCTTTCTCTTCTTTCCTTTCCCCTGCCCCTCCCACTTCCCCTACCACTTTGGACCTTTTCTTACTATTTCAAATTATCAATTATTCCTTTTAATCATTTTAATCCTTATTTACTTTCAGTTTCTCACACTAGAGAAACTGTTCAGTATTTACACATGTGTGTCCTATTTATTTCACTTAAGAGTATGGCTTCAATATGCATACATTTAGCTATAAATGTCTCTAGTTTCTCATTCTTTATGGCTGAGTAGTACTCCATTTTATAAAAAAAACAAACACATCTTTATCCAGTTTCCAGTTGATGGGCACTTGGGCTGTTTTCAAGCTTTCACTATTACAGACTGTGCCACTATAAACATGGGTACACATATATCGCTGTTGTATGCTTCTTTTCTTTGGGGAAGATACTCAGCAGGGGAGTAGCTGGGTCAAATGGGACCTCTAGTCCTAGTTCTTTGAGGTATCTCCATACTGATTTCCACAGTGGTTGCACCAGTCTGCACTCCCACCAACAATGGAGAAGGGTTCCTTTCTCCCCACACCCCCACCAACATTTGTTATTGGTTAATTTCTTGATAGTAGCCATTCTTTGTGGGGTGAGGTGGAATCTCAGTGTTGTTTTCATCTGCATCTCTTGAATGACCAGTGATGTTGAACATTTTTTCATATATTTCTTTGCTGCTTTTACTTCTTTGTCTGAGAAACGTCTGTTCATTTCAGATGCCCATTTTTGAATTGGGTTAAATTTGGGGGCTCTGATTTTTTCCAGTTCTTTATATATTCTAGAGAGTAGCCCTTTGTCTGAGGTACAGCTGCTAAAAATTTTTTCCCACATTGTAGGTTGTCTCTTAGCTTTGTTGGTGGTTTCTCTTGCAGTGCAGAAGCTTTTTAATACGATGAGATCCCAGTTGTTGATTCTTTGTGCTAGTTCCCATGCTACTGAGGTTTTGTTCATAAAGTCTTGTCCTATGCCAATGTCTTCGAGAGTTCTACCTAACATCTTCCAGGAAGTTTAGTGTTTCTGTTTTAGTACTTAGATCTTTAATCCATTTCAATCTTGGTTTAGTGCATCGTGAGATATGGGTCTAATTTTAATCTTTGGCAAGTTAAAATCCAGTTTTTCCAACACTATTTATTAAAGAGGCTATCTTTCCTCCAATGAGGGTGGTTGGCTCCTTTGTCAAAGATGAGGTGGCTGAGTATGTCTGAAGTTGTTTCTGCATCTTCTAATCTATTCCACTGACTCTCAGGTCTCTTTCTTTGCCAGTACCATGCTGTTTTTATCACAGTAGCTTTGTAGTATAATTTCAAGTTGGGGATTGTGATACCCCCTTGCCATGTGTCTGTTGCCTAGAATTGCTTTTGCTATTCTAGGTCTCTTCTGGTTCCAAATGAACTTTTGGATTGTTTTCTCTAGTTATGTGAAGTATATTGTTGGAATTTCAATTGGCATTGCATTAAATCTATATAGTAGTCTTGGAAGTATGGCCATTTTCACTATATTGGTTCTTCCTACCCAGGAACAAGGGATGTCTTTCCATTTTCTGATATCCTCTTTGATCTCTTTTTTCAGAGAGCTATAGTTTTCAGTGTAGAAGTCTTTTGCTTCCTTTTTGAGGTTGATTCCTATGTATTTCATTTTTTTGGATGCTACTGTAAAAGGAATTGTTTCCCTAATTTCTCTCTCAGTGAGTCTGTTATTTGTGTACAAGAAGGCTATTATTTTTTGAGTGTTGATCTTGTATCCAGCTACTCTACTGAATCTGTCAATTAAGGCTAGAAGTCTTCTGGTGGAGTTTTTTGGGTCTTCTATGTAAAGTATCATATTGTCAGCAAATAGTAACAGTTTCACTTCTTCCTTTCCTATCTTTATTCCTTTTATTTCTTTCTCTTGTCTAATTGCTGTGGCTGTTTGCAGAACTATATTTAACTGGAATGGTGATAGTGGGCATCCTTGTCTTGTTCCTGATTTTAGCATGAAAGTTTTCAGTTTTTGACCATTTAGTATGATGTTGGCTGTTGGTTTTTCATAGATAACCTTAATCAGGTTGAGATAAAGACCTTCTATTCCAATTTTCTGTAGGGTTTTTATCATGAATGGGTGTTGGATTTTGTCAAATGCTTTTTCTGCATCTATTGAGACAATCATATGGTTTTTGTCCCTGGCTCTATTAATATAGTGTATTACATTTATTGATTTATGTATGTTGAACCATCCTTGCATCCCTGGGATAAATCTGAGTTGGTCAGGGTGTATGATCTTCTTGATGACCTCTGTATTGTTTGTTGAGGATTTTTGCATGTATGTTCATATAGGAGATTGGCCTATAGTTCTCTTTTTGGGTTGGGTCTTTCCCTGGTTTTGGAATCAAAGTAACACTTGGTTCCAGGAATGAATTTGGAAGTATTGTTTCCCTTTCAATTTCCTCGATGAGTTTAAAGAGTAATGGTGATAGTTTTTCTTTAAATGTCTTGTAGAATTTAGCAGTGAAGCCATCAGGACCTGGGCTTTTCTTTGTTGGTAAATTTTTAATTACATTTTTAATTTCACTCACTGTAACTGGGGTGTTTAGAATTTCTATATCTTCATTTAACTTTGGCAATTCAAATGTATCTACGAATCTGTCCATTCCTTCTGTGTTTTGCATTTTATTAGAGTACAGGTTCTCGAAGCAGGTAATGATCCTCTGGATTTCTGCCAAGTCTATTGTGACTTCACCTTTTTCGTTTTTAATTGCATGGACCTGAGCCTTTTCTTTCCTTTTTTTGATAAGGGTGGCTAAAGTTTTATTGATTTTATTTATTCTTTCAAAAAACCAACTCTGATTTGATTTTTTGTATCATTCTCTTAATCTCTATTGCATTGATTTCTGCTCTGATTTTTGTAATTTCCTCTCTTGTATGAGCTTTGGGTTTTTCTCTTCTTTTTCTAGGAGCTTGAGGTTCTGCATTAGGTTGAGTTCTCTCTGTTTTCCTAATATGGGCATTCACTGCTATGAATTTCCCTCCTAGAACTGCTTTCTTTGTGTCCCCTAGATTCCTGTATGTTGTACTGGCATTATCATTTACTTGTAGAAATTGTCTAATTTCTTCTTTAATTTCCTCTGTGGCCCATTGGTTGTTCAGGAGGGTGTTATTCAATTTCCATGTGTTTGTGGAGGTTTTGCAGTTTCTTATGTTATTGATCTCCAGTTTTATTGCACTATGGTCTGATAATACACAGGGGGTAACTTCAATTCTTTTACATTTACTTAGACAAGTCCTATGAGCTAGCATGTGGTCTGTTTTCGAGAATGACCTGTGTGGAGCTGACAAGAATGTGTATTCTGATTTTGTGGGGTGGAACACTCTGTAAACATCTATTAAGTCTATTTGTTCAATAGCTTGGTTCAGTTCTAGAATTTTGTTTTTCATTTTTTGTCTAGATGATCTGTCTATTTGTGATAGTGGGGTATTGAGGTCCCGCACTTCTACTGTATTAGTGCTTATTTGGTTTTTCATGTCCATTAATATTTGTTTTGTATAGTTGGCATTCGTATTTGGTGCTTATATATTTATGATTGTCATCTCTTCCTCTTGGATTGTTCCCTTTACAAGGATGTAGCGACCATCTTTGTCTCTCTTAATTAGTTTTGGTTTGAAATCTACTTTGTCTGCAAATAAGATTGCTACCCCTGCTTTTTTCTGGGTTCCTGTCATGTGGAGAACTGTTTTGCATTCTTTTACTTTCAGTCTATGAATTTCTTTTTGAGTTGTGTGTTTTTTGTTTTTTGTTTTGTACCGGGGATCAAACCCGGGACCTTGCACTTGCATGGCAGGCACCGGAACCACTGAGCTAAATCCCCAGCCAGTGTGTTTCTTGTATACAGTATATTGTTGGATTTTGCTTCTTAATCCATTCTGCCAGTCTATTTCTTTTGATTGGTGAATTGAGGCCATTAACATTGATGGTTATAATTGATAGATATTGACTCATCCTTGTCATGATGTTTTACTGTTGTTGGCTCTTTTCTTATTTTTTCCCTTTCCCTGTAGTTTACCTTGCCTGGTGGCTTCTCTCTGTTGGGCCTCATGGTGTTGTGACCTTCATTGTCTTTTTCTAGGATATTGTTTAGAATTGTCTGGAGTGCTGGTTTGGTGTTCATGAAATTTCTCAGGTGTTCTTTGTTGTAGAAGTATCTAATTTCCCCATCAATTTTGAAAGATAATTTTGTAGGATACAACAGTCTAGGTTGGAAGTTATTTTCTTTTAGGGCTTGAAATACTTCACTCCAGGCTCTCCTTGACTGACAGCTTGTGTTGAGAAGTCTGCTGTGATTCTGATGGGCTTTCCTTTCTAGGTATTTGTTTCTTTTCTCTAACTGCTTGCAGGATTTTATTCTTCTGTTGGGTTTTCTGGGATCTTGACTATTGTATGTCTAGGTGTAGATTTTTTTTGATCGTGGCTAGTTGGAGTTCTATATGCCTCACTTATCTGTATGTCCAATTCTCTACCTCTGTCATGGAAGTTTTCTACTATTACTTCTGTGAACAGTTTTTTTAATGTCAATTGTACTTTCCACTGTACAGGAATCTTTTATAAGGACATTTCTTTTGGAATTACTATCGACAAGATCCTAGTAAATTTTAGAGAAGTTTTAAAAAGACGTGAAGGTTCTCACTCTGCTAACACGTTTGGGATCTTACTCCCCCGGATACACTGCAGGAGAGAGAGAGTCCTGATAGTTCAGAGCTGTGGGAGTAAAGTTAGGGCAAGTTCCTCTGGAGCACAGTTGTGTTGAGCTTGGATGTTTGGTTTGACAACGTCCTTCCCTAAAGGTTAGTTCTTGTTTCTTTTCCCCTAGAAATACTTACAAGAGTGCTATCTAGAACAGTTACTGTCATCAGTAGGATTTGTATGTGCATTCTCTGCTCTCCATAAATTAGGAACACTTAATATTTTCTTATCTAATTATACTGTCTAATATTTGGAACTTATGGTCTTTGTACATAATCTTTGCCAGATCCCACCATTACACAAGTTTAGGGCAGTTCTTTACATTTTCTGAATGATAGCATGCACATATATCCAACAGGGACAATTTCCTTTTCCACTTGTGCAGCTTAATACAATGTTACTTCCCTGTGTGGCCACAGTCTGGCATTCCTAAGGGTGGTGGCCCTCCTGGAGGAGCCTCCCTCCCTCCCATGTCACATGACTCCTGAGGCATGGTCTGCAAACGCCACCCAGTTAAGTGGCCATCTCAGGTTTGAAGCTGGCACTTCCCCACAGGGTAATCCCAATAGTTATACAGCACAGCACACTTCTACCAAATGTGGCCTTCCTGTTCCAAGTTGCACAAAAGCCTTTCTCATTGCATCCTAGTTTTGGGGTACAGTTTCAGACACTCCAGGAAAGGAGATCCAGAAAACAGAAATTACTGGGGGTAGGATGGAGGGGCAATAAGCCTGTGCTCTGTGGGCCCTCTTGCTCACTAGCTTCAGCAAAGGCAGTGACCCAGACTGCAGCAGCAGTGCAGAAAGGACTGACGGATGCACTAGCCATGTGGCATGTTGTTTCCGAAGTGTGGCCTTTAGTTTCCCTAATTCCTTTGTTTCTCTCTTAGAATCGCATGGAAGAGAGCAAAGCCCTGTTTAAAACCATCATCACCTACCCCTGGTTTCTGAACTCATCTGTGATTTTGTTCTTAAATAAGAAGGATCTTTTGGAAGAAAAAATCATGTACTCTCATCTAATTAGCTATTTTCCAGAATACAAAGGTAAGTGTTCATCTTGGGGACAGTGCTTCTGTTACTTCACTGACCACCTAGATAAGTCCCAAGTCCTCAGCAGCCTGCACAGCTCTCCCTGATATGTCAAAACAGCCTCTCACCATTCCCCACCTTTGAGAGCTCATATTCAGACTCCGCGCAGCTCCCTCCCAGCCTGGAATACACCTGCTCATTCCTTTTTGCTGACTCCTTGTGGCTCTCCAGGACACAACTCAGGCCTCCTCTCTCCTGGGAAGGCTTTCTGGGCCTTCTGTGCTGGAAGGGCCTACAGGAGCGCACCATCACCGCTGCTGCCTCACTCGCTCCCTTGGCCATCATCCCACTGTGCAGTACTGTGTGTTAGCTTGCAAGTTCAGCTCTCATCCTGGTCAACTTCTTGGGGGCAGAGGCTGTGCCCAACTTTGCACTCCCAGGGCCAGTCAGAGCACCTGGTGCTTCCTGGGGTTCAACAGTGCAATCCTCTTTCCAGACACGGTGGATTAGGCAAGAGAGTTTCTTGCCCTACTGCTAATTATTCCTAGTATAAGGGGTATCAGATATTACTGACTTTGATATTGATGTTCAGAGGGTATTTCAGCACTACTTTCATCAACCACACTGTCGATCCTTCAAACTTTAGAACCAACTTCATTCTCACACTCTTCCTCTTCCCTCTCCCAGCCCACAAGTCTGTCTGTACAAGGATTCTCTTAATGATTGTTCGAATCAGAATTAAATTGCACCATTTTTAAACATTCTTAAAATACAATTTTTAGATAGCAGTGGGCATGTAAAATACTACTTTTTGGATTCACAATGAAATACACTAAAAATAACACTGAAAGTAAATTATTTCCTAGAAATAAAGATAGATCAAAGAAGGATTTCCAGATAGGAATGAGAGTATATCTTAAATGGTTCTTGGGAGGACATGGTTGTAAGTCTGTTTTTTATTCTAACTGCATTTGTGACTAGGACCAAAGCAGGATGTCAAAGCTGCCAGAGACTTTATCTTGAAACTTTATCAAGACCAGAATCCTGACAAAGAGAAAGTCATCTATTCCCACTTTACGTGTGCTACAGATACGGAGAATATCCGTTTTGTGTTTGCTGCTGTCAAAGACACAATTCTACAGCTAAATCTAAGGGAATTCAACTTAGTTTAAAAGCTGCTGCCCTCTCCTCCCCATAACAGAAGACATGATGATCAAGCTGCTTGTTTCATTTGCAAGTGCTTCAGACTTACCCGACCAAGGACCTGTGCCAGGCACCATGGACATCATGCAGACCACTAGGACAGAGAGGGGTAATGGAACTTGGAAGATGTTAGTTTACAAAACCTTTTAAGTCTTAATTCCCAAGTTGGTTTTATAGTTTTTTTCTTGTCTCTTGGCTGTAAGATTGTGTTTTTAAAATTTGATATTTCACAGAATTTTCAATTCTACCATGATTTATGTTTAAAAAGTTAAGCGATAGCCATTGAAAATCACTTAATAGAGGGGTCTGCTAATTTATTGATGCCTTCAGACCTCTAGGATTCATTTTTAAAAGATGTTAATGGAGTCGACACATTAAATCTTGTTAATTTAGATACATTCCTAATTTCTAATATTTTTCTCTCTTCCTGCTGAAGTATGGCTCCTTTAACATGCCACTGTTTTTTTTTTAATAGTTGGCTCATTTTATATGTCAATTTCCTAGGCCGAATTATTGAATATACTGGGCTCAGTACATTTAGTTTTGCCACAATTTGGCTACTGTGAAGCCAAAGTTGACATATGGTAAATGTGCTTTAGATAGCATTTATGGTATACTGGTGAAAACATGTGTCCTAATGCATGTGGCTATGTCTTATAAACTTACAAAATGGCTAAAAGTGAAAAATTGTTTAGCAAATGTTATGTAACCACTGCCAAAGATCTGATGGTCACCACAGATATGCTATGTTTGAACTATGTATGCTATACCTTTCTCAGAAGACTAAGAATTTTACCATTCTGCTACCAGCACTGATTATGTTGTTTCTTAGAGCACAGGGTTGATGGTTCTTCTCTAAAAGAGAAAAGTGCTGTAGACTTAATAGTAATCCAGAAACTTTCCAAAGTCTTCTTTTGAAATAAGTCTGTATTCATCATATTATGTTGGAGTTCCCTTAGCAACTGGCTAAAGCAGGTGTTTCCGATTGTTATGTGAAGGTGCACACACAAGCACAACATGTAGGGATTTAAGGTATGCCATATCTATCCTAGACCGGGGGCCCCTAATCCCTGGACTACAGACTGGTACTGGTACATGGCATGTTAGGAATGGGCTGCACAGGAGGTGAGCAGTGAGAGAAGCTCCATCTGTATTCACAGTTCCTCTCACCACTCCATCACCACCTGACTGACTCTGCCTCCTGTCATCATTACAGCCTCACAGGAGCCTGAACCACACTGTGAACTGCGCATGGGAGGGATCTAGGTTGCGTGATCTTTATGAGAATCGAAAGTAATAGAAATAAAATGCACAATAAAGGTAATACACTTGAATCATCCCAAAACCATTCCCATTCCCTGCCTGTGGAAAAATTGTCTTCCATGAAACCAGTCCCTGGCAGCAAAAAAGTCAGGGACTGCTGGTCTAGACAGTCTCCAAATTAAAAATGGCTTGACTGCATGACTGTGCAAAAGTGATACACATTCAGCTGAAATCATACCTTGAATTTGGATCTTTTCTCAGGCTAACAATAGTGTCTGTCTGACACTGTCCAATGATGATGGGGTGCAGCTGAAACCAACATCTTCTGGTCAGTCATGTGCTCTTCATGGGAAATAATCCTTATTCCACAGTGCACTGTGTTGCTAAGATTCTACAGGTTAGGTGCATATATTTTCAATTTACCATGAGTTTATGAGGTTGAGAAGCATCTATACAAAATGTATCCTGACTACATTCATTATACAACAGTATTCTTCCAGCTGTCTTAAACCTTCCTTTCAGCCAGTAATTGGACTGTCAAGTTCTCATTCTTTTGGAACAGTTCTTAGTGTAAAGCCATTAAAGAAGAGTATCAATGCCAGAAAAGATTTAAATTCTTCTACAATAATATTAAATCTTAAAAATAAATCCTTATTCTAGATGAAGAACTTGACAAACTGATGTTAAAGTTTATTTGAAGCAGTGAAGGTCCAGGAATAGACAGTTCAGCAAAAAAGAACAGAGAGAAGGGGCAGTAGCCCTTCAAGATATTTAAGAATATCATCAGATAGACAACACCGATTTTTCTCCCTGCCACACATACTAGGCTAAAGATTATGAACTGGGGCTCTCTGACCAATTAACATGAAAAGGTTTCAACAGAACCAGCAATCGAAGAAATTAAACAATTGGGATTATGTTTTTTATTTCAAGCATTTTCTAGCATCGAGTTGTTAATTTATCTGGCTGATAAAGCATACAAGAAAATGATGGCTTTCAATAATTAGTTATAGGAAGGCTATGCAATACGTCATTTAAAGGGGAGTAATGATGAAGTATTTTCTTAAGCATGAAAAGACATGCCTTTCTTCATAAGATTTAAGTTAATCATTTCTGATAATATTGATCTTGCTGGGAGAAATTCTCCCCTTAGCCCTTCTTTCAAAATATACTCTTACAACTTACTAAGAAAATAAGACATTTGAAATTGTTGAGACAGACAGTGCTGGAGCTTCAGAGTTCACCAAGTATCTGCTAAACTTTCAGTCTGCAGTGATCATGCTGGGTTGGAATGCTGTCTGCTTTGACTGAAAAACCAGAACCTTGGTTTCCTGGGGACCTTTATTTAGGCCCCACAGTGTGCAGAATTTAGATAGGCGAGGGAATACAATTGATATTCTTTCTAGTTCTACCCAGTAGCTAAAAACCAAAGCAGACTGAAGATCAGAAAGATTTTTTGGACTCAATTTATTTAAAAAGGCATACATGGTTAAAGTGAGCTGTCATCATGCAATCCAAATCTACTGATACTAAGAAATTAAGTATTGTTAGAGAAAAGTCATTAGTGAATATAAACCAAATTTTTGGGGGGACAGAGACTAAAGTCAGTTTTAAGAGTAAGAACTTCAGAATGTAAACTTTCGTGTTTATGCATGGTCTTACCAAAATATACAAGAAGTAAGGCAGAGGCTGTGTAATAGACAACTGGGCCAAGCTCATATACAAGGGACAGGGTAAAGAGAAGTGAAGAAAATACTGAGGTAAAGCAGAAATGTTTTAAAGCTTAATTATTAATAACTAATTTTTACCAAAGAAACAGACTATTTGGTAAATATAAGTTTGCAGGAGAAAGTATTTTTAAAGTATACTCTCCCTGAAAACTTCATTAACTGTAATACAGTTACATCAGCAAGACTATTTTAAAGTCTGTAACAATCTACCTTACCTTGTAACAAGTCCCAGATACAATTTCTAATAGTTTGTGGGTGGGGGTTTATAACCATTGATCCTGAGAATATTTCCATGTAACCTATGCTACACTGGATCTATGATGGCAAGACAAGAAAGGTTGAGGTTTTTCAACATGTTTGATGTTAGGTACACTTCTAATTATTCGGTATTTCATTACCAGTCTCATAGGGTTTCTTGTTACAAGGACTTCACTAGAAGGAACATGTTATTAAGATATCAGAGCAATATGAAATGGTGTTCAGTGACAGATTTTAATTACAGCAGTTTGATATATCACTGTAGATGTTAAACTATAATACAAATTTATATTTGTATAAAGTAATACAAAATTTAAAAATATATCAACCTACAAAATTTGAAGCTGTGTTTTTTGTGTAGCTCTCTGAGTAACCAAAACTACCATTTAAAAAAATGCTCTAATGCTTTAAAATACTAGAACTAATCCATAATCCTAAAGTAAAATATCTTTTTAAAATGATATGGAGTGATTTATTTTACAAAAGAGAAAATAAAGTAGAAAAAGGTTTCAGTTAAACATAAATGAGGTCTGTCAGAGCACAGCAAGGTGTAGCAAGGTGACAGACGGGCTTTTAAGATACCCCTGAAACAAACCCTTCAGACCCCTGTGGCAGAAAGACAAGTGGGGGAAAAAGTTGCATTAATAACTATACCGGCCAATAACCGAAAATATGGACTACAATGATCACAGAATGTTAACTGATGCTACTTTCATTAAGTTATCATTACTTCAAAAGTATTTCTCAAAGGATTTTTCAGGGGGATAAATGGGTTCCTTTTTAGGGTAAAGGAGCTATTTATAATACTGCATTGCACCAAAAGGAATCATACTAAATTTTATATCAAGTCAGCGTAAGGAATACGAACTCTCTCTTATTTTCTACTTGAATCTTAAATAAGGAAAGCTATTATACTTTTAGTCATAATGCACTGACATTTGTATGGCACCCCCCAGCATATGAGTATTTTAGCCCTACAAGAATGTACTCTATACATCAGCTCTCTGTTCTGAAGGGTCTTTGTCACCTATATGGTGAATCAGCCAGAAGGCTGAGCAAATTCAACTTAAATGGCAAAACTTCTGTACCCAATTCCAGTAAAGTGCTTAAGGTAAGGAGGTTGGAATAGACTTAGCTAAATGATAGCCAATGGTGTTTTTGGGGTGCCATTTATAAATCTAATTTTTCTAATGCTTTTACTGGTGTCACTGAATCATATGAGACTGTTACACAGTAGGAAAGGAAAGATACACCAGAACAAGAGCTATCCTATCTCACTCTATTGAGAGTGTTCGCAATCTGAAGGATTCCTGAGTTGTGGATTTGGTGCTCCTATCTAAGGGGCTCCACATTATTCAGATTTCCAACACTCACCGGACTGCTCATGTCTATGTGGTTCTTTTAAATTGTTTGTTTTTTTTTTAAACTACAATTTACAATAGAAAATACAGTATATAGCATATTTAACAAAAACATTTTAAGAAACAGTATTTAACCTTCTCATACATCCTACCTATTGTTCTCTATTTTCTTTTCCATTTTAAAACATGCTGGTCTTGAGGGGTTAACTGATTTCATAGCCCACTAATGGGTTAAGACCTATCCTTTGAAAAACAATACATTTCAGGATTTTGGTTGATCCCGAGAAAAGAAAAAGATAAAAAACAAAAGCCTGGAACCCAGATTTCTCAGAGTTGTGCTGGGTGGGCCAAGAAAACAACCAATGCTGGGAGTGTTACTCCCATCTTTAGAGTATATGGTACACACTTTTACCTCCTACATGAAAATTCTGGGCTTACTAACCAAGCATAGAATACTTATGCTTGCATCTCTATGCTTAACTAACCAAGCACTTTGTCCCAATCTTTTTAATATAGGAGCCACTAATGTCTTTTAATGCAAGGTGACATTTGACATAGCTTGAAGGCTCAACTAATACTGGCAATCCATGACTAAATAAGGTACAGAAAGTTCAGCACTAAGAAATCTCTTTTTATTTTACTAGGCAAGAATAAAATAATACTTTGTGGATGTTTCTAAGAGATGAGCTACGTGCATAGATATCCACTGGGATATTTTAGCTCCTACACACTATCAGAAAAAATGAAACAATTACGATGCAGGGAGATAATGTACATTTATGGAGAATATATTATTTATTTGAATGCCACAGGACAGCTGCCTTCAAATGGATTAGGATTATAGAGAAGGGGGGGAAGGAAGGACTACCTAGAGGTAGCAATGATTACTTAGGGACCATAAGATAAACCAATGTATAGTACACTGACCTTGGGGGTAAATCTCAAGACAGTGCTAAGGCTAGGGAAGAAGAAACAAACATACTTTAAAAGAAAAGATAAAAGCAGTGCATGCACTGTAATTCAGGGCAGATTGTCTTCAAATACAGTAAGATTCCAAACTCCATTACATGCAAAAAGACTACTGAATCAAACATAATTGCAAATTATAAAATGATATGCTAAAGGCTGACCATCTAATGATCTATTAATGTTCTTAGTTTTTGTGGTTATTTAGATAAAGACAATCTTCTAAAATAACTGATAAACAATAGTTCTTGAAACTGTGATTCCTTCTATTCTAGAGATAGAAAAAGTGATAGGAGGATGTGATAGGCAGCTGACTGGTAGAGAAAGGAGATGATGTATTTCTGGGTTCTTGTGGTAAGGGAACATGAAGGAGAGGCATAATGGGTTTGTATGTGTACTGGTTAAGACACAGTTCTGTTGGTTGCCACAGGATACCAAAAAAATTTCTACACTTTCTATTTTACATTGTTGTTTCACTGTGGTATAATCAGGGAGTTATGGGTCTATAATTTTCTGGATGCTGAAATCATGAAATTGGAATGGCTAATGAGGTATTTGACTAATGGCATTGAGTGGAACTCCAGGAAAGCAACATTCCAGAAGAGGGCAATCCAATGCAAGTCACCTATGTTAAATTTTGAGGTATGCAATGTGGAGAAGCCCAACAACATAGAAAATATGTACATTACTTGAAAAAAGGCTATCATGGGGACACACTATGATGTGGTTTGAAATCTCTTATCCTGATTTAATTTATATTCAGCAAAATAAAAGCATCATAGAGGAGACTACTGATAAACAATGTGTTTTCATAATCAGAGAGAAATCAATAGTATTCAGTAGGATTTGGTTAACAAGAAATACAATTGCAGGCCGGGGATTTAGCTCAGTGGTTTCGCCACCTACTGCGCAAGTGCAAGGACCCAAGTTCGATCCCCGGCACCAAAAAAAAAAAAGAAATAAAATTGGAGTCTGGCATGCTGTTTATTTTAGCTTTTACAACAAAGCAAAGGTTTGATGCGACTGAGAATTGTACAACCATTGACTACACAGTTTTCGATTCCAAAAACAGTTTATAATAATTTGGTGACACATATAACATGCACCCAAATATTATATTTCTCAGTAACTAAGACACTGAACTATTCTGTTCATAGTGTACAGTCATATATTTATCCCTTTACATTTGAAATATTAAGATGCAAAGATCTTGGACAAAAGTCAAGAAAAAAACTCTCCATGGCCTTACTTTACCAATGTATAGTCCATAATTTTTTGATGAGCTGTACATTTAAAGAAGTGATTCTCATTTGATTAATTACAAAAAAAGCAAATCAGAAATTGTTAATATATCACTAACAGTCGGTTATTGGGTTAGATTCTAGGGTTCATACATTTACTATGAGAGGGACTATCTGCTCTAAAGCACAACTCATTGTATCTAAGATGTGGAAAATTTTATTTCTTGTTACCAGTGAATAGAAAGTAGGTATTTATTATTAAGGCTTCACGAATCTTCCTTTGAAATCAAGAGTCTATTAAAAACATGAATGAGATAAAGAGACTTCATGAGGTTGGCTTGAGGAAGTATTTCTGAGGCTCTAAAGTTCCTAAGGACTTTCCCTTTACAACTGTGATGTTCATTTCTTCAAACCTTTTTTAAGATTTTATTCAATCTATGTCCAATCTCAAGAGATGGCTTTTCATACTTATGCTATGCATTTTAAGTATAATTCAAACCTACCCTTTATTTAAAAAATAAGGAAAATACCAAAATATTTATTTATAAAAAGAATTTCATACTTCTGAATAAATCACCACTTGACAACACTGAGCAGTGTCTAATTTGATCATTTACCCATCACTCAAGAAGTCTGAACTAATCATGATAGAAGTTGAAAATGTGAACTAGAAACATTAAGCTTTATTCCATGTGGAGACTATGGGGAACCTCGCCACCACTACAGAGAATAATCTGTATTTTCTTTTATAAAGTAATGAGAATTATAATCAGATACATGATTCAATAAAAGAAACTGATAGACCTCCGAAGAGTTGAAGTGTTTTAATCACATAGCTCTTTTACCTGATCTGACTCCTTGCGCATCTAGAAATCACCCCTGTGATGTGCTTCCTGTTGATATGTTGGAAGGTACAGTGTCCAAACGAGTAATAGACTGCTGTGTCTTCCAGCAGTGTTCTCTCAGAGGCTTGGAGAAGGTTCTCTTGCTTCTTCTAGCTTTGTAAGGATCCACTGTTTTGAAGAAATACACCAACATTTACTTACTTTAGTGAACTTTCAATGAAACAAAATGTAATGAATGGAAATCTAGAAGTCAGCTTTCCAGTTTAGTTATGTACATACTAACATACAAAACATAAAATTCATAGTGCAGAAGTGATAACCCACTTAATCAGCCCAAATGGCTCCAGGACAATATCACTGAGTTTAACAGTAGGAATAATGTTTTCTAAGGTTTCTGAACTTGGAAATTCATCTTTCAGAATATGAAAAGTGAAATGAACCATTCAGACAGAAAAGGGTAATGTGGAAGCTGGACTAAACAACTACCATAATCTGAAAATTACTTATGTAAAATTCATTTTAACCTGTGCCAGTTCTGTATCACAAACCTCGATGATTCCACATGCATGATTCTATTGCTTGAGCATGGATAATTACATATAATTCAACAATAAGTAGTAGTATAGCAACATTCCTGAGCACTTTTGATACTCTCATTTTCTATTCTAAAAAGATTTGCAATTACAAAAATGAAATGCAAATGTAATTCAAACCTTTCTACCAATAATGCCCACTACTATTGGGCCTGCATGACAGATGAAAGTCTTGGGAGTTGATATAGGTTTATTCCATTATTCAAAGATTTAGAAGATGGAGGCTGAGTAAGATCCTCCAGTAACTGTCTCCCCACAAACACACCAAGTTGAACAGTTATGCACCAAAGTACCTTCACAAGGGCTAAAGAAATCATGTGAGAGGCCACAGTGCCTGCTTTTAGTATAACAGAATGAAAAGGTGTACCAAAGAAGGCAGGAATATGAATTGCCTATGTCACCCTTCCCAACTCCAAGCAGCTCACCATACAGAGACCTCCTGGCTTGGTGGAGGGAGAGACTATTAAGCCTAGGCTTCAGACTCAAAATCCAATACTGGGCCTGCCACAGTAAAACCCAGTGCTGTGCAAAGTCCCAAGACACCTACAGTGAGGCTAGTACCCATGGACTGAACCTCTGGAACTGCAGTTACCCAGGCGCAATCACCACTCTTCTCCAGCCTAGGGCAGCAGCGTGGGAGCAAGACTCCATCTGCTGGAGAGCAGTGTACAAGATAGCACAGGGTTGTCTTGGAGTCCAGTATCAGGCCTTCTGTGGTGAGACTCAACACTGGTTAGAAACTCAAGGCCCCATTTCACAAATGTAGCTTGTAGACCAGCCTTAGCATTAGGCAGAGATCTTCATGCTAATAGGACAGACTCAATTTTTGATTTGTGCATTTCCAGCCTTGGCTGGGCCTGGGGCACATACATCTGCCTCCTGATACTATGCAGGCCCCTATGGCTGCAAGATGCAGGAGCAACCCAACTTAGACTAAGCCTTTGTGGTCAAGGGACTGTCTCTAGCATCCACCTCCCTCCCAACCCTGGCCATTACTATACCAGCCCTTGTAGATGGAGCTCTAAGCTGAGATTTGCAACCCAGTGGGACGGACTTATGTGTTGGCGTATATCACTAATACCTGTGGTGTGGGCTGTAGTGCATCCTTAAGATTGTGCAGGTCCTTGCTACTATGAGACTCAGGTGTGACTCAGCTTAGAGTCAGGCTTAGATGGCCAAGGGACCACATTCACAGATACCACCCCAACTACTGGCAGAACAGTGTGCAGTGAGACCCCTGTGCTGTGGGCAGAATAGGGCAATAAATGTATGATTTCTTTGCTGACCTGGTAAAACCTAACATAGGTAGATCCTAATGGTCTCCATCTCCAGGCCTGCCTATAGATGGAGTTCCTAGAAGTGCTCCAGTGCCAGGGGAAAACATGTAGTCCCAGTCTGTCAGACTTCTAGCATTATCTATAGGTAGCTGCAGAGGTCCTGGGCTCAGCAACAGGTAGTCTATAGCAGGAAAAGCCATGGCCTTACCCCAGTGTTGTACTGATCTTGGTGGGCTGTAGGCTCAGGGGGTATCACAGGTTGGTGGCTACAGGAATGACATAGGTGCCCAGAGCTGATCCATCCATGGTGACTCTGCCCAGAGCTACAGAGAATCCTGCAGTGTCTGACCATATGCTGGTAACTGTGAATAAGGGCTCTGGGCCTACTGTCACAGAAGCACGTAGGGACAGATGACTATATATAGTTTTTTCTCATTTTTTTTTCTGAACAATACATCAACAGTGTATTTAGGACAACCTTAGATTCTGGACCTGTGTGGCATCCAGTGCTGAAATAGAAATGATCATAGACAAAAAAAAAAAAAAAAAAAAGCAGTTGGTTTAGAATTTCAGGAAAGACAAGGACAAAGCCATATTAGAAAGACTGGAATAAATAGACTCCTCCTTCAATGCCCAGATAGCATCACCTGCCAATAAGCATCGAGAACTTTCAAGAAACCATGACCTTGCCTAACAAGGTGCTACAAAGTGACCAGAGAGTAATCAATTTGGGAAAACTCTCAGAATTTAAAATAGCTGTTTTAAGGAAACTCAATAAGCTTGAATAAAATATACAGAAATTTTTCAGTATTCTTAATCCAGAAACTCAAAGAGATGGAAGCAATTAAACCAATTCTTGAGCTGAAAAATACATTACATAAAATGAAAAATGTGATGGAAGTCATCAGTACAATTAGTGAGCTCAACCATGGGCTATTTGAAAGTACACAGATATAAGAGAAAAGAGAATGAGGAAAGCTTATGGGATTTCTGGATAGTATTAGCAGAGCAAATATTTGAGTTAATGGAGTTCAAGAATGACTGGAAAATGCCAAAGGAATAGAAAACTTATTCAAAGAAATAACAAAAAACTTTCCAAACCTTGAGAATGATAAAAAATATCTAAATATAGGAAGGTAGAAAGCCACCAAATTTAATGCAACCAAATCTACTCCAAGACATTTTATACAAACTGTTACAGGTGAAAGAATATTCTCAAGGCTGCAAGAGAAAAGAAACAACTTATAGGGGTATCCTAATTCACCTGATGGCAGAATTCCTAGCAGAAACCTCATAGGGCATGAGAGTAACATGATATTTTCACAGTACTAAATGAAAAAATCTCAACAGAATACTGCGCCCAGCAAAACTATCTTTTAGAAATAAAAGATAAAGACATTCCTAGATAAAAACTGAGAAAGTGTATCTCCACCAGACCTGTTCTACCAGAAATGTTAAAGGAAGTTCTTTAAGCTTAAAGAGGTGTTTGTGAATAAAAAGAGAAGATATAAAACTTACAAGTAATTGTGCAAATTTAGAATGCTCTAATATTGCAAGTATGGTGTGTGAATCATTTATTTCTTTAGGATTAAGATTAAAAATACAAACCTGTTAAAAATAAAAACTACATAAATATGTTAAGAGATAGGCAATACAGAAGGATGTAAAATGGGATACCAAAAATTCAAAATGTGAAGAGAAATGGCTTGCAATTGTAGAGTTTTCTTATTGCTGTATTTTCTCTTGTTCTTTGTTTTTATTCTTTAAAAGCATGTTACATTGTTATCATTTCAAAATAGGTATTTATAATGAAAAGATGTTTTGTGTAAGCCTTATGGTAGCCACAAAGCACAAAATCTATAAAAGAAAAATTAAAATAATAAACAAGGATTCAAAATACACAACCAGGGTAAATTGGTTAGCCACAAAAGAAGACTGCAAGAGAAGGAGAAAGAAAGCACCGACTCCAAAAATAGAAAACAAATTACTATTATAATGGCTGCAGTTAAGACCATGTCTATTAATAATTACCTTGAGGATAAATGTTAATTCTCCAATTAAAAGAGTGACTGAATGGATTAAAAAAATAAAACCAAATTATATGTTGCTTACAAGAAATACATTTAACATCTAAGGACACAGACAGACTGAAAATAAAGGGATAGAATAAGACATTCCATGCAATGGAATCCAAAATGAAACAAGAGTAGCCATACTTGTATCAGATAAAACAGACTTTATCTCAAATGCCATAGAAATGGGCAAGAAATGTCATTACATTGATAAAGGAGTCAATTTAGCAAAAGGAAATAATTTTAAATATATATGCACTCAACTGGACTAACCAAATAAAGCTTTTTTTTTTTTGGAGATGAGGTCCTGCTATGTTGTGTGGACTGATCTCAAGCTCCTGGGCTTAAGTGATCCTCTCAAGTCATCTTATTAAGTATCTGGGAACTATAGGCATGTGCCACCATGCTCAGTTTAAAGCAACTATTAATATAGTCTTAAAGAGAAAGACTCTACTAATGGGTAGAGATTTTAATACCCTACTTTCACCAATGGACAGACCATCCAGACAAGAAATAACTGAGTTACAGTGTACACTAGACCAATATGGACCTAAAAGACATCTACAGAATATTCCGACAGCTGTTGAAATGGAAGATTCTACAGGACAGATCATGTAACTGTCCATAAAATGAATCTCAACAAATTTAAAATAATTAAAATCCCATCAAATATCTTCTGACTATAATGCAGTAAACCTAGAACAAGAAAAGCTTTTGAAACTATACAAACATATGGAAATTAAACTTAACTTTTTTTGAACAACCAATGGATCAAAAAAGAAGGAAATTTTTTGAAACAAATGAAAAAGGCAACACATCATACTAAAACCAATGGAACACAGCAAGACCAATACTAAGAGGGACATTTATAACAACCAATCACCAAATCAAAAACCGAACTACCTATCACCTGCGTTTCAAGGAACTGGTAAAACAAGAACAAACCAAATTCAAAATCAGTAGAGGGAAAGAAATGATAAAGATCAGAGAAGAAGTAAATAAAATAGAGACTAAAAATACCCAGAAGATCCACAAAACAAACAGTTCATTGTTTGAAAAGATAAACAAAATAGACAAATCCTTAGACTATGAAAAAGAGGAAGGGTTCAAGTAAAATTAGAGATTAGAAGGGAAACATCACAATTGATATCACAGAAATATAAAAAATCATTAGAGATTATGATGAACAACAAATATGATAACCTAGAAGACATGGACAATTTCTAATACATATACACCTCACCAAAAGACTGAATCATGAAGAAAGAAAACCTGAATGGACCAGTAACGAGATTGAGCCAGTAAGAAAAGGCTGCCTAACACAGAGAAGGCCAGTGCCACATGGCTTTACTGCTGAATTCTACAAAACATAGAACTAATACTAATTCTCCACTTTTTAAATGTAGAAAAGGAACGATTCTAAACTCATTCTATGAGGCCACTCTTACCCTGATACCAAAACCAGAGGCAGATACAACACAAAAAGAAAACTAGAGGCCAAATTCTTTTAGTGACTATAGACACAAAAATCCTCAGAAAAATACTAGTAAAGGAGACTCAACAGTTTATTAAAAAGATAATTCATCATGATTAAGTGGAGTTCATCCCAGGGACACCAAGGGTAGCTCAATATACACAACCTAATGAGTGTAACACATCATGTTAACAGAATATAGAACAAAACCATTATGTTCGACTAAGGAGGTGCAGAAAAGGAATGGGATAAAATGTAACATCCTTTCACGACAAAAATGTCAAACAAAATTAAATATTTCCACATAACAAAGGCCATTTATAATAAGCCAGCTGTCAAGTAAAAGCTGAACACTTTTTCTCTATTATTTAAAATAAGACAAGGATGCTTACTTTCACCACTTTTATTCAAAACAGTTCTGGAAGTCCTAGCCAGAGCAATAGGGTAAGAGAAAAACATCAAAGGGCATCCAAATTAGAAAAGAAGTAAAAACATCACTGTTTGTAGATAACATGATCTTATTAAAACCCCCCAAACTCCACCAAAAAACTATCAGAACTAATATATAAATTTAGCAAAGTTGCAGGACACAAATATCAACATACAAAAAAAATTATGATTTCTATATGCCAATAGCAAATTATCTGAAATAGAAATCAAGAGAGCAATCCAATTTATAATATGTACAAAAGATACCTAGGAATAAATTTAACCAAAGAAGTATAAGATTTCAACAATAAAAACTATACAAAATTAATGAAAGAAATTGAAGATGGGCCAGGGATTTAGCTCAGTGGTTTCGCTGCCTGCTTCGCAAGCGCAAGGACCTGAGTTCAATCCCCGGTACCAAAAAAAAAAAAAAAGAAAAAAAAGAAATTGAAGATGACACCAAATCCATGTTCCTGGATTGAAAGCATTAATATTGTTAAAATGTCCATACTATCCAAAGTAATTTTCAAATTCAATGTAACCTTTACCAAAATGACTTTTTTTGAAGAATATGAAAAAACAATTCTAAAAGTTATATGGAATCATAAAATCATGAATAGCCAAAGAAGTCTTGAACAAAATGAGCAATGCAGAAGGTGTTCCACTACTTGACTTCCAAGCAAACTACAAATACGTAATACTTTACAGAATAGTATTGGCACAAAAAGAAACTCAGACCAGTGGGACAGATATCCTAGAAGTCAATTCACTCATCCACAGCCAACTGATCTTTAACAACGGTGCCAAGAATATGCATTAGAGAAAGGACAGTCTTTCAGTAAATGGTGCTGGAAAAATTTGATGTCTATATGCAGAAGAACGAAAGTAGACTCCCATTTCTCACAAGTTACAAAAATTAAGTAAAAATGGATTAAAGATTTAAATGGATTAAAGACTTGAAACTATGAAACTATTATAAGAAAACATAGGACATTGGAATGAGCAAGAATTTTTCGGCTAAGACCTCCAAAGCATACCATCAAAGCATATCCCCAAAGCTTACATTAAAGCAAAAAGCTTCTGTATAACAAAGGTCAATCAACAATGCACAAAGACAATCTAGTGAATGGAAGAAAATATGTACAACTTACACTTCTGACAAGAGGTCAATGGCCAAAATATACAAATAATGCAATAAACTCAACAAAAAAACTCAACAATGGATCTAAACAGACATAGCTCAAAGGCCAACAGGTTCATAAAAAAATGTTCAACATTACCAATCAAAACAATGATGAAGTATCACCTAATCCCAGTAAGAACGGCCATTACCAAAGAGACTAAAGATAAGTGCTGGTGAGGATGTAGAGAAAAGGGAAACTTTGCACATTATTGGTGGGAATATAAACTAGTATAGCCATTATGGAAAACGGCATGAAAATTCCTCAAAAAAGTTAAAAATCTATCATAGGATCCAGCAATCCTTAATACACAGTAGCCCAGAAATGGAGATAACTCAAGTATCCATCAAGTAACGAACAGATAAAGAAAATGTAGCACATATACATAATGGGATATTCTTCCACCATAAAAAAGAATGAAATTCTATCATTTGTGATAAGAACATGGAGATTATTATGTTAAGTGTAATAAACCAGGCACAAAAAGTAGTACCACACGATCTCACTCATATGTTCAATCTAAAAAAAGTTGATCTCACAGAAGTGGAGAATACAATGAGAGGGTACCAGAAGCTGGGGAGAGGAGGGCATGGCAGAGATGGGAAAGAATGATTAGAATGTAACTGAGTTACAGTTTGGAACAAGAAGTTCTGGTGGCTAACACACAATACAGTGACTATAGATAATAACAAACTATGCACTTCACACAGCTAGAAGAAAAGGATTTTGAAAGTTTTCACCATAAATGATGAATGTCTGAGGAGAGAAATATGTTTAGCCTGATTTAAACACTATACTATATATTTATTATTGAGGCATTACATGGTACTCCATGTAATGTAAATATGTAAAATTTTTATGACTTTATATTAGTCAAAAATATACTGAAAAAAAGTATCACTCCCTCAGACAAAGAAAAAAGATTTAACAGAGACATTGGTGCATCTTCAACTTTAGAAATCTAGTGGGAATAGGTAGAGGAATCTAGAGGGAGTAGGTTCTTTATTCCCTAAGACAAGTAGAGAAAGAGAACTGAGCTCAGTAACTTTCTCTGCATGTCTCTGACACAGCAAGAGAATTAAAACTGTCTGGATTAATGTCAAATTGTGACAGGAGTTAAATGGAAAATTTATTATAGAGAAACCAAAATAGGTGGTAATGTCCTTCAGTAACATGAAAAAAACGCAGCCTAAAAAAGTCATGTTACCCTGCTCCATACTGTCTTGCTCTTCCAAGTGACATATATATTAGGTTGCTTTACTTCTTTGTAATGCATTCCCATTTTCTACTGTTAGTATGCCAATGTTGCCTTATATCACAACTTCCAGATAGAAAATTGCCCAACACATGCTAACTGGGATGAGGGTCAAGAAACCCCTGCTTTGGGTCTGGATGTTATAAGAAAACTGGTAAATGGCCATATTCAGCCAGGACCAACCCTGAGAATAGTATGAGGCCAGGGGTCAGGTGACATATTCTACATTTGAGCAGGAGGCCTGGGGATCAAGTAAAGAATTCAGGTATTCTTATCTTATTTTCCAACACAGTAAGTACAATGCAGTGTTAGGAATAGCATCCTTGTTACAGTCTTCATTTTCTTGGAAGTGCATACTCTGGTAACTGCAATCATCTCTGAAGTGGTATAGGATAGGGCTTTTCAATTCACATCACCCCTATTTTGAAGAAACCAGGGTTAAGTGATTTTTCCTCAAGGTTCTCTCATCAAGAAAGAATAGAATCAGGATTTTCTGACTACAAGTTTGGCTCCCTCTGTCCCTCTGCCATGCCATGGTAATTTTTTTTTTTCTTTTGTTAAATCACTGTAGTTGTTCAGTAGAGAAATCAACAATATGGGGCCATACTCTCTCTACTAGAGCTAATTAATATTAGAATGGAACAATCTGTTGATTTTTAAAAACAAAATATTATAGTTAGGATTTAAAAGAAGAGCAATTTGATTTGAAACATAAGCAAGAGTGTTGAATCTAGTCAAAAAAGTCTTGGGGGGATATGATCTAGTTACATACAGGAGCAACGGTCAAAACATGAAAACAAAAGTCTCAAAACTTACCTGCTTTTAAAAAAAAACAGTGCATTTACATGGTTTTGAAGTGAGAAGGTGCTACCTGGTTTAAGTAAAAGATTTATTATATTTACCCTAGCATCCTCTGGGGTCTTGAAGTTAATTATTTTTCCAAACTCTCTGGCATGGAATACAGACTTCACCCGTTCCTCAAAAAAGAATATATAATTTCATTAAAGACAATGCAGTTGTAAAAATACAATAAAGAAATGTCACACAAATTTATTATTCTATGTTTAAAACACTGAACATACACAAATCATGCACCTTAAAGAAGCCAAGAATGAGATACCAAGAAGAATCATAACAAAATGCTACATTTTAACATGTCCACTATCACCAAACCTAAGTTAGAAAGCTTATGGTGAGATTTTACCTGCTAAGGCCAGAAAGAGTTAAACAGAAAATGGGAGGAAGTAAATCTGGGAGTAGTGCCACTGTATTTCCTCTCCAAAATATATCTCAGACAATTCTTCATATATGGCCATGGAATCCTGATTGAGTCCAGATCAAAGATAATATATACATGTGCATATAGATACATATATATATATATATATACACTGTATGCATGTGTGTATGCATGTATGTATTTGGGACAGCTTAAATGAGTCATGCAATAAGAGTGTAGTTTGAAATCAAACAAATTGGAGTGGGCCCATCCTAATGATTTGCCTCCATTCCTTTGGTATTCTGTGAGGTATTTGTTGGGGAGAACTGTGTAACAGCAGATATTACACACTGCAGAGGAAAACAAGAAGCAAAATGGGACTACTGAGGATGGTGTACTATGGAGGACCACAGAAGAAAGGTGGTGGTTTTACTAGTTTAGCAATTTCTGTAACACAAATAACACAAATACAGACTCCAGAAGAAATTAGTTTCTTTAAAAAAAAAAGTAGGATGATTGCTGAACCAAACTTTAAAAAAAAAAAAAGGTGAGAAAGAAAGAAATGAAGGAGATAAGAGGAAATATTATATTCAGAAAGAAAAAAAGATAGGAAAAAAAAATCCAAGGAAGGCATATGGGATAGATCAGTTTTTCATGTTTGAAAAAGGTAGGGTCTAAGAATGCAGCTGTCAATGTAATAGCACAGAAAGTAGCACTTTTATTCTTAGCTGGTCTTTTTTTCTTCTTTAAGCCTGAATAAGAGCAAGAGTAAAGAAAAACCATACCAAGACAAAGTAACTTTTATTTATAAAACAGAAACATTACAAAAATAAAGGCGATTATATCAAAATGCAGTGCTTTCACTTCAAAGTTTTCCAAACAACCTAGTAAACATACCTTTGCTTCAATGCGCAGTCTTCTCCCATGAACAATGAATGGTTCTTTGGTAAATTCATCAAAACTATACTGCCACTCACATGTAAGTTGTCCAAATGTTCCCTTTGTGACAAACAATACACCACTGTTTGTGGGGGAGGGAGGAAAAAAATCCACTTTAAAAATTGAGGAACTTGTATCTAGTAATATAGAATACATGTTTTCTGCAAATGCACATCATATTCACGCAGATAAATTTTATTCTGAGTCATAAAAATACTTATGAATTTAAAGGTACAGAAATCATAAAGGTAATAATGACACTAAACTATGTATTTCCAAATGCTTAGAAATTAAGATATTACTAAAATATTCCACAGATCAAAGAATCTTAAAAGAAATTAGAAAATATTTTGAACAGAATGAGAATAAAACTGTAAAATTTGTGGGATGCAGCTAATAATGTAATACTTAGTGGGAAATCTGCAATGTAATATACTAGAAAAACTGAAGTGCTTTTAAAGTTAAACATAGCAAGTACCTTGTAAGAGAAAAACATTTATAGGCTCAATTAGTCAACATTTAGGGACCTTGATGTAATTCACACTTCAGAATAAATGTCTTATTATTAAGGCTCCATGTAATGTTTCCCAGCCTACATCAGCAAGAGGCTTTTGTAACCACGTTGAACAGAATCAACATGCTGAGGAGCCTTGGGTTTTTCAGACCGAATAAAGTTCTATTAGTCTTCCTCCCTCTTTTTTATTTTTGAGTACTACGTTTTAAACTCAGGGCCTTTGCAATGAATTACATTCCCTCCCCTTTTAAATTATTTCAAGTCAGTCTCCCAGTTGCTAAGTTCTCCAGGCTTGGGTCAAATTTGTGATCTTCCTCCCTCAGTCTCCCAGAGTCCACTACTTAGCTTTATAATTTGTTTTGTTTTTTTGGTACTGTGGATTGAACTCAGGACCTTGTACTTGTAAGGCAGGCGCAGCGCCACTGAACAAAATCCCAGCCCAGTTTCATTTATTTATTTTTTTTGAGACAGGGTCTTGCTATGCAGTTCAGGATGGCCTTGAACTCATGATGTAGCTCAGGCTGGCCTCAAATTTGTAGCGATCCTCCTGAC
This sequence comes from Heterocephalus glaber, assembly GCF_053883595.1. Lineage (NCBI taxonomy): Eukaryota > Metazoa > Chordata > Mammalia > Rodentia > Bathyergidae > Heterocephalus > Heterocephalus glaber. The sequence goes on along the minus strand of NW_028258317.1, from coordinate 60,568,314 downwards.
TCAGCTCTCCAAGTGCTGGGATTACAGGCGTGTACCACCACACCAGGTTTCAGGATTAAATTTCAAAAAAAAAATCACCTTTTTAATTACTTGTTCTATTTTGGGGGGAGAAATTAAGAAATACAGATGTATTGTTTATAATAATTCTATTTAATTCTTTTTTTTTTTTTTGGTACTGGGGATCGAACTCGGGCCCTTATGCTTGCGCTTGCGCAGGAGGGGGAAAAACCACTGAGCTAAATCCCCGGCCCCTACTTAATTTTTCTTTCAAAAGCTTTTTCCAATTTCGCTTTGTGGTTGGTTAAAACCTCAATCTTAGGTGTAACCATAGTTTTCTTTTAAGTAACATACTTTAAGTCAAGGGATTGAGTTAAAGCAATAGCTGACTCCTGTCCTAAATGCAAACGGAGAAAGCTGATCAGGGTTGATGCCTCTCATCACAATCTTCTGTCCCTCACCCCCTTTCACCAATCCCTCATCACAGGGCCTGCTGGAACAAGGCTGCGTCGCTGTATTTTTGCACATACCCTCCCTCCCGCTGTCTATAGGTCTATCTGAAGATGCTGCTGTAGCTTGGAGTACTGACATAAACATTGTTTCCACCGGTATGCTCATGTATGTGAATCTATACGCTAACGAATAGCTACCATCAGAGGGCTCTTCTGATATAACCTGAAGTTGTATACTTTTTCACAGAAAGGAAGTTTCCTTTGAGAGGCCAATGTACGGAATTTCAGTACTCAATGAATTCAATGAAGCAAATGCTAAAATATTCAATTTATGCTTGTGTACCACTGTTTATCTGTATGCAAGCACAAAGCTAAACATGAATTTATGTAATGTCTTAGGAACCAGCTTTACCAAGCAAGAGAACCAGAGTTAGCAGAAATCAGTGTGACTACGGTACAAAGGGTGAATAACAACTCTTCACAGGTGGCTATTAACCCCGTATTGAATCACATTAGGGAAAGAAGGCAAGTTACCGTCTGGTTATCATAAACATATCTGTTTTATTGATCATGACATGGGTGAAATACTTGTATTTTGCAAATCTTCCATTTTCCATGACCTTAAAAAATGAGAGAGAAAAAATTGATAATATTCCATAATACCTTATGATTTTTTTAAAAAAACGTTTTCTCAATGGGGGCAAATCATTAACATACTTCCATAAGAAATATATACATATCAAAAATTTGAATTAAATATTTACAAAATCATTGCTGCTTCCTTTAAAAAATTATCTAGTGCATTAAGATTACACAATTGTAACATCTTTAAATGCTAGATTTTTAAAGATACTATAATCTTAACAAAATTTAAATTCATTCTGAGATATAATATTAAAGCAATTTTATCTTGGAAAATATATTAGTATTTGATTACACCTGTACAGAAACATACACAAAAACACGTATCTAACTCTTGCTTTGTCTTTTCCCTGGAAATTCCTTATGTGTCTTACAAACTTGATTTTTTTTTTGCCAGTCTCAGAACTCATTAAAAAATGCCAAGAAAACTGAAACAATCAAAGCAAAAAATAAACAACAGCATTTCTGGACAAACAGGGGACCCCAAAGGCCTACTTATGTAACAATCTTTATTTTCAGGACTACTAAAACATGGTCTATCTATGACATTGTCTGTTAAAAGTACTTTGCTCCAGAAAAATCTAAATATAACCATACAAAAACGTTATTTTAAATTCTATTTTCAGTATCATTTCTTCTGAGAGCAGTTATTTTGACTATTAAAATACATGGAAGGTTAGCCTATTTTTAAAGATAAGCATTGTAACTGTGACTAAGATTCCCCCTAAAGAAGGCATGTTGAGAACTGAGGCAAAAAGAAGTTCTAAAGAAATTACAAAAGAGGATAGAGTTTAGAAAATTGTGTTCCTTGAAGTTGAAAAACTTCAGTTGAAAACTTTAGTTGAAAAACTAAAATTATTTAGCTTAGAAGAAAGCTAAGATGTGACTTCATAATCATGTTGGTATAGAAAGCTCAAGGAATGGTCTTCCTTTTTATTTGCGACAATAAAAAACTACAGATTACTTGCACGGGGGGGCGGGTTTCTAACATCAAAGATTATAAAATACTGAGAAAAAGTATTCTCACTCTTGATTTTAAAAATTGTAAAAATTAAACACAAATATATTGAAAATGAAAAAGGGACACAGCCACAGATACAGAACATTTTAAGATTACTAATTTATAAATTATGAAAATAAACTTGAAAAACTAGATGAAATGAATCATTAAGACAATATAAATTATTAAGAGAAAGAACTATCAAATATTAGAGGAGAGAGGTAGAAATTATTTGCAAATAACAGTATATCTGGAAACTTTAGTATATAAAATCCAGTAATCAATTTGGAAATATAAGGAAAAAAATCACTTTTAAGGGTAATAAAGACAAACATTTATACATGTTTTACAAATAATGTGCAGAAGTTATATGATAAAAGCCATGACCACTTTATTGGAGGAATACAATTTTGAAAATGAAAATCCATACCTTATTCTTGGATATAAAAATTCAGTAAAATACAGATGGCATTCAGACCACCACCACCAAACCTCATTGTGCCCCTCATCTCTCTACCTCACACTCTTTTAAGTATACCAAGACGGTGATTTTTGGAGGATGGAGGTAAAGAAGGGGAAGAAAAGTGATTGATTAAAATTACACTAAAATTTTATCTGGAAGAAAAATCAGAAAACAGCTAATACATTATGAAAGAATGGGAAGCACCCTAGCAGGCAATACAATTTGCAAAGCTGCAGTATTGAAAGAGATGGTGCTGGGCAGAAGTTTCTATGATGTATCAATGGAAAGAATACAGATTATAGTCTCATATGCATATGAGATTTTTAAAAAATCCTATCTATCTCAGTATAGAAATTTCCAAGAAGCATTTCAAGTTAGTGGGTAAAAACATGTGCTATCATATGAATGGTTTTAGGCAACTCACTGGCTAAAGTTGGATCCTTATTTGTCTCTTTACACCGAATTAATTCCAAACTGGTCAATGATCTGAGCACACAAAACGACTGTAAAAGTACTATAAAAAGTAACATTTTAATACTGGAGTGGGAAAGGCCAAAATAAAATAAAGTCCATAAAACCTAACATAAAAAAAATTGGGGAGTACTTAGAAATTAAACATTACTGAGTGGTTGAAAAAAATCAAGTAAACAAAGCAAAGTAGCCTAAGAATCAAAGGATAAGTTGGGAAAATATTAATAGAGACATATTTGATAATTTTCAGAATTCTAACAATTTGAATAAACCAAAAAAAGAAAAATGAGTAAACCAAGAGTAAGGTATCTAAAGGATATGACTAGGTTAGCAAAAACAAAATATAAAATCTAACCAATAAATATGAAAGACTGTTCAACTTAATTCAAAATCAAGATTACACAAATCCACTGAACATATTCTTTGAGTCAACTATTCTGCTAGAATTTACTGTAAGCAAAAGTATGCCAAGACATACATACAAGAATCTTCACAGAAACACTGTTAAAAGCAAAGTACTTTAAGGGGACTGGCTAAATTATGATGCATCCATACAATGGGACATTATGAAGCCATATAAAGATCTATGTGTAATGATATATAAAAAGGTACAAGACATAGTACATAAAAAGAAATTGTATGTATGGGAGAAAGAAAAGCAGAAGCACATACATGTGCATACACTTGTATGTGCATAAGAAATTTTTCAAGCAATACACACCAGTCTTAACAGCATTTATCTCTGGACTTGCAAAGAGTACATGATGGGGACAGAAGTTTTTAATTTTACATTCTTTTATTCTGTAACAGTTTGTATTTGAAAATAAATTAGCTTAGCAAGTATTCTCTCTTGTTTTATGTGGTCAAGTTTTAAAATAAGAAAACACTGTATAAAATGCCAGTTTCCTCAAGAAAACCACTACTAGTACGAGTCAGAAGTCTATATATCCCATTAATAATCATACTCTTCAAATAACTGAAGTGAGGTGTTTTGACTCCAAGTATTTAGCTTCTTTTGCAACATTATGTTAGGTTTGGGCATTGTTGGACCTACCTTTCCTCACTTTTCATTTTCAGACTCAACTTAAATCTAAGCTGTGCCTATAAGCAATTAAACCAATTTTAACAGTCACAGTAGCATCTGGAATAAATAAAAGCTTAAAAATAATCCAAGGTTGGGGGCAGGAAAAATAATTTATGGAATGCTTTTAGAATTTTACCCAAACCTGTAAATGCAACAATTGAAAAATGATTGGACATTATGGCCAGGGTCATGTGCTTTGAAATATATTAAGCTGTATGGTTTGTTATTAGAGTAGATATATTTGAATAAGTATGAAAACATAATGCCTTACAAAATTTTTTAGTAGAGCATGATAAGCAGAATCCAAAACTTTGAAACTAAATCCACTGAAGCTTATGAGAGAATGTTATAGCTTATCAGCCACATTCATCTTCCATCCCATTGTAAAGAGTCAACAATGTAATGCATTTGGTCACAATTTCCTGCCTAATTGTTCAATTTTATAAATATATTATATATGAGAACTTATACTTTTCAAAATATCTATATTCAGGAACGTAAAAATCAGAATTTTAGACCCGAAAGGAATATTTTGCATCCAAATTATTCTTCCTGTATGCAGGGAGAAACTGAGAATTAGGTGTGAAATCAATCCATCTAAATCTTCACAACAATTTTGTGTAATCAGGTGAAATTTCTGTCAAGTGATTTGCTTCGGGTTAGTTGCAAAAATGGGCTCTGAGCATTGGTTGCATCATTTTTAATTCCAGTGATTTTGCTACATCATGATGTCACACTTCCCCTATGGTACCTCAAAAATGTATGTGATAATCCTGGAAGATGTTGTTGAGACAGTTGTTAAAGCAACTCAGGTTGACTTTTTCTAGATCAACAGTGTCCGAATGATTTAGTGTTAATATCCTATATTCTTCCATCAGAAACATGCTAAAAATGAATGTTTCTAATAAAATAATTTGTGATATCCTTTAAAATAAATGAGGAATTAACAAAATTGGGGGTAGGAATCACTTTATAGGATCTTTACATAAATAAAGATTAAGATTTGGCTAAATTAATAATATCTCATACTTTAGACACGTTAGCTACATATTTATGGTTTAGTTTTAAAGAAAATTTTTTTTGCCTTATTCACTAAATTATATGTGAATTATCTATCATGTTTTGGGAACTTTTAAAAATAAAAAGAATAACACAACAGAAACTGCATTCATTACATATAACTGTCAAGAGTCTGTAAGCAGCAATAAAAATGAATGGTTACTGGTAAAAGGATCCAATTTGCATTTAGAAAAGGTAAGTATATGGTACCTTCTTAAAATATAAATAAATCCAAATCAAATTAACTACATATTTAGAAACACAAAGAAAGCAGGAATTTGATGATAGTAGTGTCAGGGTTACTTTCTATGAATATCCATGTTTCCTGTCAGGTTAAGTCCAAATACTTTAGAAAAAGAACATAAGCTGGAAACTGTAGTAATACAGACTTAACATTTTCAAATCATTCAAATATTATGAGGTTGCACAGTACTGAAAAAGCAAAATCAAAACATGAAAAGATTTTCAAGGAACAATCAATAAAATGGAAAACTTTAAATCCCTCAAAAATATAAAGTGTTAACCACTTCAGGGAAATATATTTAAGAAAACAGTAAATAATGATACATAATTTAGCAAAAACACAAACAAAAACTATCAATAATAGCTCACTCTTTTGGAAGGCAAAATTGTTTCATAGGGGAATGAATTTTTTTTTTAGACAGCAACATGGGGTATTAAAGGAAAATGATATTCATATAGATGAAAGATAAAGAGTGAATTCTAATAAGCCAAGAAAATCTACTAGAGGAAAAAGAAAGTTTTTACAGATTGGTTAATTTGGATAGTCAGGAGACAGGGAAAGAGGAAAGGTCTATGAATAGATTCTACTCACAATGTAAGCATACTTGAAAAATCAACAAAATTCAGGGAGTCGCTTGTAAGATAATAAATGCTATCATTTTTCAAGTACTTAAAAACAGACAACATGTTAGAAATAGCTTTAGAGAAAACCTTAGTAATAGAGTTATTTGATTAAGGTTTAGGGGTAAAAAGTTTTGAACCAATTCACTTCAAGTCTGAGGCTTGAGTGCTATAGCCAAGGATAGAAGGTATTCAATCAAGCTTCACGATTAAATATAGTAGAAAACAAACAACCTCCCTGACTGCACCATGAATTCTGAAGAGGAACTATCCTTTGTTATATCTCTCACACTTTTGTCTCTTCCCATGCTAAGGAGTTATCTTGGCTCTAAGCCAAAGCACAGGCATGGGCTATGATAACATCTTTGGCAAGAAAGCTGACCATAATTCTTTGTCATAAAATCAAAGGAAAAAATTACATCCTAAGACATGTGAAATGTTATCAGTAAGTACAACCAAAATAGTCTGGAAAAAGGACAGCATTACGCTCATGCAATAGTTATGTGTGCTTATAAGAATGGACTATCAATTTCCCTAATAACAGTCTAGAAGAATCAAAGTGAGTGTATCAGGATTAAGGGCATAGTTACAAGAGTCTCACTAAGGCAGTTCTGGCAGAACCTCTAGTATTAATCAATATTTACTGATCAACTTATTGATATATATCTGAAAACAACAATAACATTTCTTTAAAAATACTGTATAATTAAGAGGATCTAAATCACTGAGAATTTACTATTTCTACTGTTTACCAATTACTGTGTGAAAATTATCATGGTATTATAACCATTCTACTAACTTTGAAAGGAAACAAAAAAGATGAGATTTAATGATGTTTCTATCTTGGCAAAGAGGAGAAATATGTATACAGAATTTATATAATGGTGGTCGAGAATTAGCATAAACTGGCATTCATCTAGAAAAATAAAAATACAATAGAGTCCTTATTAGGCACTATATTAATAATTATATATATTATGTCTTTTGTTTTAAACCTACAAAAACACCAAGACACATAACCCTAAAATTACCTCCCTTTTACAGTATGGAACTGAGGTCAGACAGACATAATATAAAGCTCGTAGAAGAAAAAGGTTTACTTGGCTCAAGAATCCTGGCCTGACCCACAGGGTATTGCTGTATCTCAAATAAGAAACACTATTATCAATATGAGTTCAGCACAGAAGGACTACAGGCAGCTCTCCATATCTGCAGGTTCAACCTATAGATTAATCAACCATGGATCAAAAATGTTTTTAAAAATTTCATCTGGATTGATCATGTATACAGTAGACTTTTTCTCTGGCATTATTCCTTAGAGAATATAGTTATGACACTCCTTCCTTAGCGCTTACATTGTATTAGGTGTAAAAGTAATCTAGAGATGATTAAGTGTATAGGAGTATATGGTTAGGTTATATGCAAATGCTATGCCATTTTATGTAAGGGACTTAAGCAGGCACAGATTTAAGCATCCTTAGGGGTCCTGGAAGCAAATCCCCTGTATATAACAAGGGACAACTACAAAAATGTGTGTGTGTGTGTGTGTGTGCCAGTAGATGCAGTGAAATCTCATTTTAATAGCACATTGAATATAGATTTGGATATCCCACAAGCTCTATGGTATCTCTTGTCGTGCTTCAAATTTCATGTGACATCTGAGGAGCATTATTTCTTTGGAGATGGGTCATATCTTATGTCTTTTAATTTCTACAATTCTTTAGATCCTATATGTAACAGCTAAACAAAAAACAGGAATATGACTAAGAAAATGTTGACATTACAGGGTTGGTGGCTGTTTTATGCCCAATCACCAGAATAATAAAGCTCACTACCATTAAAACTCATGAGAAATGAGCAGAAATCTTGACCACTTTCTTCAGGGCTGTAACATTAGTATCTTGAAAAATGTCTGACACTTAAGTAACAGGAATTTAACAGACATGTAGAGTGAATGAATACACAAACATTAATTTTTTTCTTTGTATTCATATAAACTATGCTTTCAGCTAGAGCTACAAAAATCCAATATATATATAATTCATTTCATTCTTTTGGGAATTAAAAAATTCAAAGTTGCCTGGCAACTTACTCCAGAGAAGTTAACTTTACATGAAATATCAGCCTCTTATACCTGTACTCCAACACTGCATCTTCATGAGATCTCTTAACTAAAACAACAACCTCAGACCTGAAGTACTCCAAAAATCTAAATGTCTATGTCTCTACAATGCTTCCCCTAGGGTTCTTTACAGTGGTAAATTTTCACTGAAAAATTGCCATCATTGTTCATTAGTGTTATTGTCAGAATGAGTAGGATATATCATTTGAATTTATAAATAAAAATACTTAAGTGACAAAAACAAAAATCCAAGAAAACAGTGCATCCTTCCACAAATGACATTGATTTTTTTTTACATGAAAGATGCTTATAATCTAATTTTGAATAAAAATTATTTAATTTGGCAAATGAATGTATCCTTTCACCGGACATTCAGCCAACAGAAACATGCTTTGTATAACTACTTATACTAAGCCTTCTAACAACTTGCATTAGAGTGGGCAAGTATGCATATATGTGTGCACAGAGAGAAACACTGACACCTGAATGAGCTTCACTAGACTCACCTTATGCTGAGAATCTTTATGTCTATCTGATGAAACTATGAGTAAATTATAAGGCAGAGCTCAAATCATGAGTTAAGTCTTAAGTCAGAGTTTAGCACCTTTAGCTTATTAAGGCTAAACTAATACTTCAGTTTGAGTCCAATTTACATGTCCTTGGTAAAAAGAAGGCAAGACTCAAATGGAATATACTTGAATTTAACACCTAGGATTTTTTTTTACTGTTAAAATGTACTGAATTCCCATTATAATAGTATAATGGTATAATAGTATAATAATCTTTCCTTAATACAGTTAAAAATTTAACAAATGCAATAACAACTTTTAAAGACATCACGATATCAAATTCATCTCATTTAAGTCATTGAATTTAAGAAGAGAATTAATTCATTTTACACTTGAGATGAAGAGGAAACTTGAACCTTCCCTAAGTGGAACCATTATCTCCAGAGAAAGACACAACTTTCAAGTTTCAGTCAAAGAATATTTTTACATAACACTGGAAGGTTCTAACTGGGGTTCCACTGGTCCAAAATAGATTTAGTGAAACATACTGTTAAATGTGTCAAAGTCTGGGCCTTCAAAAATGATGTGACTTTCTGAAAGATTCTGCTAAACTAATACGTGAAATATAAGAACTGTATCCAAGTGGATAGGTAATCTCCTCTTCCATGGGCTCTGCTTATCCTAGGTGCTAAGAACTCTATTTTTCATTAGTAACAAAATTTGGTTCTCTTCAGTTTTCTCATCCCATTCAGAAGTACCTTTCTGGAGAGGAAGAGTTATAAAATGAAGAGTGAAATCCAAAAAGCCTTTGTTTCCTAGCTCTTGTCCACTTACTCAAAATTTCAGATGAAGCCAAGAGAAGAGTGTTCAGCACTACTCTGGTGATCTGATTGCTACTTTTAAGCCCTTTTTTCCAGATTAGTTGTAATTCTCTTCCTGAAGTAAAAAGGAAGACCACGAAGGCTGAAGACAGTTATCTTCCATTTGCAATTAAGGCAATGTTTGAAGCTAATTATAAACATCTGTAATTTCTGAAAGAAAAGAAATAACACAACAAACAAAAACAGCCTCCCTCTTTCAACAATTCACATAATGGCAACTTTGATATCTTTGTAGAGGACTGAAAAACAACATAGATAAAATTCAAAAATACTTGAAATGAGAATATACTCCCATGAACTTGCCTCTTAATATGCACAGACAACAGACACAGGAATAATACATAGACGTACACTCACACACATTTTAGAAAAGATTTACTAAAGAAGAAATTTTTTAAAAGACACAATATCTAAAGGTAGAAATGCAATCAATGAAAATGAAGTTTCTATATCAGGTATAAAAATAAAAGGTTCAGATGACCATTTACATGCTTCAGAAATTAAAGACTAGATTTCTCATACTGAGGTTAGTCTATACATGGGATTTTTTTAATCTTTAGAAGTTAATAATCCTATTTATAAAAATTTACAATAAATTAAAAACAAAACAGCAGTTCAAATGTTTGGCTTATAACTATTAATTTTTAAAAAGGAAATATTCCATAAATGGCATGAAGATAAAGTATAATTTGTTTCCTTTCTATACTTTCTTTCCTTTAATGAGCATATATTGCTACAACAATATAGAAAATAATCTTTAATTTTTGAATATTTTCATATTGTCTGTAAAATGCTACAGTTGTAGACAGAGAATCAGTATCAGTGAGCTGACTTACGAGATTTAGGTTTTTAACACACATATGGGTTTGCACAATTTTTAATTAATAGAAATGTCAACTTTTATTGCATACAGTCAGAAAACCTTTGTAGAGATAATGTAGTTAACAGGCTATCAACAAAGGAAAATTTATAATAGAAAAATGTAACACAATCAAGACAAGCTAAATCTGATTATGTTTTTTTAAAAACAAAAATAATACCTACAATATTGTGAATGCTCATGTGTTTGAGGATCTCTAAGATTCTGAGGAATGATCAAATACAATTTAGTAGAAATCTGTGTTACCATTTCATTGCTTAGAAAATGCATATAAAATGAAGACTGCATTAAAAGCTCGCTTTACAAAATTATTAAACATTTGCTTTAAAAGTGATTATTTGGATGCACACTGCTGCCATATATTGTATTTATTAATTGATATGGAATGGCTGATAAATAAATTTAACATGCTGACTACGAACATGAAAATCTACACCACAATAAAGCAAAACCGTAAACTCCTAATTATCAAATCATACATTATTCTAACTAGTTTTCTAATACGGATCTATATAAAATAATGTTTTTACTTTTTTTGAGTCAGGATTTTCTATAATGTTTTGTATACAGACACCCACACATTTAATTAAAGGTTAAATTAACAACCTAGATATTTTAAGTTGATCTTCATTTATACCAAAGGAGCAAGGACAGAAAAATGAAACTGGCATTCTTTTTACATACTCATCACAATCATTACTTATCCAAATTAATGATTTAGCTCACTTAACATCATTTTACTTAATATTTGGAAGTCACTATAAATTCATTTTCAAGGAAATCTATAAAACAGAAAACTGAGGTTTGAAAGTGCAGTAGAAAAGTACTCAGTAGCAGGTTGTTTTTCATCTTACCATCACCACAGAAAAATGTAATGCAAATTTCTTCATAGGCTTTAAGTCAGACAAACTAGTACCTTCAATTAGTTATTTCTTTTGTATATGACCTTGACACAAAAATAAAATACCACGTTTTTCATACTGAGTATTAATGTCTTAGTCATTCATCTACAATGGCTTTAGTTGTACACTTAATAACATGACCTTAAAGTCAACACTCACCATTGCCTTTAAGAGTTTTGAACAATTTCAAAAGCTAAAATTCATTTGTTTTATCTATGTCCAATGTGAATGCTGATTAATTTCATTCATAGGCTCTTATAAACCTCTTTATTCATGGTCACCACTATGTACAATTTCAGCATTTTTACACAAAGTTTTATTCCTGCCAGTTTTCAGTATGCTACTCAAAGTAAGGCAGATACAAGTGAAAATAACGAATCCCTAACCATAATCGCTTTCTTAGGGAAGAGAGAATATTCCTTCCTATTTTCTATATGTAAGCAATGATCATGTAAAAATCTGGCATATACAAGTTAAAAGGTATGGAAAAGGGCGCTATTACATAATTTTTAAACATCACTTTCTCATTAGACTTTATGATGAGACAGCATCTAGTTAAACAGCCATTAATACAGAATAGTTCAGGGCCAGGGAACTAGCTCAGTGCTGCTGCTGCCTGCCTCACAAGTGCAAGGTTCCAAGTTTGATCTCCGGTACCAAAAAAACAAAAGAATAGTTCATTTCATTAGAACCTTAAAGGTGAACTCATATTTTTGTTTATTTGAAGAACAAGAAAGTATTTTTGTCCAGTCCTGTATCTCCATTAAGAAAACAATGTTATAAAACAACAGAACAATTTTCAGTGTTAAGTTTTTCTCTAATAAAAATAACACAGTAGTTCACAAAACTGTATAATTAATTATACAGTTTAACCTATGGTCAAAGAGGCTTCAAAATAATATTTTACTGTGGCAGGAAAACAGAAACAGAAAAGATTAATTATACTGTTAAAGAAAGTATTTACTTCTAAGGATAACTGAACAAAGATGAAACTCTAAGACCACATCGGTGAAGTTTACTAGTTATAGCATTGTTGTCTTTTTACTGATGAAGAGATTTTAAATAAATATAACCCTACTTCCAATTTTCTTTTCATTACAATGGCAAGCCACTGCTGAAAAAAATTTTTTTCTAGATAAAAATCTTAAGAAATAGAAACTGGTAACACAGAATTGATCATACATCAATCAAAGGAAATTCAGAAAATGAAACTCAGCAAATGTCCCCAAAACCAATAGTTTAACATTTTCTCTTTACACAGGCCTTGTGCCTAGCAAAGCTGGAATGTAAGAAGCCAATGAAGACACTTCAAGGCCTTTCCTTCCTCAGGCCCACACGATTTGTAATGATTGGCTATGTACTTTCTAGCTTCCAGAGGAAGGAGTAGTTTTTGAAGGAGGAGTAGATTTTGGCCAAGTACAGTATAAGAGAGCACCAGATGCATGACAAATAGGAACTGTTTCTATTTCCAGTAGTGACTATTGTAATGGTCACTGTTTTTATTTACTTAATCAAAAAATAGTACTGTAATGCAAATAATTAAATTCTTTGATATTTTCATGTTTCTTTGTCCTTAATACATTACATATCCTTTAATTTGTTTTAATTTGAATGAATGCTAGGTAGGTAGAAATTTCAAAAAAGGTACTCTAGTTGCTCTTTTTTTGCTTTTGGTAAACTCAATATTTTTTTTTTTTGGTACCGGGGATCAAACTTGGGTCTTTGCGCTTGCGCAGCAGGCGGCGAAACCACTGAGCTAAATCCCCGGCCCCAGTAAACTCAATTTTTAAAAAAAGCTAGAGTAGTCATTTTCAAAGGACATAAAGAATAGAGATTTATAGAAATAAAAGTTTGATAAAGGAATTAAATTCAGAGATGTCAAATTAAAGTTAAATAAGCCAATTATCTTCTATAACCTAATAAAAACAATACAGTATAAGCAAAGTGTTTATCATGAGCCAAGGTAAATAATCCTTTGTTGATCCATAAACATAATAGTTAAAAGGAATTAAGCACTGTAACTATTAGTAATCTTTCTTTTTAGTTTTTTTTAGCTGTGATTTCTTTTTTAGTACATCTGGTATACTAGGGAAACAGGACAATTAGAGTTATGTAAGTTGAAATTTTTAAAAAAAGTACACAAAACATAAAACAGATTCTCTTATAAGTCTTTTAGCGACATAACATATACACAACTATGTATTAAAAACATTCTGCTAATGTCCTGAATTCATAACATTTTATAAAATAGTGCATAATAAATATGACTGTAACAACCACTTTTATTCATTATGTATTGCACAACAAAATATAAAATGATAAAAAGTGAATCAATGTAAAAGACCAATTTTTCCTTTAGACTATAAATTATTTCACTAACTAATCTTCCATGACAAATCATGAATATTTTTATAGTACAGTACTCCAACCCATACGACTCTGAAATAGAATAACAAATTCACACTATTTCAAGTTATTTAAGTTTATTATTAACAGAAAGTTGACAAAAATACCTTTAAAATACTAGATAAATATAATACACTGAATGGCTATTACCACTCTCTTTTTTTACACAATAGTATTATATTAAACCCAGAAATTTACAGAATTAAAAAAGGCATTTTGGTAACAAGTAAGCAGATAATTTAAAATAAACTACTGAACCTTAAAAAACATTCTGAAGTATAACTTTAAAATCTTAAGAGTTTATAATAAAAGTTATGAAATATATGAAAGCAAATCTATAATATATAGTTTGCTCTACTTTGGATGTAAAATACATTTTTTCTGTGCTTAATGTAATTATTTTGCTTTACATGATGTTCAGAAAAAATATTTTAAAAGAAGAAAGTGTTTTATCTCCCTAAAATGGACATACAGGCTTTATGATAGCAGTCATTCAAAATACGTTAATGAAATATTCCAAGTAAAATGGTAAAGAATATGTGCATTTTAACAGTTTAGCTCTGATTCATCATCACCACCATCATCATCATCATCATCACCACTACTGTTATTATGAGTCATAATCCACTCCCTGTAGACCTGAATTTTCTGAAAGCATGGTAAAGGGAAAGAGAAGCATAAAGGTTAGTAAAGTACGGAAGACTGCTTGGAAAACATGTAAAATTGTGAAATGTTTAAGGAGTTAGTAGCTGTAACTCAGGCTGTTAATTATGGACATAGTATTCCATAACTTAATAGGCCTAAGACTAAAATCAATTGGTTTATGTACACCCAAGTGTATAAATTGCTGATTTTCTAGTAGGCAACTTTGACAACTAGGAAGCATTATAATAATGTGCTGCTTCCTGGATAGGAAGGTACCCAATTAAAGTATGTACTATTTAATTATTACATATGGGCATATCTTAATTTAGTGGACCCAGAATCATTTTTAAGGCAATGAAAAGTAAAAGGAGAAATGTTTGAAAGCATCAAACATTTTCTAATGCACCATCACTAAATCCCTTAGGTGAGACTTTAAATCCAGTTTACATGTCATCTAATTATTTTTCAAAGTATTGGTATTCATATGGTTTAACACATTTGCTAATAATGCAAGTTTGATTTTATGAGTTTTGATTTAATGAGTTTATGATTTAATGAGTTTTGATTTAAAAAGCACAAGTGCCACTAAAACAATAATCCACTTCTTACACCTGTAAAAGAATAATGGTAACTGAAAACATGCCAAGGTATCTCATAAATTCCTCCTATAGATTCTCTAGCTAATACTGTACTTAATACTCCTGCTGAAAAATAAGAAATGACTGACAAAGATGATGAGATTTTAGTCACTGAATCTGCTCTTCTGGCTAAGACTGGCCTACTAAAAATATGATTCTTTAAAAACAGAAAGCCCTGTAAATCCCAAAATTTAGAGCTTCATTAAACAATAAAGGTGTAGAATAAATTTATTTGCCACTGAAATAAAATATAAACCACAAGAAGTTTTTGGTAACTCATATTTTCCTATGAGTAACCATATATATATGCAATGCACATTTCTAAATTCTCAAACTCTTCCTTACCTCCTAATAAATTTATTAAGATAGTTTCTCGGGCTGGGAATTTAGCTCAGTGGTTTCGTCACCTGCTGTGCAAGCTCAAGGACCCAAGTTCAATCCCCAGTACCAAAAAAAAAAAAGTTTCTCAAAATACATATTTAGTTTTTTTTAAAGTGATTTGAAAATCATTCAGCTTTTAATCAGAAAAATGTTAGCAACATGTTAACTGTGCTCTAACAAGGGAAAGCAGGTATTGGGTAAAACTTTTCAATTGCTTTAGCCATAGGTGACTTCTGCAACATTGCTATCTTCAAAGAATGATATACTATCATTGTAGCGATTGCATGTTATGTTCTTTAAAGCATAACCTTTCAATGCCAATTCTAACCCAACATGCAAGTATTTTGATGCTTTAAAAACATTTTCAAGTTACTTTACCTAATACTGTACATTAGCTCTACGGTTATATAATATATTGATAGAAGGACCAGACAGATGCAGTATTATAAGCTCCGCATGCAATGGGTGAAATACTAAAGTTTTAAACCTTTACTCTGGTTATTTAAAACATGACAATATTAAAATACAAAAGGTATAAGGGAAGTTCTACGTAGTGGCAAGGTAGTAGTATTTTCAAGTCTATACACCATACCCTCTCCTTATTTTATTCAAACAAAATGGTTTAACATAGTTTAGCACCTGTACACCCCAGAAACGACTTTGCACTGGCATGGCCTCATATATAATTACTATGTTACCAATACCATAATGCAGACTTTTAAAAGTTCAATTTATTAAGACAGTTGCCTGTATAAATAAAATATTCTGCCTTCAAGCTATTTTTCCAAAAGCTTAGTAAAAGATATTGATTGGCATGTGAACTGAGTATGAAATCTCACAAAGTTTTACATATACTACACTAGAACAAAGCAGAAAGATCATAGCTGTTAGGTGTATTAAAAAGCAAAGTAATGAATAATCTGCAAATTGTTCCTGAGGTTTTTTTTATTTGTCATGTCTACCTGGAGGTAAGGATTGTATGTGATATAAAAACAAGTGGTATGATAAACAGAAGGAAGAATCCCTAAAGAACTAGTTTAACTGGTTAAATAACACCAACTAGAAGAGTACATAAGGCACTTTGGCTTTTAACAAATCTAGCAGATCTAGTGCAGAACTAAGAATAATCTATAAAAAGATAAGATATACTAAAATTTCTATTAAAATGATTAATACAAAAGCCTTTATAAAAATATTCAAAATAGTGAAACAAGTGTATGTAGTTTACAAAAATTTTAAGATTAAAATCTACTGTTGGCTTTTACTTGCAAAGTCATGCATTAAATGTTTTCATATCAAGCTTTTTGATGCCTGTAAAAAAGAAAAAAAAATCTTATAGTAAATAAATATACTTGAAAGCCTACCTTATAAATGGAACTAAGCAAAACATAAAAATCGAAGCAATCTAATATATATTTAAAGCATTAAATACCTATTTTTAAAAGATCTAACTTGACTAATTTAATTTCATGTCTCTTCACTCACCTGTAACATTTGATTTCCAGTGCCATCCCTCAACCTGTAAGGTCTGATAACTCCATCTTCATTAAAGAATCGAGGCGGTCGTAGACTCTCTACTTCAGAAGTTTCTGTAGCTCTAGAGGAAAAAAATATATAACTTGATTTAAAAAATCATTCAAACTTGCAAAAGCAACTACTAACAAGAATCTTCTTTTAGATAAAATAAGAATATCACATCACTTCCCTAGTTTTAAATTTGCTTTTATGATATAATTAAACTCTCTAGAAAAATATAAAAGTATAAAGAAGTGTGTTAGTAGATTCTCCTGGATTTTTTTGTGAAAATAAAACATCAAAAAATAATGATGATGTTATTTTTTTCAATTAAACATCTTTAATTTGTTCTGTTATCCCTTTCTGTTGTCTAGTTTCTCTAGTACAATTCTAGATACAAGAGAGGATTGTAGGCATCCTTATTTCTGACATTACAGGGACAGCTGAGTTCTCCATGATGCACAGATATTAGCAATGTTTTAAAAAAATGTATCCTTTATCAAGCCCAGGAAGTTTATGTCTACTTTTAGTGTGATTATAGTTCATGTTTTTTTTGTTATTGTTGTCTTTAAAAATCATGAATAAGCAACGAATTTTAAATTAAGGTTTTTTTCCTAGTCATTGTTGTAATCATATGCTTTATCTTATTTAAATTATTAATATCAGGAATCACATGACGTAGTTTTCCAGTGTTCAAATACTCTAATATTCCTATTTGGGTTTGACGTATGTTATATTAAACACACACATCCATGAATTTGGCACAGTGATATTTTATTTAACATTTTTTGCCTGTATGGTCATGGGTATATATAGATGGATAAATTCTCCAATTAAAAGCAGAATAGACAAAACAAAACTCTAATAAAAATGATCCAACTATATATTATCCACAAGAGATTTACTTTAGCATCAAAGACATAAATAGAAGAAAATAAAAAGATGTGAAAAGATAAGTCATGTAAAAATAATTAAAAAGAAAGCTAGAGTGGCTATACTAAAACCAAAACCAAACAAACCAAAAATATTTAAACAAGCAATTCTCATTGTACACAGAGGATATTTTATAGTGAGAAAAGGGTCAAACCAACAAGAAGATATAAAAATTATAAACACACAGGCACTTAACGAACCCGCAAATACATAAAGCAAAAACTGATAAAGACAATTCAATAATAGTTAAAAATTTCAATATCCCAATTTCATTAATGAATACCAAACAGCAAGGAAACAAGAGACTTGAATAACACTTATAAACTACCTAGACCTAACAAATATCTATATAATACTCAACAACAGAATATTTATTCTCTCACATGCACATGGAACATTCTCCAGAACAGACTGTTTTTAAAGGCCTTAAGCTAGGTGTGGTGGTGCATACCTGTAATCCCAGCACTCAGGAGGCTGAGGCAGGAGGATCACCATGAGTTTGAGGCCAGCCTAGGCTCTATAGTGAGTTCAATGCCAGCCTGAATTACATAGTGAGAACCTATCTCAAAAAATTAAAAACTAAAAACAAAAAGTCTTAAAACATGTTTCAATAAATGCAAAAGTACTGAATACACACAAATGTATTATTTGGCTGCATGGGAGAAAATTGAAATGTGTAAAAAAGAAACTTGAAAAGTTAAAAAAAAATTGGACATTAAAAACAGAAGCCTAAATAATGAGAAAGTCAAAGGAGAAACCACAAGGGAAATTCACTACCTTATGGCAAACAAAAAGAAAACCACAATATGCTAAACCTTATGAGATGGAGCAGAGAGAGAGCTCAGAGGTGAATTTATAGATTTAAATGGCTAAATTAAAGAAAGATCTAAAAATCAGTAATATAACTTTACATTTTAGGGAGGTAGGAAAAGAAAAGCAAACCAGATCAAAAACTGGTAAAAGAAGAAAATAAAGATTAGAGCAGAGATAAATAATACAGAATAGAAAAAATATTATCAATGAAAAAATAAATTTGAAAATGTTCCTTTAATTCGTTTGAAACTAATTTTTTGGAAAAATGTTTACTTTTCCCTTTGTCTTTACAAGCAATGTAGTTGGGTATAGCCTCACAAGGTTTTAGCTAAACAGAAGGTAACTCTAGCCTCTTTGGGCAAAAGCCTATGTAGCTATCTATTTTGAAATCCTTATTTCACAGGCTTTTGAGCTCCTCTGATGGCTATGATTCAATTCATCATATTTATAAACCTACAATTACAGGCAAAGGAGACAGATAACTTTCCCTACCTTAATTCTAAATTATTATAAAAACAGAAACACGGAGAAAAGGAATGCATATAAGTTTAATAATAATACACGATAAGGGAAGGGTGAAGATGAACTGAGCTTGAACCAAGGAATATAAAAACGCTACTTTTTTCAAGAATGGATAAAGATCCATAAAAAATTAGTATGGAGACTTAAGAGCAAGTCATTTCTTTAAGTTACAGGCTACATGAAGATTATAAAAAGTTGGTTCATAGTCCTTCAGCTATATAAAGCTATTTTACTTGATGATTAAAAAAAAGAAGCAATACAGAATACATTTGCTAATTTTACAACACACATATATACCATTACATGAATACACTTTAAGTAAGATAATGAGAAAGCTAGTTTAACTTGTCGTCAATTCATCCTGAAAGCAGGTACTGTAAATGAAGGATAAACTACAAAGGTGACAGGACACTATGCAACTTCAACAATGAAAATGAAATGAGGAAACCCTATATAACCTGTCACATTACAGTGTTCATAATTAAGTGCTCAAAGCCAAAGAGGAGATATATTTCATTTCTCATAGTTGAAATATTCATATTTCACACCAAAGTAAATTTACCTTTTTTTTTTTCTCCTTAAATTCTTTTATTAGTACATTTTAGGTATATAATACAGTTGCATTCATCATTGGGTACTTGTACCTTTACATGATGTATCTTGGTTCTTATTTTTTCCCCATTCCTGGCCCTCACTTCACCCCCTCCACCCTTCCCTATTTACAAAGACTTTATTTCCATTTTTCATGTTAATTCCATTGCTTTCTTTCCTTCCCCCTACATCGCCCACGTCCTGTTCCCCTTTCCCTCTTCTTCCTATTTCACATTATCTATTTTACCTTTTAGTCCGTATTTACACTTTGTTTTTCACACCAGAGAAACTATTCAGTATTTATACATGTGTGTCCTATTTATTTCACTTAAGAGTATCGCCTCAATGTGCATCCACTTAGCTATAAATGTCTCTAATTTCTCATTTTTTATGGCTGACTAGTACTCTATTTTAGAAAGAAACCACATTTTCTTTATCCAGTCTCCAGTTGATGGGCATTTGGGCTGTTTCCAAGTTTTAGCTGTTACAAACTGCACTGCTATGAACATGGGTGCACATATATCACTGTGGTATGATTCTTTTAATTCTTTGGGGAAGATCCCAGCAGTGGAATAGCAGGGTCAAATGGGACTTCTAGTCCTAGTTCTTTGAGGTATCTCCATACTGACTTCCACAGTGCTTGCACCAGTCTACACTCCCACCAGCAGTGGAGCAGTGATTCTCTTTCCCCACAGCCCCGCCAACATTTGTTATTGGTTGATTTCATGATAGCAGCCATTCTTTCTGGAGTGAGATGGAATCTCAGCATTGTTTTCATTTGCATCTCTCAAATGACCAGTGATGTTGAACATTTTTTCATATGTTTATTTGCTATTTCTACTTCTTTGTCTGAGAAAAGTCTGTTCATTTCAGATGCCCATTTTTGGATTGGGTCTTTAAATTTGGGAGGTCTGATCTCTTTAAGTTCTTTACAGATTCGAGATAGTAGGCCTTTGTCTGAGGAAGAGCAGGTGAAGATTTTTTCCCTCACTGTGGGTGGTCTGTTCACATTGCTGGTGGTTTCTCTTGCTGTGCAGAAGCTTTTTAATAAGAAGAGATCCCACTTGTTGATTGTTTGTGCTAGTTCACAGGCAACTGAGATTCTGTTCATAAAATCTTTTCCTATACCAATGTCTTCAAGAGTTCTACCCAACTTCTGTTCCAGGTGGTTCAGAGTTTCTATTTTAATATTTAGATCTTTAATCCATTTCAATTTTAGTTTAGTGCATGGTGAGAGATATAGGTCTAGTTTTAATCTCTGGCAAGTTGAAACCCAATTTTTCCAGCACCATTTATTAAAGAGGCTATCTTTCCTCCAGTGAGGGTGTTTGGCTCCTTTATCAAAGATGAGATGGCTGAGTGTGTCTGGAGTTGTTTCTGCATCTTCTAATCTGTTCCACTGGTCCTCAGGTCTGTTTCTTTGCCAGTACCATGCTGTTTTTATCATAGTAGCTTTGTAGTATGGTTTCAAGTTGTGATACCCCCTGCTATATCTCTGTTGCCTAGAATTGCTTTTGCTATTGTAGCTCGATTCTTATTCCAAATGAATTTTTGGATTGTTTTCTCAAGGTCCGTGAAGTATGCTGCTGGGATTTCAACTGGGATTGCATTGAATCTATATAGCAGTTTTGGAAGTATGGCCATTTTCACTATATTAATCCTTCCTACTCAGGAGCAGGGGATGTCTTTCCATTTTCTGATATCATCTTCAATCCCTCTTTTCAAAGTGCTATAGTTTTCAGAGAAGAGATCTTTGATTTCTTTTGTTAGGTTGATTCCTAGGTATTTCAGTTATTTGGATGCTATTGTGAAAAGAATTCTTTGCCCTATTTCTGTCTCAGTGAGTCTATTGTTCATGTAGAGGAAAGCTATTGATGTTTTTTGTGTCGACTTTGTATCCAGCTACTCTACTGAATTTGGTTATTAAGTCTAGAAGACTTTTGGTGGAGTTCTTGGGGTCTTCTATATAGAGTATCATGTCATCTGCAAATAATGACAGTCTGACTTCTTCATTTCCTATCTTTATTCCTTTTATTTCTTTCTCTTGTCTAATTGCTGTGGCTAATGTTTCCAAAACTATATTGAACAAGAGTGGTGATAGTGGACATCCTTGTCTTGTTCCTGATTTTAGTGTGAAGGACTTCAGTTTTGACCATTTAGTATGATACTGGCTGTTGGTTTTTCATAGATGGCTTTTATCAGGTTGAGGGAGACCATCTATTCCAATTATTTGAAGGGTTTTTATCATAAATGCATGTTGGATTTTGTCAAATGCCTTTTCTGCATCTATGGAGATAATCATATGATTTTTGTCCTTGGCTCTATTGATATAGTGTATTACATTGATTGATTTGTGTATGGTGAACCATCCCTGCATCCCTGGGATGAATCCCACTTGGTCAGGGTGTATGATCTTCTTGATGATCTTCTGCATTCTATTTGCCAATATCTTATAAAGGATTTTTGCATCTATGTTCATTAGTGAGATTGGCCTATAATTCTCTTTTTCGGTTGGGTCTTTCTCTGCTTTGGGGATCAAGGTGACGCTTGCTTCCAGGAATGAATTTGGGAGTATTGCATCCCTTTCAATTTCATTGAAGTTCAAACAGTAGTGGCAGTAGTCCTTCTCTAAATGTCTTGTAGAATTTAGCAGTGAAGCCATCAGGTCCTGGGCTTTTCTTAGTTGCTAAGTTTTTAATTACATCTTCAATTTCATTGGTTGATATTGGGTTGTTTAGAATTTTTACATCTTCTTCATTCAACTTTGGTAATTCATATGTATGTAGGAATCTGTCCATTTCTTCTGTGTTTTCCATCTTATTGGCATATAGGTTCTTGAAGTAGGTATTGATGATCCTGTGGATTTCTGCTGGGTCTGCTGTAATTTCACCCTTTTCATTCCTAATTTCATGGATTTGGGCCTTTTCTTTCCTTTTTCTTACAAGGTTAGCTAAGGGTTTGTCAATTTTGTTTATTCTTTTGAAGAACCAACTCTTGGCTTCATTGATATTTTGTATCATTCTCTTAGTCTCTATTGAATTGATTTCTGCTCCGATCTTTATAATTTCCTCCCTTGTATGGGCTTTGGGGTTGTCCTGCTCTTCTTTTTCTAGAAGCTTGAGGCTCAGCATCAGGTTGTTTAATTGGGCTTGCTCTGTTTTCCTAATATGTGTATTCACTGGTATGAATTCCCCTCATAAGAATGCTTTCACTGTGTCCCATAGATTCCAGTATGTTGTACTGTCATTGCCATTTATTTGAAGGAACTGTCTGATTTCTTAATTTCCTCTATGACCCACTGGTTATTCAGAAGTGTGTTCAATTTCCACGTTTATGAAATTTTTGTGGTTTCTTTTGCTATGGATCTCCAATTTCACCACACTGTGGTCTGATAATATACAGGGGATAACTTCAATTCCTTTGCACTTACTTAAACACGTTCTATGAGCGAGTATGTGGTCTATTTTGGAGAACGACCTGTGTGCAGCTGAAAAGAATGTGTATTCTGATTTTGTGGGGTGGAACACTCTGTAAACATGTGTTAAGTTCATTTGTTCAAGAGTTCAATTGAGTTCTAGTATTTCATTGCTTATTTTTTGTCTAGTTGATCTGTCTATTTGTGACAGTGGGGTACTGAGGTCCCCCACTACTATTGCATTAGTGCATATATGACTTTTCACGTCCATTAGTATTTGTTTTATATAGTTGGGCGCACTAGTGTTTGGTGCATCGATATTTATGACTGTCATCACTTCCTCTTGGACTGTTACCTTTACAAGGATGTAGTGTCCTTCTTCATCTCTCTTAATCAGTGTTGGTTTGAAATCTACTTAATCTGCCAATAGGATAGTTACTCTTGCTTTATTTTGGGTTCCCGTCGCATGGAGTATTGTTTTCCACCCTTTGAGTTTCATTTTGAATTGTGTTTCTTGTACGCAGCATAGTGTTGGATTTTGCTTCTTGACCCATTCTGCCAGTCTATTTCTTTTGATTGGTGAACTGAGATCATTAATATTGATGGTTGATAATTTACCTTTTTATTCCCTGAAATGTACTGCTTGCCATGTCTATGATGCCTCCAGTTGGCCTGGCCACTGCTCCAACTAAACCTTTCCCAACACCTTTAAAGAAACCAGCTGCTCCTTCTTTTTGAGCCCCTAGAAAGAAAAAAAGATAACTTTTTAGGCAACTGGATCACGACTGAAAATATAATCAATTTGTGAAATATATCACCCAAATGAACTCTTATACTTGCCTTTGATTGGTTTTGTAACAATTCCTGTAATACCACTTACAAAGCCCTAAAAGGAAAGCACAATTGAAAATTTGTATTACTTTCATATGATGCTTGGAAGAACCAAGACTGGATGAAAAAAAAAAGCAGAGTTCTTTTCATATACCATATTAGCATATTTCCTAAGTAATCTATTTAAGTTTTTTTGAAGACCTTGTTTTATACTCACTGCTCTTACAACACCCAAATAACAATTTATCAAGTAAGAATTATGCCTATTTCCTTGATCAGAATGTGGGTTTAAAACCTGTTCTCTATAATGTCCACAACTCTGTGAAATTTCTTACAGAAACCAAGCCTTTTCCTCCACGTGTGATCCCTTCTCTGAAACCAGCTGGCTGCTTATTCATGGCTTCTCTTCTTTTCTGCTGGTAATCTTCATCCATAGTGATAGCTGCTACACCTTTAGCCATAGCACCAGTGATTTTTGAGGCAGCACCAGCTAATCCACCTAATAGAAATTATAGTATCTTTAGTAAAAGCAAACACGTCATTGCTTTTTACCAACATCAAACTTGGCATTCCATTTCTTACCAACAGCTCCACCAACGAGCGCCTTGAGTCCTAGTGCCATTCCCTCCACAAACTCTTCAGGACCCTGGATAGCTCCCTATAGTGACAAAAGATAATTTTAAAAAGTTGTATTTACTTTTAAAAGTGAATTTATTGATGTAAATGAAGAAAGTGGTAGTGATAAAAGGAATAAAAATGGCTCAGAGGAAGTGATGGTAGCAAAAAATCTTCACATTAAAAAGAATTCTCAGGGATAATTTCATGACAGTAAAAGTATGAAAGACAAAATGTTGGAAGCTGTTTCACACCTGAAAAAAGATACTTGCTTGTTCTGTATTGTAAATTATATGATGAAAAGAAAGCAAGCACTTCAAGTACTCTTGATAAGTAAAAGAAATCAAATAGTTTAAAATTCTTAGTGTTTCTAATATTTTGTACTGAATATTATACATAATATTAGTTTTACCTTATTTTAAATTACTCTATACATTTAAAAAGTGAATAGGTATTTATATACAATGGAGTTCTCTGTAATAAAGAAAGATAAATCTGAGTCATTTGTAGGAAAATGGATGCACTTTAAGACTACAATGTTAAGTGAAATAAATCACATTCAGCTTAAATATCACGTTTCTCTTACATGAGAAACCCAAAGCATAAATAAAGTGAAAAATAAAAGATAACAGAAAATAAGGAAATGGATGTTTTGCAAGTGGGAAAGAAACGAAGAGATTGGGGGGGGGCAAAAAAATTAAGATATGTAGATGTACCAACTTCCCATGATGAATGTAATCATTATATCCTACAAACATACACTAAAAAAACTTTTTTTAAAAAAGTGAAAATAGGAGAGTATCGAATTGTTCTGATGGAAAGTCTAAAGAAATGTCAAATAATCATATTCTTTTCTCCACTGGTTATTAAAATTACTTTGCAGAATACCAAAGTATTATAGTTCCTCATGTCTGTGTAAATCAAGATTATCCATACACAGTGATCTTCCTTCTGTCATAGTCTGAATTGTATCTACATTTTATATTCCAAAAGAACACTTAAAATTCAGTGTAACTTAACAAAATCTTAACCCTCCCATGCCTAGTGTTCCATTTTTAGAACATTCATAACAACAAAATATTAATGAAATTTTTTCTCTTCAAATTCTTGTTCCTTGAAATTTTTGGGGTAATATACATGAATTTCATAAAAAACTTCATAAAAAATTGCAATCTCTGGGGTGTGTTAAATTTAAATTTTGTGTGTTTTGTATTTTGTTTGGTACCAGGGATCGAACTCGTGTCCCTGCGCTTGCACAGCAGGCGGCAAAACCACTGAGCTAAATCCCCAGCCCGTTAAATTTAAATTTTGAGAAAAAATATGTTTCTTCCCAAAGTACCCTCAAACCTTAGTGTTTGTTGAAAAGTAGTAATATTCTGTAATGTTTTTCAAAATTTATTTATACCCACAGCTCAAGTTAACAATAGAAATACATATGTATTGAATAGTATTAATTTGATATATTATACAATGAAAGACAATTATTTTACCTGGTAAGGTTCATAAAAAAATGCCTCTACACCTTCTGAAAATTCTCTAATTAAGCCAAAGGGATTCCCCAAAACATCGAGACCAAGAATGAGTACATACATCTGCTTAATGGCCTAAAAATGAAATATGAACATTAATCAATTTAGATAATTAGACCTATTATTCTTATAGATTATTTAGTACACACATCTAGTTTTCTCAGGCTAACATCTTTACTATCAATTTCAATATTAAACCCATATCACCTTATTCATCACCATTTTTAGTTTAAAGTGCAATCTGGTATTACAGTAAGAGATTCTGTGACATTACATTTATATAAAAATATTGAAAAGGCTTTCACTTGCACAATTATTTATGACAGTTGTTACTACCACTGCCATTTTATAGATTGGGTTAAATGATGTTCAGGGTCACACAGTAGGTATATGGCAAAAGTGGGATCAATCTCAAGTCATGCTCAGCTATTTGTCCATTAGACCACAACTAACTCAGATGCTAAGTTGTATCATAAAATATTAATAAATGGATTTTTAAAAATAAGTGTGGTGAATTAGTTAATAAAGATTTATTTCAAATCCACACTGACCCAGAAAAAATTTCTGACAGTGACAAAAAATACAAGGACAAAATAAAGTTTTGGTTGGGCTCAAGTTTGTTTCTGTAATTCTGAGAAAAAAATTCATGCTTTAGTATTTCGAAGATGGCTATTTGCTTCTATGAAAAATCTATATTGTACATGCATGAACAGACACATAAAGCTTTTTTTTTTTTTTTGGTACCGGGGATTGAACTTGGGTCCTTGTGCTTGCACAGCAGGTGGCGAAACCACTGAGCTAAATCCCCCGCCCACATAAAGCTTTACTAGTCTATGTTATTTTATCCCTTTGTAAAATAATCTCAGACAAACCTGTTTTGAATAGTGTTTTATTACTTCAGACTGTAGTTGAGATGTCGTATGAAACTGATAGTTGAGTTCAAAAAAGGCAAGCCTGAAAATATATAAATATATAAATATATATATATATATGTGGAGAGATCATGAAATCAAGAAAGAGATTAAGCATTGAGGAATGATTTGCTTTTTAAGTTTTTCTCCAAATCTTTCCTTCTAGTAGTTTTCTGTGTACACCTCTGTACATTCTAGTCAAAGTAAGCTCTTGAGTCTAATAAAATTCACGGATCTTACATTCTGAAATGTCATCAACATCCACAAATTTTCATATACCTAAGGGATTCAGAGACCCTTGGGAGTCCATTCATGGACCATTAGAACTATTTCCCAATTCTGTGGCTCATACAGAAAATGTTCAGCATACTGAAGTAAAAAGAGACTGCTTAAGAATGGCCAAGGTTAAGACAGGCATGGTGGTTCGTGCTTGTTACTCAAGCACTCTGGTAGGCTGAGACAAACAGATCAAAGTTTAAGCCCAGCCTGAGCAACTTAATAGCAACAACAACAATAGCAACAATAGCAACAACAACAACAACAACAAGGATTGTGGATGTAGCTCACTGCAATGGTCCTGGGTTTAAACCCCAGAAACACATATATACACACACAGACCAAAAAAAAAAATTAATAAATAAAATAAATAAATAAATAAAATAAAAAGGCCAAGCTTTAACTGCTGCAAGTCCTGCCTACGGGGTGACAGCTGAGGAATCAAATCAGCCTACTTTTATAAACCTATTCACAGCATGTACCTGGATCCAATAATTGGGAAGCTCTATACTTTTTATTGCTGAGTATGAGAGTAGTAAGTTTAGATATCTCATCCTATTCTATTGACATGAAACATACATTCTTTTCACTGTTACATAACTTTATTTAGGTTCAGAGTTAGCTCACAGAGTACTTATTAATTTTCCTACTGTTTTTAATAACTAGGTAGAAAGTCTTTCTAAAAAAGATCATACTTTTCTAAAGTCTTCATCCAGACTACTTGAGTTTCTGGTCAGATATTTGATTAGCTTCCATTATGACTCACATTCAAATATAAATTCTTGACTATGTTTAAACTGATCTCTTTAAATTTCCCAATCAATGCCTTTATTTTGTTCCAATCACACTTTCTTTGAAAAGCTTTGCTCTTATGGGCTTTAAAGCTACATCTTTCAAGCACTATATATCTTTAGGCATACCCTAGGCCAGGTTTTCTAAAAGTATATAAAACTACATAGCCTTTATCTTTTTTTCTTAAGGAAATTATTTAATAATTATTCTGTAGTTTGGGCAAATAAAGTTCTGATGTTATGTTGACTGTATTCCATTTAAAGGAAAAAGCCAAATTTTGCTATCATTTGCAATATACTTTACATACTTTCTCATGTAAAAATTTTTTTGGTAAGTATAAAGGGATTGTTCATCAGTTTACAGATCTGAGTGTTTAAACATACTTAAAAACTACATCTTGTACATCTGTAAGGGTGGCACCAATACTCTTCAGCAAAAGATTTAAAGAATGAAATGGAATCAGTCCTCCATGTTGTTCTGATTCTTTAGCTTCTTCTCTACCCGAACTCAGTGAAACACTTAGATGCAACTAAAGAGATAAAGGGATAAATATTTTAAAGTACTTTTTCATACTGACAATTTTAACTTAAAAAAAAAGTGTCATTTTAAATTCACACCATAACGATTTCAAAGTTAACTGGATTATGTCAAAGTTACTAAGTGGAAAGTTAAAAACAAGTTTAAATTCAACATAGCTTTACTTAAATTTTTAATTTAGCAACATGATTATATTTAGTTCAATTCTACTTTTTGATAAATAGGAAAACATTCACTTTTATACATTTGTTAATAATAATATCAACCTAGTAGGTTAAGCTGCTGAAAATAAACATCACCAAAAGTACACATTTCAAATATTAGAATTAAATTAGTATGAAGTCTGTTAAAAAGCACTTTTGCATCATATTGCATACTTATCCCATATATATGATTATGTGATAATTTCCTTCTAGTATTATCAGTAGCTTATAGAAATTGTTTTAAAAATAGATTTAATTTTATTCAATGTGATTCCTAAATCAAATACATTTTATAACTTAAAACTAGTACACAGGATATAGAACATTTTGAAACTTGTTACCAAAATAGTTTTAACACAAAATTAAGGTGAAATAATGTTGGTTAAAGATATAAATATACATAAAAGAATTTAATTTAAAAAAAGATATAAATACACAAACATATGTTGTAGGTGATTGCTATTATTTCCGCATGGTGAAAACTTGTTCAAAAAGTTTTAAAAATATCATTCATTACTTATTTATATTTATAACTTTAAAGCTCCAAGATTTCTACCCTATTAAGAACATAATTGAATTTTTAATTCCACTGAGATCAAATTAATTTACTATTACTTAGATTATCAGAGATAAAAATGAGTTATTTTTTCCCTACCTTGATAGGAGATATATGAAAATATTCATAGAGACTGACTTGCGATTGATCTACTAGTGAAACTGTTTCATATTCTTCAAAAGCTTCTATATCTTTATGAAAAAGTCTAGCCTACAAAAGGAACATAAAATATTAAAATTTGAAAAGTTATGTTTGCATGACATATTTAAGCCAATAGGTCACTCCTTGCAGAAAACTTCTCTATAATATCCAGACTCAACACTGTTCATGACTGAAAGTTACTGAATCATAAGAAAAACTAACATTTTTATTGTTAGAAAAGTTTTGCCTGCCACACACGAACTGAAATGCATGTATTCTATGCTTCCATTCAAATCATTAAAAGACATCAAGCTTTTCTTCAGGTGGCTGTGGCTCTTACTTCAAAAAGCCATTAATCCATTTGATGAACAGATTTGTGGACCTATTTGTTTCTTTAAACATAATCTCATAACCATTTGCAGCAGTTTCTTACTTGCCTCACTGTAGCCTACAGTAACTAATAACATAATATTAAAAAGGAGAAGGGACTGGAAATAATATTGCATGAAGTAATTAGTATTTATTTTCATTCTTGATAATCACTAATTTTTTTTACCCAAACATTCACAGACCTAAATTAGTTCTATGTGTTAAGAAATGGCCCAAGAATTTGAAGATAAATTTACAGAGATTATACAAATCAAAAACAGAGAAACTGGAGTGAAGAAAAATGAACAGAGTCTCAGAGAAACATCTGACACCTTTAAATATATTAAAAGAGACAATATGGGAGAACCAGGAAAAAAGAAAGAAATAGAAAAAGTACTTGAATAATACTTCAAATATTGACTGAAAGATCTCAAAATTATTGAAAATATAACCTGTATGATCAGAAAGCCCAGTGAACTAACTCCAAGTACAATAATGCAAACAGATTCACAATCGTGTTAGTAAAAATGTGAAAGTTAAAGAGAAAAACCTTAAAAACACAGTGAACATAAAAAGAATTCATTATATACAAGTCCAGTAACATTAATGTTGATTTTCTCACAGAAATGAGAAGGGAAGATGGCAATAGATAAGATATCCAAATGCTAAAAACCTTTCTGACATACAGCATAGTTATATCTCAAAATGAAGATAACATAAAAACATTTCCAGATAAATAAAATCTTAGAATTTGTTCCTAGCATATCTGCCTTACAAAAAATATCAGTGGAAAAATTTCAGGCTAAAAGCAAGTGACCCCAAAGTTTAAACCCAAATTAAAAAAACAAAATGCACCAGAAAAAGTAATTATATAAGACAATATAAATGCGTATTTCTCCTTTCTTTCCTTAACTGATTTAGAAAAACAACTAAATAATATGCCTTAAGACTTGAATAAAAATATAAAGCAAATAAACCTAAGTGACATCTATAGAGCACTCAACCCAAGAGCAGAATAAACATTCTTTGGAAGTGCTTGAAGACTACTTTCCAGGACAGATCATATATTACATAGACATAAAATGTACTGTTGGGTTGGTAATATATAGAAATGTAATACAGAAAAACAAAAATTGTATATGAGAAGCAATGGTACACTGGGAAATGAATAAATGGTAAAAAAATAACAATTTATTGTTGGGTTTGTAACGTAACAGATGCAGTATGCATAAGAATGATACCACTAAAAGAGGGAAAATGGTAGAAAGCCACACAGGAGTTACATTTCTATATCTCATTGGAATTAAGCTTGTATAAATCAGAAAAATAGATGCTTTAAGTCCTGGAGCAATCTAACTAAAATCTAATTAAAAATGTTAATAAAAAAACTCAAAAAAATACGGTAAAGACATCACAAAGGAAATTTTTAAGTGTTTCCCAATGTTATGGCTTCTGTCTAGATGTGCCCTCAAACCCTAAGGTGGTCACAGATAGGGCTTTCCAGAGGTGGCTGAGTCTAGGGTGTGTGAATGTGGATTAAGGATATGTTAGTTGGATTAAAGGGAATTAAAACTCCTAAAGAATGTAGAAAACAGTAGAGTTAACACATTCAGTAAAGTTATAAAGAAGAAGATCAATACACAATCAACTGCATTTCTATGTAAACTAGCAACTCAAAAATGAAATTAAGCAAACAAATTTCATGCCTAACACTATAAAAAGAAGAAAATAGTGCTGGGTGAGGTGGCTCACATCTGGAATCCCAGGACTCTGGGAGGCTGAGACAGGAGTATTGCAAATTTGAGCCCAGCCTAAGTAACTTAGTACATTCCTGTCTCAAAATAAGAAGGGCTAGAGATGTGCCTCAAGGTGAAGGCCCTGGGCCCAATCCCCAGTACCACAAACAAACAAACAAACACCACCACCACCATGACCATCTAAAATAACTTAGAAATTAATTTAACAAAAGAAATGTAAAACCTATACTCTGAAAACTAGCATATCCTTTAAAAAAAAATTAAAGACCTACATGAAAGGAACAAATCTCATGTTCAAGGATCAGAATACTTAATACTATTTTTTTACTTTGTTTTATTTTGAGATAGGGTCTTCCTTGTAGGCCAAGAGGCCAGCCATAAAGTAACTATATAGTAACTCAAGATCCTTTCTTGCCTCAGCTTCTTGAGCATTGTATTGATTCCTAGATTCAAAGCAATCTCTATCTGAAAACCACCTGAATTCTCTGAAGAATATGACTTCAAAAATACGAATTTGCCAGGACTCAATATGGATAAAACAATCTTGAAAAAGAACAAACTAGGAGGGTTCATACTTCCTCATTTCAAAAGTTACTAAAAATTAATTATAAGACAATGTGGTACTGGGACAAGGAGGCTCACACACAGTGGAATAAGAATCTCTCCAGATAACTTGTCAAAACTATTCAATAGGGGAATTAATAGACTTTCCAAGAAATGGTACTAAGGACTTGGGATGGGAGACTAGTGACAAACACCACTCCTAAGTTGCTCTAGGCTGTTGGTCTGAATTAATAGGTATACAGCTCCATGAGGAGGAGAGGAGAGACATAAGAAATAGCTAGATTCCAACTTGAGTGAGAAAGTAAACAGATGAACCCCAGAAACATTGGTATTTAGAAAGGTAAGTAAAGTAACAGAAGTAAGGCTTACTGGCATTGAACAAACAGCTGTTCCACTGGAAGTTCCCTTCCCATGGGTAGTAAGAGAAAAACTACAGCATACTCTTTTAAGTGCTGACTTTGATTATGGACAGAGAAATTCAGCCAGGGCAGACATGACACCCAACTTTAGCCAAGTATAATCAGTGATGGGAGTCATAATTCCCAGCACTTCCCTGTGGACCTAAACAGGGTTGGGTCAGGGAGCCATTTTAGAAGCTCCTGTCTCTGCCTTAGAAGCAGCAACAGATGACTTTAGATAGAAATGGGGTCAGAAGCCATCTTCATTAATGTCCTCTGCCTCAACACATGGTGTGGGAGAGCAGAAAAGTCATAAAATGAACTTTTATATGTCCAGGATATAATAGCTACTTCTCTCCAAGGAGGCAGTGAACACCTTCCCTAATCGCTAACTTGTGTCCAGGACAATTCTGACTGATACAAAAAACTAAAACCATGGAACTGGGGCAAAACACCCTACCATTTGGTTTGTGGAAGACTACAGACTCCTGGCTGGGAAAGTCTCAGCAGGATGGCTGGATGGCAGGAAATCCAGCTGGCAGCAGGCATACTAGGATTAGGCCAGGCAGAGGGGAATGGCAAAAAAAAAAAAAAAAAAAAAAAGCAGGAAGCAAACAGAACAGTGATTTGAACACTGTGACAAAATGGAGTTCAGTATGTGAGTTTTTTGTAGTGGGAGGGGTCTGAGTCTGGGATCACTGCTGCAGAGACCAGGGAAAGGCTGACTGCCTGTAGCTTTTCATCCCAGTGCAGACCCTGCACTTCCGCTCACCTCTGCTCTCTCAGACACTCAAAGAAAACACGAGAGTGCACAGATACTGGCTAGCCACATGTCCAAGAACATGCCCTGGTTTCTTCTGGAACTTCGGACCACAATCTGGACCTGCCTAACAGCTACACAAGTAAGAGATCTAATGGACAATCCAAATTTTTTTGGCACCCTCCTTCTCACAAAAAAACAGAGAGACACCAAGTGTGATACAGTCCTGCCACTGATAAACCTGCTCAAGTACACATCTATAACTGTGGAGGGGTAGAGCTCAGCCTCCAAACTGCCCTAAACAGTTTCTCCTACCTGGACAGAGGCTGAGAAGGCAAATGCTGGAGTAAAAAAGATTTTCACATCCCTCCTTTCGTCAGGTGGCATCCAACAATATAATCCCAGGAAAAATAGCTGAGTAACTGTTTCCAGTATAAATACTCCCACAAGGAGGAATACTGGACCTGGTTTTGTGTGTGTACATACGTGCATATGTACATATGCAAGTGTGTATGAGCATTAGTTACTGCTTTTGCTTTTATAATGTCTTACCTTGTTTTGTTTTGTTCTCCCACCAAGGTTTGATTCAAAGGGATTGCTAACTGTGCTTCTGCTAATTCATTAATTGTATTCACTCAGTTTCCATTTATATTCCTTTTCCTTCTATTACACCCTCTCAAAGTCTCTTCTCTCTTTCTTTTCTTGTATATAAATATTATTAATAGAGCCTACTTTTCATTTTTATTTTTGTTTTAGTCTTTTTTTCCCTCCAGCATATCCTATATTATTTCTTTTTCTTTTCCTGGGTTAGTGAAATAGTAAAGAACTTTTTAAATAAGTTAAATTATAATGTTGATATACTTCTTTAAATGGTGAATTACTGGTACTTACTTCTCCTCAAAAAAATTGTGCTAGGGCCAGGGATTTAGCTCAGTGGTTTCGCCGCCTGTTGTGCAAGTGCAAGGACCGGAGTTTAATCACCGGTACCAAAAAAAAAAAAATTGTGCTAGAAATTGAACCTGTATTTTGGATTGGGCAAGTGGATGCGTTCAAACCAAAATATAGCCTCAGCCTGGGGTATATCACAAAGAGAAAGCCACTTACTAAAAAGATCTGCAGACCACAGTGGGGATATCCATCCCAACTGATCTGCAACATGTCTTAACACAAAAACACAACAATCATGAGAAATCAGGGAAACAAGATGCATCCAAAATTCTTAACTCCCCCAGACTGATCCCACAATATTTAAGTAGATAAAACCCCAAAGAATGTAAGAAGCTATTTAAAACTATGATATTTAAAACTATGATATTTAAAAACTATATTTAAAACTATGAATGAGATAAAAGAAGACACAAATAAGCAGCTAAATGAATCAATTATTAAAATGATCAATGAGCTCAAAGATACAATTCAATGAATTAAGGAAAACAATGCCAGATATTTAAGACCATTTCAGTAAAACAAATAAAGAGATCAAGGTTTTGAAAAAGAACCAAACAGAAATCCTGGAGATGAAGTCCTTAATTTGTCAAAGAAAAAATTCAACTGAAAGTTTCAGGGCTTGAAGACAAGGTAGTATTAGAATATTCAGACAATTAAAAAAAAGGAATCAACAAAAAGATTACCAAAGAGCTCTTGAACAATTCCAAAGAAACAAATTTAAGATTCATTAGCCTAAATGAGGGTGAGGAAGTATAGGCTTATGGTACAGAAAACCTATTCATTGAAGTTATAGCAGAAAATTTCCCAAACCCGGAGAATGAGGTGGATATCTAGTTACCAGAGGCATTTAGAACCTCAAACAGACATGACCAGAAAAGAACCCCTCCACAACAGTACAAACTACTAAAAATTCAGAACAAAGAAGGAATCCTAAAAGCTATTAGAGGTCACTGTGTTTGCTCTTGGATGGTGGCCCACCCTCACACTGTAGGGTATACTTCTTTTCCTACTTTTATGTGGCCCAAATTGCTCTGCAGAGCCTGTTTCATTTCCTACCTTTAATAAAACTTTGCTACTGTTAAAAAAAAAAAAAGCTGTTAGAGATAATATCAAATCACTTACAAGGGCAAGCCCATCAGAGTAACAGAAGAGTTCTCAGAAACTCAAAAGGCTAGGAGGGCTTGGAACGTTGTATTTCAAGCCCTGAAAGAAAATAACTGCCAACCAACTATTACTCCACCTTGCAAGGTTATTCTCTAAATCAAAGGAGAAATCAAAACCTTCCAAGATAAGTACAAAGTTGAGAAACTGATGACCACTAAGCCAGTACTGCATAAAATGACAACCATGAGACCAAGAGAATGAATATATATCTGGGAATGTGAATCACGAATGAATCAAACACTAGAAAGACAAAAATATGGCAGGAATTAGTACATACCTTTCAATAACAGCACTTAACATAAATGGTCTTAATTTACCAATTAAAGACAGACAGACTGGGAAACTGGATTAAAAAACAAGACCCATCTATATTGCCTGTGCGAAACACACCTCATCTTCAAAGACATACTGGCTGAAAGTCAAAGAATGGAAAAATGATAATCCAAATAGCAGTAGCTATACTTATATCACACAAAGTAAACTTCAAACTAAAATTGTCAGAAGAAGAAAAGAATGCCATTATTAATAAAGAGAACAATTTACTGAAGAGAAATAACATTTGTAAATATTTATGCCCAGAATATTATCACACACTCAATTTCATAAATAAACACTACTTAACATAAAGGGATCACACAGTCTCCAATACAATCATAGTGGGTGACTTCAAAACCAGTCTCTGATATGTCAGCCAGACCAAAAAACAAAAACAAAAACAAAAAACCCCCAAAACAAAAAACAAAACAAAAATCAGAGTTAAATCTATACCAAATGGACTCAACAGACATGTATAAAGTGTTCCATTCAATAATAAAACATACACTCTTTTAAAAAGCCAATGGAACTTTCTCCAAAATAGACCATATTTAACCCATCAAGCAAGTGCTAATAAATACAATAAAAATGAAACAATCTCATTCATTCTATCAGATCAATGGAATTAAGCTAAACATCAACAGAAGAAATTACAGAAACCCCAATCAAGCAGAAGGAAGGAAATAATAAAGATGAGTAGAAGTTAAAGAAATAGAGCCTACAAGAATATATGGGATCAATGAATCAAATAGTTTGTTCTTTGAAGAGATAAACAAGATTGATAAACCTTAGCCAAAGGTACCAAAAGAGAGAAGATCCAAATTAATAAAATTAAAGATGAAAAGGGTGAATTAGACACCAATGAAATCCAGAGGATTATTGGAAACCATTTTTTAAAGTTATATTCCAATAAATTAGAGAATCTAGAAGAAACAGATAAATTCCTAGACATATATAATCTACCACAATTTAACCAAGACATAAAAACTTTAAATAGATAAGTAACAATGAGACTGAAGCAGTACCAAAAACTCTCCCAACTAAGAAAAGCCTAGTATCCAATAAATTTACTGCTGATTTTTACCAGAATTTTAAAGAGGAAGAACAAAAATGCTCTCCAAACATTTTTATAAAATTTAGAAATGTTAGGAATGCTTCCAAATTCATTCTACAAAGTCAGCATTTCCTCAATACCACATCCAACAACAACAACAAAAAGACCAATATCCTTGACAAACAGAGATGCAAAAATCCTCTGTAAGATTCTTGTAAACAGATTTGCCAATCAAGCTCTTATTACAGCATTCTAAGGCTTCTCTAGCTTGCTTCTCCAAACTTTTCTCAACTCCTCCCACAAGGCAGTCCCAAAGGATTCTAAACCACAAGGTCAGGTATAGTCACAGCACTGAAATCATTTTCATTTCAATTACAAATAAAATTGGTACCAATTTTCTGTATTAGTCAGCTTTCCTGTTGCTGGGGCAAAATACTTGACACCCACAACTTAAGAAAAGGAAGATGTTTCCAGGGATTCAGTACATGGTCTGCTGATTCTGAGACATAAATATCACGGTGGAAGGGGATGGCTGAGCAATGCTGCTTAGTTAATGGTAGCCAGGAAACAGAGCAGGGGAGCAGTGTCAGAGAGGAAGGGGCAAGGGACTAGATATAATAGCTAAGGTCATGCCTCTGTGACCAATGGGAACACAACCAGGCTTTACTAATCCCCTGGGCAGCTCCCAAGACAATCAAGTTGACACAATTAAGCTTAACCACCACAGAACTGGCACAAAAACAGATGTGTAGACTATTGGAATAGAGCAGAAGGAACAGGCACAAGCCCATGTACCTATAGCAATCTGATATTTGACAAATGGGTGGAAAGCGTACATTGAAGAAAAGACACCCATTTTAACAAATGGTAATGGAAAACCTGGATATTTACGAGCAGAGGATTGAAATTGGATCCCTACCTGTCATCCTATACTAAGTTGAAATCGAAGCCTGAAAACACTGAAAATGTTGGAAGAAATTGCAGGGGAAACACTTGAAGACATAGGCACATGCAAAGACTTTCTGAATAGGACATCAATAGCTCAGCAATTATCATCATCACATGGGACTATATCAAATGGAGAAACTTCTGCCCTGCAAAGCACACAATCAAAAGTAAAGAGACAGCTACAGAAAGGGGGAAAATCTTTGCTAGCTATTCTTCTGATGGAGTATTAATATCTATAATATATAAAGAACCAAAAAAAACCCCACCCTAAAAATCCTAAATAGCCCAATCAATAAATGGGCAAATGAATTAAACAAAGACTTTTCAAAAGAAGTCATCAAAATGGTCAAGAGTCCATGAAAAACTGTTCCACATCTTTAGCTACTGTGGAAATACAAATCAAAACTACACTGAGATTCCACTATCATCAAGGATACAAGAAACAGTGAATGCTGGCGAGGAAGTGGGAGGAAAAGCAACCCAGGAAAACAAAAGAAAGTGATGTGAACACAAGTGATTATCTTCTTTCAGTCCTGACCCTCAACTTTTCTTCCTATTTGCTAATAAGCAAGGGCTTACTTCCATTTTCCATCCTCTAAAAAATATGATTTCTACACATTTACTTACCACAATAAAATAAAAGATTTAAAATTTACATTTTTAAAGTGAAACAAAGCCATTTTACAATCTAAGCATTTATAATACTTTTTTTCTGTAGTCCTTCTGTTCCCTCAGTCTTTCCCATCAAATGGTATCATTCTAAGTCTTACCTCTGTTTTTTCGGTCACTTCATTTTCTGTCATAAGGTCTGCTAAAGCATAGACAAATCCAAGATCTAACCTGAGATCCATTTCTTGAATCAATACTTTGAAATACCTATGTTATAAAGTAGAAAACAATAAAAAATCATTAACTGCACTAAGAAAGTTATATGAGAAAAAAGTATTTGTATATATTATAACTTTGAATCTTAGGATTCTTAGATAAAGAAATAAAAAACACATCATGACACCATTGTTTATAAATAAACAACCTCTACATAGAAAAATGGCCATAGAGAAATGGATAAGTAAGCTATGGTATACAATAATACACCAGCACATTATATATCAGTGGTAATGAATAAATCATAGCTACATACAACAAAATCAATACATTTTTAGTATAAATTTTAATTTAAAAAGCACGTTACTGGAGTTTATAGTTTGATACAATTTTTAGAAAATCAGAAAAAAATGAAAACTATAAAGCACTGAGGTACACATACACAATACAAGTGTATTTTGAAAAGCAAGGAAATACAGACAGTTCGTCTCAGTGATAAGGGAAGAGGAATGAGATGGGCAGCATCATACAGATGGCATTTCCATTCACATTCCATTTCTTGAAATAAGTAGTGAGAGAATACAGAAATAATATTTTTATCCTTTTTTCTAAAACAATATATGGACATTACAGGCATTTTAAACACAAAAACAAATTGGTAAAAGAATTCATAAGAGTTAGCAATAACTGCTTAACATCTAGTTGTACTTCATTATAGATTTATCTTTGGCTTTTATAATTTAATACTGAATGGTTAAAACTTTGATTTATCTGTAATTTATAAAGAGTATAAATCATTTAAATATTTTACCAAAACATTAAATGAGCATGCAAGAAATGTATGAAAACACTTACTTAATACGTGATATCTGGGAATGTCCTGCAGATCTCATGACAATACTGACATCTGTAAATGGCTTTGGTGCTATAAAGGTTATAAATATGATTACTCTTATGGAGCTTTACACCAAAGTTAAGCACACTCTTCCAACTTAATATACATTTAAAAAAATGAAATCATTTACTAAATCAAGTTAATTAAAATTGCTGATATTTTGCAGGGTTCATTATAATCCTAATTTCTGACTCTACAACTATCTTTTAAAGTAGAAGTATGCATTAGAATCATCAGGGAAAGTTCGAAAACAGATTCTGGGGATCTGCGGTAGACCTGCAGGTAGAGGGGCTGACATCTACATAATGATTAAAAGCTTCCAAGCAAACTATGTAGAGGGCCTCAAACAGTTCAGAGTCCACAGTATGGACTCTGGGATAGGAAGTCAAGGAGGGAGAAAGTAAAGTAGGGCTGTAGGGAGCCAAGAGAAAGTGGGGAAGAGAGAGACATACAAGAAAGAAAAAAAGGTGAAGGAGAAAAGAGTAGAAGAAAGGCTGCCAAGTTATTCTCACCTGGAGAACACAGGACAGTTTCCCTTGTTAGAAAAGACTCTGAATTTGAACTTCCTCATTGTGTATTTAAAGGTCCTAACAGTCTTTACAGATTAGTAATCTGGTTTTCTTTTTTGGGGGGGGGGGGTTGGTACCGTTGATCGAACTTGGGACCTTGCACTTACAAGGCAGGTGGCAGAACCACTGAGCTAAATCCCAGCCTAGTAATCTGGTTTTTAAATTAATATTTCTAAAATATAAAAAAAATGTGTGTATACTCATAATTCTTTTTTTCAGTATTCATTTGAAGATTTGCTGAAGTTAGTTGAATATTTGTTGGTCCTTTTTCAAGTAGTTTAATCTTCTAGTGATCCTACTGAAACTAAACCTGAGAATGGTTTCTTTTCATATTTTTATAGTAAAATAAACCAAGTGGCTAAGACAACTGTTTTTGTAATAATCTAAAAATAGAAACAAACCTGAGTCCATGGTGACAGACTTTGGAGGTCTAATAGGATAGAACACGAATGGAAAAATAGCACCATGAATCTGGTTTTGGATCTAAGGAAATAAAAAACAAGTTGGTATATAATGTATCAATTATACAACTTGACTCAAACAACAACATTTAATACAGGGAAGCAAAAAGTCTAGTCTACCACTAAAACTGAAGTATAAAGTGAATAGTCAGTGTGCTTCTCCAACTTCTCAGTGTATTTAACACCCTAACTTCCACCTTGCCTTCTTCTTTAGGCTTTGTATTAGAAAGAAACAGATCCTGGGACTACATCTGGTTCATGATTATGTTTTGTCTATATTTTTTTAGAAAAGCGTACCTGTATTCTGTAAATCTGAATTCTGAATGATGATTGATGTGCAGATGTGCTATATTCAACTTTTAATGCTGGAAGATAGTTTCTTCGGAGAGCCATTACATGTGGTTGCAGAATTTTCATGCTATTACCACTAGGTGTTAAGCGAACCTGGAAAAAAAAAAAACATGGAATGTCTCTTTTCCATAACTGATTAAAATTAGAAATTTAAACCAAAAAGGTTTTTTAAATAATATTAATTATAACAGTAGGCTACATATCTCATTTGATTTACATTCAAATCTTAGATTTTTACGTTCCAAATCCATAAAATATTCATTTAACCCTGAAAGTTTAACTGTATCACCTTTTATATTTATTTACTAATGTTTACTGCACCAAAAAATAAAGCAAATGCTGGGGGTATAGTTTGGTCTTAGAGCACCTGCCTAGTATGTGCAAGATCCTGGGCTTGATCCCAGGAGGGAGAGGATGAGAAAAAGAAAGAAAAGTAACAAAAAATGCTAATTTTAAAAATGAAATTAATAAAGCAAAATTTTGATTTCTCATTAACTGAAAGAATAATCAACATCTAGTAACTTAAAGTTTGATTTCTCAAACATATGACCACACCTATAAAGGGATATTATACATTATGTAAGTTAAGATTAACCATGTTCAATTTGTTTTGTAAGGAAGCCTGATCTTCCCTAAACTTCACTAGGGATTCAAACTGTAACTGAAAAAAATTAAGGGCTGGGGATTTAGCTCAGTGGCACTGTCCCTGCCTCACAAGTGCAAGGTCTTGAGTTCAACCCCTGATACGAAAAATAAAATTAAAACTTCACATCAGTGCTTTAAAAATTTACCGAAATGCTGGTATCCAACTCAATAATCTTATCTTCTAAAGGTGAAGATTCAGTATATTCCTTAAATTCTTTTTCCAACTTCTCAGTGTGCTTCACACTCATTGGCTTCCATCTTGCCTTCTTCTTGTGCTTTGTCTCCCAAACTACATCAGAACTTATATATGAAAGCAAAAATCATAGTGCTAACATACAACAATTTTAAATGGTTTATTACATAAATTATAGTGTCCAATAAAATTCTGCATTAGTCTTAGTTACAAGCAAGCACATTATGAGTTTAAAAACATAAATTTATTCAACTAATACTTATTCAATTCCTATTCAGGTACTCTTCTAGTAAGAGAAACAGGAGTGAACATTTTTGACATTGTTGTTTGTTTTAGTTGGGAAGTGAGACAGTGCATAGTAAACATTTAGTCAATTTTAATGTATAAGAGGAGAAAATTCTTCGGAAAGAAGAAAATGTAACAGTGTACAGAGAACCCGGAGTCTTGGGATATGTTAAATGGTGGGGGATGTAGTATTATTAAAGTGAAGTGGTCAACAGAAGCCTCAACGAGAAGGTGAAATTTCATCCACCTAAAAGAATATGAGGGATGGTCTGGGGATTTAGCTCAGTGGTTGTACCGCCTGCTTTGCAAGCACAAGGACCCAAGTTCGATCCCCAGTACCACAAAAAAAAAAAGAAAAGAAAAAAGAATATGAGGGAGTTACGTAGTAGCTAAGGGGATAAGAACATTTTAGGTAAGCGATCAGCTTTAGCAGATACCATAAAGCAGCAGCACATCTGTAGTGCAGGAAGATAAGCAAGGAGGCTGGCACGGTAGGAACACATTAAGAGCAGAAGACGAAGTCAGTCAGTGGGCTGCCAATTAACGTAAAGCTTTGTAGGTCATTATAAAGGATCTGAGTTTTATTTCAAGTGAGCTGAGGAACTGCTGAAAGGTTGTAAGATGAGCAGTATGACCTGACTTAACACTTTGTCAAGAATACACTGTGTATCTGAGTGTGGGGATAGAAAAAGGAGTCAAAGCTACAAACAAGACAACTTTTGGGGAGTTAATGCAGTAAGTCAGTTAAGAAATGGTGATGGGTCTGACTTGGGTGTTAACACTAAATTAATAAAAAGTAGTCAGATTCTATGTGTATTCTGAAGGTAGTTCCAGCACAGAACTTCTAGATGAAATAGATATAAGGTGTGAAATAAAGAGAGGACTCAAAGATAACTCCAAAGTCTTTGGCCTGAAAAACTAGAAAGGGTGGGCCATGAGTAATTCCTATGAGGAAGCAGGTTTCAGCAGGAGAAGGAAATAAGGAGTTTGGTGTTAATGCATGCAAAATTTAAGTTATCGCCTAGATACCTGAGCAGATTTTATGGAGGCAGTTAGATATCCAAATTTAGAGTTCAGAAAGTAGGTTTGGCTGAAGATAGATGCATATGAATAAATTATGGTAATGAAAAATGAAATAGACAAGAGCAGGTCTTAGAGCCTCAAAGTATCCAATGTGAGAAACTGAGAGGCTGAAAAGGAACCAATGAGTCTGAGAATTTTTGAGGTAGGAAGAAAAACGAAGATGGTGAGGTATGCTTAAAGAAACTGTAACAAGAGAAGATCTGTTAAATGTTATCAAGTAAATTGAGAACTGATAATTCCACTGGATTTGGCATTATAGAAGTCAATGGTAATCTTCCCAAGGCAAGTATTAGGACACATTGAAAACTAAACATTGCAGTGGCTAAATCAGAAATGGATGAAGGTGTGTTGGAGATACTGAAAATATTAAACTCTTCTGAAATGACATTTCTGAGGACCTTGGATATAAAGAAAGAAACTGATAGTAGGTAGAGAGAAGTGGTCTCAGAAATATATTTTGTGATTTTTCTTAGGTTGAGAGAAGTTAACACTGATGGCAACAAATCAGTAGAGAGGCAGAAGTTGTAGACTTAGGACAAAAAGAGGAGGGTTGATGAATAAATGTCCTCACATAGGTAACAGTGAATGAAATATAGTGCAAACGTAGAAAAAAGTGTTAAAAAGGAAGCACCTAAGATGTGTCTATGAAAACTCTGAGAAATGTGTTCGTTATTGATGCTTGTAGGTAGGAAGTTACGATACTGAGGGATGAGGTAGCTCTAGACAAGTTTGCTTTTTATGGCTTAACTTTTCTTAGTGATGCTGGGTAGTGAGCTGAGAGAGAATGGGGTTTGAGCACAGGCAAAACAAAAAAAGCCAAGGAAAGAAGTTATGAATAAAAGATATCTAGCTGTACTAAAATTAAAATGTTTAAAGACCTAACAACGGGCTGGGGAGGTGGCTCAGTGGTAGAGCACTTCCCTGGTAAGCTCTGGGTTCAATTCCCAGCAGTGGACAAAAATAAATCTTATTAAATAAAAAAGTATATTGTTGAAAATTACTTTTAATATTTAAATTATTTAATTTTATTTAAGTATTTGTTTATTCTTTCTAAAATTTATATTTAGTTAATAAATAGAAAGGTAGAGATCATGTGTTGGTTATCTTTGCATTCATATCATTTACCGTAGGCGATAACACATAATAGGAACGACAGCATTTAAAAATCTGGTATCTGACCTTTTTAGTTAATAAAAATTTACATTTTTGAGAATGATACAAATTGTTTTTAATGCTCCTCAATGATACAAATTGTTTTTAATGCTCCTCTTAAAATGATATTCTGTTCAATAAGAGGTCAGCACTATTAATTTACACAGAACCTAAATTTAAATCAGTAGCATATATTTTTAATATTATTGTGGAGTTTATCTCAAGAAAAGAATTAAAACTACACTGCTGTGATTATATAGACTATAAGAATGCTCTCATACTAGGCATTAATGTGTGTGTATACATTTCAAT
The DNA here is from genome assembly GCF_053883595.1 of Heterocephalus glaber. Taxonomy (NCBI): domain Eukaryota; kingdom Metazoa; phylum Chordata; class Mammalia; order Rodentia; family Bathyergidae; genus Heterocephalus; species Heterocephalus glaber. The sequence goes on along the minus strand of NW_028258317.1, from coordinate 60,523,690 downwards.
TTAAGTGTTTATGAACAGAAATGTTAAAGGCTTAAGAGATAAGAGCTTGTGAAATTATAAATACAGTATTACCTTACCAGATCTGAAAATGCCAAGTTCAAAATTAGAAGTGATTATCTTTAATCCTCCAACAACTATTTATGAAGCATCTACTATGTACCCTACACTGTTAGAGATGGTAACAGGCAATTTTAAATGACATGTTGAATAAAGAATACTTTCGTTAAGTTAAATAAATTTAAATTTTGACTGAGAAAATTAAAAAGATAGTAAGAGATTTAAAGATTTCTGACATTTTTATCTCAAAAAGGGAAAGAACCCTCAAATGTATTTGTAAATTAGAATTACCTTAGTACTGATGAATAGCCAAAAACCAAAAACTGAATAAATCATAATTTCTTGATGATTAAGAACTGATTAAATTTGCCCAAAACCAAACACATCTAACCTCGTAATGCCTATGTAGGCCACTTCTTGCTTTGTGTAATTGTTGACAAGAGAAATTCCAACATCTTGTAATGCCAGTGTAATTTCTTGCTCTGCTAACTCTGCTTTCTCACTTTCATATGTTGCTTTAAACACCTTTGAATCTTCAGTGAATAAAATAATGCGTTGCAGGCCTTCGAAGAATGAAACTAAATAAATGGTCTTCTTTCCTAAATTTATAGCTGTCATCATATCCTAGAAGAAAATTGCCAAAAAAAAAAAATTAGAGTTTGGTCCCAGCCAATATGAAGTCTAGATTCCATATTTACAAAATGAAAATATTAATAGCAACTATTTTACAGAACTGAGCTGGCAACTAAATGAATTAATATTTGTAAGATAGTTGGAAATGTGAAGTAATCATTGATTTTTAGCTACTTTATAGATTAATGACAAATAATTGAATTAATATTTCTATAATATCTGGGTATTTATTTCACTGGACCCATTTAATGTTAATTACCAATATATTTTAAGTTAGTAATCAGGAAGATAGGGCAATTGTTTAACTGCTTTAATATCTTAATAAAATCTAAATAACTTTCCTTTACAGGTTAGTCAGTAACATAAAGTATTATCTTCTTTGTTTCATTCTAAGTCTACAGAAAGGTACTATGTGTTTAAAGTTGTTTCACAAACTCTGTGTGGTGGTGCATATCTGTAATCCCAACATTCTGGGAGCCTGGGGAACGAGGATCTTAAGTTTGAGCCTAACCTGGGCAACTTAACAAGACCCTGCCTCAAAACAAAAAATTGAAAAAGAGCTGAGTGTATAGCTCAGTGCAAAGACCTTGGGTTCAATCCTCAGTACTGAAAAGAAAAGAACAAAGAAAAAGAAAGGAAAGGACAGGACAGGTCAGGACAGGTCAGACAGGACAGAACAAAAGTTGTTTCAGGCTGAAATTCCTATTTCCTTACACAGCTGAATGAGGCAAGATAAAAAAAAAAATCTGATGTCTCTACGTATTCTATAAAGCAGTGATATTCACCACTGGTTAATTTAGCAGAAAGCCATTCTATAATCAGAGTATCAGGGTTTTGAATTTCAATGACAAGTTACTTGCAGTAAATTCTAGTAATTCAGAGTCAACCATGAAGACAATGGAAAAACACCATCAATGTGCCAATAGAAACTAAGAACCCAAAAGTCCTTACTAGCAAAAACATCTTCAATTTTCAGTGAAGAAAAGTACACAAAACAAAATGCTTACAGACTACTAACATTCACCTCCAACAGAGACTGACTTAAGGAGATTCTACAGAAGGCATTACCCAGTAGCAAAAGAAAGTGACCCAAGATACAGGTCTGAGGCAAAAGAAAAATGTTATGCAAATAAAATAGCACCTATGTAAGGAAAAGCAATTTATAAAATTCAATATCCAGCTGCAATAAAAACTTTTGGCAAACAAAGATTAAATGAGAAGATTTTAAAATTTTTCGTTTGTTTGTTTGGGGTTTTTTTTGATACTGGAGATCCAACTCAGGTCCTTGTGTTTACAGGGCAGGCAGTGGAACCACTGAGCTAAATTCCAAGTTTTTAAATTTTTTATACAACTCTTTCTGAAAAAAAAATTTAGTAAAGCTCATAACATGAAATGTTGGAGGCATCAAATATAAGATCAGAAAATTAAGGCAAAAATATATCTGAAGTCATCATTTTTATTCAACAATAAAGATCCTAGCCAGTTGAATAAGGAAAAGAAAAAGGAAAATGAAAGAAATGAAAGAAAATAAAGCTTTTTATTATTTGTGTTCTTTCCACACAGAAAAATTTACAGAAATATTTAATATTAATAAAAAAAGCTCACTGAGTCTGATTTTTAAAAATTTTGAGTTTCTGGGTTGGCAACTGATGAGAGACATCTTTCCTCTCTTGCTCAGGAAAAAGAAAGCTACACAAAACATAAAAAGTAAAACACGTCTAAAAGGCTAGAAAAGCTGTGAAGTCAGTAAGGATGGGACTAAAGAGGAAGCTCCCCAACTCCATCCAGGCTCCTAGTGAAGCTCAGCCGGTCCCAGCACCCAGAAGGAAGCTCCCCCGCCTCCATCCCAGGCTCCTAGGGCCAAGAAGGTGAGCCGGTCCCAGCACCCGGAAAGAAGCTCCCCGCCTCCATCCCAGGCTCCTAGGGCAGTGAAGCTCAGTGGGTCCCAGCACCCGGAAGGAAGCTCTTCCACCGCCATCCCAAGCTCCTAGGGCAGAGGTGAGCCGCGTGGGTGCCAGAAGCACCCCCCGCCCCGCCCCCGCGTAAATGACAAGACACATAAACAAGCCTCAAAAACAGACTTCCAGATCACCTATAGCAACCCCAAAGGGAAACAAGATGGAACACTCAGATACTCAACCACCTGGACTCTCCGAACTGGCAATAAAACAGGATCTGGGAAAAATGAAATCAGAAATAATTACTCAGGTAACAGCAAAGATTTTGCTCATGGTGCAAGACATGATTAATAAATCTAGAGAAATCACAGATTAAAAATAGAGGATCTGAGGAACATGATGGAATCCCAACATAGGAAACAAATGGAATCCATAAAACAGATACAAACAGATTTCCAAGAGATTAAAAACTCCATCGAAAGTCTGCACAGCAGAATGAACCAATGTGAGGATAGAATTTCACATATAGAAGATAAGATTGCAATTAGTGAGGAGGAAAAGAAAAATTGCTTTAAAATTGTAAGGGAACACAAGAAATCAATCCAGCAGCTGCTAGACGATGCAAAGAAGAATAACATAAGACTGACTGGAGTCAATGAAGAAAGAGGAGAGAGTGCAGATGACATAAAAAAACTCTTCACAGAAGTGATGGCAGAAAACTTCCCAAGCAGGGGAAAAGAACTTGACATACAGATAAGTGAGGCATATAGGACTCCAAATAGCCTTAATCAAAAAAAATCTACACATAGGCATATACTAGTTAGGATTCCAGAAATCCAACAGAAGAATAAAATTCTACAAGCAGTGAAAGAAACAAATCACATACAAAGGAAAGCCCATCAGAATCACAGCACACTTCTCAATGCAAACCCTCAAGGCAAGAAGAGCTTGCAGTGATGTATTTCAAGCCCTAAAGGAAAACAGCCTCCAACCCAGATTGATGTACCCTGCAAAACTATCTTTCAAAATTGATGGAGAAATAAAATACTTTCATGATAAAGGGCACCTCAGGAACTTCATGAATACCAAACTGGCACTCCAAAAAATTTTAGACAATACCCTAGGAAAAGACAATGAGGATCACAACCCCAGGAAACCCAGCAGAATGAATCCATTGGGCATGACAAATTAAATGCAAAGGGGGAGAATCCAACAAAAAGTCATGACAAGGTTTTTAAAACTTTTGACTTTATCTCCCTAATGAGTGTATAATTCAGTCTTATTATTGTACTGATTAGTATTTTTCTGATTCTAGAATTGCACACCATTCCTTGTGCTGTACTGGCTATTTATCATCTTCTTATGTCTACTTTTTAATTGGGTTGTCTATTAATGAGCTGTAAGAGTTCTTTATATATTCTGGTCATAGGTTATATGCATTGTAAATATGGTCTGTTTAAGGACTGCTTTTCATTTTAATGATGTCATTTAAAGTTCTAAATTTTGATGGAATCTCATTTATCAATTTTTTTCTTTTATACATCATGTTTTTTGTATCCTAGGTAGTTCTTGCCTACCCTGAATTCATAAATATTTTCCCTTATAATTTCTTCTTAAAGTTTTATACTTTTAGGCTTCCTTAATTAGGTTCATAGATCTCTTCAAGTTATTTTCATGTATGGAAAAAAAGGGTTGATGTTAATTTTTTTTTTTTGGTACTGGGGATCAAACTTGGGTCCTTGCGCTTGCGCATTGAGGTTAATTTTTTATATACGGATACCAGGTGTTGTAGTGCCGTTTGCTGAAGACACTGTCTCTTCCTCGGCTCTTTAATTGAGTTTATATTCTATAAAATGCTAATGTTAAATAATCTTTCAAAACTCAGTGGACCATATATGTGTGGTTCTAGTTCTAGATTCTCTGTTTTATTCAAATGATCTATATGTCTTTCCTTACATTAACACTGCCTTGATTACTGTAGCTTTAGAAGAAGTCTTAAAATTGTGTGCTAAATGTCTTCCAACAATGTTTTTGTTTTTCACTTTTCTGGGTCCTTTTACTCCTACATAACTTTTAAATTTCAATATCCAGTTCTTCATTTATAGCAAGTATACACAGACCTGAATTTTTATATATATACCTTGTGTTTTCTAATCCTGCTAAATTCAAGTACAAGTGCTAGAGGCTCCTAGAGATTTCTTAGTATTTTCTCTGCAGATGATCATTTCATCTACATATAAAGATTTTGCTTCTGCCGTGCCAATCCTATCCTAGTTGTGTCATTTTATTGCCAGACTATTTTGGTTTAGACCTATGTTTCAAAGTCTAATGGACAGATGAAGAGTAGGCATGTATGCCCTTGTTCCCCACTTTTAGGGAGAAAGCACTGTATCGTCTCCATTCATAGAAGTAGTTTTTGTTCGAAGTATGGAGTACACGTCTTTGATCTGTTGAGAAGGTTCTGTTCTACTTCTAGTGTCCTGATAGCTTTTACCTTGAACAGCTGTGGAATTTAGTCTAATACTCTTTCTCCAACTAGTGACAGGATCATATGGCTTTCTCCTTTCCTCTGTTAAAATGATTACTTTTGGGGGTGGATCTTCCAATGCTGAACCAACACTGCCATCCCTATAATAAAACCACTTTCTACATACTGCCAAAAAAAAAAAAAAAAGAAATCAGTATGGAGATTCCTCAAAGAACTAAAACTAGAAATTCCATTTAACTCAGCTGTTCCCCTTCTAGCTATCTTTCCATAAGTTAAAGACATCACACCATACTCATGTTTGTAACGTGTTTCTCCAAAGATAAGACCTAACCAGAAAAAAAGCACTAGTCATTACCATGGTGATGGCCAGTGTCATACAGAAGATTATACTTCACTATTCTCTTGCCTGGTGGTTACACTGTTACGGCAGATAAAGCACAGTGAATGAGCCTGGCATTTTTGATCTCTAGTTTTCATGGCTGATTATTTTCCAATTAGGTCTAATATTGAGGGAAACACTGTAGCAGCACAATTGAAAATAGCTAAATCTTGGAAGCAACCTATATATCCATCAACAGAATGAATGGATAAAGAAAATGTAGTATTTATGTTCAATGGGGTACTACTCTGCCATAAAGAATAAACTTGACTTATTTGTAGGAAAATGTATACACTTTGAGGCCATAATATTAAGGGAAGTAAATCATACACATATGCTTAAATATCACATGATTTCGCCTACACAAAAACTCAATATATAAATTTACTATGAAATAAGACAGATAATAGGAAAAAGGAGAGGGAAAAAGTTATTGTTACCCAGCATAGACAATGTATCTAAAAGTGTATCTTGATTTAGTATAACTGTCTTATGTGCTTTATATGTTTTTTTGGCCTATTGGTCTAGTTGTTAATCTGTATGTATGATAAATAACTTCATAATGATTTATAAATAAATGAATCTGATGCTGGCACAATAAAAGGGGGAATGGAAGGAAGGAGAAAAAAAGAATTGAGATGTGTGACTGTACATATACCCATCCCCTATAATGAATGTAACTATTATACACTAATAAAAATTAAAAAAAAAAAAAAAGAATGGGACTAAAATCTAAGAGACAAAAAATCCTGAGAATTTCATATTTGGAGTGGCTTTCTCTAAAAGTTAACTGTCAATTATAAAAGTAGAGGACTAAGAACATCAGCTGAGTATCAGGTACCCTCATGGTATAGGGTGAAAGATAAAGATCTGATTTCATTCTTTTGCCTGTGGATATCTAGTTTTTCCAACTCCATTTATTGAACTCCATCTTATTGTCTCTTCTCCATTGTGTTTTGACACCTTTGTCAAAAGTCTGCTGGCAGTAAATGTGTGAATTTTACTTTTTGGCTCTCTCTTCTGTTCCACTGAGCTATGTGTCTGTTTTTATGCCAGTACCATTATTTGTATTAATATAGGCTTGTAGTATATTATGAAGTCAGGTAGCATAATGCCCCGGCTCTGGTTTTTTGACTTAAAATTGTTTGGCTATTCAAGATATTATGTGGTTATACAAAATTTTTTTTCTATAAAGAAAATTTTTGGTATTTTAATAGAAATGGCTTTGAATCCGTACATCATTTTAGTAATATGGACATCTTAACAATATTATAACAGTACATGAACAGTGGATATCTTTCATTTATTCGTGTCATTTTTTATTTCTTTCATCAATGTTTTACAGTTTTCATTGTAGATATTTTATATTCTTGATTGTATTTATTCCTTTTCTTTGGTAGCTGTTGTAAATAGGATTGTTTTCATGATTTCTTTTTCAAGTAATTCATTATTCTAGAAACATCACTGATTTTTACATGTTGTTCCTGTAACTACACTGAATGTTTATTACTTTTAACTGTTTTTTTTTGGGGGGGTGCAATCTCTAAGGTTTTTTATTGTGAGATCATTTCTGCAAAAAAGGGACAGTTTAACTTCTTTCCATTCTGGATGTCCTCTATTATGCTTGCCTAACAGCCCTGGCTAGGTCTTCCAGTACTATGTTGAAGAGGCAAAAGTAGGAATTCCCGTATTGTATCTGATCTCTGAGGAAAAGTTCTTAGCTTTTTCCTGTTCTGTGGGTTTGTCATATCTGGCTTTTTGTATGTTGAGGTACAAGATTTTTACACTTACTTCTTCCGAGATTTTATCATGAAGGGCTGTTGAATTTTGTCAAATGCTTCCTGTGCATCTACTGAAATAATCACATGAATTTGTCCTTCATTCTATTAATTTAATGTACCATGTTTATTGATTTGCTTATGTTAAAATCATCCCTGAATCTTTGGGATAAATCTAATTTAATTATGAGAAATGATCTTTTCATGTGCTGTTAAATTCATTTGGCAAGTATTTTGTTGAGAATTTTTGCATCTATTTTCATCAGAGATAACTGGAATGCAGTTTTCGTTTTTGCTGTCTTTATTTGGTTTTGGGATCAGGGTAATGTGGCCTTGTAGAATGAGTTGGAAATTTTCAATATTTTTGGAATAGTTTGAAAAGAATTGGTAATACTTTTCTTTAAATGTTTAGTAGAATTCAGCAATAAAGTCAACAGGTTCTGGACCTTTCCTTGACAATAGATTTTTTATTGACTCATATCTTGTTACTGGTCTGCTTAGATTTTTCTATTTTCTTCATAATTCCATCTTGTTAGGTTTTGTGTATCCAAAATTTACCCATTTCTTCTAGGCTACTCAACTTGCTAGCATATAATTGTTCATAATAATCTTATGATTCTTTGTATTTGTTGTGCTGGTTGTAAAGTTGCTTTTTCCCATCTGATGTCTTTTTTTTTTTTTTTAAGTCTAGCTAAGGTTAATTAAAAAAAAAACACCAAGTCTGTGTTCAATATCATTAGTTTACAGAAATGCAAATTAACACCACAATGAAATATCGTCTTACAAATGTTAGAATGATTTCTTATAAATAAGATGAAAGGTAAGTGTTGGAGAGGATTCACAGAAAATAGACTCTTTCTCATATACCGCTGGGAATAATATAATGTAGATACTCCATTATGAAAAATAGAAGGTTCCTGAAAAAACTAAAAATAGAACTATCATATAATCTAGTAATCTCAGTTCTGTATATAACATATATCCAAAGGAACTGAAGTCAATGTGTCAATAATCAATAAGTTCACTCCAGCATTATTCATAATATCCAAGATAGAGAAACAACTTAAGCATCCATCAATGGATGAATGGAAAAAGAAAGGGTAGTATATATGCACAATGGAATTGCTATGCAACTTTAAAAAGAGAGAAATTCCATCATTTACGACAACATGGATGAATTTGGAAAACATGCTACATGAAATAAGCAAGCACAAAAAGACATGCCACATGATCCCATTATGTAGGATACAGTAAGACTGAACACAGAGGTAGAAAGAATTGTGGATACAAGAATCTGAAGGAAGCACTGGAAGGAAAGGGATTGGAAATTGCTGAATAAAGGGAAAGGACTTTTAGATAAGACAGCAGGAATGGGTTTTGAGATCTACTGTACAAGCAGGATAACCATGGTCAAGGGCAATGTACTGCAAAAATTTTACTAAGCAAAAATTTTAAAAAATCGTTTTAAAAATGGGTGCTATTAACACGGAAGGCAGTACAGCTTTAGGCTTCTTTTACTGTGATGATATTTGTAGGTTTCTTTTTAATTTTATTGGTACATTTTAGGTATACAATATAATGACAATCATCATTGGAAATTTGCACCTTTACATAATCTCCCTTGGTTCTTTTTTCCCCATTCCCCTGACCTCCCTTCAACCCCTCCACCCCTCCCTATTTACAAAGACTTTGTTTCCATTTTTCATATTAATTACATTCCCTTCGTTCCTATCCCCTACTCCTTTCACTTCCCCTTCCCCTTTGCCCCTTTTCTTCCTATTTCACATTATCTATTATACCTTTTGATCCTTATTTACACTTTGTTTCTTACACCAGAGAAACTATTCGGTATTCACACATGTGTGTCCTATTTATTTCACTTAAGAGTATCACCTCAATGTGCATCCATTTAGCTATAAATGTCTCTAATTTCTCATTCTTTATGGTTGTGTAGTACTCCATTTTCTTAAAAAAACCACATTTTCTTTATCCAGACACCAGTTGATGGGCATTTGGGCTGTTTCCAAGTTTTAGCTATCACAAACTGTGCTGCTATGAACATGGGTGCACATATATCATGTGGTATGATTCTTTTAATTCTTTGGGGAAGATACCCAGCAGTGGAAGAGCTGGGTCAAATGGGACTTCCAGTCCTAGTTCTTTGAGGTATCTCCATACTGATTTCCACAGTGGCTGCACCACTCTACACTCCCATCAAGAGTGGAGAAGTGTTCCTTCTTCCCCACAGCCCCACCAGCATTTGTTATTGGTTGGTTTCATGATAGCAGCCATTCTTTCTGGGGTGAGGTAGAATCTCAGTGTTATTTACATTTGCATTCTCTCGAATGACCAGTGATGTTGAACATTTTTTCATATATTTATCTTCTATCTTTGTTTGTAGGTTTCTTGAAGAAAATTTGTAAGCTATGCTCATGGGTTTAAAAGTTATGCTTCCAGCAAGAAGGTAGAGCAGTAAGCAGCAACAAATCAGCTTCTGTAAGATTCAGAATCCTGACACTGGAAAATAACAACTAGGGGAAGAAAAGAAGGAGAGAGGTGGATTCCTGTGACCAGGTGGAGCCTATCGAAAAACTGAGATGGACCAAAATTCAGAAAAAGGAAGAGGAAATCCGTACTTTCTCCCTGGCTCCGGGCACCTGGCTCATGGGAAAGAAAGATTAAATCTACAGAGCCACAGTGAAAGCAGGAGACTCCAGAGGCCTTCAGGGGAAACACCACCAGTGGAATGGAGCAGTGCAGGCAGAATGCTAAAACAGCTGGTCAGTTACACCAGTCCAAGTGACTGCCACATTCCCTGAAGAGAGTGTTTGGTCCAATGCCATTCTAGGAAGGGGACAACTGAAGTTGAGACTCAGAGCACCCACACAGTGGCTTCATCTCAGGCTTGGAATCACAGAGAAACTTCTTTTGTTTCTTTGCTGTTGGATTCTTTTTTATTTTTGTTTGATGCTTTTTTTTTGGAATGTTTTTGTTTTTTGTGAATGTGAACATTGTTTTTAGTTTTATTTTTTCCTTTGTTTCGTCCCTCCTGTCTTCTTCACTAGTTTCTGGTGGCTTAGGTAATCTTCGTTTGTCCTTTAGCCTTGCTTCTAATCTCCTTTTCTTCTTTCATTTCTGTACATTTCTTCTTTCTCTTACAATTTGTCCTTGTACAGTAAAATCTCTCTACTGAGTGGATAACTACTGTATATAGTTTTTTGAACTGTCTTAGATTTTGTTAAATGACTATACATTTTGTAACTATGGTTAAGGGTGGCAAATTATTAGATATCAGTTTGCTATTTTTCAGTCTGTTTAATGCTATTATTACTACTGATTATACTTCTTTAGCCAAGTTGACATGGTTGTTGTGATCAATTGATCTTTCTTATATGACAATACCTAGATTATGTGGAGAGGAGGTCATACACAATACTGTAGACCAGTACTAAAGAACTAGGTTCTAGACCAAACAGGTTGCAATCTTTCATCCCTAATAAACAGAAGAGACAGGATAATGGGACAGACTCAAAGGCCAAAAGCCAGCTATGTCTAGAAGATATCTCTGAAATGTAGTCATTTCCTAGAGGTCTTGATATTAGTAATAAAGCTAACCTACCTACCATAAGAAATGTATAAGCCTCAATGGAGAGAACAAATACACAACAACAAAAATAGAAAATGAGAAAACACAAAGCAAGATGTAACCCAACAGCCCCAACTTGCCTGAGGCAAATCCAGAGGGCACTGAGGTGGAAGAAATCAAGTCGCCCAGCTGAAATTTCTGGAATGGTAGCAGTGGAAGTAACAAAACAGATGAATAAGTCTCTTGATAAGGCCAAAAGAGAAATAAGAGAGATGATGACCATGATGAAGGAAATGGTTGGTGAACCTAGAGTGGATACAGATTAAAAAAAAAAATAGAAGGGCTTAGGAAAGACATGGAAATCATGAATGCCCAACATAGAAAAGAACTAGATTCCATAAAACAGGTTCTAGTAGAAATCCAGGAGGTTAAAAATTTTATTGAAAAAATATGCAGCAGAGTCAACCAGTGCAAAGATAGAATATCAGATCTACAAGACAGAGGTGTGGTTGGCAATTATCAAATGAAAGACTTCTTAAATACAGCAAGGAACCATGAAAAATCAATCCAACAGCTACTACACGATGCAAAGAAGAATAATGTAAGATTAACTGGAATTGATGAAAAATCAAAAGATAGCACAAAGGGCATAAAAAACCTGCTCACAGAAGCAATAATAGAAAACTTTGAAAGCATGGAAGAATTTGACATATAAATAAGTGAGGCATATAGAACTCCAAATAGCCATGATCAGAAAAACTACATCAAGACATATAATAGTCAAGATTCCAGAAATCCAACACAAGAACAGAATAATAAAAGATGTTAGAGGGCACCCCATTCAAGACCCCTCCTGTCTCTCAGGAGCTATTCTTATTCCCTGTCCGTACTCCCCATTCCTATTCCCCAATAAATTTTTCTAGTCTTTAAAAAAAAAGCTGTTAGAAAGAAAGAAACAAATCACCCATAAAGGAAAATCTATCAGAATGACAGCAGACTTCTCAACACAAACCCTGAAGTCAAGGAGAGCTTAGAGTGAAGTATTTCAAGCCCTAAAAGAAAACAACCTCTAACTCAAACTGATGTACCCCACAAAATTATCTTTCAAACTTGATGGAGAAATAAGATACTTCCAAGATAAACACTACCTGAAGAAATTCATGACCACCAAACTAGCACTCCAAAATGTTCTGAAGGATATTCCAGAAAAAGAAAATGAAGACAACAATTTTATGAATTCCAACAGAATGAATTCACCAGACAAGGCAAGTAATTCAACAGAGGGGAAGGAAGGGAACTAACAACAGGAAAATAATATTACAAGGATAAGTCAATTCGTATCAGTTATAACCAACAATGTAAATGGTCTCAATTGACCAATCAAAAATATAAAATAAAAAAACCAGATCAGCAGAATGGATCAAGAAACAAGATCCAACAATATGCTGCATACAAGAAACATATTTAAATAAAAAAGAAATTCATATACTGAAAGTCAAAGCATGCTCCATGTGACAGAAACCCAGAAAAAAGCAAGGGTAGCTATTCTATTTGCAAAGTGAATTGGAGCCACAACTGTTCAGATAAGACAAAGGAGGTCACTACATACTTGTTAAGGGAACAATCCAAGAGGAAGAAATAACAATCACAAATATATGTACACCAAATACCAAGCAGCATACTCAACTATATAAAACAAACATTAATGAATATAAAAAATCAAATAAGCACTAATACAGTTGTAATGGAAGACCTCAATACCTCACCGTCACAAACAGACAGATCAAATAGACAAAAAAATCAACAATGAAATATCAGAGTAAAACCAAACCTTTGAACAAATGGACTTAGTAGATATCTACAGAGTGTTCCACCTAACAACAACAGAATACATATTCTTCTCAGCTTCACATGGGACATTCTTTAAAATAGGGCATGCACTAGCTCAGAGAACATGCTTGAATAAATGCTTAGGAATTAAAATTATCTCATACATAGTAGAAGATCATAGTGCAGTGAAATTAGAGATCAATGGCAAGAAACCACAAAAACTGCATAAATAGATGGAAATTAAATAACACTCTCCTTAACAACCAATAGGTCACAGATGAAATTAAGGAAAAAATTAGTTTCTAAAATTCAACAATAATGCCAACATGACCTACTGGAACTTATGGGATGCAATGAAAGCAGTCCTACAAGGGAACTTTATAGCTGTGAATTTCCACATCAAAAAAACAGAGCAAGTTCAAATACACAATCTAATATTGAACCTTAAAGTTACAGAAAAAGAAGAACAAGTTAACCCAAAGCTCTTACAAGGAAGGAAATTACAAAGATGAGAGCAGAAATTAATGCAATTGAGACTAAGAAAACAATACAAAGAATCAATGAATCAAAGAGTTGATTCTTTGAAAGATTAAATAGATAAACCTTTACCCAACTTATCAAAAGGAAAGGAAAGAAAAGATTCAAATCCATGCAATTAGGAATGAAAAAGGCAAAATCACAACACGTCCTGAAAAAATCCAGAAGATCATCAGTATCTACTTTGAGTACTTGTACTCTAATAAGATGCAAAATACAGAAGAAATGGATAGGGTTCTAGATACATACAAATTACCAAAGCTGAAGTGAGAAGATGTAAAAATTTGAATTAACCCAATATCAGTCAATGAAAGAAGTACTTAAAAAACTATCAACAAAGAAAAGCCCAGGTCCCAATGGATTCAGTGTTGAATTCTACAAGAACTTTAGAGAATATCTAAGGCAACTACTCCTCAAACTCTTTAATGAACTGAAAGACAAACAATACTCCCAAAGTCATTCCTGGAAACCATTATCCTGACACCAAAACCACAGAGAGACCCAAAGAAAAAAGAACTAAAGGACAATCTAATAAAAGTAGATGCAAAAATCCACAATAAGATAATACAAATAGAATGCAGCAAATCATCAAAGATTATACACCATAACCAAGTAGGATGCATCCCAGAAATGCAGGGATTGTTCCCCACACACAAAGCAATAAATTTAATACACCACATTAACAACATTAAATGAACCACCTGATCATTTCAATAGATGCAGCAAAAGCGTATGACAAAGACCAAAATCCATTCATGATAAAAACCCTAAAGAAAATTGGAATAGAAGTTTTTACTTCAATGTTATAAAAGCCATCTATGATAAACCAACAGCCAACATCATACTAAATGGTGAAAAACTGAAAGCTTTTACTTTAAAATCAGGAACAAGACAAAGATCCCCACTGTTTAAGTGTTCTTACTGCTGTGACAAAATACCTGACACCCAAAGCTAAAGGTGGAAAAGTTTATTTCAGCTTACAGTTTATAGAGATTTCAGTCCACAGCCAGCTGCCTCCAAGGTAGGGTGGCATGGCAGAGAGGCACTGAAGAGGACAAACACTACATGGAGTGACAGGGCAGGTAGAAGGTAGAAGGCAGCAAGCAATATCAGTAGGAGAAGCAGCTGCAGCTTCTTTCTGTCCCTTTATATTCATTCTATCCAGGCTATATGCCTACTGATTAGTGCCACCCACACCCAGGGTAGGGCATCCTTAATCTTAGCATCACACACCCTCGATCCAGCTACCTCTGAAAACCCCCACGTATGGCTGTATGAGGCTTTTTGGGGGAATATCTTGATACAATACATAACACTCACAATCACCATTCCTGTTCAATATAGTTCTGGAATTAGAGCAATTAGACAAGAGAAAGAAATAAAAGGAGTATTTATAGGAAAGGAAGAAGTTAAATTACCATTATTTGCAGATGACATGATACTCTACACAGAAGACCCCAAAAACTCCATCAAAAGACTTCTAGATTTAATAACCAAATTCAGTAGCATAGCTGGATACAAAGTCAGCACTCAAAAATCAATAGCATAGGAATGTACACAAATAAACTCACTGAGAGAGAAATTAGGAAAACAACATCTTTTGCAATAGCACTGAAAAAAATAAAATACTTAGGAATCAATGTAACAAAGGAAGTAAAAGACCTTTATATTGAAAACTACAGTAGTCGGAAAAAGAAGATCGAAGAGGATATCAGAAAATGAAAAGATATCCCTTGTTCTTGGTTAAGATGAACCAATATAGTGAAAATGGACATACTTCCAAAAATTATTATACAGATTTAATGTAATCCTGATCAAAATACCAAAAGCATACCTCACAGAATCAGAGAAGACAATCCTAAAATTCATTTGGAACAAGAAAGGATCTAGAATAGCAAAAAGCAATTCTGGGCAACAAAGGCAGGCATCACAATCCCTGACTTGAAATTATACTACAAAACTACAGTGATAAAAACATCATGGTACTGGCAAAAAAAAGACCCAAGGATCAGTGGAACAGAATAGAAGATGCAGAAACAACTCCAAACACACTCAGCCATCTTACTTTTGACAAAGTGGCCAAACACCTTTACTGGAAGAAAGATAGCTTCTTTAATAAATGGTCCTGGAAAAACTGGTTTCCACATAGCAAAGATTAAAACTAAACCCGTATCTTTCACCATACACTAAACTAAAATTTAAAAAATGAACAAAGGCATGAGGGAACCTTCTCCAAGATCCTGCATCTTTGGTGAGTCACCCAACCTCCTGAGCAGGGAGGTTGCTGAACACCAAAACAGTAAAGATCCAACAAAAAGTGTGCCAAAGGAATGTCACCTGGAGGAAAAAAATCTCCCATGGTTTCACAGGAAGCAACATGGTCGAGCAAGGCCATGACATATCCTGATGGCTGACACTGACAGAGGAGCTAAGGGGCTCTATTCATGGTTCCAAGACAGTGCCTAAGGAGACTCAGTTGACCTTGTTAGATAGCAAAAGGTTGATTTTATTTAATATAGGTCTCACCATAACTTGGTCTTAAACACCCAGTAGAAAAGTATAACAGAAGATAATATTTGAGTTCAACAAAAGTTTTAAGTTTAAAAACATTTTTTTTACATTTTTTAATCCTTTTACAGCCCCAATTAAGAGAAATTATGCTTATTATAGACAGCTAAGCCAGTCAAACACATTATAGATCCTCACAATATATAGGGACAAGCCATTTTTGGGTGTACTCACTTTTCCTAAAAACACCCTCACATAAAACAAAAAGGGAGATATGTCAGGAGCAATGCTACATAGCTTTAGGGAAAAGTCATTTGATTAGGCCTAGTTCTCCTGCCTACAGGCCAGCTCTGGCATTTTGAGGCATAATTCCATTTTAGCCCCTGGTCACAACTGAGACCTCAATGATCCAGTGATGCTCCAGGACAAGATTACACCAGCTGAAGACATCCTGGGAGGAATAAAATCTTCATCTACTCAGTTCCTCACTGTTCTTGGATTGTTACACTTTGTTTGATGTACTGAAGTCTTTGCAAGTCATTTGTTACATTTGTTTCTCCCGATGTACTGAATAAAAGGTGGGGTAAACTGGGGGATTTCATCTTTGCTGCCCAGAGCAGCACTGATCAGGCCCAAAGCTCAAAAAAAAAAAAAAAAAAGAAAAAGAAAAAAGACCAAAGATCTAAATATTAAGCAGAAACACTAAATCTGATGGAAGACAGAATGGGTAGAACTCTTGAAAACATAGGTGTAGGCAAAGACTTTATAAACAGAACCCTGATTGCACAGGAACTATCACAAAGAATCAACAACTGGATCTCATCTTATTAAAAAGCTTTTGCAGGCCGGGGATTTACCTGCCTTGCAAGTGCAATGTCCCAAGTTCAATCCCCAGTACCAAAGGAAAAAAAAAAAGCTTTTGCACAGCAAAAGAAATCACCAACAGAGTGAAGAGACAAGCTACAGAGTAGATTGCCAGCTGTTTCTGAAAAAAGTACTAATATCTAGAATATATTAAGAACTCAAAAAAATCAGACGCCCCAAATTTAAAGACTCAATCTAAAAATGGGCATCTGAAATGAATAGATATTTCTCAGATGAAATACAAATGGCAATTAAATATACAAAAAAAAATGTTCAACATCACTGGTCATTCCAGAGATGTAAATTTTTTAATTTACTGAGATTCCATCTCACTCCAGAAAGACTAGCTATTATCAAGAAATCAACCAATAACAAATGCTGGCAGGGCTATGGGGAAAAAGGAACCCTTCTCCACTGCTGGTAGGAGTACAGACTGGTGCAACCACTGTGGAAATCAGTGTGGAGATTTCTCAGAAAACTAAAACTAGAGGATCTATTTGACCCAGCTATCCCCCTTGTTGGTATCTTCCTGAAAGAATTAAAAGCATCATACCACACTGATGTATGTGCACCCACATTTTTAACAGCACAGTCTGTAACAGCCAAATCTTGGAAACACCACAAATGCGTATTATCTAATGAATGCATAAAGATGATGTGTTTTGTTTTAATACAACGCAGTACTACTCTGCCATAAAGAAGGATGGACTTGAGACATTTCTAGGTAAATGGATGTACCTTGAGACCATATTCTTAAGTGAAATAAACTGGAAACACTTTTCAATATTGAACTGTTTCTCTGATGTGAGAAATTGAAAGGGTAAATAAGGACTAGAATATATAATAGATATTATGAAACAGGAAGGAAATGTTCAAAAGGGAAAGGGAACTAGGGAGGGGGGAAGGAATAAGGAAGGAAAGGAAAAGAAAAGAGACTAGAAGGAAAAAAGTAGATAAGGAAGGGAATAAATAAGGAAGGGAAGAGGGATTGAAGGGAAGGGAGGGCAATGGGAAAAAAGAATTAAGATATATCATGTACAAATTCACTATGATGAATGTTATTATTATGTATATCTAAGATGTACCAAAAAATTTTCAAAAGAAAAAAATTCAAACTCCAACAAAAAACAAAAAACTCCTAAATGTGAGGCTGTCCTAATGTTGGCAAACACTCATCATATAATTAATCCTCAAAATAAGATAAAGTTCAACAATCATGTGCAATAAAATAACCATCTGATTAAAAATTCACCATTCATCCATTTATATGTATGCACATCAACACACATTTTAACGAACAAGTAGAACAAAACCATTTTAATTTGATACAGGATATTTAAAAAAAAATTACAATAACAGACAAAAACCCTAAAACAAAGGCACAATGATGAACTTTTCTGTAGCTCCTCTAAAATGTGAATTACAGAATCATTTAGCCTCCTGGTAGGCAGGACAAAATAAAAATGAGTTAAAAAAGACATTAGCATAGGTGCAAATTAAGATTAATTTTGAACAACAAATAAAATTTTAATTTTTGAATGTTATTTGTTACTAGAAAGTTTGTACACAACTTTACCACACAGCTTGCCACTTAGAAATGCATTTCTTTTAGTTTACTTATTGGATCTTTAAGTGTTCTTTAGGTAAGTTTAATCTAAATAAAGACTGCCACTGTAGATTCTTTATGAGGCGATTTTTTTGGCTCTTTGAGACAGGGTCTCACTATGTAGTTCAGGCTGGCCTTGAACTCACAGTGTAACCTAGCCTGCCCTCAACCTCTCCACGATCCTTCTGCCTCAGCCTCTCAAGTGCTGGGATTATAGGCATATGTCATCACATTTGGCACATAAGGGAATGTTAAAAGCACTTAAGCGAGCTTATCTTTTATAACACAGTAGAAGCAAATAACAATATAGCCAAAATAAGACTACTTCCAGGTTTCAAATGTTTTTGATTAAGACAAATCTTGACAGAATTTATTTTGTACAATAAACATATGGAAGGACTATTATATACTATGAATTTTTCTTTCTTTTAAAGATAAAGAAGCTTTGCTTATGGGTTGCATACTTTTTTGTTTTTGGAGCTAAGGTCTTGCTATGTGATTCAGGCTGGGCTTTAAGTCACTATGTATCCCAGGCTGACCTCAAAGTCAGAGTGACCCTCCTGCCTAAGCCTCCTGGAGTGCTGAGATTATTAGGTGTGTGCCACCACAGCTGGCAAAGGGTTGCATGCTTTTACTGGTGTAAATCTAAATGACCCGAACCCTTTGGTATATAACTACTTCAGTATACTACTTACTGGTTTTCCAATTGTACTTAGCTTAGGGTTGGAATATGACAAAGTGAAAACAAGATGAAAGTTAAAAGAAAAAAATATAAAGCTAAAATTGTTTTAAAAATCTTTGGCAGTCTTTTTATTTTTAAATAGGTACCCAGAAAATAGTCCTGAAAATCATGAAACGTACACCTTTAAAAAGATAAAATAACCCAGTACTTACATCTGTTTGTGTTACTTCACCATAGCTTTTTCCACAACTCCACTTCAGCTTTCTAGAGCCCACTGGATCAGCCCATGTATAAAACGCTGCTTTTCCAGGAGGAAGAGAATCTTCTATTTCACTAAGAGAACTGACATAGCAGCAAAAACATACATTAAATTAAATGCAACAGCATGAAATATATTTAAAAAAACCCAAAACAGGGTAAAGGGCGCACAGGTAATGGGGAAAAAATAAGAACCAAGATACATCATGTACAGGTACAAGCACCCAATGATAAATATAAACGTATTGTATACCTAAAATGTACCAATAAAAGAATTTAAGGAAAAAAAAAAACCCCAAAATAACACTTTACTAATTCTTACTCCATTAACAAATTTGTGGAAGTTTTAAGATTAAAATTTCCTTATATAATAAAATCCTCTCAGAAAATGAGAATATTTCAAGGAAAATATTTCAAGGTAAATACTAGTTTTACTTAAGAAATAAAGATCTTCAAGTCTTTGAAGCTACTTCATCAATTATTGTTTCTATTCAAATCAGGAAGAAATGCATTTTTAAAATCTAAGACTGAGAACCAATTAGTGTCCCCTGGAATTTGGGAGAGAATTGTATGTGGATCTGACCCTAGGGGATGAAATGGAATGACCGACTTGTATCATCCAATACTCTTCTGAGGGCTTTACTGCAGAATGGGAGTACTATAAGAGGACTGACAAGGCTTCAGAAGACCGTATTTGAGAAACTTGTCTATGAGAAGCTGGAGGTCTTTACATGTCTCTTCCTTGATTGGATACTGCTTTCAATTAGGAAAGCAGCTAGGGTCTTTTAGTCTTATAACTACTGGCCTAGAAGAATTTGCCCTACCAGGGATTATGCAACAGAATCTACTTGTTGGTTAATTTGGTCAGTGAGGACTGGTGTGGTCTCAACATGTAAAATCTGTTTTGGCCTTAGCTGGAATTTGAAAATTGTCCCCAATTTTGCTAGTAAATTTCTTCCTAGCAAAGCAGTAGAGCACTGTGGGGCAACTAGAAACTCGTGGATAAATATTTGGCCTTCAAAGTGACATGTCAGAGCAGGAGGAAAGAATCTCCGTCTAGGGGTTCCCTCAACCCCAACTATGGTTATAGACCTATTTTCCAGAGAAGGAAGTCAAAACAGAGTGAGCTACCCTTATATCAATAAGCAGTCCAATTGGGTCATCCATGATGTCTAAGTTTACCCAGGATTCCTCAGAGATGATGATGTCCGTGGACAGGGGCATTGCAGGTTCCCCTAGGCTTCTTTAGTCGTCAGAGCAGAAAATGGGGGTTCTGGCTGGCCTAACCCCTCTCTGGGAATGGGGACAGTCAACCCTCCAGTGATGAGTCAGACACATTAGCTACCTCACATGCAGAGCAGGGCCCAGGGAAGCTTGGTAACCTCGTGCTCACTTGTCTAGTCCTCTTGCACTTGAAACAGAAACCCTTTCCTCAGATGTCCCTGGGTTTTTCCTTAGATGAGACAGGTGGGTTTAAAGCACTATGAATTGCAATGGCTATAATCTTATGTTCTCTCCTTTGTCTCTCCTCTGGGTCCCAGCTGTTGAACACAGGAAAGGCTATATCCAGCAATTGGGTCACAGGTGTCTGTGGCCCCATCTGAAGTTTTTATAGGTTACGCCAAATAATTGAGGCTGAATGACAGATGAAATGATGTCCCATTAGTGTTTCTCCCTCCCTGGAAGATGGATATATATTACTTGTGGAAGGCCTCTGTTAATCATGTATAAAACAAAGCTGAATTTTTCTCTATGTCCTGCAAGACCCCATCCACTCTATCATAATTAACAGATTTTTTAAATGCACCTTTTCATCCCCATAATAAGACAAGCTAGCATACCAACTATCATTTCTAGACCATGCTGAGTATTACAGTCCCATTTGGCTCTGCTGAAAGGAGGATAGCCTCTACAGGGTGATTTTTTTCCTTTTTCAAAACATATTGTTCATCTGCAAGGTTCCTAGCCTCTTGTAGGATTCTATGTGTTTCATCTGTGGTACAGCAAGTGGTCGAGATAAACTGGACATCTCAACATGATAAGTCAAAAGCAACGGTCAAAGTTTGGAACCCATCTGCAAACTTCCTGGGGTCTTCTGACAGTTGGCCTAATCGTTCCTTGCACTGTTACAGACCTGAGACTGAGAAAAAGGGACCTCCAGCCTCTCATAGACAAGTTTCTCAAATATGACCTTCTGAAGCCTTGTCAGTCCTCCTGCAGTACTCCATTCTCCTTGTAGTAAAATCTCAGGAGAATACTGGATGATACAAAAGACCTCCACCTCATTAATGAAGCTGTCGTTCCAATCCATCCTCTAGGGTCAGATCCATATTCAATTCTCTCCCAAATTCCAGGGGACACTAACTGGTTCTCAGTCTTAGATTTAAAAGACGCATTCTTTTCTCCATTCCCCTACAACCACTCTCAGTTTCTGTTTGCCTTTGAATGGGAAAATTCAATTACAAGAAACAAGCAGCAATATACTTGGAGAGTTCTCGCACAGGGATTAGAAACAATCCTCACCTTTTTGCTCGGGCACTAGAAAAAGACTTGAGGAACCCAAAAGTAGAACAAGGAACCATCTCACAGAATGTAGATGATATTCTAGTTGGCAGCCCAACTCAGAAATTATCCAACTATAACCTATACAGACACAACTTTTCTGGCTAAGAAGAGTTGTAAGGTCTAAAAAGAAAAGGCTGAGATATCCCTCCAAAAAGTTCCAGGATATATTCTTACACCCAGGGAATGACAACTGTCTAGGGACCAGATCCAGGCTATCTGTGATCTTGGGCCTCCTGCCACAAAATAATAGCTTCACTCCTTCCTGGGGATGGCAAGCTTTTGTAGGATCTGGCTACCTAATTGTGGATTAATGGCAAAGCCTTTATATGAGGCTTTCAAAGGCCCTGAGTTTGTGCCTCTAGAATGGAGAAAAGTGACGGACAATGCCTTTAGGAAAAGAAAGCATGTCTTACTCAGGCTCCAGCACTGGGAATACAGTGGACCCTTGACTTATGAACTCAATTCCTTCCCCAGGGCTGGTTGTAACTGAAGTTGGTCAACTGAAGGTTCAGGCTTCTCTACACAGCCTTCAAGGTCTCTCAGCTGTATACAGGCAGATCTCAGGGTCTTTAGGGAGACACTGGCCCAGAACTTCTCAGTTAACCCCACATAGGAAAGGATTTTGTAATGTTAAATCTGTATCTTTATCTGTGAGACCATCTGGAAGCACAAGGAGCTGACATTTATGTCATAACTCAAGACTTTCATTGTAAGGTAAAACTAAAATTTCAGTTGTAACCCAAGTTGTTTGTATGTCAGGCCAGTAGTAACTTGAGGGTCCACAGTACCTGACTTAAGAAAATCTTTCTATACCTATCAGAAAAGGGAGGAATTGCTTTGGGATCTTGACCCAAAAGGTAGGGCAAGAACCCCACCCAGTGGCATATATATATATATTTTTTTTTTTGATACTGGGGATCAAACTCGGGTCCTTGCGCTTGCGAGGCAGATGGCAGAACCACTGAGCTAAATCCCCAGCCCTAGTGGCATATTTTTCAAAGAAATTAGATTGGTATGGCTACTGGATGGCCACCCTGCCTGAAAGCAATAGCAGTTACAGCTATACTAACAGAAGAAGCTACAAAGTTAACGTTGGGACAGAAACTAAAAATCCTGACTCCCCAGCGGGCCAGAGCAATTCTGTAGAAAAAAGGTTACTTGTGGTTAACAGGGGAACTGCTAAGTATCAAACCGTGCTCTTAGATACTCCTGAGGTTATTATAAAAACCTGCACTACTATTAACCCTACTTCTTTGATGCCTACAGGCCCAGAAGTTAGCCATTCTCATGAACAAGTCATCTCCCAGACCCTATGCAAGTAGGCAGGACATTAGTGATCTGCCCTTCCAAGACCATGATGAGGTATGGTTCACTATTACAAGTAGCTTTGTTCAAGAAGAATATCAAAAGGCAGGTTATGCAGTTGTCAGCTTACAACAGATCACTGAAGCTAAACCTCTTCCTCCAGAAACCTCTGCTCAAAAAGCAGAGTTGATAGGTCTTACTTGGGCACTGATATTAGGAAAAGGTAGAAAGTTAAATATAAGATTCCAAATATGCCTTTCAGATATACACACCAAGGCAGCAATCTGGAAGGAAAGAGGCTTACTAACTAATAAGCAATCATCTATCAAGCTCAGGAAGGAAATCCTACAACTCCTAGAGGCAGTCCATCTACCTAAGCAGTTCACAGTCATACACTTTAAAGGGGACCAAAGAGACGTCTGAAGTTTCCTTGGAAAATCAAAAGGCTGATAGGGAAGCAAAAAAGGGCAGCTTTACAAATCCTCAAGACTCTAGCCTTATTTCCACTTCCTGAGGAACCATTAAAACCAGACTATACCTCCAGGAAAATAAATGGGCCTCAGAACAAGGGGGAATTAAAAAGGGATGCCAGTGGTACTTAGAAAACAAACTGGTCCTTCCTCAAGGGACATAGTGTAAGGCTATAAAAACACTTCATAAGGACTGGGGATGTAGTTCAGTGGCACAGCACCTACCTGGCAAGTGCGAGCTCCTAAGTTTGATTTCTAGTACCAAAAAGGAAAAAAAAACCAACAAAAGAAACACTTCATGATTCCTTCCATGTGGGAAGAGATACTACACTAGAAATGGTCACTCGAATTTTCAAAGGATTAGCACTAGCAGCAATCAGCCAACAGGTCTGCAAAGCTTGCACACTCTGTACCTGTAATAACCCTGGGAAGTCCAAATTGCCTCCTTTATTATAACCTGTACAGTGGAGAATGACATACTCTGGAAGGGACTGGCAATTAGACTTTGCCCACATGCCATCATGTGGAGGATTTAAACAGATGTTGGTCCTAATTGACACATTTACAGGCTAGATCGAAGCCTATTCTACCTGTTCAGAAAAGGCTACAGAGGTAGTCAAGGTGCTTCTTAAAGAAATCACCCCTAGATTTGGACTACCTCAGTCCCTGCAGGGTGACAATGGACCTTCTTTTAGCTCCCAAATAACTCAGGGGGTGGCAAAGGCTTTAGGAATAAAGTATCACCTCCATTTCTCCTGGTGGCCTTAATCATCTGGAAAGGTAGAGCCAACAAGATCCTAAGGCAAGCACTAGTAAAACTTTGCTAAGAGAAGTCAGTCCTGGCTTCAACTGCTGTCAACAGTACTCATGAGGGTTGGGTAACACGCCCAAAAGTGGACTAAGTTTGAACCCATTTGAAATGTTATATGAGAGTCCATTTCTATCCTCTGACATGATAGTAGACCCCAAGACTACCAGGCTCTCATAATATTTCATTAATCTGAGCTACATACAACAGACTATCTAAATGTATGGGAACAAAGTCTTGCCAGCTCCTGGCTGAGGAGGACCACTTACTGTCCATCCTGGAGACCAAGTGTTTATAAAGACTTAGAGAGAGGGAAAACTTGCTGACTAGTTAAACCCAAAATAGAAAGGCCCCTTCTCAGTGATCCTTGTCACACCCACTGCAGCAAAGGTAGCAGAGACAGATAACTGGATTCAATCTTTCTAGAATAAAGCTAGTCTTAATTGAACTGTCTGAAGAATAAGATTACCCAAAAGAAGAAATCTATTCCTATCAGCCTCTGGAAGCCTTGATATTTCTTTTCAAAAAAGACCCCAGTGCTGCTACAGGGAGCCTGGAAATCTGACTGCTCCTCATATGTGGGCTAATAGTGAAGATCAATGGTCATTAACTCTTTTCTCATTGTTTCCTGACAAGTTTTCCTTTCTTTAACTGTCAGTGAGTCCCACCACCCCAAGCAAGTTGGGGGGGCACATAATCCCCAGTAGCTAGGGTCTATGGCCCCTTCCAGCTTGAAGAAGGTATAGAAGATAAGAGCCAGAGATGTAGCTCAGTGGTGCTGCACCTGCCTGGAAAGCACAAGGTACTGAGTTCAATCCCCGGTACCAGAAAAAAAAAAAACAGAGACCTCCACTCCCTCCCTCAGCATTCCATTAATCCTAACAGGGATTTGTGTCTCAGGGGGAAATGACATAGGAGAGCAGAGCATGGCAAAGCTGGCTAGGGAAGCAGACATGATCTGTTAATTCCAAAGATTCTGGAACTTGTGTGCAGAACAGTTTCCAAAGCCCTACAAGGGCCTGATGTCAACCTGAGGTGAGGGAACCCAGCACCACCTCTCAGAACCTGTATGTAGAAGTTCTCCCGGGTTTCCTTGAGATTTGGACATTATAAAAGAAGAGGTAAGCTATGAAGAGCTTGGTATCCTGACTTTCTTTATGACAGTCTGCCCTGCTTTCTCCAGGGTGTCCTTTATTGCTTTTTCCCCTTTTACTTGACCCAAGCTCGCTCTGCAGAGCCAGTATCTCCCTCACTCTTCACTTTTACCTTCTCGAATAAACTATGTCACTGCTCTTTGCTTGTTTCGTTCAATTCTTTGTTCAAGACGAGAAGAACCTGAAATCTAACTCCAGGAGAGGCGACATTTAGTTGGTGAGCCCCTTTTAGGAGCAGGCTACTAGAGAACACTCATACCACTGAAAAGTAACAGGTGGGGGAAAAATACTGAAATTAAAAGCCACACAGAATTAAGAACAGTCTGTATGACCATTAATCCTGATATGACAACTTCACTGAATTAAGAAACACCTACAGACACACTCCTGGGTAAAGCACACTTCTGGGTGTGTCTGGATGGGTCATAGAGGTGAAAGTTTGGGTAATATATATGGGTCCTGGCCAGATGAGCACCCTTCCCCTGTTCTGCTTTCCAGCACGCCCTTCTGACATCATATTTCTGCCTTGAAGCCAAGTGACCATGGATTGAACTCCCTGAAATTGACTGAAATTAAATCTCTCCTCCTATAAACTGTGGGTGTTGGATACTGTGTCTGGGCAACAAGAAAGTTAACAGCCTGGGATTACAGTAACATAAAGTTGCATAAATTGTAGTGGCACAAGGAGAATATGATACTGCACCAAATTGAAAGAAGTGATGTTAAGAGTGGTCTTAAAACATCAATATTTAACTGTGGTCTTTTACAAAGCAGTTGTTTCTCCACATACCTCTGCAAGAAAAGTATATCTACCATTTGACAAAAATCAGAAAATTTAATTTATGTTATATTTACTAAAAATCTAAAAAAAATTAAAAATAGATACAAGAGACTCAAGATAAACTTGGACATATTTCTCATAAAATATGAACAATGATCATCAAGCTTTTGCCACACTTGCTTTAGTTCTTCCATGTTTCTCTCTCTGAAGCAACTAGAAGCAACATTACAGATGTCAAGGCAGTTTTACCATTACCTAGACTTAATTATAATTTCTTCAAAAAATTAAGACATTGTTTTACATACCTCTAATACTATTATTGTTTTTTTAAAAGTTATAAATTGTCTCATCACCCAGAGTTTGATAAAATCAGGAGGTACTGTACTGTATTTGTGATCATCTTCTTACCTTTGTTTGTACTGAACAAGGTCATTCTTGGTGTGATTTATTAATAGGAATGGAGCTGCTCCATCATGATAATCTGAAAATGTAATAACTGTAGAATGCTCAGCTAAATTAACTTCTGCTATAATACCTCCAAGCTAAAAGAAAGGAAAACATTCTTTAATGTGATAATCCTGCCAAGAACAGTAACTAAGAACATTTAATAATAAAACTATTCATAAGGTAGTCACTTAATTTTGGGGGGTGATTCAAAAAACAACTCAGAATTTTGCAATGCATTTTTGGGAAACCATGAATCTCTACTGCATACAGATGAGTGAAATTCGAGAAGTGTATTTTAGGCTGTCCAACTAACTTCCTAACAATCATTTTATACTTGTTTCCTCATGGTACATTTTCCTCTTATAAAGAGAAATGTTTGTCCACTTTTAAGGAAAAGGGAAAATATATCACCAGGTGCTTATGTGATATAAAAAAAGTTAAATATAATACTAGGAAGTATATATTAGTTTTTCTAATGTTACATGAAAAAAGTTACTCACCTCCTCATTCAGATGCAATAAAATACAATTTTCTTGCTTGTTAAAATATATCCTTTTGGGAGGACCTTCACTGTTTTCAACTTGAATAAGAAGTTTACTAGAAGCATCCTCAGGCCAAAAGGGGATACACTAAAACACATGTTACATATATTTATAAAAATAAAATGTAATTCATCATAAATATACAGTATGATTTGTATAAACTCATCATAATAGTAAACTTAAAAAAATTTCTTCCAACATTGCTTTGGTTACTAGGTTGGTTAGCTAAACAGTTATAAACTGTCAACATAGAGAGCACTGTGAATAAAAGCAATGGGTAAGAATTGAAAAGCTATGATAATCAGGGCACTTGAGAGGAGATTCTATGTAGTTCAGATCTTACAGAGAAGGGCTGAAAATTCAGTAAGTAAAGTGAGCAAAGAACTAGGGCACAGATGATCAATGTAAAGCAAGGTTACATCCAGTTGCTAAAAACAAAAATTATTTTGTAGGCATGATTTGGTAATTAATTAGAAGTCAAAATACACACAAAATGATGAATCAAGATATAGATTAAATTTAGGGTCCTGGTCATCAAGTAAGAGTAAAAAGGTAAAAGAATTAACTGAAGTGCCGAGAAAGAAGTTTAGCATCTTTTAAGGAACATCCTGTACAACAGTGATCTGGAAACCAAACAAAAGGAATAGGAGATTGACAAGGCACTAGAAAGTCTGGAGAGCTGGATACAAAAAGTGCTCGAGAATAAACAACAGAGAAGCAGCCTTGTCTGTAAACTATGAAGTCAACTCCTTAGGCCCTGCCCAGGTTGATCTCCTTACATTTTTCAATGAGATGTTAGTGATATCTAATCATTATCATATACAACGTGAGGACGATATGTAACAGAAACTGGTTGTTAGAGCTAAGTATCTTAGCTTGCTAATGGCAGTTTTATTTAACCATAAAATGAACTAGATGTAGCACAAGGTTAAGAGTTTACAATACTCAGAAGGTTTCTCCACTCAAGACTTCCTGCATTCTAAAAGGAACTGACCTGGTAGAGTTAAAACAGAAGCAATGCTAATCCAAGTATATTTCCTACGAGGAACCAAGAGGACTAAACATGATGGGCATTCTAAACATTCTCAAGGCTGTTGCTGTTCCTTGATAGTACTGGCTTAATGATATATCTTTTATGATTAATAATATACACTGTCACTTTTAAATGTTATGTGTAGGACCTTTTGGGTCTTTAGAAAGTGCTAAAATTTTTGTCTTTTGTAGCAGGAAAATAGAGCTGTAAGTTTAACAAATCAAGAGAGGTAATAATTATAGGTATGTATCTTAAGGTAAGGTTGATCCCGGTATGCCAAAATCAGAATATAAAAATTTTAAACTAGCAAAGGACAATTTATTTTAAGCTGAAATTGAAAACAAAAAGAAACAGAAAGTAAAATTTTAAAAAGCTGCCATGCATTTCTAATTGCATAATGAAAATATGAACTGCTGAGTCTACAGGTTGTTTTTAAAATACAATCAAGACCCAACAATATCTGAGACCCATATAAATTAAGATAAAACCTGTAAGTATGGAAAAATATGTGAAGTATATAAAGCAAAGAAAAGCTAGAGCTGCAATCTTAGCATTCCAAAACATGTAAAAGGGATAGAAGATAGCAGAAACTTTGAAGATATTTTTTTCTTAGTGCTCAGTACTTTTCTATTCTTAGTTCTTCCTCATTGCCCTCCTCTACACCTCAGGTTCATAAAATTGTTGGAAGCCAACCCCCATGTCTGTGCCAGTCCACCTGACCCTTGACTGATACCATTAGATGGGGAAAATGAATAAGAGGTAATGGGTGTTTTCTCTGATTTAGCCTCATGTTTATACTACTCACAGTAAATAAAGGTTTAACTGTACTCTCATTTGTCCTAACAACTCTTTATTTCTGTCAGCTCTGTTCTCTCCTACTCAGCTGAACTCTTGACATTCTTTCATGTCCTCCAAGTCTTGGTTCAAACATGACTTCAGTGAGTCCTGTCCTGATCATTTTCCTAAAAATTATGGTCCAATTTTTCCTCTTCAGAACTCAATGCCCTTAATCTTGCCTGTTTTCGATTTCCTCCACTAGACTTGTCACTTTCAAATATACTATATATTTTACTGACTATGCTATTACGTTTCCCTTTGCGCTCACTGAATTGAAAACTACATAAGGACAGAAATTTGTGATTTTGTTAATAGATATGCTGCAAAATGTGCAAAAAATCCATAAAAATATTTACAAAAAGAATGAACAGATTTGAAAAAAGGAGAAACTTCTGGAAATAAGAAATATAATTATTCAAATTTAAAAATTCAGTTGCAGTCTTAAACAGCAGTTTAGACATGGAAAAGGATAAAAAAAAAAAAAAAAGCAAGAGACACATGTAGAATTTATCCAGAATGCAGCAGAGAGAAGTAAGCTGATAGAAAAGATAAAAAAGATAGTAAGATACATGGAGAATATAAATATCTAGCATGTCTAAATAAAGAGCCAGAAGGAGAAAACAGAAAAACAAAGGTAAGGCAATATCTAAAGCGACACTAGTAGCAAGTTTTACAGAAAATATGAAGTACACTAATCCACAGATCTAGGAGTAAAGTATCTCAAGTAGGATAAATAACAAATAACCTGTAAGTAGATACACAGTAATGTAACTATGAACATCAAAGACAATGAGAAGAAAAACCTCCATGGGAGCCAGAGAAAAAAGAAAGCCATTTCCAAAGAAATGGTATAATCATCACATAATTTTCAATTAAAAAAATGGTAGAGACAGCAATGGAGCATATACCAAATGTTGAGAATATCCACCTAAAATTGGTGTCAAGAAAAACTATCATAAAAGAAAGACAATGATAAGAGCTTTACAGATAAACACAAACCAACATTAACTTCAAAATAAGCTCTAAAGGAAATTCCAAAAATTTAAGAAGAATGTTCCTACAAGGATAGTTTTATGTACAAGAAAAAACTGATTAAATATAGTAAACACATCTCTTACACTGAGGATAAAATTTCTTCAAAAGCAAAATATTCTATCAACCTCAATCATTCAAAAAACTTATCCAGAGGCCTGACAGTTAATGATGATCTAGAATTAAAATTGCATTCTAATGACCTAGAATTAAAATTTTACACTTCCTACCTTCTTCAAACAACTTGAATCAAGCTTGTCTTAACCTACTTTGTAAAGGAATTCCTAACAGCTTCTTGGGGATGCACATATACTGAATATATCCTTCTACTGCAGTACTTAACCAAATTGGTTAGTAACGGTTAAATATCAACGTTCCTGGCTCTGTGCTTGTAGAGAGCAAGTTCCAGTTTTTAATAATTAAATATCTAAGGGCTGGGGATTTAGCTCAGTGCGTTCTGGCGCCTGCCTCGCAAGTGCAAGGTCCTGAGTTCGATCCCCAGTACCAAAAAAGAAAACATTAAATATCTGTAGCCTACCACCAAAACTCAATAAAAGTTCATGGAACTGAAACAAAACTGGGGTGGAGGAAGGCTAAAATATTATATGGTCTTTTCTGGCATCTAAATTAATGAAGAAAAGAGGACCCAAAGAGGTACATTTTTGAAATTCATCTACTTACCTGCTCCAAATCAAGAGCAAGCCATTTATTAGTTCCCTCTTCAGCCACTGATATACGATATTTGCTTTTGTTTTTAATCATATAAAAAGGGGTAAATGTCACAATTCTTGAAATGTTAAAACTGCTGAGGTCTATAGTGACACCAACCTATGAAAAAATTAACAGTTCAAAAATTTTAATATTATAAAAATTCAGTAATCAATAGATACACTTTAAATAAAAGTTTTTTGAGCAAAGAATAAACTCACTTGATAATCCATCTGTGGGCCTTTACATTTAACAGCTCCATGACTACCAACTGTGTCAATTGAAAACTGATCTGACAATTCACTATCAGTTATCATAAGCTGAACCTAGGAAAAAAGTGTTAAATATATTAGTTTAATTATCTTTAAAAATGCTTATTTAAATTGATAAATTTTCTTTTCATCCTGAACTAAATATTGTATTGTTAACATACTAAACCTTTATCGATATTAAATGCTGTTTAATCTCAAATTATTTATTTATTATATTATTTCTATCTAAATTTTATTTTATTCTCCAGAACTTTAAAAATGAAAAGGTGTGTCAAATACCTAAAGAGTGAAAGTTAGAAAAAAGTTACATACCTTATTGTTATTAAAAAAGTGATTTGGCTGAAAAGAAAAGAGAACTGGCTTTTTATAATTAGGTGGATGCTTTCGATGAATTCCATCTGCTTTGTACTGTAACATTCGACCAGTTTTATTAACCATCCAATATGGACTATGAAATGCTACCGCAGTCTGACCAGTATTATAAGTCATGTGGACAGCAATATCTAAGTCAGTCTTTTCCATTTCTGTAACACAGGTAAAAGTGATGAAACTAATGTCCTGTTGATTAGATCTTATGCGATATTCACCTTTCCAATCATGATTAAGATAGTCAAGTAATTTTAAATGTAGTCTGGCTTTGTCCATTTGTACAGCACTAATCTGGGCTGATAATCCTTCATTTAGAGTAAAAACTGTATTTTCAATCCCCTGTAATGAAAAAGCAATAAATTAAAAAATGTCTTTGAATATATGCCCCCAAACCCCATTTAATTATTCCAAATGCTACATAAAATGTGCTTGAAAATACCTGTCAGACAAGTTAGAAGACTAACATTCAAGTTTTAAGTTAGCAAACTGCATAAGCTGTATGTATTTCTCAAAATTGTTTATTTCACTCCACCCACACTTCCATTACATTAGCTCTAGTATCCATGACCAATCGTTTTGAGAGTCTCCTAATCACACTGGCCCTCTATAGTCCCTTTCTCCACATCATACTTAAATTGTCTTTATAAAAATAGATCATATCTGGGCTGGGGATTTAGCTCAGTGGCACCACGCCTGCCTTGCAAGCACAAGGTCCTGAGTTCAATCTCCAGTACAGGAAAAAAAAAAAAAAAATCATATCCTTTGGAAACTGGAAAGCAGAATGTGATCTCTAAAAGCATCAAATTAAAAATTCTATGAGAAGGGAAATGTAAATAGTACATCTACATATCTCACCAGTTTTTCCAATATCTTTCCTGACTCCTTCCTAGTGTTACAATTTTAATCATAACATTGCTAATTCATTAAAGCAAATGTAATGTCAATTATGATTTTTTACATGCTAAAAATATTCCACAAATAATGACGGTGATAATGGAGTTAGGAACAGTTAATAAATGACAACTATGTGCTAAATTCTTTATATATTCTATTTTCTTTTCTTTTTTTTTGGTACCAGGGATCGAACTCGTACAGAGGGCAGAACCACTGAACTAAATCCCCAGCCCTCAATTTTACATATTCTAACAAATTTGGTTTTCTCCATGTCCCAGCCAAGCAAGTTTTATTATTATCCTCATTTTATAAAAAAAAAAAACCCAAAAGGTTTGGATCAAGAATATAACCCTGTATAATCAGTAACTGTTAAGAGTTAGGATGAAATCTCAAAATTGACAGCAATGTGCAAACTCTTAATTGCTGTGACCCAAATAGAAAAACAAATATCCACCCCAAAATGTAACAGAAAAGTTTTTAACATATAGTAATTATCACAATAGACTAAATGTAGAACTAGTATATTTTAGTATACTTTATCAGGTAAGTACAACAAATAGAATATTCTCATAAAATCCCAGAATAGAGATTCCTGTTATAACAACAGGAGGGAACCACAATGAATATGACAAAATAAGGAGCATTTAAGAGAAAAACACCTTTCTAGATCATGTGATACTTTTATAGAATTAAGACTAAAAAAATTATATAAAGTACAAAAAATTATTTGCTCTAGTACTTGAGTGTTATTTTAACACTGATTTTCATACTTCTTTCAAAAGTTAGTGTTCACTATTAAACACATATAAAAAATACATCTACATGGTAAAGACTGAAAAATATTTCTCCTAAAAAAAGTGTTATCTTCAGATGGTGATTATAGGCAATTTTATTACCTACAGTCTTTACATTTTTTAAAGGACTGTATATTACATTTATAATATGATATATAATTTGCATTTACCTTAGCAGTCAGATTTCTAAGATAAATTAGAAAACATTTTCTTTTAAATTATATTTTTATGCATGATTAAAACATTTCCATTAGAATATCTGTACAGTACTTATTATTCTTTATTAGTACTATAACCTATGTTACAGCTTCAAAACTTTTTTTACTGCTCACAATTTTAAATAATTCAAGCTACAAAATCAAAGTCAGGAACACTACTGAAACACTCCTGAAGTCCCGGCCCCCCAATTCCAGCATACCTCTAGATAATAAGCAATTTTGTAAGGGAGAAGATTTTGGAGTAGGATTGGTGGCCACAAATGCATTATGTATGGTAAGTCCCAACCATCTTCTGAATATACTGATAGAGATGTCAAATTATCTTTTTCAGGAACAACATTAATAATAAACGATTTTTTAGAAGGGTTTACAGATCTACATTTCTTCTTTAGAACAACCCCATCACTTTTTGTAATTTCTTCAAAGTCCATTCCTTCACACATTTGATAGTCCTCATCTTCTGGCTTCAGAAAAAGGAATGATCTACATAAAAGAGTAAACAATATGCTTCAAAATGCTTTGAAAGAAAACAAATTATATGATTACAGCTCTAGAAGAAAATTATTTCCATAACTGTATAATAAATTTTTAATTTTCATATACTTTTTAGAACTAGATAAGATAAATAAGTATCAATTTTCTGGAAACTTATCAAGTTATTTGGCTATAAGGAGAATATTTTTATCACCAACTTACATTTTAGAAGTACATTTACAAGATAACATCTAGTTTCTTACAGAACATACACAATCATATCAATCACATATGCAAAGCAAACCACTAACAATCATCTATGACTCACACATTTAACCAAAAGAAACTGGATTTCCTGGAATGTGGTCCTAGCAAAAAGTAAACATGACTGATTTAATAAAAATTTCTACTAAAAAAATAATTATCAGCTATCCAAAGTAAATAAATGACTGTTTCAATGGACAATGACATGTAGAGCACAAATGCAGAATAATGGTTATAAGAAAATGTAACAAAATCATTTGATATCACATTATTAGTCTTGATATTCAAATATCAGATTATTCATTTACATTTTAACAATGTTCTTAGGTGCAATAACTTCTTAATCTAAGCTATGTCTAAGAATAAAGACTTGTAAAATACTATTTTTTTGTACATTTTTCTTGTAGTGCAAAAGACCACGGCCTCACACATGCTGAGTACTGTACCACTGAACTATACTCTTAGCCCATAGAAATACTTTTTATTTGTAAAACTAATAGCCTATGATTGTGATTATACTTTTTAAATAAACTGTTGAAAGTATCTCCATTCCTAAGCTCTAGCCTAAAATTTTAAATAGCTACCACATAGATCTGTAATGAGGTCTGTTGGTACCTTAAATTTGCTAAACTGAACACTGAATCCTCCATACTCACTATCCTGCGCATCTTTTTTCAAGTGACTTTCAGATACTAACAATTGACTAAAACAATACTGACTATTCCTTCTCCCCCGATGCACACATAGATTTATCAAATCAGTTTCAGATTTAGCCCGTTGTACTGTTATATTTTTTCTATAATTTTCATTACACTTTCCATTCTTCTAATATTTTTAAAAAATTAATTTTTTACAAATTAAAATAAAGCCAACACAATTATTTAGTTGATCAAAACATTTACTGGGTCTGTTATAAGAAGGCAAAACTAAAATACACAAACGAGTAAGACATTTTTTACTCACAGTAAGATCACAATCAGGAAATCTAGACTACTATATTGTGATAGGTAACAAAAATCAAAAAACATATGAATAGAGAAGGGCTAGGGCCTGACAGTGTAGTCAACCCTGTCTAGACAGGCGCTAGGGTGTTTTGCAGAGGTAAAAATTTTCCCAAAGAATTGTGCTCTGAAGAGAAGACTTGAGTTAGAGAAATACATGAGTTAAAAGAAAGTTCAGGAAGTGAATAAAGAAGACACAACAGGGCCAGGGATTTAGCTCAGTGGCTCCGCCGCCTGCCTTGAAAGAGCAAGGACCCGAGTTCGATCCCTGATACCAAAAAAAAAAACAAGACACAACAGAACAGAAAGATGATCAATGGCAGGAGATTCTAAATGAAAGGAGATAGTTAAATGGTTTTAAAAGTGATGAACATTAAATGTGAAACAGGAAAGAAAAAACATGATATTAACAAGTAGGGATAAAATTTATAAAGTAGGAGCAAGAAAATGAGGGAGCGACTAATTAAATTCAAAGTACTGTTCAAATTTCACCTTCCATTATGTACTCCATACTACATCACAATGAAATCCCAAGTAAACAAACTTCCTATCCTTTCATGCCTCCTTTTCCTCAATGTAAATCCTTCCACTTAGACTGCCCTTCCAATCTCATCTCAACATTACTATATTTTACCTTAATTTCATGTACCACCACCAGGAGTCAATCATTGATCTTTTGTTTTCCAAAGTTTCCTGTAACTGTAACACTTTCTGTAATTCTCTACAACCCACGTTTCCAACCTTATGTTCATATTTACATAATATATCAATCTCTCAATGGTAGCAGTTACATTCAATCCATTTTGGTATCTATAGTGTTTCACCCACAACAAAATACTTAGCAAGTATTTGTTCATTAAACTTAGGAATCAGTATATTCAAACTCAATAGAGAAAGGTAATGATTTGTTAACTTAATGCCTCATTTCTTAAATATTTAAGTGAATCGACATCTACGTAATCAGATTAAAAACACCTAGATTATGCAAACATCAAACTGGCTACTCACTAATAATAATAATAGTTAAGATAGATTAACTATTATGTAGTGAATTAATAGTTATCCTTGAACAAAAGAGCATAACAATACTATTATCTCTATTCTATGGCCAGAATTATAGGATATATAGCAGAAATTAAAAAGCAGAATGCCATTAACTATTATATAAGAAAAAAATGAATTTAAAGTTCTTTATAGAAAGTTTTAAATATATCTTTAACTTCATCCAGTCTTGTAACTGGCTCCAAATCCTTTCTAGAAGATAGATATTGTAAACAATTATTTTTTGTCACTATTCTCCCAACAATTCCTCCCTCAGCATATTTGAAATAAACAACAAAACACTCACTAGTGTTTCTAGATCTATGTGAAAGTGTATGGCCAAACATGCTAGACTGTTTCCTAAGCATTAGAGATCCTACACCAGTGATGAAGAATACTTTTGAACTTTAAATGATAACAAACAGCTGTGGCACACATGCCATAGGTTTGTCACCACTGTCCTATACTAAACTTCTTGGCCTGAGTCAGGATGAATAGAGGTAGGAAACAATTAAGAACTACTTGTAGCTTTGCCTTTTTTTTTTCTATAGCACCGGTGAAAGTGTCCACTTGTAGTGCATGTTTTGAAATGGTATTTAAATAAACTACAATGCTTAATTCTAGGGGAGGTTTTATTCTCCAAAAGAGTTCAATTTCCACAGAAGAGATTACTTTCAATTCCACATTGAATATCCTGAGCAATATTTATTTGTTAACATATTAAATTCAGAATTATAAGACTAGATCATCACTATTTTGCTAAATCTTTTTTTAAAAATATATTATCAAGTAGGTATTAAAGAATACTGTATTTACATTAAAACTATCATTGAATAATTAACAATATATAGGAGATAAAATATTTTGTTTTCTAAAATCATTTTTAAAAACCTCTATTATAAAGCCTTTGAAAAGTAAAACTCAATTCATGATATATAAATCCTCAAACTACGTATCATATTCCCTTAAGATATTTTTACAAGTCATGAACATATATGACAGTGGCTATGATGGTTAAAACTATAGGCATGAAATAACTGTATTTATTAGTAAAAATATAATGCTCATGGTATAAATTAAATATATTAAATATTTCTTTTTAAAAAGAACCACCTAAGTAATAATTGTACTTGTTAGTAAAAGCATAAATAATTTACCTGGTATAAATTAAATGCATAAATAATATTTGTTTTTGAAAAGAGAGGCATTCAAGTGCCTTGAAATTTAAATAACTTAGATGAGA
Source organism: Heterocephalus glaber (assembly GCF_053883595.1). Lineage (NCBI taxonomy): Eukaryota > Metazoa > Chordata > Mammalia > Rodentia > Bathyergidae > Heterocephalus > Heterocephalus glaber. The sequence goes on along the minus strand of NW_028258317.1, from coordinate 60,486,334 downwards.
TATTTAATAAGGTAGATTTTATAATTTAAAGACAAGTATCCATACAAAATCCAAAAATAAAAATTCTATGAAAGAAGGTAGAGCAAACAAAAAGATAAAATCACCGGTAAGATGCTAATGGTATGTTGAATTCATTCTCAGGTGAAGCAATTCCCAATAAACTGTCTCCTTCGTAAATAGAGATTGGGACTGAAAAATGATTTCTAATCTAGGAACAACAACAACAAAAAAACAATGATATTGTACTTAATATTATTAATCAAAAAATATAAATACATTTTTTAAAATGTCCTTCTAAAAATATCCTAATAAACAGAGTATTGTGCACCATGTGTCTTTTTCATATAAATTAGAAGAAATAAATATATAACTTTATAATAAAAAGTATATCAGTGTATCCAGTTTTACAGAAAAGGAATCTTGAAACTTCAAACATCTTAGAAGGGAGTAAATTAATACCTTCTTGACATTAGGGTAGAGTTAATTTGTTTAGAGACATGTTTTTGTTCCAATACAAATAGTACAAAAACAATTCATAGAAAAAGCTTTATCAAAATTTTAAACATTTATGGGATGAAAGTGAAAAACATGTCATAGGCTAGGAAATGTCTGCAATATATTCATCAAAGGATGCATAACCAGGTAGACACAAAAATCCTAAAACTCTTTAAGCTGCAATTCAGAGGAAAATGCAAACAATATAAACAAGTAATTGACAAAAGAGGAAAAACTGTGTAACTAAGAAACAGATAAAAAAGATAACCTATCTAGGAATCAACAAAATACAAGTTAAAATAATTATCACATACAGTAATTACATTCACACTAACAGACTGGCATAATCAGAATTCTTGCATTCTAACAGTTACAAATGATGAAAACAGCACACTGGTACAATACCATTAAAAATGTAAACTAGTAACTTTGGAAAATAATTCAGAAAAAACTAGTAGAAATAGAAATTCATCTTAACACTTAGCAATTATTCTTCCTTGTTACATACGAGAGAAATATTTATGTATGTGCATCAAAAGCTAGTCATGTTCAATAGAACACTGATTTTTAAGGGGGAAAAAGAGAATCTCATGAATAATGGAATGTTTAATAAAATTTTCTTCAAATTCTCATATTCATGTAACAATATACAACCACAGCTGAAAACACAAATAATACATATTTTATACACATACTTAAGAATTTTAAAGCTATAGGAAAATAAATATATATGTCATGTCACTAAAATAATATTTTTTCTAGGGAAGAAAAAAGAGGGAATGCAGACTAAAGGAAACAAAATAGTTCAATTTTTTTTAAAATTTGAAGGTAAAATTTTAAATGTCAACATTTGTTATATTCCATACGATGGACAGGTCTATACTATAAAAATTTCTCAATAAAAAAATACCACTGAAAAATGTTTCTAAAGAAAAGAGGCTGTATCAAACCAGAAATCAATGTTTAGAGAATTCAAACAGACATCAAGTATAAGTTTTACAATCAAGTTTTTAAAATTATAAACACAATTTCAAATAAATTTTATATTCAATTTGTCACTGATATAAACTTTTCCACAAGACCTCAAAACTGTTGACCAAGACCCTTCATTAACATAAATGTAAAAATTCTGAACATAATTTTAGTAAATCAAATACAACAGTATACTAACAGTTTGATAATACTTCATATTCAAGTAAGACTTATCCTCGGAATGTAAGGCTCATTTAACATGTAAAACTGAATTCACATTAAAAAAATTTTTTTAATTATTTCAATTAACAGAGGAAAGGCAAGAAAAATGAAACGGATGAAGTAAAAATATATTTGCTAATATCACAACTGTTTATATCTACAAAACTGTCTCATCTTTTAGAACAAATACTTGTGTCTAGTAAGGTTGTAAACACAAGTGAATATAAAAATAAACTATATTTCCAAATGCTGGTAGTAGAAAACTAGAAATTATAATTTGAAAAGTCAATTTTAACCAAAGTTTTGATAAAAATTGATAATCTGATTCTAAAATTTAAATGAAAATGGAAAGGACCTATAAGAACCAAAAGAATAAACCTGTACTATCTAATTTCAAGACTTACATTAAGGTAGTAATCAAGTTGTAATACTGGGATAAAGATAAACAAATCAATGATACAAAGAGAACCCAGAAAAAAACCCCATCAGTATATATAGTAAATTCATTTTTGACCAAAATGTCAAGGCAATTCAATAGAACAAAGATAATCTGGTTTGGGACAACGGAATAGTCATATGTAAAAAACTGAACCTCAATCCTTATCTCTCAATATATAAAAAAGTTCACTCAAAATGGAAATGTGATACTTCCATAAAATAGATTAATTCTCAGGAAATACACGTAGTTGCATGTAACAATACAGAAATCGATAAAAGATTTCACTGAGTGAAAGAAGTCAAAATTCTATTCTGTATTGCAATACACTTAGGTAAAAGTCAAGACTACATAACTAATGTAAAGTGAGAACAGATCAGTGGATCTGTAGAAATGGGAAAGTAGCAAGAGGGGAAAGTTTTTTTGAGTAATAAATATATTTGAATATATTTAAATACTTTGAAGGTTCATAAGTGTATTACTGTGTCAAATATATGCAGTTTATTATACATTCCTCAATAAATCTGTAATTTTTTCTCTAATAAAGTTAATAAAAATTCCCTACCATAAAAGGACATATATTTATTTTATTAGAGAAAAACAATGTACAAAAATATTTTAACAGTCCTATAAAACACTGTGAGAAGCATAATGAATGAAATTTCCCACTAGTCATATTTCAGTAGCATAATTATTAGTCATGAGATGTCCTTTCTGAATATTAGCTGGATTTCTATTACAGTTTTTATTTTTTTGGTAATAATCTATTCTTAAAGTTTTTATTAGTTCACAGATAGGCATAACAAGGTCTCTTCTAAAATTGGTCACTTCATACCTGCATCGGTGAGCGGATTGTTACTTTCTTACTTCCTTCCACTGCATCAATTTGACAAACAATAGATCTTTCAACTCCAGATTCCCTGTGTCTTACAGTGTATAGACGTCGTCCCACTTTTGTTAAAGAAATCTTATCAGCAGTAGAGTGGTTAACAGGGGCTAAATTAAAAACATATTAAAAATTTTTATTATAATTCATTATATATTAATTTTAGGTACATAGTAAAAACCAAACATATTAGCTGATTGTCTTAAAATTAATGTCACTGAAGTCTTTGAATGTATCCATACAAGGGGATACTTTAATGAGCCACCACTTCCACCGTATGGGCAGAAAATCTCATAGCATTTTACTAAAACAAAAATTTTTAATTGAAACAAAAACATTCAGGAGTTTAACCTAAAATAATACTAAATCTTTTAAAAACAACTGAGTAATGAGAAGAATTATAAAATTCAAGAACAATAATCTACGGTTTGCTGTCATAATAACCTGAGCCTAATACTTTCACATACTGGCAAATAAACCTGTTTTTAATTTTTCCAATTACCTGTGTTACTTTTTAGATATATCTTGGATTTGATTAAACAAAATTTTGAATATATATACACCTAACATACACATTATGTTGGGGTAAAATTACTTCTTTACATACATTTTACTCCTATATCCATATAAACGTTAGTTCAAAAGCAAAGCAAACAAAACAAACAAACAAAAAATAGAGGTAAAATTGATAAAAAGAACATTGATAATTCTGACAATACCTGAAATACCTGCCATACATTATTTCCTGAAGAGAATTAGCTGTTTTAGCAACTTGCATTCCTATTTCTAATTATCCTTTAAGTGATGATCTCTGTCTCAGTAACTACTTAAATGTCAGTATATCAGAAAGTACTATTGGTAAAGTTTTGGGCTATTTAAATTCGCAATGGCTAGATTTTCTGATAATTTAAGAATTTATATACTTTTATCTCCCATACAAATGAAACACTTACGGGTCAGAAAAGTCAAAGGAAAAAAGCTTCACTTCAATAGGCAGAACATTAAGAACCCATTTACAAATCCCAAAACCATTTGCATGGATTCAAACTTTTCTGAATTTATTCATATACAAAATTGGTGGAACACCTACCAAATTATATCATATGTGGTTAAAACACCTATCACCAATATCTATGATCCTATAAAAGCTGGGTGAAATCTAATATTTTTCTTCCCCGTAACAGCTCATGCTCTAATTAATTCAGGAAACTAGTAAAGTCAGAATTTGTAATACAAAGACTTATTGTCAAAAGGAATCAAAGCACTGTAAAGGGGGAAAAAGGCTGCCAAACCTATTACAAAAGAGGTTTAAAAGCAAAACAAATCAGTAAGTAGTAATATACTACAAATGGGTAATATGGCATGCAAAATGTAATTAAAGCTTCAAAAAGGAAATACAACACTTACTAAGAAGAATGAAGAAGAGTTTGCTGCTTAAACTGGTCATCGCACTGAAGTGATCATTGTCCTTAGTTCCCACATAATCCATACTTAAACTCTCTTCACTTTTCAATATATACGATTTTGCCATAGGAACACTGAGTACGTTAAAAGCATCACTTGGTGAAACTGATATAGTAAGTCCAAGAGAATTCAAAATCATAAATGGTGCTAGATCCCTTATGAAGACCGCTGAAGATCCAGTAGCAGCTTCTGTAAATGCCTAATAAGGGAAAGTTTCCTTAAATAAATGTGGAAAACTAAATGATAAGCAGAATACTAAGGGACACATGACAAATAACTAAGATAATGATAAATTTATTTATTTAAAAGGTCAACATAGAATAGTAGCTCAACATTTAAAGGTTCATTTTTCTTACCTTGACTAAATTATTTAACATTACAAGGCCACATTTGGATAATGTAATATTTAATTGGTCTTTTGAATAGAAACTGATGACAGTTTTATACTCTGGCACTTTGTAGTTTTCCTCTTCAGTATCAAACTCAACTATGGCCTTTTTGGCTTTCTTTTTCATCTAAAATGATAAATCATAGACATATAAGAATTTGGATCTAGGAGCACATCATCACTCTTTATGCACAGTAAAAAAAAAAATTAGAAAACTCTCAATACCACTAGAGAAAACACTAAATATTATGTGTTTCACTGCCTCTACCATAATGAAATACCTGGATGTGCCAACTCAGGTCACAAAGGACAGGGGCAGTACTATATTAGAAAATAATTTCTCATTCTCAGTGATGTGGCAAGCACAATTTAGGAAAAAAAATTTCTGAAATCACTAAATGTATGTGGCATTTGAATGTAAATGAAAAGCACATACTTCACAAAAACATAGCCAAGAAAGTACTGTAGGGTAGTCCTTTAGTCATTCTAATAAAGAACAGAAACCTAAGGACTCACAAAGTCAGACAAGAGTGGCAGAGCAGGGGCTGGGAATTTAGCCCAGTGGTTTCGCCGCCTGCTGTGCAAGCACAAGGACCCGAGTTCAATCCCTGGTACAAAAAAAAGAGTGGCAGAACAGTGCTGTAAACACAGGACTCCTAAGTTTAGAATTAATAGATCCACTGCACATGCATGTTCCACCTAAAAACCACCAAAGGAATTTTAATTTCAAGTTTTTCACCTAAAATATCTAGAAAATTAAATTATTTACTAAAATTGAGGCACATACGCTAAGCTAGGGAGTTTTATTGTTACTTTAAGTAGCTTTAAGCCCCTGAAAATTTTCAAGTTGAGTCAATCATTATCAAGCAGATACCATGCTGGTAATTCTGCAATCTCTTGCTTTAGAAGCACAACTTCCATTTAAGGGCCCTGATTCTCATAAATACATAAACTCATAATATATTTCAAGCAAATAATATGTTTTCTAGATAGATAGATAGTCCCTTCAAAGGACAAAGAAAACACAGGATAGACCACTACCTACAAGAGGATGGCATGTGCTAATATATGACAGAGCAATATAATAAAGCAGTTAAGAGTGGAGACTGCAGCTGAATTTACTTTCACCTCTTCCATTTTGTAGCTATTACTGTACTATATTACTTTAGAGAAGGAAGTCCATTAAACTCTCTAGTCTTATTCCCTTCATATGTTCAAATGTTGATTAAAAACTAAGATTCTGGCTGGGGATTTAGCCCAGTGGTTCTGCTGCCTGCCCTGCAAGCATAAGGACCCGAATTCAATCCCCGTTACCAAAAAACAAAAAACAAACTTAAAAACTTGGTTTCTTTCAGGGAGTTGTTGTAAGGGTTAAAGCAAAGACACATTATTCAGAAAAATGTCTAGTATATAATTAATGTTACACAATTATTTGTATTAGGATAGGTAGCACTGGCCTTGGATTTCAAAATTATATGTAGGCAAGGCTCATGATGGGAAAACTTCAACGCTGCTATGATTCAAACTAAAGTGTCTAATGAGACAGCGCAGAGTTTTGAAAAAAGTGTTCAGACATCAGACATACAGTACTTTGATGGGGGATATTGGTAAAGAAATCATACATACACAGAGGCAGACGATTCACAGGAAAACTGTTATCTCCTCAAATTTGTGTGAAGCTAAAACTATGAAAACACTCTTTACACACACACACACACACACACACACACGCACATAATCTCTCTCTCTCTCCCTCTCTCTCTCTCTCTCATACCTTGATTCCCAGATTCCATGGTCTAAAATCCTCAGTCTGATCAATTTCTAAGGGTTCAAGCAAAGGCTCCCATACACCAAACATTTCATTATAATAATGAACCTAAAGAGAGAATTTTTATTTTTAATGAAGCATCTGTCATTTTCTAAAATGATCTTCCATGTGCTCCCCCGACTAAGGCCTTTTGGTTGTGCTAGCTGCCTGTCATCCAATAGCTTCAAATCCCTCAGCATTTTCATCACCTGGACAACCTTATAGTAGTCTGTACTTATCTTTCACAATTTAGCTCCGATAAGACCCTCTTTGACTTGTAGACTAAACTAAGATCAAACAGTATGTTCACCTATCACATATTACTGACATTTTAAAACAAGTTCCTCCACTGACTAAACACCCTTGAAGACAAGTAGTATATGATTTAATGAATGCTTTAATGACTCTAACCAGGTGGACATCCTAGACGAAATCCTCTGCAAAATATCATAATTATAATCTGAATACAAAATTGTAATCTAGTTCATCAGTTATAACTTAGTATAACTGTGTCAGCACACTTAAATAATACAGAAGCTTATATATTTTTATAATCACTTTCATAAAGTAGAATATATCAGATTAGTTTTCAATACATATAAGGTCAAATCATTTAAACCATAATATCCTTGAAAATAATTTTATGTAGATCAATTGTGAAGCAAAACATTTTTGTTCTAATTGTTCACATTGCTATTAAAAGAGAGTATCCAGTTTCGCTGCCTGCTGTGCAAGCACAAGGACCCGAGTTCGATCCCCGGTACCAAAAAAAGAGAGTATCCAAGTATTCAGAAATTTAGTCTTTTAAAGGAAAAAAGTTATTTAATTTTAATTCTTAAAAATAAGAATTCTGAACCCAATGAACAACTATCTATTAATATATCATTTTACATAAAATAAATTGAAATATATACTTAATGTGGATACATACTCTAAAAATAAAAGTAATGTACACATACACAAAATCATTCAACAACACACATTTGTAAACTTCATTTCAAAAGCTATAAAGCCATCATATTTATTATAAGCTGAATTAAAATAGCATAGTAAGATTCCCACAATACTCTGTGTGGCATTGTTATAAGAACTAAAAAAACAACAAATATGCTTACTTCTAGCTCAAGCTGACAATGGAGATTTATTAATGTGCTCCAGTTTTTGCCTTCCCCCGAAAAACGTGATTTTGCTAAAAGCATAGGCACTGTCCTATGGCCAATTCCAGCTTCCAGAACTATAAAAATAGAATCAATATTTATTTTCATCATCTCTCCGTTGGGTACCAATTCAGTTGTAGGAGTTATTTTTTCAGTTTCATTTGATTCTTCAAGGAACCACATTTTTAAATTCTTTGTATCCTTCTTTTCCCATAATTGTGCTACAGAAGAAGCCGTTTCTTTGGGGATGGTTTCCTTAGTTGTATAAAGCGCTGAAGTTATAGTAATCATGGTATTTATGGTAACTGGTGAAACCTAAATGGAAAAACATTTATTTCAAAATATACTAATTACATTTGCTGAGTAATCAAGGAATACTGAACATCACTACCATGAAACAGTAGATACAATTTGTTGCCTACCAAAAATCTAAATTACCATAACTAATCTCAATTTAAAAAAATATTACACTAATTTTGTAAATATTAAACTGTAATTTCAACTATACATATCAGGATATTAGATATAACTACAAAAGCAGTCACATGTCAACAACAAAAATACCACATTCATTATAAAAATCTGAGTTAAATATTTTGAAAATAATGTCTCATAAAAATATTTTTAAAAGTAAATTCATTTTGGGGCCAGGGATTTAGCTCTCTGGTTTCACCGCCTGCTGTGCAAGCGCAAGGAGCCAAGTTTGATCCCTGGTACCAAAAAAAATAAAAATAAAAAAATAAATTCAGTTTATGTTTAATAATCCCAAGACTTGCTATTATAATAATTTCCAGGTTTTACTAATTTTAAAAAGTATACTAAGGATCAGAATGATTAACTTACCTTTAGTGTAAGGGATTTTACTGATATATCAATCAATTGTGGATCGGTACCTATCTGAGTAGCCTGATAAAACAAGTCACAGGGCTGTAAAACCTGTGACACAAAAAGCAATAGCACTAAATTAATATTTAAGTAGTAAATATTTATATTTAGTGACTTTCGTAGTAATAGCTATGTTAAATCAAAGTCAGCAACAGTAAGAGTATAAAAACAAGTGACTCAACAGATTTCTTAATTATTTTCTTTATTCATTCTTTATAATAGAAAATATTAATATTAATATAAAAGTAAGTAGAAACAACCCCTCCCCAGTTCCAGCATTTATTTGAGGAAGCACTGGGGATCTAGATATCTCACATTCAACATCTATAAAATGAGGATGTAATACATATCTTTGGGAATAAAATATTTAACTGATTGGGCACAGAAATATGAGCAAAGAAAAATAAGACCAAATACTCATTTGATCAAAATAAATTAGTTAATACATGTACCACTGATGATCAACTGAATAGGAGCCATTCTTACCTCATTAGACTGTTCGCACATAGTGAGACTGTGAGTCTTACCTGTATATATGCCAGCCACCCCATAACATAGCTCCCAATGATTTGTGCATTGCGTCAGTGTTCACGTAACCAATAAAATACAGAAGGGGTGGTACTCCATTTCTGAGGATATATTCTCACTCCCTGCAGCTTCCATTATTGGTGATACATTTCTTCTTCTCTTTGGTCACTCACTCTGGCAAAATCTATGCCATAAGCAGTCCTACTGCATGGTGAAGAACTAAAGCCTCTTGCCAAAAGCAATGTGAATGAGGTTAGTGGCAGATCTTCCAGCTCAAGGAAAGCTTCAGAAGATGGATACTCCAGCTGACAGTGTGACTATAATCTCCTGAGAGATTCTAACCTGAATCATCTAGCTAAGGGGCTCCTAGATTACTGACCCTTGGTGTCTTCGATTTACATTCCCCTAGCCACGATACTGCATTTTTCCTATTTTTGTTTTTCAAGGGTATTCTGTTCTACCACATTTGTTCTGTCTAGTATATCCTAAATGTTATCATCTTATTTCCTCCTGAGGGTTGAATATATAACTAATGGGCTTTATCTGAGAAGAGATGTGCTCAACTGAAGTACTCATGGGAAATACCACTCAGACCATGCAAAAAACTAAGAAGCAAGGTGGCAGGTACTATTACATGAGATCAGACATGTTTAGGGTGGTATGGCCACAGATGGCAGGCACTATCAAGAAGACACATATTCCTAGGAAAGACCATTTGACTCCAAGAATTTTAGAGGATCAAGAGAATGGCACTGGCATCAGCAGTCTTGATGATAGTCATTTTTACTGACAGGATCCTGAGGCAGCATGTGACATCACAAGCCAAGGGTCAGGGAACACAGGTGTCTATGTCTCCATATTTCTTACACATGCTTAAATGTTTGAAAAACATATAATACTTGTATTTTATTTAACTTTGCTAAAATATGATTTTATCAATTTATTCCCTTGTAAAACTGAACCAAAAAAGTTTATGCACATAGGAAAAGTTAGAAAAGGCAAGGAATAATAAAAAATTTCAGGGCCGGGGATTTAGCTCAGTGGTTCTGCCGCCTGGTGCAAGGACCCAAGTTCGATCCCTGATACCAAAAAACAAACAAACAAACAAACAAATAAATAAAAATTTCAAATACATTTAATTTTTAAAATAATTTTATAATGTAATTTTAAACAAAATGAATTTTCCCCATGGTAAGTAGAATTCTGCCTTCTAAGCGCCCATGATTCATGTCTCTCCCAAATGCAAAATATGTTCACTACCTCCTAAGATTCCCAAGAGTCTCATTTAATTATAGTCCAAAATCCATTATCTCATCATCTAACTATATCTCACCAAATATCTCCATCTCTATCTCTGTTTCAGAAGTCTAGAATTTCATCTATTATTCATCAACCCAAAGTCTAAAATCTAAATCAGGTCCAGGTGATAATAGGAGCTCACATGCAATTCAGTAAGTGTAGCTATAAAGGAAACAGTTTCTCTCTTTTTGTAGAACTGTGAGACTAAGATGAATTACTTGCTCTCACTAGTCCCAAAATAAAATGGTGGAACACATGTAGGACAGTATTTACAAATATTCCAATTCCAATGGGGAAAACAAAAAAATAAGGAACCATTAGTAGTCCAAAGCAATTCTAAAATCTAAGCAGACACAAGTTTCTTGACTAAGTTTCCAAGCCTAGGAAGAATTCTCTGCATTTCTCAGCTCTATCCTCTACATCACCTTTCCTTTTTTTATAAAAAACAGGAGAATATGAGTTAGTAGTTTCATCAACCTGCTTCCTGTATAAGTAGAATTTTGGGAATCCAAGAGTCTCTATTTTGTAGTCCAAGCTCTTTGTATTTCTCTGCTAAAATAATTTTCTAAAGAATTTTGAAGACAATCTGTGGATTTCATAAGGTTTTACTCCTTTAAGCCAAAGCATACATTTTTCTGAGATTATCTTGTCCTCCTGCTGAGGTGGCTAAGGAGTGACAAGGCTTTCTGGATTAAAATGTGAAACACACTCTAATCTCCTGAAAGGGTCCTTTGTGTGACTAGACACTACTGATCTTTTGATCTTTAAATTTTAGGAAAACATCATACAATCTTCTCTGAGCTACACTTTTAGCACCCAGTTTTTACTTTTAGCAGCTTTTATCATTTGGAAAGGGTGAAAATTACCAACATCATTAAGTACATTAGTAAGATAGGATAAAAGAAATAAAATAAAAAGGATGCAAAGAAACTGAAATTTTAAAAAGTATGCTTAAAAAATGCAGAACACAAGTCCAATTTATTTTTTTCCTTCTCTCAAAACAAAACCTAGACAACTCTTTCAACCACAAAGGCATTTGCCCATTCCCTTTTTACTTACAAATTGTTCCCTTTCACATATTAAAATAGACTACCCTTTTAAGATTTCCCACATTAATAGATCATATCTCACTATGGGTGGGCCATTCTCTCTCACCCATGAGAAAAGACTAAGACTACAAATTATCAAATGCCTCAGATTTTCAGCACCCAAAACACATGAAAAATCCGAAGTTCCCAACTACATATATTATAATACTTCATTTCTTTGAGCACCCACACTCCACTCTTGAGTGTGTCCTATATCTACCTCTAATAAATCCTTCTCATGTCTCTTTCACTGACATGTGCTAAAAATTCCTTTGCTGTGACAGAGTTAGTACACCCACAAACTTATTTTCAAAGGGTAAGTTAAATTCTTTATTTCAGCCTCAGGGACCCTCAGACCTAGACCTGTGACATTAGTTCTGTTTAACTGTTCTTCCCACAATTTATCTCTCTCCTCTAGCATTTTATTATCAACAGCAAAACACCACACACTTTGGTAGTCTCTTTAGCTATATATACAAGAAGTTTGTCACAAGTTCCTCACAAATTTTGCAAAGCATTTTGACATTATGTATCAAGTCCTTCCTTCTCCAAGTTTTCAATGACAAGTCCCTTTTGTCCTCCTACTGAGCTCTCATTGGTAGCACATTACTACCAAAAGTGTGTTCAACATCATTTAGGTTTACTCGACCATTATCATCAAAATTCCTCCAGTTTCTGCCCACCTCTGCCCACCACCGAACTCTAAAGTTGCTTCCACATTTAATTAATTGTAATATAGGAATGTAAAAATCTATACATACTAGTTTTCTACTGCTGTGTAACAAATTTCCTCAAACTTATTTATTTAAAACAACACAAATTTATTATTTCTTAGTTTTATAGATCAGAAATCCTGCTGAAATCACAGGCAGAACAGTAATAGCCTGCAATGGAGGCTTGACTAGGGAAAAATTTGCATTTGAATTTAAGAATTCATTTCCTTACCACCCTGACACTAAAATCCCAACTGCTTGCTATCAGCCAGGGATTACTTTCTGTTCCCACTGCTTGTTCATAGGTTCTTCCATATGGCCCACTCCACAGCAGTCTGCTCCTTCAAGGCCAGCAGCACATCTCTTTGATGCTTCATCATCTTTCAATCATCTCTCCAGTGTTTTACCCAGAATAATGTCCCTATGAGTATTACAAAATAAACTGACATATCTACTAGTCCAGCCCACACTCAAGAACAGAAGACTATATAGGGGATATAAGGCAGAGGGAGATAGAAATCTTAGGAACCATCTTGGAATTCTACTTATTTACACTAAGAAAGAAAAATAAATCAGGAAAAAAAAATCTAAAACCATCCCCCAAAGAAATCACACAAAAATAAATGATCAGATCAATGGTTGAATGACTTAAAATTCAGTGTACTATTTCTTTAATCTTTAAATAAAGGAAATTATAATTATATTACAATACATAATGCTAGATTATCAACATAAAATTTACCTTTTCATCTTGAGGAAGGATAAACCAAAAGAAAAAACAAAATACAAATATAAGTAAATATTTCCCAGAAACAAATTTCTTTACTGAATTCCTCTGTTAAGTTCCCTAGGACTGAATATGCAGCTAGCTTTTCACAGAAAACATGTTCATGCCAAAGCTACATTAAAATCTCCATAATACGGTTCATACAGTTCAATCTCATGCTATAGAGTCTTTTTTAAAAAATGAAATTATAACTCAAGCCACTGTAATTTTAATGCTATTTCTATCATTTCTTCCTTCATGTTACTCCAACCCTTACCATATTATTCCCTTTCTTATATCATTTTTACTATAGATGCCATTCTTTTTTTACTATAGATTCTACCTCACCTTCAAAGAAGCAACCTTAAAAGCTTTACAGAACATTGTGACAAGACCTAACAAAAGCTCACTATAACACTTTCCCAACACTAACTTGGTGGTAGAGGACTTCATTAAGTTGAAAATCACTTAATAACAAGAGAAAATAAAATACGAGTACTATTTGGGGGTCTGGGAAAATACGGTGACAGAAACTTGTGCACTCTGGAACCCAGGATCTCTGTATATGCAGTTCCTTCCTGAAACAACACACTCATGAATCCCTCTGGCCCAAGTTTAACTCTCAAGTTTAACTCCCAAGTTTAATATGCATTCATTCTTCAGGTATCAGCATAAATGTCACCTTCATTAAGAAGCCTTCTCCAACAGATAATTTATGTTTTTCTATTGCAAAATCTTAAAATATTCTTAGCAAATGGAATAGAAGAACAAATGAAAATATCCTCAAATATAGTATTTTCTCTTTGTTTTCTGAGACAGGCTCTCACTATGCAGTTCAGGCTGGCCTTGAACTCACTATGTAACCCAGGCAGGCCTCAACTCAAAGTGAATCTCCTGCATTAGCCTCTCAAGTGCTGGGACTACAGGCATGTGACATCATACTTGGCTTCAAATATAGTATTCATCCATAAATATAAGGGGGTATTCTTACAAATCTATCACAAACTCACTAGAAAGTGGGTGTTGCAACACATGCCTGAAATCCCAGAACTGCAGAGGATGAGAGGCAGGAGGATTGCTGAGAGTTCAAGGCCAATCTGGGCTACATACTCACTTCAAGGCCAGCCTGGACTACAAAGTGAGACATTGTCTCAAAAACTCAAAAACCAAAACAAAAACCTATCATTGTAATTTATCATAAGAATAGAAAAAACTATTTCAGTTCTTTCAATACTGTGTCAAACAGGACATAATAAAATTCCATACTCATTCAAGATCAAGATTCTTTCACATATGAATTTAGATATGAAGGACAATTTCTCAAGATAGCTTTTATATAAAGAATCACAAGCAAAAATTATATATAGTAATATCACTTCATTTAACAATGGGAACACAAGGACAGATTCTTACTGCTATTCAAGGAACAAGCAAGAATAAGATAGGAGATTAGGGAGTGGCAAAAACTGGCTGGTAAAGTAGGCATGACCTATTAATTATAAGATCCTGGACACACACACAGAACAGTTCCCAAAAGCCCCATACATGGACTTTTCATGGAAACTCGAGTAGATTTTCAATAGGATGACCTACACGTGGCCTCAGCCTGAGGTGTGGCCTCAGCCTGAGGTGTGTCTCAGGACATGGATGTCAAAACTCTCGTCAGTTTCCTCAAGATTTAGACAGCATAAAAGGACATATAAAAGCCATGAAGACTTGGGTATTATAGTTTTCCATGGGAGCCCATGATGTATTTCCCACATGCTGTGTGTACTTTTAACTTTGCTCTTATCCTTTTTCTATTTACTCAGCCCAAGCTCACTCTGCAGACCCAGTTTTTCCTCCCATTCTTCACTTTTACTTTCTTGAATAAACTTTGCCACTGCTTTTTGCTAGTTTCATTCAATTCTTTGTTTAATACAAGAAGAAATCGGAATCCAAGTCTGGAAAGAGAGCAAGCAATTCCAAACCCTGTAACATTTAGTTGGCAAGGCACTTTTTAGAAGGAAGCTATCCAATAACAACATGACATACAAATAGTCCCAAAAAGCTGACATGGCAATACTAATGGCAACCAAGCAGCCTTTAAGAATCACTTAAGAGCTAAAGAGTCATATAATTTAAAAGTTAAATCTTCCAAGATTTAATAATTCCAATTGTGAGTATACATCTTAATGTTGTAGCTTCAAAGTATATGAGGTAAATATTAACAAAACTACAAGTAAAAATAGTGAAATTCACAATCAAAACAGATAATAGATCTCTTCAGTAACTGATAGAACAGACTAAAAAAATTAAGTACAGATGATACGAACAACATTAAAAACAAAACTGACCTAAAGAGTGCTACTCCAAACAACAAAATATATTTTTTTCATAAACAAAACAAAAGAAAAAGACATCTCCATCTCCTGGGCAATAAAAAAGTCAATAAATTTCAAAGGATAAAAACCAGAATATAGTAATAGACCACAGTAAAATTGAGGCAGAAATAATAGAAATATAAGTAGGAAAAATTCCCCAAAATCCAGAAATTAGGCAAAACCAGTTTTTCAAGTTCATGGGAAAAACTAAAAAACAGCAATGAGAAAACAGTCTAATGGAATATTAAAAATACAAGACACCAAAATAAGTAATGTGGCTCAGGGCTGTATCCCGGTGGCACAGCATGTGCTTAGTATGCCTGAGACCCAGGGTTCAATGGCCAGTACCAAAACTTAAATAAGTAAATAAATAACCCTAGTAGTTACAGATAATGCTGAACTTACAGGAAAAATTATAGCTTTAATGCATATACTAGAAAAGGCAGGCTGAAAATCAACTAACTCAGCATTCATATTCCTCTGCTGGGTATCTTCCCGAAAGAATTAAAAGAATCATACCACAGTGATATATGTGCACCCACATTCACAGCAGCAGTTTATGATAGCTAAAACTTGAGAACAGCCCAACTCCCCATCAACTGGAGACTGGATAAAGAAAATGCGGTTTTTCTATAAAATGGAATACTACTCAGCCATAAAGAATGAGAAATTAGAGGCATTTATAGCTAAATGGATGCACACTAAGGAAATACTGTTAAGCGAAATAAACAGGACACACGTGTAAATACAGAATAATTTCTCTGGTGTGAGAAACTGAAAGTGTAAATAAGGACTAAAATGTAAAACAGACAATGTGAAATAGGAAGAAAAGGGGCAAAGGGAAAGAGAAAGTGGGAAGGGTAGGGGAAAGGATAGAAGGGAATGGGATTAATATGAGAAAATGAAAAAAATGGAAACAAAATCTTTGTGAACAGGGAGGGGCGGCAGGGTTGAAAGGAGGTCAGGGGAATGGGGAAAAAAATAAGAACCAAGATAGATTATGTAAAGGTGCCATTTCCCAATGATGAATGTCACTATATTGCATACCTAAAATGTACCAATAAAATTAATAATATAAAAAAAGTCAGATAAAGGGGTTGTGGGTATAGCTCAGGGTAGAAAGTCTACTAAAAGCATGCACGAGACCCAGGATTCAATCCCCAGTATGTGCTCCCAAGCCATGGCTGTAGTTAGCCATGCCCTGATTGCATCACTGGAAAGCACACAAAAGAGGTCTCCATACTAGTAACAAAGTCTTTCCACTACAGGATATCACAGACCTACACACAACACAAAACAAACAAAAAACAATAGAAATATGAGAAGACAAGGCAACAAAATGCCTCCCAAAACCCCTAACTCCCCCAAAGATAATCCATGGGGCATTAAGGAGATAGAAAGCAAAAGTCATACAGCCAAATTACTTGAAAGGATAACAAGAGAGTAACAAACAGACCGATAAGGTACTAGGTAGGGTGACAAAAGATATAACCAAACATATAATGGATGTAATAAAAGGATCAGGGAGCTTACAGAAGACACTAATTAAAAGCTAGCTAAAGCCAGGAATGGTGGTGCATGCCTATAATCCCAGCACAGGAGGCTGAGGCAGGAGGATTGCCACAACTGTGAGGGAAGCTTGGGCTACATAGTGAGTTCAAGGTCAGTCTGAATTACATAGTGAGATCTTGTCTCAAAACACCAAAAAAAGTTAGCTGGGCTAAATAAAATGATACGAAACATAAAGGGCCAGTTTAGCAAAGAAGTAAGAGTCCATGAGCCAGGTGTGGTGGTGTGCACCTGTAATCCCAGGACTCATGAAGCTAAGACAGGTGGATTGCTGTGAGTTCGAGGCCACCCTGGGCTACATAGTGAGACTCTGTCTCAGAAAAAAGTAAATAAATAAAAGAAACCGAAACAAAAAACCTTACAGTCCATGAAAAGATTCTAAACAGAAATTCAGGAGATTAAAAATTATATTCAAAGTATAGGCAGCAGAAGCAACCAATGAGAGGACAGAATATCAGAATTAGAAGATAAAGATGCTTTCAAAGACTAATCACTGAGAAATACCTTAAAAACAAAAGAACATGAAAAATGGAGTTAAAGACATCCTACTGTAGTGATACATGCATACTTTTATTTATAGCAGCATAATGCACAATAGCTAAATCTTGGAAGTGGCCCACATGTCCTTCAACAAATGAATGAATAAAGTAAATATGGTATTTGTACACAATGGCATACTACTTTGCCATAAAGAATGATAAATTTCAGTCATTTGCAAGAAAATGGATACACCTTGATACCATAATATTAAGTGAAATAAATCAGACACACCTGGTTTCATTTATATGAAAACCCCAAAATATAAACACAGTGGTACCTCAGTTTACAAACTTAATTAGTTTTACAATTTTGGGGAAGATGGATGCATTTGTGTTTGTGTGGAGAAGATGGCCATGGCCATGTTTATCACTTGACGTGCAGTTTGCAAATGGGAGGAAAGTTTTGCCAAATGCTTTTCTTGGAGAATCAAATTGTTTGCAAACAAAGCATCTGGAACCAAGGTATTGCTGTAAAGAGCAAAATAAAAGGTAATATGAAATAGTCATACAAATCTTTTGCATATGGGAAGGGGACCAAGAAATGGAGAGAAGGGGAGGGAATACAATGGAGGGGATTAAAAAAAAAAGATGTGTTATGTACATGTATCAAGAGTACCATTTTATTCTTCTTGTACAGTAATAGAAGTTCTGTCCAAGAACAAAGTCATTCAGAACAAACAATATATTCTCCAGCCTCTATTTTAGTTAAGTGTGGTCATATAGCTATGTTCAAGCCAAAAAGATGTGACCAGAAGAAAATATATTATTAAAATTCTAGGTCATAATTTAAAAGAATTAGTATGCCTTCCATATCCTATTTCCTTTTTTTTCTTAGTGATGAACCTTGCAAACCAGAGCAACAGTCTATATTATATCCTAATATATATTACTTACTTAAAACAAAATTACAGCTTATATTTCTATTTGATAACCTAGAGTGTTGATGCTTCTATTACTCCTTTAGAAACCTAAACATTTTGAGTATTTTTAAAATTAAAGTAAATTTAAAAAAATGAATCTTAAAAGTTTTGAAGAAGAGGGAGGCCAAGTAGTTACTAGAGAATAAATTTCAATATGACGTATGTCAAAGAAACAGCTGAAGGAGGAAATACATCATATGGTATTATGGCTTGTATCTAGACGTCCCCTGAAAGCCTCATGTGCTCATAGGTGGGGCTTTTGGGAGGTGGCTGGATCTAGGGTGTTAATGTGGATTAAGGGTATATGAATATGAATTAAGGGTGTGGTAATCAGATGAGTCCAATGATTGGGTAGGCACTGCTCTGAGGGTAGGCAATGGGAAGCTCCACCCTGGGTGTGAGTGGCACCCAGTTTGTAGCCTGGATGAAATACAGTAAGTTCCTGACTTAGTAACATTCAAACTGTGAACGTTCACAGATACGAACATTACAAATATTACATTACATTTGCATTACAAATATTCACAGATGTAACAAATCATGAAGGTTGCTCACCCTAAACCTAAATCACCATTTTAAGTTAACTAAAAATAGTTTATTTACAGTATTTGTGTGTGTTTGGTATTTTTAAGCTTTGCATTGTATATTTGTGTCAAAGGACACAAATGACAAAGAGTCATATAAGACTCTGTTGGACTTAAGAACAAATCCAACTTACAAATGTTCTCTCTGAACAAAACTCATTAAAAAGTCGGGACTTACTGTGTAAAGGGAAAGATATAAGCCAAGTTGGCTGCTTTTTCCTGCCTGCTCTGCCAAGGACTGTTTCTCCTCTGTGATGCCCCTCTGCATGCTGCCCTGCCTCAGAGCTAGGTGACTGGATGGAAACCTCTATAAACTGTGCGTTAAAATAAACCTTTCCTCCTTTAACTTGTGGGTGTTGGATACTTAGCCCTAGCGATAAGAAAGTTAAGACACATGAAGACTATCAAAAACACCTTATCTAAGCAAAAACATCCAAATAAGAAATTAAAACAATAAAACTGAAATAACACTAACTGGTAGAAAGTCTTAAAGATTGAAGAACAGCTTGAAATTGATATGGTTAGAAAATCAGAGTAATATCTTAGTTGAAAAGTGTCAAAGTGAAACCGACTTCTTGGTGAGAATATTCCCAACAACACAAATATTGAAGAGCATTTAGAAAAACATGAGTTTCAAAAACAAAGAAGTAAGATATACTAAGTATAGGTACAAATTCCCTATGGTGAATGTTATCATTATGTGTATCTAAAATGTATCGATAAATGTTTTGTAAAAAAAGAAAAAACTAGTACAATACCATTTTAAATGGGGCTCTCTAAGCTAAAAGAAAAGTGTTGTACATAGGAAGGTTAGAAAGAATGTAGGTAATTTTCATTTCCTAATGTGGTATATAGCAAATTCAAAATGCTTTATAATTAAGCAGATAATAGTAAACTCACAGTAGCGACTTTGCCTTTTCTCTTGACTGGAAGAAATGGGCATGCTCTGACTTGGAGATCTTTAATGGCAGCAGTCATTCTACTGTTTTCAAGGTCACCTTTACAGCAAATTTCACATTGTGTTGTAATGACTAAGGCAGGAGCATCATTACTTGTCATGTCAGCCACAAACACAATTTCTGGATTTTTAATAAAAATGTTAATTTCCCATTTCTCTGATTCCTGTAAAGGTACTAAAATAGAAAGAAAAATGTTTTAATATATAAACATTTACTATATATAGTACTTTTGAATAATTTACTATTTATAAGAAAATGTTGCTTCACTCTAAGTAAAAAGATAAAATTAAAGAAGCTTAGATCTCAAAGGAATCCTCTACAACTCTCTTCTCTGCGGTCCTGGAAATAGAACCTAGAACCTAGGGCATCGTAAATACACACTCTACCATTAAGTTGCAGCTGTTTGAATACAAGTTATAGGCATAATAACATTTTAAATGACAGAGGGAAAACTACACTATTTAATAGCAGAGCTGGAATCTAATCTAGTAGTTTTCAATTCTCAACCTGGCACTCTTTCTACTGTATCACAATGAATGAAACATGTAAAAAGATATAGAGAAACTGTATGTCAAGTTAAAAGCTATAAATAATTTAATAAAAATCAATGAATTCTTTAAATTAAAATACTATTTTTAATTATAAAAATGAGTAGTTGCGCCATTATTTCCCTCGCTTGTTTTCTTGTACCAGCAAATTTGTTCAAACTACCACCTGCAGAGAAATAGTTATCCTAATGTAGGTCTCATAATTTTGAACCCAATATACATTTGCACTTTCAAAAAACTGCAAATTACATTACGTCCCAGAAAATACATTAAGATTTTCCTCTTACAGTGAAAAATTAAGATTTTTATTTATTTACTTTTGATCTTATCTGAGGCTAATCCAAGTAAAATGCTGATATAGCATTTCAATAATATAGATATTAAATATTTTAGCTGATAACTAACCTTCTTCCTTAGTAGTCCATGTCTGAACAGTGGTTTCTACAATACTGCCTGTGGTATAGGCCTCAAAAAAGACATTTGCAACAGTCAGCAGAAACTCCACACTTGCACAAATATAAATTTCTTGAAAGACTGCATCAGTCACAGATCCATCTCTGACTCTCCTATACTTTACATCCATCATGTCCTTTTTGTCAAACCCAACAGTTAGTCCTATCATTCTGAAAAACAATAATAACAATTCCTATGTAAGAGTAACTTACAAACAACCAAATACATCAATAAAACTTACGAGACTTTTTTTATCCTTTTTGCTAAATACAAATAAGCATTCTTGAAGGCATGTCTTGGGAAGTCCTCCAAATAATGGACTTACAAACTTCTGGAGCACAGCCATTTCATAAATTAGAAAATGTAAACTTAAGAAATGATTAATTTTGAATATCAGCACGTTTTTTTTCTCAATTTTTATACATTTCTCATTTAATTGCACTAATTATTTCTATTTATTCAACCTATTCATCAACTAGCCAGTAAGAATAGCACACAACTGAACCAGGACATTTCAAGTTTTATTTAAAATGAGTATCATGACTTGACTGAATTGAAGCTTTGAAGATCCTAAGATGTATTCAGAAATTGAAACTTTGGGAATAAATTGTATAAAATATATCAACCATTTTTCAAGTGAAAATTCAGAAGAACTAGGCATGGTGGTGTACACCTATAATCTCAGTTCTCTGAGAGGCAAAGGCAGGAGGACTGCAAGTCAGAATATAGCCTAGGCAACTTAGTGAGACCCTTTCCAAAAAGACAAGAGAAGAGGAAGAGGAAGAGAAAAGAAAAGGGCTGGGGATGTAGCTCAATGTGAAGGCCCTACGTTCAATACCCACTACCACCAAACAAATGAAAAAATTAACCTCAGAACACAATACATACCTAGGAGTTGCTTTATTGACATGAGGTCTTTTGTCATCTAAAATACAATTTCTTAATGAGAAAGAGGAAACTGTAGAGTCATCTGTATACATTTTTAAAGTACTTATAATATTTTCCAATTTAAATTCAGCAAGCTGTAGAGAAGGATCACGAATATCTGAAAAGGAAGCCTATGGAAGAGAAAATCCATACAAAAATTACACAAAACAATCAACTTTAATGCATATTTTATGATAAGACCTACTACAAATTATTGTGTCTGTTTATAAGAAACATCAAAATTCGTTACTTTTTTCTTCTTTGTGTATTTGGTGCTGAGGACTGACCCCAACGCCCTGCATATGTTAAGCTCACACACCACCGCTGAGCTACACACCTCATAAAAAATTTTCTATTTTCAAAGGGCTCTCTAATGAAAGTTCAAAAAAAATAATTTTAATATTTATTTTTCATACTTTTAATTACATGAAATATAACATTTAAAAATTGAGATGCTTAAAATTATTATTAAAGTGAAAAGATCAACCATTTTTCTCAGAGGAACACAGATGACAAAACACACATGGAAATACCAACTGTTATTTAATAAACATTCATCTACATAATTTTTCACAAATAAAAACATCTTTTCTTTTCTTTCTCAACTTACCGGTTTAAGACCTGGACTATACAGTACCATCGTGAGATAATCAGTTCTGAAACTTATATTCAGTGTTGTTTTAACTTGAGAGGCTTGTGAATGTACTTCTACCACAGCAGCTGTCACCACAGTTGCTCCTTGAAAATTTGAAGTTATTGAATAAAGAAAAAATTATGAAAAGTAGCTCACTATAACAATCTTGAAATAGACAAAAGAATTATTAACTAAATGGGTATAGGAAATAAGTCAATAAATTAAAAAGATTAGAAAATTCAGATGCAGAATTCCTGGCTTAGGATTGTTTCTATAATAACTTAGGAATGTTGATTAAACACTCAGCACTTCTGTTTCTGCTGGACACTTTTATTTCCACTTTTGTAAAATGGGAATACCAGAAGTAACCACTAGGCTCATTTTGGAAATACAGTAAAAAAGCATGTGTAAAGTACCTTACAGTTTAGTATTCAAATTTTACTTTAAAAATTAAGCCAAAGTCGCCAACATAGAGAACAACTGAGGCACATTCACTGGTTAGCATTATCTATCCCCTAGAGATAGATAGCAGTGATTGATATTCTAAATGGGAAATTCCTTGTATATGATTTGTCTTTCCATTTGATCGCCATTTAATCAATATTACCTGGGTGACTGTACTTGTGTTGGTTGGTCATGGTTTTGTCCCACCTCATGGCCACCTTGCAAATTTCCATTGGGTCTTATAGTTTTGCCCCACTTTGTACCCGCCTCACCACATGGCTTTGCTGTATAAAACATCTTTGAAAAGTGGGGTGGGCAGGCAACCCACTTTCCGATTCCCCTTCTGTCTCTATCAGACAAAAGCTTTTGTCGAGCTTCTCTCAACAAATTTTTCCTACTCTTAAAAAAAAATAATTAAGACAAAGATATTTTAGGAACCTTTAAAAATTGTTCCACTCATCAGAATTCAAAATTCTGTTTTCTTTACATTTAAATTTTCAAAAAAGCATTATATGTACATAATATGTATTAAATGGGATATCAAAACACAAGTTTCTAATTCTCATTCTAGTCAAATCTGGACACAAATATCACGATGCCAGTTTTGAGATAAAATCTACAGTGAAATATATAGATCTTATATGAACAATTTAAAGAGATCTGATAAGTATATACATCTGTGTATCCAATACTCCATTATATGACTTCAGATTCCTATCAGCAGTATGTAAGAATTTCAGCTATTCTACTTCTCATCAGTATTTGTTGTTGTCAATCTTTTAAAATTTTAACTAGCTTGGTAAATTGTGAAGTTTTCCTAATAATTAAGCTAGCAACTCTTCATGTTCTTACTGTACATTTACACAGCATCCTCTCTCAAGTTTCCAAATCTTTTGGTCATTTTGTTTTTAAAAAGTTGCTACCAATTTACAGCTAATATATTCTGGACATAAGAACACTGTCAAATACATGTATCACAATTATGTCTCTAAGTCTGAGGCAAAGATTAACTTAAGTATCTTGATACCAACTGGATGAAGATTTAAATAAAATCTATTGTATAAAATTTTTTTTCATGATTAGTGCTTTGGTATTCTACCTAAAATATCTTTGGCTATCCCATTGTCAATGAAGAGAATAATCTTTACTGTTTTCTTCCCAAGATTTGTAAGTTTTGGGTTTTAAATTTATATCTTTGAACTATTTCAATGTGTGTATGCTGTGAAGCGAAAAGGTTCAATTGTTTCCATGTTTACCTAGTTGTGACACCACCATTTGTTAAAGTCTATCTTTTCCTTACTCAACACATTCTTTTAAAATCGAATGACCGTACTTATGTATCTATTAGACCCTCTATTTTCTTCCATTCTATATGTCTAAAATTTGCCAATACAACTCAATTATAGATTTATAGCAAGTTTTAACATCAGATAGGGTAAATTCTTAGTACTTTCACAATACTGAATTTTTGGGTATTCTTAGTTCTTATTATTTCCATGTAAATATTAAAAACAATTTTTCAATTTCTTTTTTTCTTTTCTTTTCTTTTGGTACCGGGGATCGAACTCGGGACCTTGCGCTTTTGAGGCAGGCGCCGGAACCACTGAGGTAAATCCCCGGCCCAACAATTTTTCAATTTCTATTAAAATAAAGTTTGATTTGGATTATGTTGAATCTATAGAATCAATATGGTGAGGACTGTTATCTTAATATTGAGATTTTTTTTCATTCTACAGACATGACAGATCTCTCCATATATTAGAGTCCCATTCAGTTTCACTCATTAGTACATGGTATTTTTCAGTGTAGAAGTCTTGCAATACTTTTATTAAACTGCCTTCCAAATATGATTTTGACCCTACTACAGAGAGTATTTAAAATTTTTACTTTCCAATTGTTAGTGATAAAAATATTTACATATGAACTTTACCTTGTTAAAAAGGTTACATTCATTTCTTAATTCTAGAATTAACTGGAGACTTCTTAGGCTTTTCTGTGTAGTTGATCAAGCTGAGAAAATAAGGAAATGGTATTCCTTTCTACTCTCCAGACCTATTAATCCTTTTCTTGGCCTTATTGTTCTGTCTGCTAGCCAAACAATAATAGAAATGGTAAGCATGGACATTCTTTTTTAGGGTGGAAATATTAAACTTTTCACTAGAAAGTATACCTCTTTGATATTTCTAGTTTTATCATGAATAGGAGAATTTTTCAAAAACTTTTTTTCCTTTTGGAGCTGTTAAGTCTTTTCCCCCTTTAGTCTGATGAATTGATTTTTCAAGTGTTAAACCAACTTTCCTTTTCAGGATAATTCTGTCAAGGTAAACTTTTCTTATATCCTTATAACTAGATTCGTTATGCTAATATGTTAAGAAATTTTATGTCTGTGTTCATGATGGACACTGGTTTCTAGTTACTTTTCTTGTTAGTGACAAAAAATACCTGACACCCAAAATTAAAGAAAGAAAGGTTTACTGTAGCTCAGTTTGTGGACGTTTCGGTCCATAGTAGGCTGGCTCAAAAGCAGGGTGGCAGAGCAGAGGAGAAACAATTCTTTGCACACAGAAGGCAGCAAAGCAGTGAAGTAGTGAAGCAGCAACAGGAGGTGACCTCTCCCATTTAACCCTTCCAGGCTATCCATCCTTCGAGTGGCATCACGCATACCCAGGGTGAGCCTTACCGTTATCCACACCCAGAACTATGCCAAACCAATCAGTGGGCTAATTTAGTGATCATGCACCCTCAATCTCAGCATCACACACTCAATCCCAGCACAACACACTCTAGATCCAGCCACCTCTGGAAGCCCACCTATGTTCACATGAGGCTTTTGAAGGGACATCTAGACACAAGCCGTAACTACTGGTATCTAACAACCTTTCCAGGACATTTCCTTTTCTAATTTTGGTGCTAAGGTAATGCATGCTTTGTACGAGTAGGAAAGTATTCCCTTCCTTTTTTTTCCAAAAGAATTTGTGTAAAAGTGGTATTCTTAAATATCTGATAGGTTCAGCACCTACATCCAGCACAAAAGAAAGTCAGTAGCAGAACAGCTGTATGGGGAAGGGTGGTGCGCTTGGCTCTGAGAGGTCTGTGCCAATGCAGGACCCAAATTTATTCGTCGTGGGAATGCAGTCCAATGGGGCAAGGCACCTAGAGACTGGTGCTGTGGCACTGCTACTAGCCAAAACAGACCCAGCACCACCATAAATAAATAAATAAACAAATAAACAAACAAACAAACTCTAGGAAGACTTGATGATCATTTGAAGATTAGAGAATATGATTTTGGCTGGAGTGTTTTCCATTAATGATTTGTTATGTAAGGTCAAAGTAACACTCATATAAAGGAATCTGATGTGTTGTGGGATAGTTTGACAAAAGTAAATCATAAAGTGAAAAATTATTAAATAGAGTTCAACAGTGAAATTTAATTCCTGTCATAAATACAGGTCTAGTCAAATTTTCCATTTCTTTTCAAGTCAGTTTAATAATTCCTGCTTTCCAGTGAAGGTGTACATTTCATCCACATTGTAGAATTTATTGTCATGAAATTACTTTGTTAAGCATAATTGTGTCATAACTGGGAACTGCCTTAGAGATTAGTAAAGCACACTTCTGAGTCTTTCTGGAGGAGTAATGGATCACTTCTTGGCCTTTTGGCAAAGATCAAGTGTAGTATCTGGATGGGTAAAGAGGCTTGACCATATATGGTCAACATGAGATATATTTGGTCCCTTGCCCTTTCTTCTCCTGCTCTGCTTCCCGGGGGCCATGATCTAGGCACCTTTGCTCTACCATGTTCTTCTGCCATGATTTCGCAGAGCCAGCCAACCATGGATTAAATATCCTGGAATGATGAGCCAAACTGAACCTCTCCTCATTTAAATTGTGGGTGTTCAATACACCTCAGTTGTGCCTCGGTTCACGAATTCAGTTCTTTCCAAGATTTTGGTCACAATACAAACTGGATGAGAACCGAATGAAATTTCTCCATAAAGTCATCACTGAACCTAACCACTGAATTTGATTCAGTTCTTGTCCAACTTGGTTTGTGACCAGAATCATGGTAAAAATCAAGTTTATTAAGCGAGGTACCACTATATTGTGTCTTAGTGACAGAAAGCCAACATATAATTACTCATAATATCCACTAGTGAGCAATGGTCTATAGTAATCTATTTAAAACTGATTCTCTGAATTTGTATTCTATCATTAATCCTGCTAGGGGTTTATCAGTTTTATTAATCTTTCCAATAAAAATAATTTTTTACTTCTTTTTGATTTGTTTTCTGAGACAGGGTCTTTATGTCAGGCTGGACTTGAACTCACTAAGTACTTCTGGCTAGTATTGAATTTGTGACCCTCTTGCTTCAGCTTCCTGAGTGAGGATTAGAGGCTTGTACCACTACACCCAGCCTTTATTTTTTGATTCATCTGTTCTCTTTAGTCAGTTTTTGTTCTATTTTTACTGTTGTTTTCTTTTATTTACTTTGATTTAATTTGTTCTTCTAGTTTCTTGAGGTAGAATATTTCATTTTTGATGCTATACCTTTTTTCTTTCCTAATTCTTCACAGCAAATTTCTTTCACCACTAAGTTGCATTCCATAATTTAAAAAACTATGTTCTGCAATTACTGACTATAGTATTATAAACATCAATTAAATCAAGTCTGATCACCATGTTCAAATTTCTATATTCTTTCTAATTTTTTCTCTATAGCCTATCAATTACTAAGAGTGCTGTGGTTAAAATCCCCAATTATGAGTCTCATGAGGCTTCAATATTTAATTCTGTCAACTTTTGCTGCATTTGTTTTGAAGCTCTGATATTTGAAAGGCACAAATTTATGATTATTAAATCTTATTGTGAATGGACTTGTAAAGAGATATTTATAAGACAACCAGAAGAAATATAAATCTTAACTGTATAGTTCTGTGGGGCTTTTTGGAAATATGCCTCATTTTTAGAGGTGATATTACTATTATATTTTAAAGACATTATTGCTTATAAATAAATAGCAATTAATGGCATAACACTTGAGATTTATTTTAAAATAATCTAGTGAAGACAAGTAAGAGGAAGGAAGAGTTACAAGAATAACAAAAAGCAGCCAATGATGCTACTGCTGAAATTAGGTGATAGGTACATGTGGGCTCATGATTTTATTCCCTCTACTTTAATGTACATGTAAAAAAATTTCAGAAGAAAATGATCAGATGCATTCTAACCTCTGCTCCTTCTTGTATCAATTTTATCTTTGTAATCCCCACTATTTAAACCTTTACCATTTCCTCCACCTCTCCCATCTTCTTCTTTCTAGCTTTTATCAGTTATGTTTTTACTTCTATATAGTGACTGTTAATAACACTTATTTTCTTATTTACATTGTCTTTCTTGGACTTTCAATGGATTGCAACAAGGATGCTCCTCTTCTTATGTGTTGACTACATAATATTTTTCAATGAAGAGGTTTGCAGTTTATTATAATGCTGCATTTGCTGTTGTAATTTCACTGGTCAATAATGAAAAGATTACCTTGCCTCACCTTCTAATGCCACAAAAATCATGCAAAATGTATTCCATTTCATTTCTGCACCATGGTTTAGAGTTCTTTAAAAACAGAAAACATGTCTTCCTTTCTATATATCATTTATATAATGTAATTAACTCATCATCACACATTTCATGTGGAATTATGCTATTTTTGAACGATTATTCCAGCAGCTTCCCCCTCCAAAGTATTCTGAGATCGTTTTAAATGAAGATCAATTACTTTCTACCCTATTCACAAATCATTTTGGATGCATCTCTTGATAAGATCACTGTTGTTTAATCCTCCATTTTCCTTTTTCCTGGATTCCTAGATTATCTTTCTAGAATATATTTTTAAACTATTTTAGGAGTAAATTTGGGGGCTTTCAATAAATTTTAAATCACTAACAATCTGAGAATTATTTTGTCTTCACATTTTTGATGATGGTTTAAGCCATGTATAGAAACTTAACTTCAAAGTCATACTTCTTAGAATTTTCAAATATTGCTCCACTCTCTTTTTAGGGTCAATCTCATCCAGTTTTGTTGAAAAAGTAGCAACAACACATAAGAAAAAATCATCCAGTCATTTCTCCAATACACTCTAACAGGCAGCCTGTTTCTTTTTTGTTGAAATACTAAAAATTTTTAATTTTCAATCCTGATGTTCCATGAAAATGTGTTTGAATGATGTGGGGGGGTGGGGGGATCTTGGTTTACCTAATCTGCTTAGAACTCAGTAGTTTCTTTATATCTAAGAGATGGCTTCAATATTTAGGTCTAGATTGTTTAACATTGTTACTTCTATGAAATCTTTTTCTATTTTCTCAATTCTTTTCTTCTGTAATACTATTTTTGTAGAACTGGCTCTTCTGAACTGAAGCACCACTCTTTAGTTTATCTCACTGTCTGTTCCTCTCTTTTTCTCCTCTGTGCAATGAAATTTTAATTCAACTGTATGTTCCAACTAAATACTTATATTAAAACCCTATACCAATTGTTTTTGTTTCAAAATTTAGCAATCATACTTTCAATTTCCAAGAAGTCTTCCCTTGTGGGGCTGCTGGTGCTCACAGGATCCATTTCTTATATTACCTAATCCTCTTAAAACAGCAGAGTTTTTGTCTCTTTTCTTTGGTTTATTTCATTCAGAAAACACTGTTGTGTTTATCTTTGTTTCATGCTTGTGTGCTAATGATTTTCTTCATATTTGACCATTTATTTTACAATAAAGAATAGGGTAGAGCATCCTATCTAGTAAGGATGGAGTTTTTTTTTTTATAATACTGTGAATGAAAGGCTGTTTCTGTGTTAAGGTCCTCTAAATGGTTAACCTGTGTCATACCTCAGGTCTTTACAAAAATGGGTTTTATGGATTAGTAGGTTTTACTTTAAGGTAGGTAGAGCGGAGGAATCCTCTCAAATACCAGATTGGGGATAACTCTACTCTATGCCTCAAAATAATCCTAGCATCTCTAACTAACCCAATTTTCCATGTGCTGGTGATGAACTCGGGACCCAGTCAGCATTCCACATTGCACCTTGGATCCAACACTGGAAAAAGTGTCTGTAAGTTATGGTTCCTTCTACTCTGTTTCCCACCCATCTATATCTACATTTGTTAAAACCTCTCATCTGCAATGATCATCCTCTCTTCAGACCTCTAATATTCTAATAGTATCAGTATAAAATACTCATTTTGAGATATATCCTATACTAGGAGAAGGACAAAGAGAAGGACAGGGAAAAACTGAAAGTAAGAACCTAGAGGGAATTTGGGAAAACAAGAACAAACAATAAGGATGTTTTGTTACAAGAGGACTAAGAACTCTGACTTGAAAAAAAAAAAAAAAATCAACAGAATGACTAATAACATAGGTAATTTAGAAATGCCTAAATGAGATTAGCTGATTAGAAAGAGATTTATAAACCCTATTTTACCAAAACCAGAGAAAGGAAGGAACAAGGGAAAGATGGGGAAGAACACAGAGAAGAGAGAAGAGACAAAAGAGAAGAATGAAGGTGAGAAGAGATGAAGGTAAGAGAGGGGAGAAGAGGGAGGGGAAAGAGGGAAAGAAAGAGGAGGAAAAAAGAGAGGCAGGTGAAACTGATTTAGAATTATGAACATACCTCCTGAATGGTGTGAAGCATTAGTGGCTCCACTGGTACTACTACTTTGGTCTTTAGTTACAGCAGATGAGGCACTAACACCTTCTTCATACCATATATTTCCATGCAATGTTTTAAAAATAGTTGTTATATCTTCTTGACTAAGAATGAACTGTTAAAAAACACAGAATTTCAGAAAAAAAATAAACCCAGAGGATGTGCCTTTTTTAAACATTTCTACCTCCTGTATTTAAAATTCTTATTCAAGAAACATGAGCGTTTACTTCAGTTCTCTATAAAACCAATTTTTTAAGGGCCGGGGATTTAGCTCAGTGGGTCCAGCGCCTGCCTCGAAAGTGCAAGGTTCCAAGTTCGATCCCCAGTACCAAAAAAACAAAACAAAAACCCCCCAATTTTTAAAGCATTAAAGAATTTTATGAACTGAATAGTTTTCTAAATGACCATGTGATCTTTAGTAGCTTATGAAATACAGAACTAAATTAGATACCTATACTGAAGCTATGAACAATGAACTATTTGTTATGAATGTACCAAATAATTGAAGAGTTTTTACACTAGAAATGAATTTAAACTGCAGTCATCAAACTACCTCAGACTTTTTTGGTCAGTAAGCACATTTTATCATAATAAAAACAATATATCACATTTGTATAATGAAAAAAACTTCATATGTTTTATATAATTACTTTTGAGCCTCACAATAGCCCTAGAATATAATATAGAATATAATCCTGAATTTAAATGAAGTCGAAGCTAAACTGTAAAGTGACATATTTCCGTTCATACACTTACAAAAAAACGCAAAGAGCTAACTTCAAACCCTATGTGTTTTCAATTCAGCCTAAAACGAATATCATAAGACCTATCTTAAAAGGTATGATGACGGGTAATTGTATGTATCAGCTTAGCTTGGACACAATAGTTATTTTGTCAAATAATATTCTAAGTATTTCTGTAAAGGTATGTTTTTATGTGAGAGTAACATTTAAATAAGTATATTTTAAGTGAATCAGATTACCGTATACGGGTGAGCCTCGTTCAATAAGTTGAAGGCACTCACTAGAAAAAAGAGCGATCTACTTTAAGCAAGAATTATGCAGTCAAACTACTTTCAGATTACTGCACCATCAACCCTTTCCTTTATAAATATCATACTGGTCCATCCTGCCACTTTTGAACTTGTTAGCCTTCACAATCATATGCACCAATTCTTAAAAAAAAACAAACCCCTATCAATTCACACACCTAACACTGATATAATGCAACAGCAACTGTTTAAAAAAGAATCTACTGATGTATTTAATCAGGACACTTTTCTTAAATTACTCTGGCTCACTTCTAAGTTTGTTAAAACTGTTCTTTCTGATTGTTATAATCCAAAGGGATAATTTTATTCTCAATAAATACATTTTTTTAACTGAACTTCAAAGATGATATACTAATCTAGTTTTTAAGAGTAAGAGAATGTGTACCTTATTCATACTACTTATGTTTATAAACTTTCATTCATCCTTTTATTCATGACATTTACTTTGTGACTATTATGCAGCAGCCATTGGAAACATATAAACTCTTAATAAAACTTCTAAACAAATTCAATTAGTACATATATAGTCAATGTCCCTCAAATGCTGATATTAATTATCACTCTTCACTCTTGTCAGGAGGTGAGTGGAAGAAGTTGGAAGGACTGTAAGGATCCTACAACGGCAGCTACCTAAATGTCAGAACAGGCTGGGTGCATAACCCTGAAACATCCTACAGGTCAGAATTACCAATTGCAACAGCACTTGGTCTTGATTCATTAGACTAGACTGAATTCCAGCTTCTCCTTGACACAAAGGATGAGCCCCAAGAGGGAGCAAGCAAAGTATGTGGGCTCTAGACTGGGCTGCAAGAGCCACTGATTACAGACATTCCTCATTTACTGACAAAATTTCCATTCCTGTGGCCAAGTTGTTAATTGAATTGGTTGCTAAATAGGGGATTCTATTATAGTATGTCAGTACAATATTCAAAACAAAGAAATGGTCAAAGGAAACTCCAACTTGATGACTTTTGCTTTTATTTACATAGCTCTTACATGCAGTACTGTAATGTATAACATTAAACTACAGTACTGTACAGTACAATCCGTAAAAATTATAGTACTATAAACAAGGCATACTGTACAAAAAAGACAGAGGCTCTATAATCAAGATGTACAGGACTAATAACAAAAAAGATAGGTCATAATTCTGAGAGGCAGGTCTTAAATCCAAAGAGCATGCCTCAGTCCTAAGTCTGAACAGTTGTTAAACAGATATGTCCTTAAATGAGGCATATTTTGTACTCAGGACAATTAGGGGTGGGGAAGATTCAACTTCTTCCTAGTGAACCTGCCTCAAAAGGCAGTGAGCATTTGCAGGTGGTCTACAGCATCACCTGAATATTCTGAATATTCTGCGCCTGAATTTCCCCAGGAGAAGAGAATGAGAATGCAGTATTCTTTTTGCTGCACAAAAATCTGCCTGCTTTGGGCCAAGTAGGGTAAGGATTTCCACAACAAGCTGGGTGGAATATGTTACTTTTATTTTACAAATTTCTATCTGCTCTTTTTAAGAAACTTTAATTATTTATCTTAAGAAGATACTTTCTATTTCTGACCCTATAAAGCTTCCACATTATCTTACACACTAAGAAAGTATTTCAACTGACAGCTTAATCTCTGAATATGTCTGATTTAAGTCAGAAATCTCTAAAATGAAGGTTCTCACTTTTAGAACAAATTTTTAAATAGAGACAAATAGGGAAACTGGGAGTAGAAGGAGGAAAGAGCATTTAAGTAGGCAACTATATTTTGCTGTGCTTCAGTAAAGCATATGGTACAGTTTCTATTTCCATTCAGTCAACAGAAAAAATATGAACTTGTGATTGTTCCATTAGAGATCTGTGAAGCAAGGTCAACCAGTTGGCAGATAAAAGCTATACTTAAAGCAATGACAACATCTGCTATTTTAACCTACAACCTCTCTAGTCTTCTAGGACTTTCTCTTCTTTAAATACTTTTTTCTAGGTTATTTCATATATTGTTATGGCTTTAAATATCATATACTGATGACTCCCAAATCAATATTTCCACCCTAGATCTCTCCACTAATTCTCTACTAATATACTGACTAGTATTTGTTTCCTTCATGAATTGCCTCATAATTATTTTTACTATCTGACGACTGCACATCCCAGACCACCATCATCTGGCTTAGACTGGTAAATTCCATGAAGTCTGAGACATTGTAGCTTCTTTGTCATAGTACCTCCAATATCTAGCTCAGGACAGGAGGCAGTCAACTCAAATATTTGTTAAAGAATAAATGGAAAACATTAAATGAATTCAAGTCCAAGTTGGATAATATGAAAACTTGCATGTCTGCCTAGCTTAACATGTCTGTTAAGAAGATACTATTTCAATTCTGACCAAGCTGATAATACATGAATTCTTCACCCAAAATTTCTTATGTTTTGAGGGAGTATTTTTCAACAAACAAAATAGAAATCAATAAACAGCTACAAAGTTACCTCCATGGGTTTTAACTGAGCATTTACATTAAAACAAGGAATTTCCTGGTACCAATCCCAGGATAAATTTCGCTCAACAACCACTTCAAGATTTAATGGCAGTAGTAGATCCAGTACTTCTTGGTATTCACCATTAATAAATTCAGACCTATAAGTAGAAACAAAATTGTTTTGGATTGTTTTGTATACATTCAGATAAGAAAAAAGGAAGATTAAACCCAGTTGATTTTCTCTAAACTGAAATGTTCCTTATTTTTTAAAAATAGGATTTAACAATATGATGAAAAATGTCAAAAAATATACAAGCCAATTAGAAAATCCTTAAAATAAGATTTTTATATAATCAGTAAAGAAGCATTATTTAATACCTTACTATAAAACATTTTAATTTGCTGATTTAGATATGTAGAACACATATCCCCTTCAAATGAAGTTGTACCTTAAGAAATTTCTATCTCTGTGGATCCAAATAATAGCTGGTTATGTACAATTTCACATTAAGTGGACTATATTTGCCTTTCCAAGCACTTATAAAAACAGAACTGATGCTCAGGAGTGAAGACAAGAGCAGGTCACAGAACCCTTTCAAGGATTACGGGACCATAAAAGTCTTTCTTTGTACCTTCAAATGACAATTTCCACAGGTTACTCTTCAATATTGTACTTATATTTTAGGTGGCAGCAAATCTTTAGGATATGAAGACATGACTATATGATTTTGGCTATTATTTACACAATGGGAGAGAAATATGGAAGTCATCAGAGATCTCTCAAAATGCTCAGTATCAAACCATTTCATGGATGGACTATGAAGTGACACTATATTTAAACATACATGTATGCCTGCAATCTCTGCCTAATGCTGGTAAGGAATCTAAAAACCCTATTGAGCAGGCATGTCCAACCTGCAGTTGATGGACTGCAAGCAATTCTCCACAGCTAATAATGCAGCCTCATGGGATCATAAACTTTTAACATATGATTGTTTGTATGACTCTATCACCCAGTCATATACCTCAATTATATTTGAGTGTTCATTGTAGAGGTAACAACAGAATATTCTATAGGTGAGTGTGCAGTGCAGTGCTAACTCTGTCTCCGGCATTTACCAGTCAGTAGAATGTATTAGGTGTTGCTTGTATGAGTTGACTAAACACAGCAATTAACTATAAAAGTAATTCAACCTCCTACATGTGTGTGTGCCTGTAAACGCTGGTGATTACTGTTATCCAGGCATGTAAGTTTTCATATTTAATTATGAAGCTCAGATTTTTTTTTTTTCAGTACTGGGGATCAAACTCAGGACCCTGCACTTTCAAGGAAGGCACCACACCACTGAGCTAAATCCCCAGCCCCAGACTTGTTTTTTTGTTGTTGTTGTTTTTTTAAATAAAATAATAAGTTCATATAGTCTTTAGCAGCTGTGATACAGGAAGCACTAAAATGTATCAATAATATTGTGCTCATATTATTATAATTAGATATACAGCATCACTAATACTAGAAAAATAAACACTTGGTATTTATTAATTTTTGGAATGTACATGATTGCAATTAGACATTCAACTCAAAGAAAATTTTGATAATATCTCTTTACTAGACTTCTACAAGATCTATCTTTCCACAGAAAAATATTCGGAAGTTCATGGTCATGCCTTATTCATGTCACTGCTATCTGGCAGTATGTATATTTGCGACCAACTACTTTCAAAATGAACCACACAGAGTCCATTTCAAATGAACCAAAAGACACTGTTCCATTACTTTCACAAAACTAAAGTCAAATATCCTACTAATTTTGGGTTTATGTTGCCCCCTTTTGTGTATGTCATGTTACAATGAAAAATTTAACAAAGGAAGCTTTGTTACTTATATACATTTAACTATAGTATATATTTATATGTAGATCATGTCAATTCCTCTTCACTCAATGCAGCCCAGGTAAGCCAAAAAGTTGGACACTCATCCTATGGAGGAATACTGACTGCATGTGCAAACTTTAATGGTTATGCATTATATTAAGGCTACACTACAGTTATTATTAAAAATTTGTTTCCAATGCTTTATTATAATAAATACTTGGATTACTATTTTGATAAATAGTTTCTCCTAGATAAAATATAAGAAGCATAAATGCTCCATAAAGAGATTACTTCATGTAGAAAAAAACCCACTTATCGATAAGTACTATTCAATACATGAGGGTTAGGCACTTTCACTTACCTTCTCCCACAAATACCTTTAAGTTTTTCTATCATTGTATTTAATATGATGCATTTTAACAGTATATATTATTTATAATTTCAACTGAATAAAAGCTTCACAAGGGAAGGGACTAAATTCATATTATTCTTTGCTCTGCTGCCAGTATTTAGCTTAGATGAGTAGCATGTCATCTCATCAATAAATATTTGCTAAATTGCATTCAAGAAACTGGATTAGTGTATAAACTGAAATACAAGGAGTCATAAATATGAATACTTGTCTTTATGTGCTAAGAAGTAGAAACTAAGCTGAATTTTTGAATATCAATTATTTTAAAGTTATTTCAGGATAAGGTGGTTATACACAATAATTGAATGATTATATTTCTAGGAATTCATCCTAAAGATGAACAAAAATACCCATCATTATTATACTGTTATTTATAATAACGCAAAAATTGAAGCTAGTTAAATATCTAACAAAGACAAATAGATTTCTAAAAACCTAAGGAACAAAAAGTACTAAGAAAATATTATGGAGTCAAAATAACAGTAGAAAAATACTTTTAGCATATTGTTAAGGAAAAAAGAAACAAGATGAAATGTAATACAATTAAAATTTTACTTAAATATATATGCAAATAAAATAAAAAGGAACAAATGTATCAAATTGTTAGTATCTTTGAAGAGTCAAATGATTGTCAACAAACTTTTATGTTCATTATTAATAAAAATCACTTTGGATAAAATGTAATCATTTTGGACAAAAAACTAACAAGTATTATAACAATGGTATACAAGTATTCGTGAACTCTTTTATAAAAGCAATTTTTAAAAATACAAACCTTCACCTAATTCACATCATCTTTAAATCAACATGTGATTAAAACAGGTGTATAAATATTTTAATTTAGTAAATTCAGACTTTTTACATAGTTCACTCTCCAGGTTATTTAAATGCCTAAAGCTTTAAAAAGTTACTACTGTAAATCTATAGCCTGTTATTGAAAGTCTCCCACCTCAAAATCTCCTCATAGTTTCTAACATCCTTGAACTTAAATCATTCTACATTTCCCACTGTCTTCATTAAATATATCATTCATTTCTTATTTCAACTAAAATCTGGCTAAGAAGTTCTGTAAAGCAGAGACCAATTTTTCACCTATCTTGGGGTAAGACAAAAATATTTTTTCTTCATTTGCAATAATGCTTCCCAAATCTCACTATTATTCATAATAACATCCAGATTTACCACCTTTAACTCATGCTGTAACAACTACTCAGTGCATATTTTTAACTGAGATTATTGTATCTCCAATATATAAAGGCCTCAATATATTCTTTTGCATTATCAATACCCTGTCTTTAATTTATTTCATCTCCATTATCCATCAATGTGATTCTAAATAGTTAAAATTACCAATAATTCTCAATAATTAATAATTAAAATCCTCTACCTTCAGTCACACCTTGTCAAAAATTCAGTCTTGCTTGATTCCAACTAGCTGTTGAATTTTCAATACAAAATATCAAGTACAGCATCAAGAAAAAAAGCAACTACTATTAATTCACGGTTAACAACCACAGGACCCTCAACACAATCTCAATAGTGTTTTCAGGACATAGCACATCAAAAGATGGATGTTCAATGATTCTACAAGTGTGCCTTAGAATGCCTCAGTTTTGAGCTAATTTACAGACATGAGCACATGGAAGAGGAACCCAGAAGAAGATCAGGAAACTCCCTGACTTGAGAAGATAGTGCTGAGCATCCAAGGAGACTAAGTCAGCTAGAGTTTACACGATAAATGCCAGAGAGAAGAGAACTACAAAAAGGTCTAAAAATTTATAGCACTATAGCTTATATTAGAAAAGAAGAAATATTCCAAATCAATAATCTGAGCTACCATCTAAAGAAACAGAGCCAAACTAAAAGTAATAAGTATGAAATCAAAAAATCATTGAAAGAAAAAATAGAAAACAGAGAAAACAATAAAATCAAAAGCAGGTTCTTTAAAATTAGTAAAATGGATAAACTTCTAACCAGAGTAAAAATGCATAAATAATTAATAAGTAATCAATAAGTCATAAAGGAGGGGACTGGGGATTTAGCTCAGTGGTTCCACCACCTGCCTCGCCAAGTGCAGGGTCCCAGGTTCAATCTCCAGTACCAAAAAAAGAAAAAAAAAAGTAGTAAGGGAGGAGATATCATTACAGATAATAATGACCAAGAAGGGATATTAAGAAAAATTTTATGCCATTAAATTCTACAACCTAGGGCCGGGGATTTAGCTCAGTGGTACCACTGCCTGCCTCGCAAGCGCAAGGTCCCAAGTTTGATACCCGGTACCAAAAAAAAAAAAAAAAAATCTACAACCTAAATGAATAAAATCCTTGAAAAAAATTACCAAGATCAACCAAAAAATTTGAATAAAGTTCTTAATTTATTATAGAAATGGAAACTTTAGTTTAAAAACTTCCTGTAAGTAAACTCCAGCCCTAGATGCCTTTACTGGTGAATTCTAACTTAATATTTAAGGAAGATGTAATACAACTGTACATAAACTGTCACATCCTAGCAAATGGCATACTTTAAATACACACAATTTATAGGGTTGGTAATTTAGCTCAGTGGTGCGCTGCCTACCTTACAAGCAAAAGGTCCTGAGTTCCATCCCCAGTACCACCAAATAAAAAAAAAAAATACACACAATTTATTGTATGTGAATTATTTCTCAAAGTTTCTTCAAAAATGTTCACTTGATAAAATGAAGGGCAGGGAGAAGAGACAGACCAGCCAGAGGCCAAAGAGAAGCAGAGGTTGGGAAAACAAAAAAGCAAAGACATAAATAAAATGAAATCAAAGAAAACTGACAGGGAGAAAAAAACTGATTAAGTGAGAGCAATAAATAAGAGTGATCCAAGGTGGAAAAAAACAGGTAACTAGAAATAGTACTGAAACACAAAAAACAATATAAAAGCCCTGGAACTATCGGGATATTTATTTGTTCCCCTACTTCCTAATCCCTTGTAAGTGATTACATAGGATTATACTCCATTGTTTATTTGCTTAAATTAGAGAATCAGGTCCACAACACAAAGCTAGTGGATTAGTTTGGGTGTTATTGAGTTTACAAAGTTAATAAACAAGCTATACTCCATTTCTTCTACACTTAGAATTTATAAAGAACTATGAAAAAAGTGTACAAATATACAAAAAGCAAAAATATACTTCGTCAGCAATAGTTTAGTTTCCTTATTTATGTATGAAGCAGTTCTCAAATATTTTCTAGTTTTTAAAAACTAAGGCTATAATTGATCTTGCTTAAAAAAACACGTTTGGTTGGGCCAGGGCTTTAGCTCAGTGGTTCCGCTGCCCGCCTAGCAAGCACAAGGTCCTGAGTTCAATCCCCAGTACAAAAAAAAAAAAAAAATACGTTTGGAAGAGAGAATCACAAAACCAAATACAGTTGTAATAAAACAGAATTCCACTATAAACAGAATACTCAAGATACTGAAGCCTTCAATATAAAAAATTAAGAAAGACTGCATTTTATACACATAGCCTTGTGAAAAGCTTACCTGTAAAGTCTCATTTCACTCAGCTTTATTGTTATTAGGTCAATAACAGGTGGAGGATTGCTCCAGCTCTCTGTCACCATAATGAACTTATTGGTCACTGTAATTAGTCCAAAATCAGCTACAAAAATATTTGCCGAATCTGGAGACTGTGGAATGACCACCACTGGGGCTTTGATGTTTACATCCAGTGCTAATCTTGAACTCCTTTGTGCCAGTTCTTTTACACCAGTAGCAGCCATTCCTGCTGCCTGAACAGTTGCTTCAGCCAAGGCTTCTTTAGCTGCTTGAAAATTATCTACAAAAGCCTATAAAGATCATAGAATTTTATTCTTGATGTTATGACTTATTAAATATATAATGTTTATAATTTTACTTCCTGGCTTTTAAGGTTTGTATTGAGAAGTCTGCTGCAATTCTAATGGGTTTTCCATTGCACTTTTCTCTAACAGCTTTAAAACTTCTGTACTTGTGCTGGACTTCTGGGATTATGACTATGATGTGTCATGAAAAGATCTTTAATAATTTTATTTCCATAAGAAAAAACTGTACTTGGTAAAACCAAATCAAGCTTTATCCAAGATATGATTATCTACATTAATTTTCTGCTGAAAAAATTGAAAAATATGAAGATATTGATAAAATAAAAACCTAGTCCCTGGAACAAAGCAAAATAAGAATAGCAAAATGTTTCGCTTATTTCCCTTCTTATTGAACCTGTCCTAATAGCTAACCAATCTTATTTGCATAGAAAGCCTCAGGACACAGAGAGCTTATTTGTGTTTGTAAGATTTAAAAATAAACTCTAAAATGCCTTTTTCAAGAATGCTCAAATAAATTTTGAAATTTAAAAATTTTAGATAAAATCTTTCAGTGACATAAAATATAACTTTCTAGATTTATACTTAATTTTTATATTTGGAGGAAAAGTAATACTTTATATTTTCAGTAATACTTAAGTATAAGGTTATCACAAGAGGTTAAAGTGACATAATTTTTTGACTAATAAAAGTAAATTAGACAAAGATTACTTACCTATCTTTACTGTTCTTTTTACAAAGACTTTATGGCTATAGAAAAAATTGCATAGCAACAGCAATTTAAAATACCACAAAACAAAATCAACTCAGAATTCTGAATTAACACAAGATGGTTCCACATCTCCAAAAATATCCATATAAATACATGAATTCCCTCCTGGCTTACAAGTATTGCCATACTTACTTGACCTACTCAGACTTGATTATCTGGTTTAAACACCAAGATAGAGAAGGCATTTTAAAAGAAGAGCAATTTCATAGAGATAGGAATGATATTCAGGAGAAAATCAGAACTCACAGTAACAGTAAAACAGGGGAACTATGAAAGCAAAACTAAGAACTCACAAGCCTTAGGGCTAAATCAGGATTAAATTTAACTGCTTAATGTGTCCAATACACACAGAACCGTAATGCAAAAGAAAAAGCAAAGGGGCTGGGGATTTAGCTCAGTGGTTTCGCCGCCTGCTACGCAAGTGCAAGGACCTGAGTTCGATCCCCGGTACCAAAAAGAAAAAGCAAATTTCAATCATGTCTGGTAGTTTTAAATCAGACTTCTAAGTTAGGGAACACAAGGGTTTAAGCCAATGGTATATAAAGTGGACTTCAATTAATATTTGTCATGATATGTAATACATGTATTAATATACTAATATATTTCAATTAACTAGAACATTCCCATGTAAAAATTATACTATATAACTATGCTACTAAATATGTGTTATATAAATAAGGTACTAAAGGTTTTGGTATGATAAAGAATATCCAGAAATCTATCAAAAAATAAAATCAAGCAAAAAACTCTTATTTTCTTCTGTTTGAATATACAGCAATTTCCAACTAGCATAAAAGAATTAAAAATCAAATATTAAAACTTACCAAAATAGAATATAGAAATTTTGTGACAAAAACTACTTCAATGCAACCAACGGTTAAATTAATCTGAAGGTCTACCACATTCATATCTGTGTATGCAGAACCAGCAGTAGCATCCATGTAAGAAACCATTTTAAAGCTGAAAACTTCTTTTCCAGTGATATAAACAGCCTTAATGAGAGAAAATTCCAATTATTACAATCCACTTTTGAAGTAGTGTGCCTTCAGGACAAAAATAAAGCAAGAAGTAATAAAACACATACACATATTTGGAAAATCTTTCAAGTATTCAAGCCAGTACAAAGGAGGACAAATAAGGAAACAATTCTACCTGCTTTATTAGAATCTACACTTTAAGTTTACTTATGTTTTTCAAGTTACTGGTGGCAGATTCCTTTCAGCTTCAAGAAATTAAATTAGGTTTGGCATAGCATTTTTTCAATGGAGAACCAAAAAAACAAATAATCAGAATTTAAAAAATTTAGAATCCATACTTTTGTACTGAGAATCATGATATAAATGTATTTCTTCACCCACTCCCAAAACTTTGATTGAATAAATCCAACATTCACTCATAATACAACCCTTGAAGAAAATAGGTATAGAAGGACCTTATCTCAAGCTGACAAAAACCATTCACGACAAACTACTGCCAACATCATATTAAGTGGGGAAAAACTGAAAGTTCTCCTACTAAAATCACAAACAAGGATGTCCACTATCACAACTCTTCTTTAATATAGTACTTCGAAACTTCAGTCTGAGTAATCAAGAGGAGGAAGACATAAAAAGGATAAATGTAAAAAGGAAGAAATCAAATCACCATCATTTGCAGATGTCACGATCCTTTATACAAAAGACCCCAAATTTCCACCAAGGACTTCTGGAATAAACCAAGTTTAGCAATGTAGCAGGACAAAAATCAATAGCATTCCCGTATACCAATAATGAACTCAGTGGGGGAAAAAATAACTAGGAAAACAACACTCTAAATAACATCAAGAAGGATTAATAAATACATAGGAATCAACCTAACCAAGGAAATGAAAGATCTCTACAATGAAAACTACAGAATTCTGAAAAAGGACACCAAATGGGGACACCAGAAAATGGAAAGATACTCCATTTCTGTATAGAGAGAACCATTATTGTCAAAACAGCCACAATTTCAAAGCTGATATACAGATTTAATGCAATCTCAATCAAAATACCAGTAACATTCCTCACAGAACTAGACAAAACAATCCTAAAATTCATATAGAACAAGTGGAGACCCAGAATAGCAAAAGCAATCCTGAGCAATAAGTAAAGCAGGAAGAATCACAATTTCACACTTTAAATTATATTACAAAGCTACAGTGGTTAAAAACAGCATGGTACTGGCACAAAAACAGACAAGTGGATCAACAGAATAGAATAAAGGATGCAGAAATAACCTTAGGCACATTCAGCCATATAATCTTTAACAAAGGGGCCAAACACCTATGCAGGTGGAAATATAGTCTCTTTAACAAATGCTGCTGAGAAACTGGCCATCCACAATCTCTTGGAGATTGAATCCAGGCCCATATCTCTCAGCATGTACTAAACTAAAATCAAAATGCATCAAATATTTAAATACTAAAACAGAAACATTTAATCTGCTGGAAGATAAAATAGGTAAAAACTCTTGAGGGCATAGGCATAGGCAACAACTTTCTGAACATAACCCCAATTGCTCAAGAAATAATATCAAGAACCAACAAATGGGATAATATCAAAGTAAAAAGCTTCTGCATAGCAAAGGAAACAACCAATAGAGTGAATAGACAAGCTACAAAATGGGAAACATTTTTGCAAGCTATTGCTCCGACACAAGACTAATGTCTAGAATATATGAAAAACTCAAAAAAATTAACTCCTCCCATCAAAAAATAGGTCACTGAGGGCTGGGGATTTAGCTCAGTAGTGCCACCACCAGCCTCGTAATCCCAAGGTCCTGAGTTCGATCCCCAGTACAAAAAAAAAATAGGTCACTGAAATGTATCCATCTTCTTAGAAAAACTACAAATAGCCAATAAACACAGAAATGTTCATCGTCTCTGGCCATCAGAGAAATGCAATTTAAAATAACACTGCAAATCTATCTTACTCCAGAAAAAATGGCTATCATCAAGAAATCAAATACTAACCAATGCGGGAGGGGCTGCAAGGAAAAAGGAACTTTCTCACATTGTTTGGGGGGGGAGGGGTGGTGTGAACTAGTAAAACCACTATGGAAGGAAATTCCTCAAAAAAACTAAAACTAGAAATTACATTTGACTTAGCTAGTCCCCTTCTAGGTATATCTTTCTGAAAGAGTTAAAAATACTATATTACATGCATACATGTTTACAGATACATTCATACCCATGTTTATAGCAACACAACCTGTAATAGCTAAATCTTAGAAGTGGCCTTTATGTCCATCAACAGATGAATGGATAAAGAAAAATTTACCATTTATATACAATGAATACCATATACTCTGCATTTAAAGGGATAAATCTGAGTCCTTTGGAGGAAAATGGATGAATCTTAAGACGATCATGTTAAATGAAATAAATCATACATACACATAAGCTTAAGTATCACATGGTTTCTCTTATATGAGAAATCCAAAGTATAAATGAATTAAAGAGCAAAACTTTGAGAACAGGACCAAGAGACACAGAGAGGGAGTAAAGGAGGGGAAAGAAGAGTAAAAAGAACATGTGTTTTTTATACATACATATATATACATATATATGTGTATATATATTTTAACTCCCAGTGAAGAATGTAATCATTATGTACTATAAACATGTACATTAATAAAAATAAAGATTTAAATTAAATAGAAAACACAGT
Source organism: Heterocephalus glaber (assembly GCF_053883595.1). NCBI lineage: Eukaryota > Metazoa > Chordata > Mammalia > Rodentia > Bathyergidae > Heterocephalus > Heterocephalus glaber. The sequence goes on along the minus strand of NW_028258317.1, from coordinate 60,441,500 downwards.
AAGACTTTACTTTTTATCTTTCCCTTTCACCTGTAAATAGACCTGGGCCATTCTATTACCAGTAAGTGGACCTTTTTTCATCTGTAAAGACCATGTCTTTCCACCTCAAAATCAGACCTTTCTCTATGGATGTCTATGCCTCTATCTCGTGGGATGGGTATTACCTATGAATGGGCCATCACCCTTCCTCTTCAGAAAGAGCTACAGCCTCTAATTTGTAAAATGAGTCCGCTTTCTATAAATTCCTAAATTCTACAGATTTCTGCCCCCAAACCCCCATAACTATACTCAGCTCAAGGCAGTGTCTTTCTCAAGGGGCAGCACTCTATTTCTGTGAATGTGTACTGTAAAAATTTTGTCTAAAAAATCCCATTATGCCTTTTGTTGATGCCTCCTGAAAATTATTTTTCTCTGGTGGATGTCAATAAATCTGCAACCTGTCCCATGGGTAGACTGAGTCAGGGTTCCCCATTTCTGCTTTGGGGCCTGAAGGTGTTGGAGGTTACCCAACTACATGTGTTTGTCAGAACTCACAACTCTGCACTAATAGTGTAAGTCTTAACTACAGGTAAATTTTAGTTCAATAAAGGTGATCTTAAAAAGTAAAATACAAAACAAAAATTATCAACAAAAAAAACCCCAATAAAACCTAATAAAGAACACTATATAAGGGTTACTAGCACCCCTACAACCTCCCAAATATGCCAAGCATATTCCCAGCACAAGACCTTTACAGTTGCTATTTCTTGTATCTGTTCTTTCCACAAGGCTTGAATCTATAATTCATTCAGATTACAGTACTTTCAAATGTTTCTTCTGCAAAGAGGTATTTCTTGATAATCCTAAAATTATCCTTATGCATCACATTATCCAAATGTTTCAAAGCCAGTGTTTTCAAAGCACTCATCACTTCCTAATATTGTTTTATATTACTGATTATTTATTCCATGAGGAGAGGAGCTTTGTATCTTTTGTTGACTAAAAATTGTCAAAAATCTATTTTTTTTCTTAAATTAAGAATATCCTCTGCAAGTCACATGTGGAACTATTCATCTCTGTGCCTAACTACAGAGATTTGCTCAAAACACAGTTCTGAGCAGACAGCTGAGGCCTAGGAGATCTACCAGGTATAGGTAAGGAGAAAATAAAATACCACAGTACAAAATGAGTACTTTAAGTAAAATCTTGTAAACATACAGTGCTGAGTCCTCCACATCCTTCAACCAACTGGCTCTGAGTATCTAGTGTGTGAGGCTTATGTGTCTCCTACTGTACCTTTTTCAAACCAAAAAGACTATCCTGAGGAAAAAAAACGTCAGATACTTTTTTTTTTCTTTTTCTTAAATTCTTTTATTGGTACATTTTAGGTCAACAATACATTTACATTTATCATTGGGTGCTTGTACCTGTACATGATGTATCTTGGTTCATATTTTTTTCCCATTACCTGTGCATTCTTCACCCCCTCCACCCTTCCCTATTTACATAGACTGCTTCCATTTTTTTCTTTTCTCATAATTTTTCCTTTCCTCTTCCCCTCCCACTACCCCTACCCCTTTAGACCTTTTCTTCCTATTTCAAATTATCAATTTTTCATTTTAATTACTATTTACACTTTCAGTTTCTCACACTGGAGAAACTATTCAGTATTTACACATGTGTGTCCTATTCATCTCACTTATGAGTATGGCCTCAATATGTGTCCATTTAGCTATAAATGTCTCTAGTTTCTCATTCTTTATGGTTCAGTAGTACTCCATTTTATTTAAAAACCACATCTTTTTTATCCAGTCTCCAGATACTTTCAATATGTGAGGCCATATGTGTACTTGTCCACAGTCTTACCCATAAGAAGCTTTCAACTAGATCTAAATATCTAGACAGAATGACAAAGTCTTTAGAAGGGAAAATCAAAATGTCATCAGATTTATTATCAACACTAGGTCATAAGACATGGAGTAACTCATTTAAGACCACCTAAAAAAGAAAATTCAGGTTGGGGATTTAGCTTAGTGGTTCTGGCGCCTTCCTCGCAAGCACAAGGTCCCGAGTTTGATCCCCAGTACCAAAAACAAAACAAAACAAAACAAAACGAAAGAAAATCCATGCCAAGCATTTAAAAACCAGTCAAAATGCCCTGCAAATAAAAATCTCAGGAACATGTAAATGCCTAGGAAATATTGTTCCTCGGAGCCAACCTAAGAATTCTAGAAGAGAATGAACCTGTGAGATGCAAGAACAGCAACATTAGTATACACTGGTGAAGTCTTTTATCTAATAAATGTTTCAGCAAGAATAGTATCATTCTGCAACTCTTACTGAAATAATCACGTCATAAATTTGTTTAAAATCATTGCTGTCTCAGGGATCCATTTTCAGGTCTGTCACAAGTTGTTTGAATCTCAGTCACAGACTATCACCTTTGGCCTACTTAAAACTCTCCCTTTGTGCTTGTTTGCAACCCAACCTCCAAGGCCCCAAACCAACCCACCCCTCAGCTAACTACCAAAATAACCGGCTACTAACCAGCCTCAAAGCCCTGCCATTAAGGTCCTCCCCTCTTTTTCTTTAAATAAGACAATTCACGCCCCCTTAGGAAAGCCTCAGGTGTAAAGGCCATGGACTTTCACAACAGCCCAGCCCCACTAGGTCCTCTCCATTCTGCTATCTTATTCCCTCCTGCTCTCCTCCTTCTCTCTAGAAGGTAAACACACTTTCTACCCACTGGCTGAGTGCTCAACTACTTCCAGGCTTTCCATTACCTCCCCCTCTCCTGGGTACCCCTCTTCTCTTACGGATCTGTAGTAATGTTTCTGTCACTTTATGTATTTTGTTGTACTGACTCTTCTGTCTCACCTGACTAAAACATCTTTACCTAGCCAGGGGCTATCTAGGTTTATGGCCATCCTTCAGGCAGAGATAAGATCAAATTAGAAGAAATCACAACAAATGGATACATACACACACACACACACACACACACACACACACAGATATATAGTGTTTCCTTTGAAAATAAAGATACCAACTATGAAGTATCTTGCTCTCCTCCAAAAAAGCTCTAATAAATTTCCCTCATATTTAACTTTGAATTTACAAAAACTACAAGAAATAAATGAACACGCTAAGTAATGCAATACAGTCAGCAAAATTTAGGCTTTGAAAAAGTCTACAGAGTAAATACAATAGTAACAAATGTATGCAAAAGAGAAAATGTGGAAGACTGATTAAAAGGAAATTTATAGAATAAAGCAGATTTAAGCAGCATTATCAGTGAAATGCTCATCAGTGGATCCTCAACAAAACAAATTTAAAAGAATTATGAAAGCAGGGCGTGGTGGTACATGTCTGTAATTCCAGTACTTGGGAGGCTGAGGCAGGAGGATAACTGCCAAGTTTGAGGCTAGCCTGGGCTATCAAGGGAGTTCAAGGCCAGCCTGAACTACATAGACACTATCTCAAAAAACACAGATTTAAAAAAAAAAAGAATTATGAGAAAATGAAGGAAATGGAAGCACTCACTTTATATGATGGCATAAATAATTTCTTGCCTTTTAAAGATAAAATATCAATGAGATTTTTTTTTGTAAACCTTGGAAGATGATTCTAAAATTTATATGTAAGCACAAAGATCTGAGAATAGGTAGGCATTATTGAGGAAGAGCAACAAGATGAAGAGAACTAACTTTTAAAATTGAAAAAAAAACCCTGTTTAATAATGAAGATAGTATGGAACTGAGAGGCAGTAGAAAATGGTGAAGAATGTAAACTAAAGAGCCAGAAAGCCTGGTTCTCCCATGTAAGGTGTCAGGTAAAGCCCTATAAGCTGAGTTACATCAAGTGGTAAACCTTTATGTGCTCCAGTTTCTTTGTCCCTAAAACTAAAAAATAAAATTTTGATCTGAATGAGGCTTAGGATGATAAAATAAATGCTACTTCAATAAATGGTAGTAGAAAATCATACTCTATATGAGAAAAAATGAAATTGCACGTCAGCCTCAACCATACACAAAAAAAATCTTCACTGATGAGTGATAACTAAACATTTAAGAAAGAAAGAATATAAATTTTATATAATTTTTTCAGAAAACAGAAGAAAGCATTTCTTAACTCATCTTACAAAGCCAGTATTAGCCTGACAACAAAGCCAGAAAATTAGAGAATTAAAAATATTTATGTACTTACTATCCAGAATTAAAAAGCATTAAATATTAGATATTTTTAAACCTTCACTTTCTAAATACTTTTCTATAAGGATAATATAAGACACTAAATTACTATGGTATTATTTTATGAGAATATCAGGTAAGCTAGAATCATTTTCACCTTTCACATACAAGTAAGGACAGTACTTGTAAGATACCACTGTATCAGTGGCAAATAGACGATGCTCCTCCAGCAGAGTTAACTAAGTCCAAGGGCTCCAATCTTGAACGCTGATAGGCTCAGTATATCAATAAGCCTAAAACTCATACATCAGACAATAGTTTATATTATGGCAAATGACTATGAAGTTCACATCCAGGGCAAAAAAATTTATATCTTTCTGGTTCCTTGACAAGTAGAGAATTACTGAAAAGGGCAGTTTGTTTAAAAATCATGTATATTAGAATCAAAGACAAGAAAAATGGGAAGGGAAATGGCAATGAGACAAGAAGACAAGAGAAACAAACTTCAGTTGAGCATATTGAAAACTGAATTTTTAACCTTGTATTTTTACAAAAAATAATGAAATTACTGAGAAAAAAAGTAATGACTTGGGTTATATCAACAGCCTATCACTAATTTCTGAAAGGAAATTTAGTAGATACTTTTAGTTCTGTGAGCTTTATTTTACAGACGGGGAAAATAGATTTTGTAATTTACTTTCTAAATGCTCTATACATTTTGATTTTTAAAGTAAAAATAAAAGAATAAAATCAAACAATGGCTTATGAAAAACTTCTTGTTCCTTATTCCTATGGGTCATGACTTTTTGATTTTTTGGGACTCTTATCTCATGCTATTATAAGCCATAATAACAAAATATAAGCAAGGTAATTTTTTTGCTTTTTAAATAAAAATCAGTTGAACGCTATATCATAAAGATTATTTGCTAAATCCATTTATGTGTTTCCTTTTTTGCCAAATTTCAAATGCTGATTTCCTGACTCAGTGAGTACTTCAGATTTTCCTAAATACTTGATATTCTATTTACTCCCTTCAATATAATGTCCTATTCATGCTTCATTATTCAAGAGTTACCTGTCCAACTCTACAAGTTTCTAGTCCAAGAAACTTTACTGTTTTATAACTAGTAACAAAATACCTATCCTTCAACCACTAACCATCCAGTTCAAAGGACTCTCTTAATAGTATAACAGTGCTGTTATACAGTAGTAACAGCTGTATTAGTAATTATCTGTGAAAATAAACTTGCAAAAAAAATCTCAGGGCTTCCGATGTTGGTATCTGAAATGTATTGTGAGGTTCAGAGAATGTGAAGAAAACAAAATGAAAAAATATTTTTAAAGGTATTTACTAGCCTCCCCCTAAAACACTGTGTTCCATGAGTATTATTTAATTATGAGATATCATAATCCTGATTTCACAAATAAAGAAATGGAATCTATGACTAGATAATTTGCTAAGAGTCACAATTTGCTAAGAGAAATAAAATAATTATGCCTCACTCTAAAACCCATGCACCACATGTGAATGCCTCAATTTTCTGTGATGTTGTACAGTCCTTTTCCAAATAATAAATTACCTGGTTCTTTATCCCTTTCTTAAGAGCTTTCTTTTTTTAGACAAATACTCTACTTGTGTGTTGATTACAAAAATGTTCTTTGTAAGGGATACATTCCTTTCTACTTTTTTTTGTTTGTTTGTTTCAGTACTGAGATCAAACTCAGGACCTTGCGTTTGGCCAAGCTGGCTCAGCACCACTGAGCAACATCCTCGGCTCCTTTTACTTTAAAAAGACAACAATTATAAAAGCTGAAAACAATCTTAAATCATTTAAAAACTATTTCTAAAAAATCTGCTTCCTTTTACTTACTTTAAATATACATTTGAGAAAATGAAAGATAAATGATGACTAAGAGAGTCAAAGTAAAGTAAGCCTTAAAATCTTAAATAAGAAGTGATGTTGGTAAATTAACGAAGCGTATCAATTTACCTTTAAGTAGTCAGCTTTCCTACAGGAAAGCTCAAAAACTCACTCTGACTAATCTTACTAATGGAAATAAATATCTTTCCATGTGTCATTAAAAATCAGACAGTCTAAACAACTCCAAAAGTGTGAAGGTAGAAATTCTAACAATAAGAGGAGTCTGCAATGAATGGCAATGTTGAAAGGTAAATGTAAACATAAGATGGTCTGTCTTGGCTTTTAGAAAAACAGAATCAAAGATGTGATTGATTATTATGTTGTCTTTATCTCTGTTAAGGACAAAACTTTTTGATAGGTGGGCAACAAATATCAGTTCACCTTTTGGTACAAAAGGATTACACACCGGGCTAAACAAGTCATGCACTTATTATTAATTTTCTCACAAGGCACTGTGCTAGGTACTGTAATCCTACCATAAGTGGGTGGGTATTTCTTCTACCATAAACACAGCTGTTTCATGTGGTTAGCCTCTTTCCCCTATCAGTATTCCTAGAGAAATAGATTTCCCACCAGGGTGTTGTAGTTGGAGGGGAAGAAGGACTTGAGCTCTAAGAGCTAGCCAGTTCCTCAGCATTCTTCAGAGCTGAGTTTAAGATACACTTAATTATCAGAATTTGGAGGTCTAGAAATCTTTTTTAAAAAAATCTCCAGTGGGGGCAACCCACTTTCCAGTCCCCCTTCTGTCTCTCTTAGGCAGAAGCTTTCTTTCTCCCAATAAATTTTTCCTACTCTTAACCTCCACTGTTCCTAGAATTCATTCTTCGATTTTAGAGAACACAAACTCGCATTTCGGCTATCTAGTAGGTTTGGGAGTTACATCTCTTCCCCCTATATCATTTAGGAGGTCTTCCACCGAGATTACTGGTCAGAGATGGTATCCTACTAATGGATAAAAAATAAGAGTTTTCTTTATGTCATTTAATGTCTTGGGATCAGACGGAGGTGTATGAAAAACTATTCCATACTGAGATGGACATTTAAGTGTTACAAAGACGTCATCATGATTGTCATGCTAAAATACTACACGTGGCTCTTGATCTTATTTTTCTACATAATGTACAACTGTTGTCTGTTAACTTTCTGCAGGGATTCATTTCAACTACTAAAATGACCATGGTTGATAAAATATATTTAAAAAGTGCTTAATGTTCAGATAAAATTATAATAGTTAAACTCACTGCTCCTACTGAAATACTTACGTCACTAATCTTCTTTTCTGGGTGTTCAACAACTAAAGTTTGGAGACCAAAACTGAAAAGGTAACTGGGCTATGAGGACAGCCAATATTTTGGCCCTGGCCCCTCAAGGTCAACAAAGATCCAGGACACAAAGGAACCTTTCCTACAGGGTCCTACATCTTCGCTAAGTCACTCAACCTCCTGAACAGGGAGATTGCTGGGCACCAGAGGACAAATGTACCGTGTGCCAAAGGAGGGTCACAAAGAGGGAAAAATCTCCCACGCTTTCACTGAAAGCAACATGGTCAAGCAAGGCCATGACCCATCCTGACAGCTGACACTGACAGAGGAGCTGAGAGGCTCTATACCTGGTTCCAAAGTAATGCCTGAGGAGACTTAACTGACCTGGATAGACAGCAAGAGGTTCATACTGATTGACAGGTCTCACTTTAACTTGGTCTTAAACACCCAGCAGAAAAGAATAACCAAAACAGGTATAAAATAATGCCATAGTAATAAAGCTAGATATAAAAAGGGGCTCCAATCGCTGACCCCTTCTGACAGTTCCTAGCTATACCAGTAGCTGACCACAGTTATGGATAGTTAAGAAAAAACTATGATAAAATCTGTAAGAGCTCAGCTAGAGTTTTAAATTTCTTAAGGAGATTTGTTCTTCAAATTGTCTCTTATCTTCTTACAGCTAAAACTAGGGAGATTTATGACAAAGTATCAGACTTATACATAACCTCTATCAATAAAAAAATCTGAGTCAGCAGGTTACAATCACTATTACAGTATCTAAATGTAACTTTCTCCCCAACCTGCCCTTCCATTCTAGTGTGCTCATGCTTAGATTATACATGCTCTAATTTCTTAAAAGTTTGTTTATTCTTGCCTAGAGGTTGCCAACTCCAAGCAGTCATACAAATGGAACCAACGACAAATGTGCTAGACTTCTTTTACTGGGCTCCACTGGATTGACCCTGTAAACAGCTTATAACTGCTGAACTATGTAATAGGACTTCTATGTTGGATTCTGAAGTCCCCTGGACCTTCTCCTTATCCTCTTTGTGGGAGGCTATTACTAGTTCCTCCCAGTGCAAACCCTTGTTGGCTATATTCATAGCAGTCCTGCTCACCTTATTATTAGCCCATATATTCTTAGCTGTTTTTTTGGCTTTTGTCTCCTCCAGACCCAAAGCTGTATGGCTACCAAGATGACAATGCCTGGTACCTGTCCAAGGCCTTTAGATAGACTCTGTAGAGTAACTAACTGCTGATCACAACTATGACCCTCTTCAGCTAGAAGTAGCCAGTACTGTCTTCGCCCTTTGCCCCCTCACAGCAATTAGGGGTACTTCTTCAGACAAGGGAATATTATAGATAGGTAAGTTAATTAGATATCTTGTTGGCAGGTAGACAGGGCCTCCCTTAAGGCTCAAGCCCTCCAGGAGCCAAAACAGCAAGGAACCAATGTTGAAAACAACTGAGGCACATTCACTGATTAGCATTATAAAAAGGAAAAGAAGTACTACTTCCCTTAGAGATAGATAGCAGTGATTGATATTCTAAATGGGAAATTCCTTGTATGTGACTTGTCTTCCCATTGGATCCCCATTTAATCAATATTACCTGGGTGACTGTACTTGTAATCTTATTGGTTGGTCATGGTTTTGTCCCACCTCATGCCCACCTTATAAATTTCCATTGGGTCTTATAGTTTTGCCCCACTTTGTACCCGCCTCACCACGTGGCTTTGCTGTATAAAACATCTTTGAAAAGTGGGGTGGGCAGGCAACCCACTTTCCGGTCCCCCTTCTGTCTCTCTTAGGTAGAAGCTTGCTTTCTCCCAATAAATTTTTCCTACTTTTAAAAAATATTTTTATTTTATTTATTTATTTTTCTGGTACCAGGGATCGAACTCAGGACCTTGTGCTTGGCAAGGCAGGCATGGTGCCACTGAGCTAAATCCCCAGTCCCAATTTTTCCTACTCTTAAAAACAAAAAAAAACCTCCAGTGGCAGAGGTAGAATGCACTACATGTGAGGTTGAATGAGTTGTTCTATTATAAGAATAAGCAAGTGGCCTATTAACAACTAATTTATTAACTATCAGAATTGATGGAACTTAAAAAATTTTTCAGTTTTAACATATTTTAAAAAATGTATTAAAAGTGATAGAGGGGTTGAAGGGAGGGCAGGGGAATGGGGAAAAAATAAGAACCAAGAGAGATTATGTAAAGGTGCAAATTTCCAATGTCATATTGTATACCTAAAGTGTACCAATAAAATTAATTTTTAAAAACAGAAATCAACCAAAAAAAATGTATTAAAGTAACATACTGTAGCCGTAGGAGTATCTACTCTGGGTGAGAATCTCAAGTACTGTGGTTTTACTGTTTAGTGAAAAACACTGAAAATTAAAATGCTGAATATAAAAAAAACTTTAAAACAAGTGTCACTGTAAAGAAAATGACTCGTGTTTAAAATAGAAACGCTGAACCGGCTGGAACAGAGGTTAGGTAGAACTCTTGAAGACATTAGTGTAGGAAAAGATTTTAGGAACAAAACTTCAGTTGCCCGTGAACTAGCACAAACAACAAGTGGGATCTCTTCTTATTAAAAAGCTTCCTCACATCAACAGTGCAAAGAGACAACACACAATGTGGGAAAAAATTTTCACCTGCTGTTCCTCAGACAAAGGTCTACTATCTAGAATCTACAAAGAACTTTAAAAAATCAGACCTCTCAAATTTAAAGACCCAATCCAAAAATGGGCATCTGAAATGAACAGACATCTCTCAGACAAAGAAGTAGAAATAGCCAATAAACACATGAAAAAATGTTCAACATCACTGGTCATTCAAGAGATGCAAATGAAAACACTGAGATTCCACCTCACCCCAGAAAGAATGGCTGCTATCAAGAAATCAACCAATAATAAATGCTGGCTGGGCTGTGGGGAAAGAGGAACCCTGCTCCACTGCTGGTGGGAGTGTAGACTGGTGCAAACACTGTGGAAATCAGTATGCAGATACCTCAAAGAACTAGGACTGGAAGTCCCATTTGACCCAGCTAGTCCACTGCTGGGGATCTTCCCCAAAGAATTAAAGGAATCATACCACAGGGATATATGTGCACCCATGTTCATAGCAGCACAGTTTGTGATAGCTAAAACTTGGAAACAGCCCAAATGCCCATCAACTGGAGACTGGATAAAGAAAATATGGGTTTTTTTTAAATGGAGTACTACTCAGCCAAAAAAATGAGAAATTAGAGACATTTATAGGTAAATGGATACACATTGAGGCAATACTCTTAAGTGAAATAAACAGGACACACGTGTAAATATCGAATACTTTAGTGTGAGAAACTGAAAGTGTAAATAAGGACTAAAAGGTATAATAGATAATGTGAAATAGGAAGAAAAGGGGCAAAGGAGAAGGGGAAGTGGGAAGGGTAGGAGAAAGGAAAGAAGGGAAAGGAATTAATATGAGAAAATGGAAAAATGGAAACAAAGTCTTTGTAAATAGGGAGGGATGGAGGGGTTGAAGGGAGAGCAGGGGAATGGGGAAAAAATAAGAACCAAGAGAGATTACGTAAAGGTGCAAATTTTGAATGATGAATGTCATTGTACTGTATACCTAATAAAAACAAAAGGAGAAAATGACTCATGTGAATACAAATATTTAATAGCTCCAGAGATTTGGGTTATATTTGCTGCTTGGATCAAATTTTAAATGGTGAGATTTTCATGAGCCTCTTAAAACGCATAGTAAAAAAATGAAAGGCCAGCTCATAGAGAATAAAAGCAAATCAAGCTTGCTCATACATTTTCTGGTAACAACTACAAGAAATGCGCTTTACAGATTAAAATGTACTGAAATTTAAATGCGTAGTAATGACATAATGTAGTATTTTAAATTACATAAGAAAATGTAAGGACTTTTGTTGGGTCATTTTTCTTCTTGCTGCTGAGAGGAAACAAGTCAATGACCAATAAAGCTATAACCTCTTCTGTTCTAAGATAAAATGAAAAAATAAATTCATGCATATAATAAGCCATGTTGTTTAAATATGATAACCATCTAATGAATTGTAAGTATCATTGCTTTTAAAGGATAATCATATTTAATGCTGTATTACTTACCAAATTCTTTTTTAAAAAATGTTTACAAGAACATGTTTGCAGGACATAATGATTATATTCATCATGGGGAGTTTGTACATGTACCTAACCCATCTTTTTAATTTCACTTCCCTTCCCCTAAATTCTTACCTTTTTGTATACAGCCTTTGCGTCTGAATCCAAGACAATTATATTTCTTAGCTTTGCATTTATTTCAGTTACTGAAGGCCTCATAATCATCTCAGAATCGAGTCCTAAGGAAACAAAAGTATGAATAATTGCTTTTTCTTTTATTTAATAGCTTTAAATTTATTTTTATGAAACTTTATTACCTTCGATCTTAATTTCAGAAATGTTACGTTTCTGTTCTTGAATAAAAATCTGTAAACATGATAATTCTGCTAAAATCTGCAAGGTAATAATATCTTCATTCATGGATTGCTTGAGAGCTACAAAAAAATCATATTGTAAAAAAATCAGGGAAATTTGTAGTAGTTTATTTACAAAGTAACTGAAATATCACCACAATATTATTTAATTATGATGATGATAATGATAATGAAAATCTCATTTGCAATTTAAATGAAAGTGACATAGGATATTCCTTATTGAACTAGAACTTCTAGCTCTAATGAAAACAAAAATGAAAGGGCAAAACAAAACTGTGTTTCTGGAGAAGGCTGAACATTTGAAACTAAGAACTACAGCTATAAAATCCTAAATCTTTTATAACCCAATTATTAGTAGAAGATACTTTTCATAAAAATTACACATGTTTACGGCTTTTAGGCTGAGCATCCAAAGATCCAAACTCTGAAATTCTCCAAAATCCAGAACTTTTTTGGAAAAAATGACACTCAAAAATTTTCTAATTTTGAACCAGTTCAAATTTGAAGTATTCTGATGATATTCAACCTATGCTCTGATTAAAAATACATTCTGATATTACTCAAATTTTGGTGTACTTTTCTAATCTAAAATGTTAATAAATGCATGAATTTTAATCTACATCAAATACTTCTGATCATCTTCAACTATAATTTACATATTAAATTATATAAACTTTATATAACAATTTTTCTTTAGCAGTATTCAGTTTCCTTGACCATTATTTCCTAAAATTAACCTGAAATATATTAAGAGAAAAGATGTTAATGTAGAGTTTTTTCTAAACTAAAACCTCAGCATTCAGGTTTAATTTCAGTGTTGCCACTTTGCAATAAATAAGTAGGTTTGAGTTGCAGCTTGGCATTCAGTCTCTGAAAGGTTTGCCTTCTAGGCAAAAGAATTCTAGGATCATCAGTGTAAGTTAATAAATTTGGAGCCTAAGTTTACTGATGTACATGGCAAAAAAAATTTGCATTTGAACTTTTGAAAAATATACCTAATTTTTTAATGACTTCTCCTCCTTTGTCTTCAGTCTCCACAACAGACACTGAGGCTGATTTTTCCACAGAGGGTGGAAGGATTTTATTAAGATAATTTATGGTATTCAGAAGTGCTTCCGTATGTAAATGAATATCCAAAGAGGAAAAATTAACCTAAAGAATAAAGCAGATGTTACTTAACAGGTTAATGAAAATGTGTTTGGCTGGTCTCTATAGGATAACATATTTTGCAATAATGTTAAAATTTAGATCTATAACATCCCCCAAAATTCTCAGATATCCTGACATGGGGCTTTCAGAAGGTTTCTGGACTATGGGGGCACTATACTCATCAACAGATTAATCCACTAATGAGTTCATTGCTGAATGTGCTGTTAGGAGGTGGGGCCTAGTTGAAAGAGGCAGTTCACTGGGGGATTAACCTAGAAAGGTGTATTCTTGTCCCCAGTCCTCCCTTCTTTCTCTCCGCTTCAGAGGTGCCCACGGGTTGAGCAGCTCTTCTGCTATGGCATTTCTGCCTTGGAGCCAGACACCTGTGGACTTAACCAACTGAAACTGTGAGCGAAATAAAACTCTCGTTTAAACAGCAGATGTCAGGTATTTATTGCAGCAATGGAAAAGTGACTAACACAAGGATAAAGGATATGATTTGGACTAAGGACTTCAGGAGCAGAGTGACTGCCTAGCATATGAAGTTCAAGATTCGATCCTCAGCAATGCACAAAAACAAATTTAAGACAGAATATGATTTATAATATTGTTTTTATCCTCAAGGATCTTATATTCCAGCTACAATTTTCATGATATACTTAGACACAGAAATATAGTATCTAATTAAAACAAGAATTAACAACCATTCATACCTTGATCAGCTGTAAAACATTATTATAGGTACTTTTTAAGTTAGGTGCATTTTTTTCAGCCTATTCAAAAAGAAAACAAATCACTTAGAACATTATAGGAAGACACATGCCTATACCATTATATGGTAACCCTAAAATACATTATATAATTATTCCAAGTGTGTGTGATATGTCTAAATAAGGTAATTATATACATTAAGTATATATCATATATTTAGTTTTACATACATTTCACATTTATAAACACGAACAGACACAGAGTTACTTCAACAAGCAACTGCTTCACTAGAACACAGAAGCTGCTTTACCAAAACAAATTTGGTATAATATGATCTTCTCTAACACACAGCAAATATTTAGTAAATGTTACATACTATAATTGTTATTATGGAGAAGAAATGGTACAAAATATCAAGTGTAGAAAACAATCACTTGATTATCAAGAACTCTAAATGAGTCTTCCTAATTCTTCCTGATTTTGAAAACAAAATTTATGACAGAATGTGAATAAAGTATCCAAATACTGGTTTTCTCAAAAATTTATTACTTACATTATTTTTTATTGATAAAACATAACTGAATATCTTTATGGGATAGTATGTGTTATTTTGATGCAGGTATATAATATGGAATGATTCAATCAAGGTAACAGCACTGCACCTATCATTTTTTGTGGTGAGACATTTGAAATGTACTTGTATTTTGAAATATATATTATTAAATATAGTCACTTTGTTGTGGAACACATCTCAGAACTTATTCCTTCAATATATCTAATATGTTGCTTCCTTTTATCCTTCCCTTCCTACCACCCTCAGCTTCTGGTAGCCATCATTCTTCTATCTACTTCTATGAGTTCAATTTTACCGATTCTACAGAGATTTATGCAATAATTGTCCTTCTGTGCTTGGATTCTTTCATTTACACAATATCCTAAATATTCATCTATGTTGTTGCAAATGAAAAGATTTCATCTCTTTCTAGAGATAAATTTTCTTTATATATTAATTTGCTTAAGATATAGAATATTTTTGTAACTGAAAAGCTAATACAAACAAAAATTCTCAAGTATCTATCAATAATGGATAGCAAAAATGGTTCTACAAATGAAAAATACTCTTTTGGAAAAATTCATAAATAGACCATTGTACATGAAAAACTTCATAGATGAAAAAATTATATAAATCTATACAAATGGAATGAAGTCACTAAAACTAGAAAAATCACGTAACTTCACACAATGGTAGAAAACAGAGTCAAATTAACATCTTGCATAACAATAAATCCCATTGAGACTAAAAACTTTTTTTCCCTCAATACTCTGGTGTGCGTGTGTTACGTTGAGGGGGATGTTTAAACTGCAAGTGTTCTCTGTATGGAACACAGGCTACTTATTTTGCTATACTGAAATACTTGTAAATCGCATTTGACAGAGAATGACGAGACAAAATGTTACGAGTTACTGTGATTACATGAGAATGAACATTTTAAAAACTATTCCTAAAATTACAAAACTTGATTAAAAATTTCAGTAACACACTTACCTGTCAAGCTGATATGAATGAACTGCTTACCTTCACATATTCTAGTGTTAACAGATCTTCCATTGTGTTATCCAGTGTTGTGACCAAATATATTGGTTTTTTATTTTCATCTAAAAATAATTTTTAAAATATTGTTTGATAGGAAAATTAACTGAAAACAAATGCAAGCAGTATTAGTATCAGCCCTGGGCCTTGGATTCTACCTTAACCAGTCAGGTCTGCCTCTATTTTTTAAACTCTAAAAGTACTTTCTTGTCATAATTCCATTACCTTCCCTTATGCTTCCACACTGAAGTACCACTTCATCATAACGCTAACAGGTGTGAAGAAAGAAAAACTAGAAACCGTGAAAAGAAAATCTACAACAATTTTTAGGAATGAAACGGCACAAAAAGAATTGTGTCTCTAGGTCACAGAACTAGCTAGGAAAACTATTACTCCTTGAAAATTCAGCTGTTGAGAAGTCAAATCAGAAATGTAATGAAAGTTTTTCTATATGTTAGTTTAGATTAAAATAAATCATTATATAATCAGTCTTTATTAGTTACATTACTGCTTCTGTTCAAAAGCTGCTATTCTAGGGGAAGTGTGGTAGAAAAGCTACCATCACCAAATTACATGGCTACTAGACACTAATATCAAGACTGGGAGAACAGACTACAAACTGGTATTACTGAGGGGTTAAAGGCCAAATTCCACAAAGTCCTCCAAACTTAAAAGCTTTTTAGTATATAAACCAGTTTTCTATGCTAACCACATTTTTAGGCTTCAGGAAAATACACTTTGTTTACACATTTATTAATTCACTGAACAACTATTTACTAAGCATTTACTCTATATGAGAAATTGTGCTATTCATTCCTTTTAAAAAACAGGAGCAAAATTAACACAGAATTAGGTGAAATAATAATTGTATATTCTATATTTTTTATACAGGTGCTTTTTAATCCTTTGCTCTTGGGAAAAAAAAAATTTAGCACAAATGTAAAAATGAACAACTTCCAGGCTTCCCACTGTGAGACCTGCGGCCTCTGCTCCCACAGCTCCCTACGCCTGCCATGAGGGCATTCCCCTCAGATCTGGATCCGTGCAGCTGAGAGGCACCTGGGGCCAGGGAACTATTGCTATGAGATCTGGAAGATGGCTCAGTGGTGAGCAGCAAAGAGAGGACCTGTTGGAGGCTTGTTGTTGAAAACTGAAGCCCAGTTGGAGAGCGAAGACAGAGCAGACTACAGTACTCTGTGACCTGGAGAGACCAGCACCTCCTACCAAATCTGGACCTGCTACGGGGGAAGGGCAGCTCAAACCTGCAGTAGAACCTTGTAGAGATCCAACCCACAGGAGGTCAGGGAGTTCAACCAGCCTGAATTTCACTGGACTACAGCTGGCTTGCTGAGAACGATGGGCTCGGCTCTGGACGCTGCTGCCCATGTTGCATACTAGCAATAGCAGAGTCAGGACTCCAAGAGGAACTTTTTTTCCCCCTCTTCTTTCTCTTTCTTCTATCTTCTTCCTTTCTTGCTCCTGTTTTTGTCCTATTCTGTTATATTCTTGATTGTTCTTATTGTTAAAAGAGTGTGAATACACTTTCTAGTTTTCTTGCTGCTGTTTGTTCCGTTCCTATTTCTGTTCCTTCCTACATTCTTTTCCACCTGTCTTTACCAGTTTCCCAAAGTTTCTGTGATCCTCCTTTGTCTTCTAGCCCTGCTTCTAACCTCTCCTTCTATCTCTCTATCCCGCCACCCCAAATTCTTCTAAGTCTTCTTCCCGGATGGTAAAGCAGGTGTACTGAAGGTCTTTACTAACTGTAAACATATTTCTGGTTGGTCATTGATTGTGATATATAACCACAAGTCTACTTTATGCAGTCAAAGGTGTCAGAATAATAGCTAACACATTTTGTCATTTTCTAAGCTGTGGTTTTTTTTGGTACCAGGGATTGAACTCGGGTCCTTACACTTGCGCAGCAGGCGGCAAATCCACTGAGCTAAATCCCAGGCCCTCTAAGCTGTGTTTGATGCTATGGTTATTGCAGATTGTATCACTTTGGCAAGGTGACTTCACTGCTTTAGTCAATTGTCTTTACTGGTATACCAAGACTAAGATCGCTTAAAGGTCATTGCAGACTCTAAACCCAAAGGCCAACTGTACCAGGAAGACAATCCAAGAAGTACCCATACCCTAAAGGCACTAAATACTAGCAATAAAGATACTTGCAATAAACAATTTACAAGTAGCAAATTAAACCAAAAATTTCAACAATAACAAAAAATTAGAAACGAGAAGACATTTAAACAAGATGCAAACCTAGACTTCCAGATCACCAAAGGGAAATCCAGGGGGTGAGATGAAACAGTCCAAAACTCAACCACCTGGACTCCCTGAACTGGCAACAAAAGAGGATCCAGAAAAAATGAAATCAGAAATAATTTCTCAGATAAAAACAGAGACAGTCTTCATAGTGAAAGACATGATTAATAACTCTAGAGCAGACACAGATTAAAAAAAAAAATAGAGGAGCTCAGGAACATAACGGAATACCAGCACAAGAAGCAAATGGAATCCATAAAGCAGATTCAAACAGATTTCCAGGAGATTAAATATTCCATTGAAATTTAACACAGCAGAATGAGTGTCATGAGGACAGAATAGCATATATAAAAGACAGGATGCTGGTTAGTAACCAGGACTGGAAAGAATTCTTAAAAATGGCAAGGGACCATGAGAAACAAACCAGTAGCTGCTAGATGATGCACAGAAGAATAACATAACACTGATCAGAGTCAATGAAGAAACAGGAGGTAGTGCAAATGACTTAAAAAAAAACTGTTCACAGAAGTAAGGGTAGAAAAGTTCCCCAGCAAGGGAAAATAATTTAACATAGAGATAAGTGAAGCATATAGGACTCCAAGTAGCTGTGATTAAAAAAAAAAGTCAAGATTCTAGAAACACAAAAGAAGAACAAAATATTATAAGTGGAGAAAGGAAACAAATCACATACAAAGGAAAGCCCATTACAATCACAGCACACTTCTCAACACAAACCTTCAAATCAAAAAGAGCATGGAGTGAAGTACTTCAAGGCCTAAAAGAAAAGAATCTCTAATTCAAATTGATGTACCCTGCAAAACTATCTTTGCAGATCAATGGAGAAATAAGATACTTTCTGGACAAAGAACACCTGAGGAACTTCCTGAATACCAAACCAGCACTACAAAATATTTTAAACAATATCCTAGGAAAGACAATGAGGGTCACAACAGATAAGCCCAACAGAATGAATTCGTCAGGCAAAACAAGAAATTAAGTGAAAGGTGGGGGGAATGAAACAACAGGAAAAAGACTATGACAAGAATAAGTCAATACATATCAGTTATAACCATCAATGTTAATGGTCTCAATTCACCAAACAAAAGGAACAGACTGGCAGAATGAAACAAGAAACATGATCCAACAATATGCTGCACAAAAGAAACATGTAATTCAAAAAAGAAACACATAGACTGAAAGTTAAAGAATGGAAAAAAATAGTCCATATGATAGGAACCCGAAAAAGAGCAGGAGCAGCTATCCTATCTGCAGTCAAAATGGATTTCAAAACAAGACTAATTAAGAGAGACAAAAAAGGTCACAACATCCTTCTAAAAGGAACAATCCAAGAGGAAGAGATGACAAAGATAAATATATATACACTAAATATTAGTGCATCCAACTATATAAAACAGATATTACCAAGGCCACCATGCCACTGCTCGCAGGGCAGAGAAGGTGAGCCAATACCAGCGCTTCTGGGCCTCCCTACCATGTGGGTGCCAGCAACATGCCCCCGCTCCCCCAATGAAATGAGAAGACATGTAAACAAGTCTCAAAAACAGACTTTCAGATCACCTACAGCAACGCCAAAGAGAAACGAGATGGAACAATTTGATACTCAACAACCTAGACTCCCTGAACTGGCAACAAAACAGGATCTGGGAAAAATGAAATCTGAAATAATTTCTCAGGTGACAGCAGAGATTGTGCCCATAGTGCAAGACATGATTAATAAATCTAGAGAGGACACAGATAAAAAAATAGAGGAGCTGAGGAACATGAAAGAATCCCAACATAGAAAAAAATGGAATCCATAAAACAGATACAAACAGATTTCCAGGAGATTAAAAACTGCATTGAAAGTTTACACAGCAGAATGAACAAATGTGAGGACATAATTTCAGACATAGAAGATAAGATTCCAATTAGTGATTAGCAAAAGAAAAATTGCTTTAAACTTGTAAGGGAACATGAGAAATCAATCCAGCAGCTGCTAGACGATGCAAAGAAGAATAACATAAGACTGATTGGAGTCAATGAAGAAACAGGAGAGAGTGCAGATGACATAAAAAACCTGTTCACAGAAGTGATGGCAGAAAACTTCCCAAGCAGGGGAAAAGAACTTGACATACAGATATGTGAGGCATATAGGACTCCAAATAGCCTGGATCAAAAAAACTTGACACATAGGCATATAATAGTTAGGATTCCAGAAACCCAACGGAAGAACAAAGTTCTACAAGTAGTGAGAGAAAAGAAACAAATCACATACAAAGGAAAGCCCATCAGAATCACAGCACACTTCTCAATGCAAACCCTCAAGGCAAGAAGAGCTTGCAGTGATGTATTTCAAGCCCTAAAGGAAAACAGCCTCCAACCCAGATTGATGTACCCTGCAAAGCTATCTTTCAAATTTGATGGAGAAGATACTTTCATGATAAAAAGCACCTTAAGAACTTCATGAATACCAAACCAGCACGCCAAAAAATTTTAGACAATAACCTAGAAAAAGACAACAAGGATCACAACCCCAGGAAGCCCTATAGAATGAATGCACTGGGTGCAACAAGAAAGTAAACGCAAAGGGGTAGAATCCAACAAAAAGAAAAAGTCATGACAATGATAAGTCAATATGTATCAGTTATAACCATCAACGTTAATGGTCTCAATTCAACAATCAAAAGAAAAAGACTGGCAGAATGGGTCAAGAAGAAAGATCCAACAATATGCTGCATGCAAGAAACACACTTAATTCAAAAAAAACTCAGACTGAAAGTTAAAGGGTGGAAAACAATACTCCATGTGACAGAAACCAGAAAAAAAGGAGAAGCTATCCTCTTTGCAGATCAAGTGGATTTCAAACCAAATCTGAAACACTTCCAGTCCCAAGAATTTCAGATAAGAGATAGTTAACTTTTATGTAAAATCTACTGTGAACATGTGTTTTCATTCCTCTTAAAAATTTAAGAACAGAACTGTTGGTTCTTAACAGTAATACAAGAAATTTCTATATTGTTTTCCAAAATGGTTTTATCATTTACATTCACATTAGCAGTATCAGAAAGTTGTAACTGGTTCACACCTAAGCTGACATTTGTTTTTTTTAAACTTTTAACTTCACCTCCCTAATGAGTGTATAATACGATCTTGTTATTGTACTGATTAGTATTTTTCTGATTCTAGTGTTATACACCTTTCCTTGAGCTGTACTGGCTATTTGTCATCTTCTTGTGTCTACTTTTTAATTGGGTTGTCTATTAATGAGCTGTAAGAGTTCTTTATATATTCTGGTCATAGGTTATATGCATTGTAAATATGGTCTGTTTAAGGACTACTTTTCATTTTCTTAAGGATGTCATTTTAAGTTCTAAATTTTTTATGGAATCTCATTTATCAATTTTTTCATTTACATATCATATTTTCTGTATCCCAGGAAATCCTTGCCTACCCTAAATTCATGAACATTTTCCCTTATAATTTCTTCTTAACGTTTTACAGTTTTAGTCTTTCATATTTAGGTTCATAGATCCTTTAAAGTTATTTTTATGTATGGAAATAAAGGGTGGAAGTTAATTTTTTATATATGGCTAATAGGTGTTCTAGTACCATTTGCTGAAAACACTATCTTTTCCTCGGCTTTTGAGTTGAGTTTATGTTCTATAAAATGTTAATATTAAATAATCTTTCAAAAGTCAGTGGACCATACATGTGTGGTTCTATTTCTAGATTGTTTTATTCCAATGATGTATATATATCTCTCCTTACACCAACACTGCCTTGATTACTGTAGCTT
The DNA here is from genome assembly GCF_053883595.1 of Heterocephalus glaber. Taxonomy (NCBI): domain Eukaryota; kingdom Metazoa; phylum Chordata; class Mammalia; order Rodentia; family Bathyergidae; genus Heterocephalus; species Heterocephalus glaber. The sequence continues at coordinate 60,420,139 of NW_028258317.1, read as the reverse complement.
TAGAAGAAGTCTTAAAATTAGGTAATAAATGTCTTCCAACATTGTTTTTAGTTCTTTTTATTTTTCTAGGTCCTTTGTACTCCAACATAACTTTTAAATTTCAATATCCAATTCTTCATTTATAGCAAGTATACATACACCTGAATTTTTATATATACCTTGTGTTTTCTAATCCTGCTCAATTCAAGTACAAGTCCTAGGGGCTCCTAGAGATTTCTTAGTATTTCTTCTGTAGATGATCATTTCATCTACATATCAAGATTTTACTTCTACCTTGCCAATCCTATGCTAATTCTTTCTTTTTATTGCCAGATTATTTTGGTTTGGGCCTATGTTTCAAAGTCTAGTGGACAGATGAAGAGTAGGCATATCTGCCCTTGTTCCCCACCTTAGGAAGAAAGCATTGTATCTTCTCCATTCATATAAGGCATTCTTGCTGGAAGTATGGAGTACATGTCCTTTATCTGTTGAGAAGGTTCTGTTCTGCTTCTAGTCTCCTTATAGCTTTTACCATGAACAGCTGTAGAATTTAGTCCAGTACTTTTTCTCCAACTAGTGACAGGATCATATGGCTTTTTCCTTTCCTCTGTTAAAATGACGACTTTTGGGGGTGGATCTTCCAATGCTGAACGAACACTGCCATCCCTATAACAAAACCACTTTCTACATACTGGCAGATCTGACTTCTAATAGTTTGTTTTGTTAAACAAATTTCTATCTATGTTCATACTTTTTTTTTCTATTATCTTTATCTAGTTTTAGTATTAGCACAGTGTTGATTTCCTAAAATGAGGGGAGAAGTTTTCCTTCTTTTTTCTGCTTTAAATGTTTGATATAATTCATCAGTTAAAATGTATATGAGCTTGTTGTTGTCATATAGGTAGGTTTACAAGCTAGGAATATACTTTCTTTAATAGATGCTACTGAAATTTTATATTTCTTCCTGAGAAGGTTTCATTAATTTGTCTTCAAGGTACTTCTTCGAAGTTGTCAAATTTATTTCAAAAAAGATTTCTGTGGGCTGGGGATTTAGCTCAGTGGTTCCGGCACCTGCCTTGCAAGCACAAGGTCTGGAGTTCGATCCCCAGTACCAAAAAAAAAAAAAAAAAAAAAAAATTTTTGTAATATGCTTTCTCCTTTGAAATTCCATAAAATCTGTGATAATGTCCTCTAAATTTTGATATTGTAATTAAAACAATATATAACTGATATTGTGTAACAGGAAGAAAAGGTCTAAAGGAGCAGGAGAAGTGGGAGGGATAGGGGAAAGGAAAGAAGGGAAAAGAAAAAGTATGAGAAAAGGAAAAAAAAATGGAAACAAAGTCTTTGCCACTAAGGAAGGGTGGAGGGGCTGAAGGGAGGGCAGGGGAAGGGGAAAAATAAGAACCAAGAAACATCATGTAAAGGTACAAGATCCCAATGATGAAGATAACTGTATTTTATCCCTAAAATGTACCAATAAACTTAATGGAAAAAAAACAAGATTAGTGACTGTCAAGGGTCTAAGCGAGAAAGTAATGAATGGGTGAAGCAGAAGATTTTTAGCATAACGAAACTACTCTGTATAAGTGTGAATACTTGTCATTATACTTTCGTCCAAACAGATAAAATATATAACACAAAGCGTGAACCCTAATTTAAACTATGGAGTTGGGGTAAGGATGATGTGTCAATGAAGGTTCATCAACTGTAACAAATACACTACTCTGGTGGGTCATGCTAACAACAGGGGAAGGCTATGCATGTGTAGGTGTAAGTGGTTTAAGGGAAATCTCTGTACCATTTATTCAATTGTCCCATGGATCTGAAACTGCTCTAAAACATAAAGACTACTAAAAATACTTAATGTTATCTCTACTTATACATAATATTGCTATATACCAAAGAAGTTTAATGAAACTACTGAATAACTGTCTGTAAAATTCCCTTTACCATTTGTCATCATTTTTCAAGCAAAAAAATATTTAAATTTAGTAGAGAAATATAAACAGCACCCACTTAAATGCTTAACACAGAAATATTTTCTTAGGTATATACACTGTAACACTGGAAAATAAAGGGTTTGTAGTAGGAAGAATACTGTCCCTGCATAAAGTCTATACTCTGATCCTCCAAAATCTGAGAATATGTTGCTTCATATAGCAAAATGCAGTGAAGAAGCAATTACAGTCAAATGGAGATTATCCTGGATTATCCACTGTATCCGATCCAATTACCTGCCTTTTAAAGAGTGGAAGTAATAGGTAAAGGAGGATAGAAATGGCAATATGATGGTCTAACACATCACAATGCTTCTGAGATGTAGCGAGCTACTATGCAAAGACCGATAGAGAATGCTACAAATTAACGACAGAATTAACAGGCAGCAAGGAAACATACTTAAGCCACATGCAACTGAATTTAATCCATGCCTGAATGAAAAAGGAAACAGATCCTCTAGAGTGTACATAAAGGATCTCTTGCTGACACCTTGATTTTGTCCCAGCAAGACCTCTGTCAGCCTTTTTCTCTACAAACTGTAAGATAATAGTTTATGTTGAGAAACTAAATTTGTGGTAGACTGTTATAGCAGTAATAGGAAATTAATGTAGTGTTCCTATATTCAGTGTAGATTTAAAATTTAATCCTAATGAATTTTACTTAATGAAAAAAGCGATCTTCATTTTTTCTCTGGTCTACCATTCCCTGTCTCCCAGAGAACCAAGTATAAGATAAAAGTTTAAAACTAACTCAGCTATGGTTTAGATGTTGTTTCTCATAAGGGTTCTTGTGTTGGAAACTTAGTCCTCAGTGTGGTGATAGAACCTTTAAGAGGTGGAGTGTAGTGGAAGATAATTAGGTCACTGAGGACACTGCCCTTGGGGGATAGTTAGTTCCCACAAGAAGGAGTAGTTATGAAGGAGTAAGTGTGACACCTGCCATCACTCTCTGGAATCCTGTCTCACCATGTCATCTCTTCTACACATTCTCCTGCCATGATGCCATCCAGCAAGAAGTCCTTATCAGAGGCCAGAGTCATAGAGCGACTGGAGCTTGAAGTGTTGGCTTCTAAAACAATAAAATTAATTTGTCTTTTTTTTAAAAAATAGAGATTCTTACCAAGGAATTCTGGACACTTTAAGCAGAACTCTTTCAAAAAGGCGTTTGCCTTCAAATCAAATGTTCTAATTTCAACTTCCATGCCTGACCTTAAAACATCAATTTCTACAACGGGTAGTTCACAATCTCCCTCAAGGTGATAAAACTGAATCAAAACCTGCAGAATAAGAAAAAAGAAACTACCATTATGTTAAACAAAAACATGTTTACATACAAGGCGGTTATATTTATGGCTATATAATTGATTTATATATATGTGCTACATTACATATTTAAAATTTAGGTGCAATTTTCATACTCCCTGACATATATACTTATATAATCATTTTTCAGAAAATATGTATTGAATATGCACAACCTATCACCTAAACTCCTAATTCTTGATTAAGGAAGTTAATCTTCAAGAAATGGGATGAGAGTGAATCACAGAAAGTCTGCATCAACCTTAAATCAGAAAGAAAACAACAACGCCTATTAGCAATGAAACTATAAATAAGATACAAACAGCAGAAATGGCAAACGATTTAAATAACCATAATTTTACATGGTACATACCTCTTCTACTTCAAAACGAATTTTGAATTGAGCCAAATTGACTGGACAGTCTTGCTTTTGTACCTTTCTTTGTTGAATACTTTTAACTCTAATTGGAACCTGAGGAGGTGCTTCCAGGGGACTACATGGTGCATCAAAAAATTCCTCCTCAGAGTCTAAATTTAATAGAATAGTGTTTTAAGTCAATAATAAAAATGACTTTTAATTTCTGAAATAAATATAAGCATTAAAATATTAAAGGCCTATTTTTGAATTTAATATAAACAAGAATTAAAATGAATTACTTTTGTACAAATAACATTGTTGATAACAAAAAGGTATAGAAAATTACAAAATGTAATCTTTAGCTTAAAAAGGATCATCCATCTTTTAAAATCATTAGCCTATTTTAAAATTACGTAAGAAAAATTTCCTTTAAATAACAATATCAATGATTATCTATGCTCACTCTACCTGGACAGTATAACAGAATTCAGTTATAAACTCTGCAATATTAGCAGCAGAGTAGTTTTATGTGATTTCAGGTACCCACAGATAATGACAGCCTTAAAATATTAATGAAAAACCTCTGAAATCTGTAATTTAAAACAAAACAAAAAGTTTTAAATTGTATGCCATTCTGAGTACCAAGATGAAATTTTTCACTATCCTACCCCTGGATGTGGATCTTATCTGTCAGCATACTGTAGGGGCAAAATAAGGTCCCCTTTGCTCTCCAAATGCTTCCAGGTTTGCGAGAATAAACTGACAATAAGTAATAGCAAAAACAATACGTAAACTTGTAAATATACAGAGGGAAGAACCACAAGATTACAATTACTAAAATAACCTAATGAGGTCTGGATATTTATGTTCTCTTCTTTATAAGAGACAGAGAAATGGGAATGTGACAGTAAGACTGGCAGTAAATGATTTTAAGTAAATGAATGGGCCCCATGTTCAGACAATGGTAAGTATAGTAATCCTCTTTGGGAACTCAATGGGCCTACAAGCTGGATAATAGCTTGTGACGAATTCTGCTAGGTATGACTACATTCTTTAATCTTCCCTTCTGCACATTAGAATTTAGTAAATCAACACTCAGAAGAGATTGTATAATTATTTTCTTCTTTGACAGGTCTGGTCTTTGAATAGTATCACAGTAAAGGCTCTTCGAGCATCTGCTGCTCTCCAATGGTCTTTAATTTAAAATAATTAGCATGGCAGGGTACCACATTTGGGATGAAATGCCCTAGACTCCTTCAGTATTCACACTGCACATACTACCCATCCATTAGTCATTTATGCATCTTGGTTGACACTTCCGTTGAAAAGTTTATGTTCAGCTAATATATATTTTACTTAACAATGGCCCAAAAGCCTAAGAGTAGTAGCATTTGGAGTTCAGATATAACAAAGAAAAATCATAAAGTGAATCCTTTAAGTGAAATACTGTTAAGACCTACACCAAGAATGAATCTATCCATGAAACAATGAAAGAAAAAAAAACTCATGATATTTTGGTGTCATACCACACACTACAAACATAGATGGAATGCAAGATCAGTGCTTAGTTAAAAAAAATGGCAATGAATTTTATCACAGGGAAATATGCAGAGGAAAGAACACAGGATTAATAGTGTTGGGTACTATGGAGTTTCAGGTATTCACCTGGGACATTAGAACATAAACTCCATGAATAAAGGAGGCAACTGTAAAATGAAATCAAATACTATTCTATATGTCCAAAATACTCTGTATTTCCAAAATTGACATTAAAAAGGAGAGAAAACTGGAAAAGCATTCAACCACTTAAACCATTAAAAACAGGTTAAAGGAAACTGAAATAATCTTAAGTATAGCCCTAATAACCAAAAAAGTGAAGTCACGGTATATGACCTCACAAACAGTAACTCCTCTCCGTCACAAAAGAAAACCGTCCTAGAAAATGAGATCAACATGGCACTCTGTTAGCTTAAACCTTAAAAATACAGACATACATTTTTCTTTCTTGCCAATGTAGCCATGGAAACAAACCAGATAACTGTTATTAGAATATGTATAAGTTTTTAAAATGTGAATACAGTCATTAACACAATTTTCCCCTTTGGTAAAGACTAAGTATTTTAGAAGTTTTACTATAGCAAAATTCTCCAAATAACTAAATGCCACATTATAAATTAGACTTCTACAAAGTTTCATGGGTTTCGTTTTTTAACCCTGCGCTCATGAATTCTATTATTTTAAAGGAATTTTAGTAAAAATGTCTTGATAATATACAAATATGTATTACTCTGAAATTTTCTGAATGACTATAGACCAGACTGTGCCACTTCAAATCATGTCTTTTCAGCATACAGATTATACTGAATTGATAATTTTGAGAAACAGCACTCATAAAAGAAGCTATGAAGACAGAACATATGTTTGTCTTTAGAAAAGGATATTAAAATTTATAAGGAAAATCTATCTGTTTGTAGAACTGTCACCTTCTGTGTACCAGGAGATGACTCTTAACCCCCTGACATTCTTATCAAAGGAGATACTTTTCCTGGTTACTTTTCCCCTAAAGTACTTGTCCCCCACATAGACGCTCCAAACTCCTTTTCCTTTAACCCAAATTGGTATAGAAATCCAAGTTTAAGTTACTCATCTCTGAGTACCTCCTCTTATAAGTACTAGATATAAATGTTAATAAACTTGATTGCTTGTTAATCTGTCTTTTGTTAACAGAGAATCCAGAGGTTAAAAGGAAAAGATATTTCTTCTCCTCTACATGCTCATCTGAAGAAAATATGCCTCAAAATGGAGGTTATTTTAATTATATACATATAGTAAGAAAAATTTCCTTAAGTATGTGCATTTTACCATCTTCGGTAACACATGGAAATTCCAAAAGGGGAATTATTTTCTGTGAAATCTGTGATGTTCCCAAAGAAGTAGATGTTTGAATCTGAAAGAAAAGTAATCCACTGTCAATTTTAAAAAGACTTCTAGGCAAAGTTGTTGAGACAATTTTGACAAAAAGCCACTCACTCCGAATTTTTTAGAAGAAATTAGGACTAAGAAGAGTAAATTATAATATGCAGATTTAAAGAAACGTTTATAATTTCAAAGCTAAATATGAATTGTAAAACTGTTGTAATAATTTCCATGATAAGCTAAAAATAGGAAATCTTAGACATATTTTAACTTAACATTTTACTAAATAAGGAAAGTACCTGCAGACATCCATGAGAAATCACAAGTCACAATACTTAAGGCTCAAGAGTAAGAAAACTCAGTTTCATTTTTAAATTTACCAAGATATTTCAATAAATTTACTTTTTTATTGTTTTGAGAAACATATAAAGCCAGACGATGTAGTTTAAAGAAAAATTCTACTGAAACTTCCACCCAGACCAAGAAAGAAAACATCACCATACCCTGCCTAGAAGAACCTTACATGTTTCTCCTTGATTAGATGCCTTACCACTGATCATGATTTTGCTTTTATTTAGCTGTTTGTATTTAAGCACCTTTAAATGATTCTCTAATAAAGTTTAATTTGCCTCTAGAATTCCTAAATCTTGTGGTCAGTACATAAATAACTTTGTTCAACAAAACTATCAAACTATTTCTGAAAGGAGGTTAACCATTTTTTGAGTTACAGTAGTAGTGAATCATAGGGTTTTTGTGCATGTCTTTCCTCTTTTCTTTCATTTTCCAGGCAGCATTAAATTCTTACCATGTCAGTACTCTGACATGGTGTTTCATTCTTTTTATTTTTAGTTGTTATAGACATTGTTTAGTGGTATTTCAATAGATTCATTTTCTTGATAAGTAATAATGTTGAAAATATTTTTATGCTACTTGAAATTTAATTTTCATTAAGTCCAATTTAATTTTTCATGCTTTATTTGTTCCTTTATATTGTAAGATAGCTTTACCTACAGTAAGAACTCAATTAAATGTGGTTATATTTGAGGCAAATGTTTTATCTTACTCATAAAGAAATGCAAATCAAAACCAGAAGACATTTTCTCAGAATAAACATTAGCAATTGCTAATACTCAAACTAATGAGAACAAGGAAAAAGACAGTCATTTACTGTTAATAGTCTGTAACAGTAATACTCAGTTTAAAAGGGAAATTTGATAAAATGTCATCAAAATTTAAAACTATACCCTTCTTTACTCAACAATTCCACTTCTAACAATTTCTCCTATGGATAAAATTATAACCAAATATATGTGTAAGTTCAATATGTCATTTTTCATAATTATAAACAACTATAATATTATGAATGTCCATCAAAAGGGAACATATTGTTAAAGATGACATAACCACACAATACAATATTATATAATCATGAAAAAGAGTTAGGTAGACCTGTATGTATGTGTTAACATGAAAACACAGTGGTACCTCAGTTCACAAACTTAATCCATTTCACCATTCTGGAAAAGATGGCCATGTTCATATTCATGTGGGAAAGATGCAGTCATGTTTGTCACCTTACACAGATTTTTTAAACACAAAATTTTGCCAGATGCTTCTGTTTGTGAACCAAACTGCTTGTAAACTAAAGCATTCGTGAACCAAGGTACCACTGTATCTCTGAGGTATATATAGCATATATGACAGTAATGGTGAAAATAATAGATTCAGAATGGTAAGTATAAAGAATACACACACGTGTGTTTAACAGCATATGTCATAAAATTTTTCTGAAAAATGAGAGGAGTGTGGTTAACATTAAAGAGAGACTGGAGGTTACAGAAGAAAGAACAGATAGAGTTTATTTTATACTTCTTAAATATTTGTACTATTTCTTTTATACAGAATTTCCATCAATTTCTCTTTTATAGATTCTGTTAAAATGATTGTAAATAATTTTATTTGAGGTTCATATGATTGTTTCAGATATTATTTGTGAAGTTTTTTTTTAATTCAGTATTTTATCAATTCCAAAAATAACAATACCTGAAATGATTTGACAGGTGCAGATACATCAGCAACAGGTTTAGGTTTTGGAATGCTTTCAACCAATTCCATAATCCCTTGCAGTTTTTTATCTGAGACACGTATGGAAACAAGAGGTAACTTTCCAGAAATCTTGAATCTGTTTTTAAAATATGTGTATCATTACAGAGCAACTTTCACCATGACTTAAGTGTCCTAACTAAAAAGACTATACCTCAAATCATACAAATCTAAAACCAAATACGATTTTAAATGCTAAAATTCATTACTCAAAAATTTTTATCTTACCTACAGACTATTTTCCAAGTACAGGTGACATTACTATTTACCAGTGTTTACTACATGAAGGACAATGAAAATACTTTGTATTCATTATTGCAAGTAGTCCTCATAGCCTATGAGGTACACAACCTAGCTGTTCCCTATTGCTTATGAGTTCTCATATATACATAAGAGGAAACTAAGAGACAGCAAGGTCAAATAACTTGTCCAAGAGATCAGATTCCAAAACCATGACTCAACTACTAGACCTCAGTATTTTATTACTCTTTTAATTGCCTTGGTAGTTTCCTTGCTTATATTTAGCTCAAACTTCAAGGGAAGTGACACAGTCAAGACATCATCACAGGGACAGAAGACAAATTCACTGGCCCTTAACCTCGTTGAAAGCATGATTTATTTCCTTTGGAGGGTCTCAAAGATTTAAAACAATTTTTGTTTGTTTTGTTTTGTTTTTGGTACTGGGGATTGAACTCGGGTCCTTGCGCTTGCGAGGCAGCCAGCGGAACCACTGAGCTAAATCCCCGACCCCAGCTTTTGTTTAAAACACAAAAAAAACAAAAAACCTTCTACATCTGAACCCTCAGATGGCCAGTAGGTGACTAAAAACAGAATAAAGCTTGGCCTTCATTTTGTATCCTTTATTACTTTAAACCTTTCAGTCAGATCCCTGCTCAGCTCTGCACTTATGTTTGTTAATCACTCAAGTGTCTGCATTACAAGGTTAGTTAGCCCTAAACTTACCTAGCATATGCCATTCCCACTTTAAGACTGAGGACAAGAGTAACTAAAACAATTTTCTGGATTTGCAAGGATATATAATTGCCAGCTTTTACAAGGTCCAGTTCCAGACCCCCTAGAGTGATACCCAAGAAATCTCTAGTCATTATCCTACACCTGCAGTCCCCTCGGATTCCAGAAAAAGCACCTCATAGTCTACCCCACGATGAGGTCACCGTCTCAAGTGGGAGCAATTATCCTAAAACAGAAACCAACATTATCCTCCCACCACCAGCATCTCATGAGAACTGAACTGCCCCTTGGGCCATAAAGATTTCTCTGGAGCTATAAAATCAGATCCCAGATAATGACTAATCACACTCCACCCTGCCCAGCAGATTCATAAAGACTGACCTCATTCTTTTATGAATGGACTGGTTTGAACCTCTTCACCAGAGTGTGCCCAGTTCACCTCCTCAAGCTCAATCTCCTTTCTCTATTTTGTCTCACTTTCAAACTCTGCTTATGCCTTTATACTTTTCTCAAGTATCTGTACTGTTTATCATTTCATCAATGTCTGTTCAAATGACTATAAATCATTTCATGAGGATTTAAAACAGTAAAACAAATGCATAAAAAAAACTATAAATCTATGATAATGGGTACAAAATATGTAAAGATTTAAACCACAAATTAATAACTAAAGGGGGTAGAGTGGGAAACAAGTAGACTTTTTCCATGCAATTTAGAGTAAGCTGGGGTCAATTTTAAGCAGATTGTAGTAATTTTAGGAAATGCAGTACTTCCACAGTAACCAACAAAAACTATAAAATATACAATATGGAAATGAGAAAGAACTCAAAACATGACAAAATAAACTAACACAAAGGAAGACTAAGAAAACGGAGAGACAAAATTATCTTACAGAAAGCGAATAAACTGAAGCAGGAGGATTGCTGCAAGTTCGATGCTAGCCTGGGATACAGAATGAGTTCAAGGTCAACCTGATCTACATAGCAAGACTCAAAAAACAAAACAAACAAAAAGCAAATAAACTGACAAAAATAAGTCCTTTCCTATAAGAATTTACTTTAAAATGTAAATACTGAAACTTTCCAATCAAAAGACATAAATTGAAAAGACAGATAAGACAAAAGGATCCAACTACATGCTATCTACGAGAGTCACTTTAAAAGAAAACAGATCAAAAGTAAAAGAATGCAAAAAGATATTGCATATAAATAATCAAATACAACCACAGACAGTTATACTCTCAATCAAAATAAATTGCAAGTCAAAAATTTTTTAAAAAAGACAAAGGGGGCCGGGGATTTAGCTCAGTGGTTCTACCGCCTGCCTCACAAGCGCAAGGTCTCGGGTGCAATCCCTGGTACCAAAAAGAAAAAACAAAACAAAAAAACCCTAAAAAGGACAAAGAACATCATTATATAATGAAATGACATGAAGGTCAACAGTAAGATGCAACTAAATTATAAACATATGCATCAAGTAGCAGAGCTCAAAAATGTATGAATCAAACACAGACAGAATTAGGGGGAAATACAGATAGCTCTCTAATAATAGGAGACTGCAGTAACCCACTTTCACTAATGGGCAGAACTAGAGAGTTTTGAATTAAAAAAAAAAAAAGACTAGAACAACACAACTGAAGATTGAAGGATTTTGTGCTGTGAAGCAATCTAGACAAAAAGGGACAATACTATATAATTCCACTTGCACACAGGTACCTAAAATTGTCTTAAATTCATAAATACAAAACAGAATGGATGTTGTCAGGGGTTAGGTGCAGAGTACAATAGAACATTATTTAATGAGTACTCAGTTTCAGTTAGGAGGGTGATAAAGTTCTAGAGGTGGACAGTGGTGACAGTAATGTGAACATTACATAATGTGACAGTGGTGACAATAATGTGAACGTACTTAATGTCAAAAAATTATACACCAGAGCTTAAATAGGAAATCATACTTTAAGTTATGTATATTTTACCACAAAAAAAATCAGTGAAATATGGTTATTTCCTTAGCTATAAAGTTACTGAGAAAATGCAGAATTACATGAAACAGATAATACATACTTGGGCATCTTAATATCCATGAAAACCATTGCCTTAGAGAGTTCCACATTGACATGCATGGGTACCAAAATATGCTGTGTAGATACATTAAGTTTTCGTGCCTCTTTCCAATTCTCACCTAATTACAGAAAACAGTACTTGAGTAACATACAAAACATAAAATTATTAATATTTCATATTCACATACCAAATGATATGGGGAAATCATCTCACATCTAGACAATCTTAATTATCTAAAATACACACAGTGAGCAAGTAAAATATTTTTCCTTTCATCATTTCTCTTCACCTGCTTCACAAGATTCTCTATGTTCTATTATAAAAAAGGCTTATAAGTCGGGCACAGTGGCACATGCCTGTAATCCCAGCACTTGAGAAGCTGAGGCAAGAGGATCGCTTTGAGTTCAAGGCCAGCCTGGGATACATAGTGAGTTCAAGGCCAGCCCTAACTACACAGCCAGACCCTATCTAAAAAAAAAAAACCCAAAAAATCCAAAAAACAAAAAAACCAAACATCAAAAAGGGCTTATTTTGTAAAAAGCAGTAGTTTTAACCAAATCTGTGCATCCACTGGCAATCACTACTACAACCAGATAGCTTACCCTAAAAAACAAAAAACAGCATGAGTGTAAGACAATAATGGAAAAGGCAGAAAAAAAATTGAGCTTCTTTAATAGTAACTTGTGCATGGTAGGTACCACTTATTCAAGATTTATAACTAGCACTGTTTTATGTAATGTTTAAACTTTCTCACAATTAATAATCATTCCATTTTAGAAAACTGAGGTTCTCAATATTTAGAACTTTCCTACTGTCAACATACTAGTGACAAACCTAAAATTCACATGCATGCCTACAAATTATGATAATCTGGCAACACTTACTGCAGTGTTATAAGCCTATGTGGTCAGTAAGGAAATTGATTGATAAATAACTTAGAGCACAGCCTTAGAATATAATATAACCAAAAAAAAATTCATAGATTCAAGTGCCCAAAATATTACTGGTAAGGAAAGAAAATATCTGGAGAGGAACTATATAAATCATGTTAAAAAGACAATTCACTAATACCTCCACACACAAACATCACACAAGCATACTCTGTACACCCATCAGTACATAAACTGAATATAACACTAAAAGAATACATAACAAAAGAGCAATATTGTTCATGTCTAAGCAGTAAGATAAAGGATAATCCTTTTTATTTTTTGATTATGCAGATTTTCTAAAATATGCATATTTATAATCACAAAAAAGTAACATTAAACATCTGTAACAAGATTGGAGCATTTCCCTAGCATAATCAAGGCCCAGGGTTCAATCCCCAGTATCAGGTAAAAACAAAAAACTGTAAATACACACTCACCCAAGATTAATGGTATCTATATAGTACAATGCATTTTCATATACACTATCTCATTTGAAATATCAAATGACTCTCAAGTCAGTCAAAGTTCCAGTCTCAGAAAACCAAGGAAACATTAGATTCCCAGTTACAGGTGGTAAAATGGGCTTTATTATAATTTTTTCAAATTCTACTAGTATTCAGATAAATGAAATATTTACTTCACTTCCCATTTTACAGATAAAAACATTTATCTAGATGGATGTGTTTTGGTATTTATCAAAAAATTTTACGATAAGATAAAGTATCCACAATGTAAAAATACCTGCTCAAAAAGACTCAATTATTTAAGAACAGTAATGTTTATCAAATAATCTTCAGACAGTAACACTAAAATATTTTTTACTATTTAACAAAGAAGTACAGCCCACAGACTTGTGACCAAATGTATCAGTCAAACATACTAAAATCCCTTAATTATTCCCTAAAAAAGAATTTATGGACTTAAGCAAATATAATTAGAAGAAAAATGATCTGTTCCTATATAAACTAAAAATTTTAATAATGATTACTTTGGCTTCTCAATGCTCCTCCTTTTATCAGTTAGCTCACTGTTGAATGATGTAAATGTTCACCAATACTACAGGGATTCAGGGCAATATGGCAGAATGGAAACAGGGCTGAATGAACATGAAGTCTCCTATTTAATGCTCTTGTCAGTTGAATCTGTGGCTCTGCTTCACCTAAAAATCTAGAACTGGATCAGAGATGCTTGACTGGTACACCACAGAGATTGGGATGGATAAAGATATTTCTAAAACAGTGACTGTCCTTAGTTTGTGTGTGGCTACCCCTGCCATGGTCTGTTAGAGTCCCTAGTCTGGTTCCCTCTGGCATTGAGAAGCTGCTTCTAGTTATCTAATCATGAAATACAAATATCATTTACGATATGTACCAATCTTTAGTTCAAGGTTAGTAAATACTGGTATAGATCAGGATTTCTTAACTTTATCTCTATTGACACTTTCTGTGGGGTGCTAACCTATAAAACTACATTGTAGGATGGTCAATAGCATCCTTGACTTCCACCCACTATATGTTTTGTTAGTGATGCCCCTGACCACTACCTGTACAACCAAGTATGTCTCCAGACATTGCCAAGTGTCTCTTGGGGGGTCAAACTCACTCCTGGTTGAGAATCATTAAGCAATATTTACTATCACATCTAATTTAAAAATACTAAAAGCTCAAATGTATGTATGAAGAAGGGCTTCAGAGAAAATGTCTAAAAACCTAATCAATCACTTCAGCAAAATCAGTAGTGCCTTTCATACATACCCGTTCTACTATAAAGCAGCTGTACGCTTGTAAGCTGGACATCAAAGGAATCATAAGCTCTACGCCTTATCTCTTCAAGGTTGGCTCCACCTTGTTTCACATCTGGTAATTCTGAACGACTTTTACTTGTCACCTAGAAGTTAATTTTAATAGTTTAGATTATGTAAAATACTTCAAAATGTAAGTATTGTATAAAGGTTTTAGTCTTTCAGACCTATAATATAAAATTTTAATTGGAGAGAATAAAATCACAAGCAGACGTATCGTATAAGGCTATTAAAAAAAGTTATTAACCACGAGCGCTATAGTAAGAAGTACACATATAAAGGAAAACTTTACATATTAAATTATAATTTCCATTTCTTTACATTCAAAGATAGGAACCAAGATAGTCATGGAAAATAATACAGCTTAATGAAGAGTTAAAATCTGGTCAAGACTTCCCATTAAGAATAAGATCAAGAGACAAATTTACCTTAAAAATATTCCTACAGTACAATGACAGATACTTGGATAGCTTGATAATAAGTAAAACAGCCAAGGATTTAATATTATGATAGCTGAATTTTAGTCCAACTCTGCCATTTATGTGATTCCCAACATGTTGTTTGTATCTCCCCTTTTTGGCATAATCACTTCATAGCAGAACCTAAAGATCTTATTCATATACGTACATATGAAACATTTTATATACCTCATGTGAAGCAGACACTCAGAAATGATTACTTGTCTTAAAGGTAATGAATTTTAGATAACTTGTTAAGCAAATCACTGAATATCACAAAAATTTATTCATACATACCTTGACCTTATGTTCCTCCTACTATACCATACTGCGCTGAAACAATTCAATAACCAATTTCAAATATGAATAGTTATATAAATTTTATTATAAATATAAAGCCAATTGCTCTATGTAAGTATCAAGCATAGAGTAACGAGAGAGAGAGAGAGAGAGAGAGAGAAAGAGAAACAATATTAAGAAAAGGCAAATAATATTTATTAGGTGGTCAGAAAAATCCTTCTACTATTACTCATCTCCCTTGGGCCTTTAAATTGTTCAAAGTATTCTTCTACATTTAAAAATTTAGAGCAGTCCTGTCCAACAGAACTTTTATGATAAAGGATATATTCTGAATCTGTGCTGTTCAATAGAGTACACACTACCACTTCTGACTACTGAACTCTTAGTTACATTAGCTAAGGAACTGAAGTTTTATTTTCACTTAATTTTAATTAATCACATGTAGCTAATGGGTTATTTTACTGAAGGATACAGATCTACAAATATAAGTTATTCTCCCTTAAAATTTGGGAAGCAAAAGAAAGTTCATAATTGAAAGATCTGAAATGACTTGGTTAACTCCAAAACAATCCATAACAATCCATCAATTTAAAATAATAAAAATGTTAAAATGTCAAGAAATATATACAAAAATCTCAGAAGGATTTTAATTTTCAGAATTTCATTTTAGATACTTCAATTAATCAAGTAAAAGATTTAAACCGAAAAAGAAATAAACACAACCCTCAATTTCTACAAAAATAATTCTTGTTTACTCCAGATGTGGGTCATTTAAGTTTTAGAAATTTAGTGGGAAAAAAAGTAGCCTAATTAAATGAAACTTCACTTTACTCACCAGAAAGGAAGATTTCTCAAATGTAAGTATCTACCATAAATCTAAGTCAGTAAGCCAAATCAAACTGTCTAGAAACCAAAGTACTTTTTAAAAGAAACATCCTAAATACCACATCATAAATCAAATATTGTTAGTATATACCTTTAGATGGCCAAGATCCAAAAGAAGTAGATTTGATGTAGGGCTGAAAACTCCATCTTGTGGAACAATAATATATGAAGCCTTCAAATTAATTCTGAGATCAAGAACTTTCTGTGTTTCAATAATATACAGAAGACCTGTAGAAAATTTAAATCTTTGTAACAAATACTCTTCACAAATTACTCAAGAAATAAGGAACTGCCAAGCAAATGAACAAATCTTAGAATAATGTAAAATTAGTATTACTTTAAAATCTACTACCAATTTAAAAATAATCATTAGCAATATATTTCCAATATAAATTTAAATATTTGTTGATCTCTAACATTTTACTCCCCCCTACTATATTAGAACAAGTTCAGCTTTCGGCAACTTCCAAATTCACTAAATTCTTTCCCAAGTTAGACTCTTCAAAATTGAACACTTCCTCAAATGCTCTTCCTTACTATTTTCTTCAGCTGAATACGAAACCACTGTATATATAATTTATTTTTCTCAGGACCCTATACATTGTATTTGTTATACTTAAACTATTCTTTAAGAAAGAATCCCTGGGCTTCAAACAGACAAGGGTGCTCATGACACAAGAAAGTTATTAAGAACCTCTAAGCAGTTAAATGAATTCACTGTCAGTTGATACTGAATGGCATTATCAGAAATGAAAGACATCTATCCAATGCCTCAAAGTCAAGACACAAATATACCACAAAAGATGGAAAAATGACCAATCTAGTAAGATGAATTTTAATAGAGATTAATTAGGTCTTCAACTTACACAAAAACATTTAACTAGACTTTTAAATCCTAGTAATATGGATGAACAGACAGCCAAACAACTCTGGAGTAAAAGCAACAAAAACTGCTGGAAATAGAACAAAAGACAATAAAAAAAAAAAAATCTACTTGAAAACACTGTGAACTGGCAAGATAGTATAAGAAGCCAAAAAATAAGTTAAAGTTGTGAGCTAATAGATTCAAAATGAGACTAGAAAATTTTTATCCTGAGACCATTTTCTATACCAGGTAAACTAGAGAATTCCTTTTTAGTTTCTCAGAACAGAGGACATAAGACAAAGATAAGGAATCTAAGAGAGGCGCTTTCCTCACAAATCTGAGATCACAAAGGATACCTACTGAAAGTAAGGAGTTCCAAGTTAAGCCTTCTTCTCCTTACAACATACCCACAGGAAATGCAATGAAAGGATCTGAGGAAAATTAGGAGAAAGGTGTAATAACCCTATGAATTATAACCACAATATAGTCTTTATGTAAATATGTGGCCCAAGAATTCCTTCACAGTCCAGAATATCTCAAGCAATGGATCTACTTAAAGGCTGACACCAACATGCCCAGGATACCTTGCAGAAGAAAGTCTTCTACCAAAAACAAACAACACATAATTTAAAATTATCAAGTATGAAAAGACACCATCAGGCTCAGTGGTACATACCTGAAGTCCTAGCACTCTGGGAGACTGAAACAGGAGGATTCCAAACTCAGCCACAGCCTAGGCAACTTAGTGAGGCCCTATCTCAAGATAAAAAATAAAGAACTGGAGATGTACCTCAGACCCTAGGTTCAATCCCCATTCCGGGTGGGTGTGTAAATTTAGTACAAATAAGAGCTATCAGAAATAAAAGACAGACAAAATAAAAATCACAAAAAGTCTTCATGAAACTATCTGAAGAAAGAATTGTCTGATGAAACAATATAAAATACTATTATTTATGATGTTTGAAGAAACAGAAGTTTAAATATCCATAGGAAATAAAACTAAAAAAGAATGACAACCAAATTTTACATATAACAAAGCAAAATTTCCAAAATGAAAAATATAATCACTGAAATTAAACCTAATATAAAGATTAAATAGCATATTAGACATGGTTAAAGAAAAGATTTAATAAACTACAAGATAAATTACAAGAAATTACACAGTATATAACATAGGAAAAGAATACACACAGAGAAGCAACCAAGAAGGATACAGAAGTTTAGGGGAATAGAAGACACATGAAGAAAGGCTAAAATAAATTTTTTCAGAACTTCAGAAAAAGAGAAAAATACAAATATTTAAAGAGCTAGTGCCTAAGAATTTTCCAAACATTTTCTATAGAATTCATTAAAGATATCAGTACTCAAGATACTCAGATTTATGAAACTCAATGAATCTCAACAACAACAACAAGAACAACAACAAAAATATAAATATATATATATGTGTGTGTGTGTGTGTGTATATATATATATATATATATATATATATATATATATATATATTCATATTCATTCCCAAAGCTGGGATATAACATACTGGAACTACAGAAAACAAAATATAAGATTTTAAATGTAAAACATACAAGACAATCTATAAGAAAGCAGCAAATACACTGATACCTTGACACTGAACAGCGAGGAAACCAAGACACAGCAGACTGGTCTCTTTAGTGTTTTAAAAAGAAAGCATCTGTCAACCTTTAATTCTATGTTCAATTAAAATATACTTTAAAACTGAGGGGAGAAATTTCACACAAAAAAAATCTCTACAAAAAGAAAAAATATGGTATGTTATTACTAAAAATATACACAGCCAACTTCATAGAGATAAAAGATATGGTTCACAGTTCTACATGAAATATGAAAATATGCATGCATTCTGAGGTATTTTTCACTTATTTCTCTAAATAATTGTTAGAACAAGGTGACAAAAGGAAGAAAGAAACAGACACAGATTTGAATTAATATATATGATTAACAAATGCATCCTAAGAAATATGTATAGATATTTTTTAAACAGGTTTTTCAGTATATGTGGAACACTTTTTAAAAATACCATATATGGAATAACAGCAAGTCCCAACAAACTACAAAACATTAAAATCATCTCTATGTGAAGAATCTATTTTAAAAACTGAATATGTACATTTTAAACGTTCTCAAACAGAAATCTACAGGCCCAAATGGTTTTATTATTAAGCTCTGCCAACTATTTAAGGAAGAAATAACACCCAACCTTTTTATTCTCCTAGAGAATCTAAAAGGATACAACTTTTATATTCTGAGGCCAATATATCAAACTCTGAAATTTCTTATAAAGAAAGGACAAGCCTGTTATGGTCACAAAGAGATGTCTAAAATCCCTATACAAAATTCCGCAGTGGTTATTAAGAACTTCTTGTGTATAAAAAGTGATTATTGTTACATCTGCCTTTAAACAACAAAGTACATTATTTTATGTAAAATTGTATTAGTCTAGAAATAAAGTAAACTTTTACGAAAATCATTTTTATGTACAGCAACATGTAATATAGGGTGTAGATTTAATATGCCAACATTAATTTACCTGTTGCTGTCTTATCTCGAAATTCTTCAAGTTTTGTCAAAGTTGCTGAAGTGAGCTGTGCTAGATGTACCTCTTTAGGAGATCTGAAGAAATCCACTATACTATTCACTGTCCTCTGTTAAAATAAGCATCATTAACATGAAGCACAAACTCAAAATGAACTATATTAAAACTTGGTAATACAAAAAATGCTTACTGCATCATATATTATTTCTAAAGGTTCAGCTTCAATGATACACCTTTGAGCAACTGTTTCATCTAGTGGATTTATTTCAAATATAATTTGGAAGAGTGACATATCATCCAGTGAAGTCAGGAGGTAGGGCTTTTTTGAATTATCCGGTAAGCCAGTAATATGAAATGAATCAATTTTGGTTTCAAATCTGTATGAAAAAAAAAATAGGAAAGAAAATTACAAATCAATACAATTTAAAAATTTTTTTCAAACTGAAAATAATAAAAATTAGTAAAGACAATTTCACTTTGATTTCCTACAACCCCGTCCATTCACATAAAAGAAAATATACAATGACTGCTCTGAATCGACAAATTATTTCACAAAGAATCATATTTACATGTTGATTTCTATTTTTTAAAAAAGCTATAAGTTAGTAGTATACTTACTGATAAAATCTGAAAATAATAGGAAATTCCTAAAATCATTAATCAAGACAAAACTGAAAAGTCATAATATAATTTTAAAATTACTTCTCCTAAAAGTGAAAATAAGTAATTAAAAACCAAGCATGAGGTAGGAATTCTAGACTGGCTGTGTGACAAGCTCATCAATCACTTTTCCCAGAGAATTAACCATGAAACATACGATGAAATTTTTAGTTTCTGGAAATGAGCCTAAGGGGACACTGCAAACAAAAATATTTATTTAAGAAAATCTACTAAAATTCAGTAAGAATGAGTCTTTAGCATCAGAACTATGATTCTCTCCTACTTCCAGCCCCATACCGTATCATCAAAGATCTGGGTCCAGTTTTAACTCAGTAGGGTCAGGCAGCCAGCCTTTCTCTTTCATTCCCCACAGCTACATGTTAGAAAAGTTCTATTCCAGACAGGCACTAACAAGGGGGCTGGAGTCTGCTTTCCTCCCATTCAGAGAAGCTCTGACTGAGAAAGTACTATCCAAGAATACTGGAGCTCTACTGTCCCTCTATGATTTTGCTCCCAAACTATAAGTTCCACTCCAGAAGAGGTAAGCAGCCTCCGGTGAAGTTCATGCAGCAACGATGTGGGGGAGGGGGGCACTGAAGGAGAAGGGGACATGCTGTCCATATATCCTAGGTGGTACAGCTGAGACTCGGTTCTGATCAAGGATAGAGGAAGGCTGAAAGGACTGGTAGCTCTGCTTGCTGCCAGGCACTTTCCTCTAAATAATGTCTGCCTCATATTACTTTTAGGAGAGCAAAGAGAAGTTCATGCTTAAGCATACTGCTGAAAACACTGGGAGTTAGATTTCTCAAATAAAAAAGGAGGGCTGGGGCATGTGAAGACCCTGGGTTCAATCCCTACTACTGAAAAATCAATCACTCAATCAAGTCAACAACAGCAAATCCTAGTGATGGGAGGAGGGAACAAATCTAACTTTGATAATTACCCATAATATGATGTAAAACATCAAATTTTATATATTTACATAGTATACACAGAAATAAGAAGCCCAGATATTGTAATTACAAAACAAATACATTAAATATGCAATCTTAAATATGTTCAAAGAGCTAAAGGAAACCATCAACAAAGAATATGAACATCAAGAAATGACATAAGAAGACATAAATTAAGCCAAATAGAAAGTCTGGAGTTAGAAAGTATAACAACCAAAATGAAAATTTCACTAGAGATGTTCAACAGAAGATCTGAGCAGCCAAAAGACAAAAGAAAGAAAGTGCAAATTTGAATGAGACCACTGAAAATAGCAAATCTGAAAATAAAATTAAAAAATGAACAGATGAGAGATCCTCAATTAGACAAAAATATGCATTATGGGAGCCCTAGAAAGAAAAAGGGAGCAGGTGCTCAGGTCCCAGCCAGGGCCCTGCCCAGACATCAGCGCCTTGGGCCCAGGCCCCACCCAAAGGCCCGCCTGGAAAAGAACTGCAAAGATACACAGGAAACAACCAGAGGGCTACTCAGATATCATCGGTAAGTGCACCCAGACCCCAGCCAGAAGCCACATCAGCACGAGTGATTTGGGTGCACAGCTCCCAGCCAAAGGCCCTCCCGCACAACAGCTACACAGGTGGGCAGGCTTCAGCTGGAGGCAAGCCCAGATACCATCCTAAGTGTGAACAGGCCCGAGCCAGAATGCTGCCTGGACAACAACATAGCACAGGGATCCAGAAGGCCACCATTCTGAACCCAAGAATTGGCAAATGGGTGAGCAGCAGAGAGAAGGCCTCTCTTGAGGCTTGCTGAGAAATGAAGCCCACTGGGTGAGCAAAAAGTCACCTCAACAAAGAGGCAGCAGTCTCCATCTGTTGAAATGAGAGTACACGAAAACAACACTCAAAACCAAACTTGAGGATCACCTAAGGCAACCCCCAAGAGTCAAGGACATAGAACAAGCTGATACTCAACCACCTGGAAGCCCTGAATTGGCAACAAAAGAGGATCTGGAAAAAATGAAATCAGTAATAATTTTTCAGATAACAACAGATTGTGTCAATAATGCAAGAAATGATCAATAACTCTAGAGCAGGCAGATTAAAAAAAAAAAAAAGGAGCCAAGGAACATGATAAATCTCAGCAAGGAAACAAATGAAATCCATAAAACAAATTTCCAGGAGATTAAAAATGCTACTGAAAGTTTATGCAGAAGAATGAGCCAATGTAAGGTCAGAATATCAGATATAGAAGACAGTCTTGCAATTAATGACCAGGAAAAGAAAAATTTCTTAAAAATAGTACGGGAGCAAGAGAAATCAATCCAGCAACTGCTGCTACATGATGCAAAGCGAATAACAGAAGACTGACTGGAGTCAAAGAAGAAACAGGAGAGAGTGCAAATAACATAAAAAACTATTCACAGAAGTAATGGCAGAAAAATTCCGAAGCAGGGGGACAGAATTTGACATAAAGATAAGTGAAGCATATAAGACTTTGCATGCTAAAATCAGGAACAAAACAAGGATGTCCACTATCACCACACTTGTCCAATATAGTTCTGGAAACATTAGCCAAAGCAATTAGACAAGAGAAAGAAATAAAGATAGGAAATGAAGAAATTAAACTGTCATTATATGCAGACAACAAGATACTCTACATAGAAGACCCCAAGTACTTTACCAAAAGTCTCTAGACTTAATAACCAATTTCAGTAAAGTAGCTGGATACAAGGTCAACACACAAAATTCAATAGCTTTCCTCTACACAAACAACAGACTCACTGAGAGAGAAATAGGGCAAACAATTCCTTTCACAATAGCATCCAAAAAACTGAAATACCTAGAAATCAACCTAATAAAAGAAATCAAAGACCTCTACTCTCAAAACTATAGCACTCTGACAAAAGAGATTGAAGAGGATATAAGAAAATGGAAAGACATCCCATGCTCCTGGGTAGGAAGAACCAATATAGTGAAAATTGTCCTACTTCCAAAATTGCTATATAGATTCAATGCAATCCCAATTGAAATTCCAACAGTATACTTCACAGACCTTGAGAAAATAAGCCAAAAATTCATTTGAAACAAAAAGAGACCTACAATAGCAAAAGCAACTCTAGGTAACAAAGACAATGTAGTGGTACCACAATCACTAACTTGAAACTATACTACAAAGCTACTGTGATTAAAAAAAACCAAAACAGCATGGTACTGGCAAAGAAACAGACCCAAGGACCAGTGGAACAGATTGGAAGATCCAGAAACAACTCCAGACACACTCGGCCACCTCATCTTCGACTAAAGGAGCCAAACACCCTCACTGGAGGAAAGATAGCCTTTTTTAATAAATGGTGCTGGAAAAATTGGGTTTCAACTTGCCAAACACTAAAACTAGACCTAATCTCTCATCATGCACTAAACTAAAATCAAAATGGATTAAAGAGCTAAATATTAAAACAGAAACACTAAACCGGATGGAAGAGAGGTTAGGTAGAACTCTTGAAGACACTGGCATAGGAAAAGTTTTCATGAACAAAATCTCAGTTGCACACGAACTACCACAAAGACTCAAGACATGGGATTTGTTCTTATTAAAAAGCTTCTGAGCAGCAAGAGAAACCATCAACAGAGTGAAGAGACAACCCACAATGTGAGAAAAAAATTTTCACCAGCTGTTCCTCAGTCAAAGGTCTACTATCTAGAATATAGAAAGAATGTAAAAAAAAAAAAATCAAACCTCCCAAATTTAAAGACCCAACTCAAAAATGGGCATCTGAAACAAAGACTTTTCTCAGACAAAGAAGCTGAAATAGCAAATGAACATATGAAAAAAATGTTCAACATCACTGGTCATTCGAGAGATGCAAATGAAAGCAATGCTGAGATTCTACCTCACTCCAAAAAGAATGGCTGCTATCAAGAAATCAACCAATGACAAATGCTGGCAGGGCTGTGGGGAAAAAGGAACCCTTCTCTACTGATGATGGGAGTGTAGACTGGTGCAACCACTGTGGAAATCAGTATGGAGATACCTCAAAGAACAGGATTAGAGGTACCATTTGACCCAGCTATTATTCTGCTGGATATCTTCCCAAAAGAATTAAAAGAATCATACCACAGCAATATATGTGCACCCATGTTCATAGTGGCACAGTTTGTAATAGATAAAACTTGGAAACAGCCCAACTGCCCATCAACTGGAGACTGGATAAAGAAAATGTGGGGTTTTTATAAAATGCAGTCCTACTCTACCATAAAGAATGAGAAACTAGAGACATTTATAGATAAATGGATGAACAATGAGCCCAAACTCTGAAATGAAATAAATAGGTCACACATGTGTAAGTACTGAATAGTTTCTTTGGTGTGAGAAACTGAAAGTACGAAGTTGAAAATGTGTAACAGATAATGTGAAATAGGAAGAAAAGGTCCAAAGAGGAAGGTGAAATGGGAGAGGTAGGGGAAAGGTAAGAAGGAAAAGGAATAAATGTGAGAAAAGGAAAAAATGGAAACAAAGTCTTTGCAAGTAGGGAGGGGTGGAGGGGTTGGAGGGCAGGAGAATGGGGAAAAAAAATAAGAACCAAGATATATTATGTAAAGGTATAAACTCACAATAATGAATGTCAACATATTGTATACCTAAAATGTACCAATAAAATTAATGAAAAAAAAAAGGAAAGGGGAAAAGACATGAAAAGATCCAAAGAAACAACAGTCGAAAAATTCACAAATTTCATAAAGATACGAATCTACTTATCCAAGAAGCTCAAACACCTCGAATTAAGACAAACTCAGAGATTCACATGGAGATATATTATAATCAAACTTTCAAAGGCCAAAATAAAGTGAAAATTTTGAAAGCAGCAAGAGAAAGCAACACATCACCTAGAAGAGACACATCATGTATTAGAGACACCTGAATAGATGAAAAACTAATTTCCCATCAGAAATCAACAACCCTAAAAGGTGGTACAATGATATAATTAAAAGTGCTTAATAAAAAAATGTCAACCAAAAACTGTGTATCTGGTAAAACTATTCTTTTAAATTGAAGGAGAAATTAAGACACTCCAGATGAACAAAAACTGAGTGGAGTTGTCTCTAGCACACCTGGGTCTTATAAAACAGACTAAAGTAAGTCCATCAGGTTGCAATGAAAGGATGCTAGATAGCAATTTGAAGTCATACAACAATATTTAAACTCTTACAAAGGTAATTACAGAGGTAAAAGTTTTTAAAAAGTACTACTAGGGGCTTCTGTTGTTTTTGTTGTATGCTGTTTTGTTGAGACAGGGCCTCACTAAGTTGCTAAACTGCTGGGATTTCAAGGGTGCACCACTATGCCAAGGTCAATCTTACTGCATTTTTAGTTTCTAACTCCTCTTTGCACTTTCTCCAGGATTTAAAGACAAACATATAAAAAGTGACTATAAATCTAGGTTAATGAGTATACAATACATGAAGCAGTAATTTCTGAAAATAGCATAAAGGGGAGGAGTTGGAGATTTAGCTCAGTGGCACCGTGCCTGCCTTGCAAGCACAAGGTCCTAAGTTCGATCCCTTCTATCAAAAAGAAAGAAAGAAAAGAAGGGGTCGCCTGGATGCCAGCAGCCCACGCGCCCATGCGCCCCCGCCGGAGACCACACAGCACAGATGCCACACATGGCATCTGAATCCGCAAAGCAGAGTCGCCGGGGGGAACATAAAGGCCATAGTTATGAGCCCCAGAAGATAGAGCAGAAGTGAAAAACAGACAGGGCCTTTCTGATACACCTCAATGAAAAGTGAATTCCACTGGGAAAGTGAAGAAAAACTTCAATGAAAGCACACTGGACCATCGTGGTTGATAAGTTGGTGGGATCAGCACCTCCTATCGAACCCAGACTCCCATCGTGGGGAGGACAGCTGGGAACCTACAGCAGAACCTTGCAGAGTTTAATCCTGCAGGTCAGGGACCTTAACTTCGACCATGCAGCCAGAAATCAGTCTGAATCTCAGTAGACCACAGCTGGCTTGCTAAGACTAATCGACTTAGACTTTGATGTGCACACTGCTACCCACATTGCCTACCAGGACATCAGAGACATATCCTGGGGGAAACCTTTTTGTTTCGTTTTGTTTTATATTTTTTCTTTTTCTTTTTCTCTCTCTCTATACCTTCTGGCTCTATATTTCTCTCCCTCTTTGTTCCTGTTCCTGTCTCATTCTGAATTTTTTCTCTCTCTGTCCTCTCAACTATCACTTTTATAGGAAGGTGAATACAATTTCTAGCTTCCCTATTGTTGTCAGTTTGTTCTGTACTTGTCTCCATTCTTTCTCTCTGTCTTCTCCTCCTGTCTTCAACAGATCCCCACAATTTGCATGATCTTCCCCTGTCCTCTAGATTCACCTCTAACCATTCCCTCTCCATCTCTCAACCCCTCCTTCACCAACCCCTGCTAAATCCTTATCCCGAAGATGAAATCTGCCATATTGAAGGGTTTACTTACTGCAAACATATTTTGGGCAATTCAAGATGACAGATTAACTGCTACCGCAAATTGTCATTTTGTAAGCTGTGTTTGATGCTGATTGTGTTAATTGGGCTATAGTGTGATTGATTTAATCAGCTGTCCTCCCTGCTATAATGAAAACGAGATTGTCCAAGAGTCATTAGAAACTCAAAGCCTAAAAAGTCCAGCTATACCTCGAAGATATATCTGGGAAGCAATCACTCCACAGGGGCTCTAAACACCAGTAATAAAGGTATTCAAAATAAGAACTACTGGAGTATCAGCACAGGAATTCAAGCAAAAAACAGCAAAATGAGAAGACACCTTGGCAGGACAAACACACAGACTTCCAACTCAACAAAGGCAAATATTGGGGTAAGCGAGGTGGAAAAATATGGTAACCACCTGGACACCCTAAACTGAGAGCACAGAAAGAAATAAAAGGATGAATGAGGCTCTAGAAAAATTCAAAACAGAAATAATTTCCCAGACAACTACAGAGATGGTGAGCATTGTGAAGAGCATGACTAGAGGCTCTAGAAGCTCTAGAACAGAAACAGATTAAAAAAAAGATGAGCTCAGAAGCATGCTGGAAGCCATGAATGCCCAACATAAGAAAGAAATGGAAACGATGATCACCCAACATAGGAAAGAAATGGAATCCATGAAACAGATTCAAACAGGTACCCAGGAGATTAAAAACTCCACAAAAACAATTCACAGGAGATTGAGCGAATGTGAAGACAGAATATCAGGTATAGAAGACAGGATTATGTTTAGTGACAATGAAAACAGAGATTTTTTAAAATTCTAAGGGACCACGAGAAATCATTCCAGAAGCAGCTAGATGATGCAAAGAAAAACATAAGACTGATAGGAGTCCATGAAAAAGCAGGAGAAAGTACAAATGACATAAAAAAACTGTTGACAGAAGTAATAATAGCAAACTCCTCAGACAGAGGTAGAGAATTGGACATTCAAGTGAGGCATATAGAATTCCAACTAGCCACAATCAAAAAAAAGCTACACATAGACATGTAATAGTCAAGATCCCAGAAACCCAACAGAAGAACAAAATGCAGGCAGTTAGAGAAAAGAAACAAATCACCTACAAAGGAAAGCCCATCAGAATCACAGCAGACTTCTCAACACAAACCCTCAAGTCAAGGAGAGCATGGACTGAAGTATTCCAAGCCCTGAAAGTGTGAGGCCAAAGTGACTCCATTTTGCTAAAATTCACCATTCTCCTGGTCTCCCTTGTTCTCATAGGTTAATGGTTAAAATGTGCTTGCTCAGAGACAAAAAGACACAATCTAAAACAGGACCAAATTCCTAAGTTTATTACCCAGCCATCTGTTTACCCAAGAGAAGAGCATTCCAGGCACACTAGCTATAAGATAAACGGTTAATGCACCGACTAACCACACAAGATAGATGTGACCATTAGTCAATTCTGCTAACCATCAGTATGTGACAGTCAGCCATTAACCCTTGCCCCTTTCTCCCTTACAAAACCTATACGTAATCCCCCTAGACCCCCAAAAGACCTAGCCAATCAAAAGTATACACTTCATGCCTGCTAAATGTTAGCCAATCCTATAGCTGCTAAGTAGAAAAACCCTAAACCTTGCTGTAACTTCTATAAAAACCCCGCTAATTTGAAACTCAGGGCTCTCAATTCTGACCCGCTGCATTGGTGACGGTTGAGAGTCCCTGCTCAAGCTTGAATAAAAGACCCTTGGGTGCTTACATCGGAATCGGCCTCCTGGTGGTCTTTGGGAAATCGCGATTTGAGCACAACAAAAGAAAATAACTTCTAACACCTCTACTGTTGTATCCTGCAAAATTATCTTTCAAAATTCATGGGGAAATTAGATACTTCCACAAAAAAGAACACCTGAGAAATTTCATGAACACCAAACCAGCACTCCAAACAATTCTAAACAATATCCTAGAAAAAGACAATGAAGGCCACAACTCCATGAGGCCCAATAGAGGGAAGCCATCAGGCAAGGCCAGAAACTAAAGGGAAAGGGGGAAAAATAAAAAATAAATGAGCCGACAATAGTAAAACATCATGACATGGATGAGTCAATATCTATCAATTATAACCATTAATGTTAATGGCCTCAACTCACCAATCAAAAGAAACAGACTGGCAGAATGGATTAAGAAGCAAAATCCAACAATATGCTCTATACAAGAAACACACCTAACTCAAAAAGAAATTTATTGACTGAAAGTAAAAGGATGGAAAACAGTTCTCCACATGACAGAAACCCAGAAAAAAGCAGGGGTAGCAATCTTATTTGCAGACAAAGTAGATTTCAAACCAAAACTAATTAAGAGAGACAAAGACGGTCACTACATCCTTGTAAAGGGAACAATCCAAGAGAAGAGATGACAATCATAAATATCTATGCACCAAATACGAATGCCCCCAACTATACAAAACAAATATTAATGGACATGAAAAACCAAATAAGTACTAATACAATTGTAGTGGGGGACCTCAATATGCCACTAGCACAAATAGACCGATCATCTTGACAAAATATCAACAATGAAATTCTAGAAATGAACCAACCTATTGAACAAATGGACTTAATAGATGTTTACAGAATGTTCCCTCCCATAAAATCAGAGTACACATTCTTTTCAGCTGCACATGAGTCATTCTCCAAAAAAGACCAAATGCTAGCTCATAGGACATGTTTCAGTAAATGTAAAAGAATTGAAGTTACCCCCTGTATATTATCAGACCATAGTGCAATAAAATTGGAGATCAATAGCATAGGAAACTACAAAACCCCCACAAACACGTGGAAATTGAATAACACCCTCCTGAACAACCAATGGGTCACAGAGGAAATTAAAGAAGAAATTAGACAGTTTCTACAAGTACATGATAATGCCAGTACAACATACAGGAATCTATGGAACACAATGAAAGCAGTTCTAGGAGGGAAATTCATAGCATATTAGGAAAACAGAGAGCTCATATAAACAACCTAATGCTGAATTTTAAGCTCCTAGAAAAAGAAGATCATGACAAGCTCAAAGCTCGAACAAAAGAGGAAATTTTAAAGATCAGAGCAGAAATCAATGCAGTGGAGACTAAGAGAATAATACAAAAAAAAAAAAAAATCAATGAATCCAAGAGTTGGTTTTTCAAAAGAATAAGTAAAATCGATAAACCTTTAGCCAACCTTATCAAAAAAAGGAAAGAAAAGACTCAAATCCATCCAATTCAGAATGAAAAAGGGGAAGTCACAAAAGATCAAGCAGAAATCCAGAGGATCATAAATACCTACTTCGAGAATCTGCACCCTAATAAAATGGAAAGCACAGAAGAAATAGACAGATTCCTAGATACATATGAATTGCCAAAGTTAAATGAAAAAGATATAAAAATTCTAAACACCTCAATTACAATCAGTGAAACTGAAAACATAATTAAAAACTTACCAACAAAGAAAAGCCCAGGTCCTGATGGCTTCACTGCTAAATTCTACAAGACATTTTGAGAAGAACTATTGCCATTACACTTTCAACTCTTCAATGAAATTGAAAGGAAAGCAATACTTCCAAATTCATTCCTGGAACCAAGTGTTACTTTGATTCCAAAACCAGGGAAAGACCCAACCCAAAAAGAGAACTATAGGCCAATCTCCCTAATGAACATACATGCAAAAATCCTCAACAAGATACTGGCAAACAGAACACAAAGGGTCATCAAGAAGATCATACACCCTGACCAACTCAGATTTATCCCAGGGATGCAAGGATGGTTCAACACACATGAATCAATAAATGCAATACACTGTGTTAACAGAGCCAAGGACAAAAACCATATGATCTTCTCAATAGATGCAGAAAAAGCATCTGACAAAATCCAACACCCATTCATGATAAATGCCCTACAAAAAATTGGAATAGAAGGTCTTTATCTCAACCTGATTAAGGTTATCTATGAAAAACTGACAGCCAACATCATGCTAAATGGTCAAAAACTGAAAACTTTCATGCTAAAATCAGGAACAAGACAGGGATGCCCACTATCACCATTCCTGTTCAATATAGTTTTGGAAACATTAGCCAGGGCAATTGAAAAAGAGGAAGAAATAAAAGGAAGATAGGAAAGAAAGTAGTTAAACTGTCATTATTCACTGACAATATGATACTTTACACAGAAGACCCAAAAACCTCTGTCAAAAGACTTCTAGACTTAACAGACAGATTCAGTAGAGTAGCTGGGTACAAGGTCAACACTCAAAAACAATAGCCTTCTTATATACAAATAATATACTCAATGAGAGAGAAATTAGGGAAACAATTCCTCTTACAATAGCATCCAAAAAAATGAAATAGCTAGGAATCAATGTAACAAAGGAAGCAAAAGACCTCTACACTGAAAACTACAGCACTCTGAAAAAGGAGATTGAGGAAGATACAAGAAAATGGAAAGACATTCCTTGTTCCTGGGTAGGAAGAGCCAATATAGTGAAAATGGCCATACTTCCAAAATTACTATATAGATTTAATGTAATGCCGACTGAAATTCCAACAATATACTTCACAGAACTAGAGAAAACAATCCAAAAATTCATTTGGAACCAGAAGAGACCTAGAAGAGCAAAAGCAATTCTAGGCAACAGACACATGGCAAGGGGGTATCACAATCCCCAACTTGAAACTAGACTACAAAGCTACTGTGATAAAAACACCATAATACTGGCAAAGAAATAGACCTAAGGATCAGTGGAATAGATTAGAAGATACAAAAACAACTCCAGGTATACTCCACCACCTCATCTTTGACAAAGGAGCCAACCATCCTCACTGGAAGAAAGACATCCTCTTTAATAAATGGTGTTGGAAAAACTGGATTTCAACCTGCCAAAGATTAAAACTAGACCCATATCTATCACCGTGCACTAAACTAAGATTGAAGTGGATTAAAGATATAAATATTAAAACAGAAACACTAAACTTGCTGGGAGATAAGTTAGATAGAACTCTTGAAGACATTGGCATAGGAAAGAACTTTATGAACAAAACCTCAGTGGCATGGGAACTATAGCACAAAGAATCAACAACTGGGATCTCATCATATTTAAAAGCTTCTGCACTGCAAGAGAAACCACCAACAGAGCTAAGAGACAACCTACAATGTGGGAAAAAAATTTTAGCAGCAGTACCTCAGACAAAGGTCTACTATCTAGAATATATAAGGAACCTAAAAAAAATCAGAATCCCCCAAATTTAAAGACCCAGTTCAAAAATGGGCACCTGAAATGAACAGACATTTCTCAGACAAAGAAGTAAAAGCAGCAAATAAACATATGAAAAAATGTTCAGCATCACTGGTCATTCGAGAGATGCAGATGAAAACAACACTGACATTCCTCCTCACCCCACAAAGAATGGCTGCTGTCAAGAAATCAACCAATAACAAATGCTGGCGGGGTTGGAGGGAAAAAGGAACCCTTCTCCATTGTTGGTGGGGGTCCAGACTAACGCAACACAACCACTGTGGAAATCAGTATGGAGATACCTCAGAGAACTAGGACTAGAGGTCCCATTTGACCCAGCTATTCCTCTGCTGGGTATCTTCCCAAAAGAATTAAATGAATCATACTACAGCAGTATATGTGCACCCATGTTTATAGCTGTTTGTAATAGTGAAAGCTTGGAAACAGCCCAAGTGCCCATCAACTGGAAACTGGATAAAGAAGATGTGGGGTTTTTTTATAAAATGGAGTACTACTCAGCCATAAACAACAACAAACGAGAGACATTTACAGCTAAATGGATGCATATTGTGGACATACTCTTAAATGAAATAACTAGGACA
Source organism: Heterocephalus glaber (assembly GCF_053883595.1). Classification (NCBI taxonomy): domain Eukaryota; kingdom Metazoa; phylum Chordata; class Mammalia; order Rodentia; family Bathyergidae; genus Heterocephalus; species Heterocephalus glaber. The sequence goes on along the minus strand of NW_028258317.1, from coordinate 60,387,668 downwards.
CACGTGTAAATACTGAATGGTTTCTCTGTTGTGAGAAACTGAATGAGTAAATAAGTATTAAAATGAATAATTACTAATTGGAAATAGGAAGAAAAGGTCCAAAGAGGTACAGCAGGTGGGAGGGGTAGGGCAAAGGAAAGAAGGTAAAGGAAAAATTATGATAAAAAGAAATAAAATGGAAACAAAGTCTTTGTAAATAGGGAGGGGTGGAGAGGGTGAAGGGAAGACAGGAAATGAGGAAAAAATAAGAACCAAGATACATCATGTGAACATAAAAGTACCCAATGGTAAATGTAAATGTACTGTATACCTAAAATGTACCAATAAAAGAATCTAAGGAAAAAAAAAGGAAAAGAATATAGCATAAAGCAAAAAAAATGAGCTGCGCAAGAGTAGAGCTTTATACACTACTGAAGTGTCAGTTCAAACTAGGCCGTCTTAAATTAACAACGTTAATTATAATCCCTAAGGTAGCCACTAATAAAATGTCTAATATACAAAAAAAGAAGTGAAAAGGCTGGGGGTATAGCTCATGAGAAGAGTGGTCATCCAGCATGCATGAGGCCCTGGGTTTGATTTCACGAATTCAAAAAAAAAATGTGAGAAAAGAACCAAAAAGATACACTACAAAAAAAAAATTAAAAGAAGACAGTATTGGAGGAATCAAACACATGGACATTATATGACATACAATACACAAAGAAAAAACGGAAGTCCTTCCCTGTAAGCAATCACTTTATATATAAATGAAATTAAATGTGCCAACTGAAACAAATTGGAATGAGTGAAAGGACATACAGCTATATACTACTTGTACAGCAGATTCACTTTACATCCAAAACTACATATTGGTTGAAAGTGAAAGGACCTACAAAAATACTGTAAGAAACTAATAAACAAAAGAGATCTGAGTTGCTATACTAACACAAAACAGTCTTCAAGTCAAAAACCGTGACAAGGGAAAAAGATCATTATATATAAATAGAAGGGTCAGTTCTGCCAAGATATAACAATTATAAACATGTACACACCAAACTAAGCCTCAAAAATATATGAATCATAGATTAATAGAAATGTTAGGAAAATATATAGCGCTATACTAACAGAGACCACTGTACCTCACTTTCAATAAAGAAATTCTAGCAGAACAATAAAATATACAGAGATCTGTAACAACACTCTAAATCAACTGAAAATGCCATGACACAGATACAGCACTCTACAAAACAACAGCGGGACACATTCGTTTCAAGGGCAGGCTTACTCAATGTTCTCCAGTGTAGACCACATGTTAGGACAGAAAAGAAATTTTGCCACCTCAATAAGAATACAAAGTATCTTCTCTGCTCATGGTGGAATCAAACTAAAATTCAAGATAGAAACTTAAAAATTTTATAAATATATGGAAATTAAAACATCCTTAAACAGTCAATAGTCAAAGAAGACAAATCAGAAAATAGCTTCAGAAAGATGAATGCAAATTAAACAAAATACAACATGCCAAAATATATAAGATGTATCCACAGCAGTAACTCAAAGGGAAATTTTTATATGTAAATGCTTACACAGATAGTCCCTGACTTATGAAAGTTGCATTTAAAATTTTTAAACTTTAAAATAGTTTGAGAAGAAACTACCGAAAGTGCTGTTTCAGAAGACACCATACATCATATTCTGAATTTCTGATCTTTTCCCACACTAATGATATACAACTACCAAAATAGATAACCTAAATGAAATGGATATATTCCTAGAAACACATAAATTACAATAACTGACTCAAGAATAAAAAGAAAACCAGGTAAATATTAGTAAGTAAAACCTGACAGTGACTTTAAAACCTTTTGTAAAACTTCCTGTAACTTATAAGCCTTACTTATAAACTTTAAAGACCTTTTTTATAAAAACCTGTTACTAGTAAGGAGTAAAGCAGTAATCAGAAACTCCCAAAATAGAAAAAGTCCAGGAAGAATTGGCTTCCCTGGTGAATTCTACAAACTATAAAGTATCAAAAACAATCCTTCTAAATTCAAACTCTTCTAAATTTTAGAAGGACAAATACCTCTTAATTCATCCCTGAAGCAAGCATTACTCTGATACCAAAGTGAGATGAAAACATCATAAGAAAATTAAAACTTCATATCCCTTATGAATACAAAAGTCCTCCAAAATGAATAACTAAATGAAACAAAATACTAGCAGACCAAATTCAACACCCTATTGAAAGGTCTACACATCATGACCAAACAGAATTTATCTCTGGAATCTCAGGCTGGATGAAGAAAACTAGGGAACCATAATTAAAAGTACATAACATCTCAATTGATCCAGAAAAGCACTTATTAATAAAATCCAAATGGTTAAAAAATGAAAGAGAATAAACTCAATAAACTAGGAATATAATGGTCTTTATTCAACACAAAAAAGAAAACTTAATCATACAGGGCTAGAGCAGGAGGTGATGGTGCATGCCTGTAATCCCAGCACTAGTTCAGTGGCAGAGTGCTTGCCTGACATGCACAAGGCCTTGGGCTCAATTCTCAACATCACAAATATAAAGGGAGGGGGGGTCTTTCATAAATCTATGGCCAAGTCATATTCTATAAGGGTAGCAAGACCACTAAGCGGGGAAAAGAAGTCTCTTGTAGAAGTGGTGCTGGGACATTTGGATATCCACATGTAAATACAAGTTATGTCCGTTTTTTATCTCATACACAAAAATTAACTCAAAATGGATTTTAACCTCATATATATAACACAGAAATATGAAACTCTCAGAGGAAAACAGTGGAGTAGGTTTCCATCATCATGGGTTAGGCAAACCAACTGAAGGATATGACAGCAAAGCATGAGCAACAAAAGAAAAAAAAAACATGAACACATCAAAGTTAAAAATTGTCATGTATCAAAGATCATTACAAACAAAATGGAAAAAAGCTAAAGAATGGGAGAAAATATTTGTCAATCTTGTACCTGATAAGAGTACAGGATTCAGAGTAAATATTCTCACAAATTAACACTAAAAATATTCAATTTAAAAATGGGATGGGCCAGGGATTTAGCTCAGTGGTTTCACAAACTGCTGCACAAGCGCAACGATACGAGTTTGATCCCCGGTGCCAAAAAAAAAGGGAGTAATGAAGGTATACAAATGGCCTCTTAGGAGGCTGGGGCAGGAGGATAGTCATGAGTTTGAGGACAGCATGGATTACATAGTGAGTTCAAGGGTAATCTTAACTACACAGTGAGATGCTGTCTCAAAAAAAAACAAAAAAAACAAACGGGCCAAAATCCACATGAAAAGATACCCAATGTCATTTAGTCATTAAACAATTTCAAATCAGTCCATGCTTGCTCCTAGGGCAGAGAAGTTGAGCCAATCCCAGCACCCGGGAAGAGTCTCCCCTGCCATTACATGCTCCTAGGGTAGAGAAGGTGATCTGCATGGGTGCCAGAAGCTCTCCCCAACCCCGTGGAAAAGAGAAGACACATAAACAAGCCTCCAAAACAGACTTTCAGATCACCTACAGCAACGCCAAAGGGAAACGAGATGGAACAATCTGATATTCAACCACCTGGACTCTCTCAACTGGCAATGAAACAGGATCTGGGAAAAATGAAATCAGAAATAATTTCTCACGTAACAGCAGAGATCGTGCCCATAGTGCAAGACATGATTAATAAATCTAGAGAGGACACAGATAAAAAAATAGAGGACCTGAGGAACATGATGGAATCCCAACATAGGAAACAAATGAAATCCATAAAACAGATGGAAACAGATTTCCAGGAGATTAAAAACTCCATCGAAAGTCTGCACAGCAGAATGAACCAATGTGAGGAAAGAATTACAGATATGGAAGATAAGATTGCAATTAGTAACCAGGAAAAGAAAAATTGCTTTAAAATTGTAAGGGAACATGAGAAATCAATCCAGCAGCTGGTAGACGATGCAAAGAAGAATAACATAAGACTGATTGGAGTCAATGAAGAAACAGGAGAGAGTGCAGATAACATAAAAAAGCTGTTTGCAGACGTGATGGCAGAAAACTTCCCAAGCGGGTAAAGAACCTGACATACAGATAAGTGAGGCATATAGGACTCCAACTAGCCTAGATCAAAAAAACTCTACACATAGGCATATAACAATTAGGATTCCAGAAACCCAACAGAAGAACAAAGTTCTACAAGCAGTCAGAGAAAAGAAACAAATCACATACAAAGGAAAGCCCATCAGAATCACAGCAGACTTCTCAACACAAACCCTCAAGGCAAGAAGAGCTTGCAGTGATGTATTTCAAGCCCTAAAGGAAAACAGCCTAAAACCCAGATTGATGTACCTTGCAAAACTATCTTTCAAAATTGATGGAGAAATAAGATACTTTCATGATAAAGAGCACCTTAGGAACTTCATGCATGTCAAGCCTGCACTTCAAAAAATTTTAGACAATGTCCTGGGAAAAGACAGTGAGGATCACAGCCCCAGGAGGCCCAGCAGAATGAATGCATTGGGTGTGACAAATTAAACGCTAAGGGGGAGAATCCTACAAAAAGAAAAAGTCATGGCAAGGCTTTTAAAACTTTTAACTTCATCTCCCTAATGAGTATATAATTCAATCTTGCTATTATTCATGATTGGTATTTTTCTGATTCTAGTGTTGCACACCTTTCCTGGTGCTGTACTGGCTATTTATCATCTTCTTATGTCTACTTTTTAATTGGGTTGTCTATTAATGAGCTGTAAGAGTTCTTTATATATTCTGGTCATAGGTTATATGTATTGGAAATATGGTCTGTTTGAGGACTACTTTCCATTTTAATGATGTCATTTAAAGTTCTAAATTTTGTTGGAATCTCATTTATCATTTTTTTTCTTTTATACATCATGTTTTTTGTATCCTAGGAAGTTCTTGCCTACCCTAAATTCATAAACATTTTCCCTTATAATTTCTTCTTAAAGTTTTAAACTTTTAGGCTTTCATATTTAGGTTCATAGATCCTTTCAAGTTATTTTTATGTATGGAAATAAAGGGTTGAGGTTAATTTTCTATATACGGATACCAGGTTGTCTAGAGCCATTTGCTGAAAACACTGTCTCTTCCTCGGCTCTTGAATCAAGTTTATATTCTACAAAAGGTTCATGTTAAATAATCTTTCAAAACTCAGTGGACCATATATGAGTGGTTCTATTTCTAGATTCTCTGTTTTATTCAAATGATCTATATGTCTTTCTTTACACCAACACTGCCTTGATTGCTGTAGCTTTAGAAGAAGTCTTAAAATTAGGTACTAAACGTCTTCCAACACTGTTTTTGTTCTTAACTTTTCTAGGTCTTTTGTACTCCTACATAACTTTTAAATTTCAATATCCAGTTCTTCATTTATAGCAAGCATGCACAGACTTGAATTTTTATATATACCTTGTGTTTTCTAATCCTGCTAAATTCAAGTACAAGTTCTAGGGGCTCCTAGAGATTTCTTAGTATTTTCTCTGTAGATGATCATTTCATCTACATATAAAGATTTTGCTTCTGCCATGCCAATCCTATCCTAGTTGTGTCATTTTATTGCCAGACTATTTTGGTTTGGGCCTATGTTTCAAAGTCTAATGGACAGATGAAGAGTAGGCATATCTGCCCTTGTTCCCCACCTTAAGGAGAAAGCATTGTATCTTCTCCATTCATATAAAGCATTCTCCCTGGAAGTATGGAGTAAATGTCTTTAATCTGTTGAGAAGGTTCTGTTCTACTTCTAGTCTCCTGATAGCTTTTACCATGAACAGCTGTAGAATTTAGTCCAGTACTTTTTCTCCAACTAGTGACAGGATCCTATGGCTTTTTCCTTTCCTCTGTTAAAATGATGACTTTTGGGGGTGGATCTTCCAATGCTGAACCAACACTGCCACCCCTATAATAAAACCACTTTCTACATACTACCAGATCTGACTTCTAAGAGTTTGTTTTGTTAAACAAATTTCTATCTATGTTCATACTTTTTTCTTCTATTATCTTTATCCAGTTTTAGGATTAGCACAATGTTGAGTTCCTAAAATGAGGGGAGAAGTTTTCCTTCTTTTTTCTGCTTTAAATGTTTGATATAATTCATCAGTTAAAATGTGTATGAGCTTGTTGTTGTCACATAGGTAGGTTTTCAAGCTAGGAGTATACTTTCTTTAATAGGTGCTATTCAAATTTTATATTTCCTCCAGAGTTAGTTTCATTAATTTGTCTTCCAAGGTACTTCTTAGAAGTTGTCAAATTTATTTCAAGACAGATTTTTGAAATATGCTTTCTATATCCTTTTAAATTCTGTAAAATCTCTGATAATGTCTCCTAGATCTTGATATTGTTATGTTAAAAATGTACAATTGATATTGTGTAATAGGATGTAAAAGTCTAAAGGAGCAGGGGAAGTGGGAGGGGTAGGGGAAAGGAAAGAAGGGAAAAGAAAAAATATGAGAAAAGGAAAACAATGGAAACAAAATCTTTGCAAATAGGGAAGGGTAGAGGGAGTGAAGGGAGGGCAGGGGAAGGAGAAAAAAATAGGAACCAAGATACTCATATAATGGTACAAGATCCCAATGATGCATATAAATGTATTTTATACCTAAAATGTACCAATAAATGTAATGGGGGGGACAATTTCACATCAAAACAATAAAATACCACACTTCACAGTCACAAGGATGGCTATAATTAAAAACAAAACAAAAACAGAATAGAACAATTATTGGAAAGGACATGAAAACTCTGAACCCATGTACACTGCTTCCTGGTAGAAATGTAAAAGATGAGCCCCTACTAATTACAGCTTGGTAGTATTTCAAAAAGGTAAAAATGAATTACTATGCTACCACAATTCCATTGCCATGTTCAAACCCAAAATAAAGAGTATCCAAACCCTTGCACATGAATGTTCAGTGCAGCATATTTCCCTATTAGCCAGAAGGTGGGCAGAACCGAAATGCCCACTGATAAATGGATAAACAAATTGTGGAATATTATTTAGCCTTAAAAAGCCAAGCAATTTGGATACATACTTGTATAAATATGGATAGCCTTGAAAACATTATGCTAAGTGAAATAAATTAAGACACAAAAAGCCATATATTAATGTATTTACATAAAATATCCACTATTTATAAATCTAAAGGAGAAGCATATTTTCCAAGGACTAGGCGCGGGCAGGGAGGGAAGATGTGGCATAATTACTTAATGAGTCAGGGTCTTATTTTGCAGTGATGACAATGTTTTGAATATACAGGGTTGGTGACTGTACAACAGTACAAATATACTAAATTCCACTCTTTAAAAGGTTAATTTTCTTTTTAAAAGGTTGACGAAAAGTTCTGAAATTAGTGATAGCTATACAACCTTATAAATAGACCAATGTGAAACTGATATACAATAAAGTTGTGAAAAAAAAGAATGTATACTTTAAATGAATATATTGTAGGTATGAGAATTATATTTCAATAGTGCTATTTTAAAAACAAGAACAAAATAAACACATTCCCACATTAAAAATCACATTGCAAGGGCTCGGGATTTAGCTCAGTGGTTCCGCCTCCTGCCTCGCAAGCGCAAGATCCCAAGTTCAAACCCCCGTAACCATCCCCACAAAAAAAAAAAAAAAAAATTAAAAAAAAAATCACATTGCTAATGTTTCTTTATGTGTGGTACAACTGCTAAACATTTTTACATTTTTCCCTAGTGCTTTCCATTTCACTGGCACTTAGTTTTCTAGTACACATTATAAGACATTAAAAATTAATAAAACGACACCCTACCAAGGTCCCCAGTCACGGGGAACATGCCGAGTCGGCCCACTGCAGACAGGCAGGTCTGTGCATGCCCTACTGAGGTCCTGAGTCACTTGGAAGACACCCAATCACCCCACTGCAGACAGGCAGCCACCTGATTCCACACTACAAAGACGCAGAGGACACCAGACCACCAGACCAAGGTACTGAGTCCCACTGTTTCCAGCCCAGAGGTAGGGGCTTCTGAGCTGTCGTCCCACTGCTCCTGGTCCAGAGGAAGGGGCTTCCCAGTCAACACCCCTCCCGCTGCTCCCAGCCCAGAGGAAAGGGCTTTTGGGCCACCTTCTGTCCTGCTGCTCCTGGCCCAGAGGAAGGGGCTTCCAGGACACCATCCCTCCCACTGCTCCCGGCCCAGAGGGAGGGGCTTCTGAGCCACCATCCCACTGCTCCTGGTCCAGAGGAAGGGGTTTCCTGGCCACCATCCCTCCCACTGCTCCCAGCCCACAGGAAAGGGCTTTTGGGTCACCATCCCTACCGCTGCTCCCGGCCCCTGTCCCACCTGACCCAGCTCAGAGGAGGTAATCCGTGCAGGCGCTAACAGCCCCCCGCCACAGTCAAAATGAGAAAACACATAAATAAGTCTCAAAACCAGACTTCCAGATCACCTACAGCAACCCCAAAGGGAAATGAGATGGAACACTCTGATACTCAACCACCTGGACCCACTGAACTGGCAACAAAAGGGGATCTGGAAAAAATGAAATCAGAAATAATTTCTCAGATAACAGGAGAAATTGTGCCTCTAGCGCAAGACATGATTAATAAATCTAGAGAGGAGCTCAGGAACATGATGGAATCCCAACATAAGAAACAAATAGAATCCATAAAACAGATGCAAATAGATTTCCAGGACATGAAAAACTCCTCTGAAAGTCTACACAGCAGAATGAGCCAATGTGAGGACAGAATTTCAGATATAGAAGATAAGATTGCAATTAGTGACCAAGAAAAGAAAAACTGCTTCAAAATTGTAGGGGAACATGAGAAATCAATCCAGCAGCTGCTAGATGATGCAAAGAAGAATAACATAAGACTGACTGGGCTCAATGAAGAAACAGGAGAGTGGAGATGACATAAAATATCTCTTCACAGAAATAATGGCAGAAAACTGCCCAAACAGGGGAAAAGAGCTTGACATACGGATAAGTGAGGCATATAGGACTCCAAATAGCCTTGATCAAAAAAATCTAAACATAGGCATATAACTGTTAAGATTCCAGAAACACAACAGAAGAACAAAGTTCTACAAGCAGTCAGAGAAAAGAAACAAATCACATACGAAGGAAAGCCCATCAGAATCACAGCAGACTTCTCAACACAAACCATCAAGGCAAGAAGAGCTTGGAATGACATACTCCAAGCCCTAAAAGAAAACAGCCTCCAACCTAGATTGATGTACCCCGCAAAACTATATTTCAACATGGATGGAGAAATAAGATGCTTTCATGACAAAGAGCACCTTAGGAACTTCGTGAATACCAAACCAGCACTCCAAAGAATTTTACACAATATCCTAGGAACAGACATTGAGGATCACAACCCCAGGAAACAAAGCAGAATGAACCCAGCTGACACGACAAGAAATTAAATGGAAAGGGGGAGAACCCAACAAAAAGAAAAAGTCATGGCAATGACAAGTCAATACATTTCAGTTATAACCATCAACGTTAATGGTCTCAATTCACCAATCAAAAGAAAGAGACTGGCAGAATGGGTCAAGAAGCAAAATCCAACAATATGCTGCATACAAGAAACACACTTCATTCAAAAGGAAACTCACAGACTGAAAGTTAAAGGGTGGAAAACAATACTCCATGCGACAGAAACCCGAAAAAAAGCAGGAGTAGCTATCCTCTTGGCAGATCAAGTAGGTTTCAAACCAACACTGATTAAGAGAGACGAAGAAGGACACTACATCCTTGTAAAGGGAAGAATCCAAGAGGAAGAGATGACAATCATAAATATCTATGCACCAAATACTAGCGCACACAACTATATAAAACAAATACTAACAGACATGAAAAGTCATACAGGCACTAATACAATTGTAGTGGGGGACCTCAACACCCCACTGTCACAAATAGATAGAACAATTAGACTAAAAATAAGTAATGAAATACTAGAACTCAATCGAACTCCTGAACAAATGAACTTAACAGATGTTTACAGAGTCTTCCACCCCACAAAATCAGAATACACATTCTTCTCAACTGAACATGGGTCATTCTCCAAAATAGACGACATACTCACACATAGAACATGTTTAAGTAAGTGCAAAGGAATTGAAGCTATCCCCTGTACACTATCAGACCATAATGTGATGAAATTGGAGATCCAGAGCAAAAGAAACTCAAAAAATCTCATAAACACGTGGAAATTGAACAACACACTTCTGAATAACCAATGGGTCACAGAGGAAATTAAAGAAGAAATCAGACAATTCCTTCAATTAAATGACAATGCCAGTACAACACATCGGAATCTATGGGGCACAATGAAAGCAGCCCTACAAGGGAAATTCATAGCAGTGAATAATCATATTAGGAAAACAGAATGAACCCAATTAAACAACCTGACGCTGAACCTCAAGCTTCCAAAAAAAGAAGAGCAGGACAATCCCAAAGCTCATACAAGGGAGGAAATTATAAAGATAAGAGGAGAAATCAATGCAATGGAGACTAGGAGAACGATACAAAAAAATCAACGAAGCCAAGAGTTGGTTCTTCGAAAGAATCAACAAAATTGACAAACCTTTAGCCAACCTTGTCAGAAAAAGGAAAGAAAAGGCCCAAATGCATGCAATTAGGAATGAAAAGGGTGAAATTACAACAGACCCAGCAGACATCCAGAGGATCATCAAGACCGACTTCCAGAACCTATATGCCAATAAGAGGGACAACAGAGAAGAAATGGACAGATTCCTACATACATATGAATTAGCAAAGTTGAACGAAGACCTAAAAATTCTGAACAACCCAATATCAACCAATGAAATTGAAAATGTAATTAAAAACTTATCAACTAAGAAAAGCCCAGGCCTTGAAGGCTTCACTGCTGAATTCTACAAGACATTTAGAGAGGAACTGCTGCCACTACTGTTTAAACTCTTCAATGAAATTGAAAGGGAAGCAATATTCCCAAATTCATTCCTGGAAGCAAGCATCACCTTGATCCCCAAGGCAGAGAAAGACCCAATCGAAAAAGAGAACTATAGGCCAATCTCACTAATGAACACAGACGCAAAAATCCTTCATAAGATACTGGCAAACAGAATGCAGAAGATCATCAAGAAGATCATAAACCCTGATCAAGTGAGATTCATCCCAGGGATGCAGGGATCGTTCAACATACACAAATCAATTAATGTAATACACTACATCAATAGAGCCAAGGACAAAAACTACATGATTATCTCCATAGATGCAGAAAAAGCATTTGACAAAATCCAACATGCATTTATGATAAAAACCCTTCAAAATATTGGAATAGATGGTCTCTACCTCAAACTGATAGAAGCCATCTATGAAAAACCAACAGCCAATATCATACTAAATGGTCAAAAACTGAAATCCTTCACACTAAAATCAGGCACAAGACAAGGATGTTCACTATCACCACTCTTGTTCAATATAGTTCTGGAAACATTAGCCATGGCAATTAGACAAGAGAAAGAAATAAAAGGAATAAAGATAGGTAATGAAGAAGTCAAACTGTCATTATTTGCAGATGACATGATACTCTATATAGAAGATCCCAAAAACTCCACCAAAAGTCTTCTAGACTTAATAACCAAATTCAGTCAAGTAGCTGGTTACAAGGTCAACACACAAAAATCAATAGCTTTCCTCTACACCAATGACAGACTCACTGAAAGAGAAACAGGGCAAAGAATTCCTTTCCCAATAGCATCCAAAAAACTGAAATACCTAGGAATGAACCTAACGAAAGAAATCAAAGACCTCTTCTCTGAAAACTATGGCACTCTGAAAAGAGAGATTGAAGATGATATCAGAAAATGGACAGACATCCCCTGCTCCTGGGTAGGAAGGATTAATAGAGTGAAAATGGCCATACTTCCAAAACTGCTATATAGATTTAATGCAATTCCAATTGAGATCCCAGCAGCATACTTCACGGACCTTGAGAAAACAATCCAAAAATTCAGGTGGAGCAAGAAGAGACCCAGAAGAGCAAAAGCAATTCTAGGTAACAGAGACATGGCAAGGGGTATCACAATCCCCAACCTGCAACTCTACTACAAAGCTACTGTGATAAAAACAGCATGGTACTGGCAAAGAAACAGACTTGAGGACCAGTGGAACAGATCAGAAGATGCAGAAACAACGCCAGACACACTCAGCCATCTCATCTTCGACAAAGGAGCCAAACACCCTCACTGGAGGAAAGATAGCCTCTTTAATAAATGGTGCTGGAAAAATTGGGCTTCAACTTGCCAAAGATTAAAACTAGACCTATATCTCTCACCATGCACTAAACTAAAATCAAAATGGATTAAAGATCTAAATATTAAAATAGAAACTCTGAACCAATTGGAACAGAGGTTAGGGAGAACCCTTGAAGACATCAGTGTAGGAAAAGATTTTATGAACAAAACCTCAGTTGCCAGTGAACTAGCACAAACAATCAACAAATGGGATCTCTTCTTATTAAAAAGCTTCTGCACAGCAAGAGAAACCACCAGCAGTGTGAAGAGGCAACCCACAATGTGGGAAAAACTCTTCACCTGCTCTTCCTCAGACAAAGGTCTACTATCTCGAATCTAGAAAGAACTTAAAAAGATCAGACCTCCCAAATTTAAAGACCCAATCCAAAAATGGGCATCTGAAATGAACAGACATTTCTCAGACAAAGAAGTAGAGATAGCAAATAAATACATGAAAAAATGTTCAACATCACTGGTCATTCGAGAGATGCAAATGAAAACAACGCTGAGATTCCACTTCACTCCAGAAAGAATGGCTGCTATCATGAAATCAACCAATAAGAAATGCTGGCGGGGCTGTGGGGAAAGAGGAACCCTGCTCCACTGCTGGTGGTAGTGTAGACTGGTGCAAGCACTGTGGAAATCACTATGGAGATACCTCAAAGAACTAGGACTGGAAGTCCCATTTGACCCCGCTATTCCACTGCTGGGGGTCTTCCCCAACGAATTAAAAGAATCATACCACAGTGATATAATGTGCACCCATGTTCATAGCAGCACAGTCTGTAATAGCTAAAACTTAGAAACAGGCCAAATGCCCATCAACTGGAGTCTGGATCAAGAAAATATGTTTTTTTTATAAAATGGAGTACTACTCAGCCATAAAAAATGAGAAATTAGAGACATTTATAGCTAAGTGGATGCATATTGAGACAGTACTCTTAAGTGAAATAAATAGGACACACATGAATAAATACTGAATAGTTTCTCTGGTGTGAGAAACTGAAAGTGTAAATAAGGACTAAATGTATAATAGGTAATGTGAAATAGGAAGAAAAGAGGCAAAGGGGAAGGAAGTGGGAGGGCTAGGGGAAAGGATAGAAGGGAATGGGATTAATATGAGAAAATGGAAAAATAGGAACAAAATCTTTGTAAATAGGGAGGAATGGAGGGGTTGAAGGGAGGGCTGGGCAAGGGTGAAAAATAAGAACCAAGAGAGATTATGTTAAGGTGCAAATTTCCAATGATGACTGTCATTATACTGTATACCTAAAATGTACCAATGATTAGAATGAATAATTGATAATGTAAAATAGGAAGAAAAGGTCCAAAGGGGTAGGGGTAGTGGGAGGGGCAGGGGAAAGGAAAGAAGGGAAAGGAAAAAATGATGAGAAATGGAAAAAATGGAAATAAAGTCTTTGTAAATAGGGAAGGGTGGAGGGCGTGAAGGGAGGGCTAGGAATGGGGAAAAAATAAGAACCAAGATGCATTATATAAAGGTACAATTCCCAATGAGAAATGTAATTGTGTTGTATACCTACAATGTACCAATAAAAGAATTTAATACAAAAAAATAATTAATAAAACAATTGTAATTCTAAAAGATATACAGTGTATTACTGGGAAAAAAATGAAAGCTCCTAAAATCACATGCACAGATAGATGGAACTATTACATATACAAGACTGAAAGACTGTGACCCAAACTTCAACCTTACAGTCAAATTTTTTCTTTTAAAACACAGGATGAATATCCCTTATCTGAAATGCCTGAGACCAGAAATATGTATTTCTAAAAAGTTTTCAGATTTTTTTGGATCTTAGAGTATCTCCTTATGCATATGGTAACACAAAATCTGTATTTCATATACACCTCATGTACAGAGCCTGAAGATAATTATATACAACATTTTTAGTGCACCTGCATTTTGACTATGACTCTTCACACAAGCTCAGGTGTGGAATTTTCTACTACTGGCACCATGAGAGCACTGAAAAAGTTTCAGATTTTCAGATTAGAAACGCTTGATCTATAAAAGAAAATAAATTAATACTTACTTTATTGCTTGTGCTCCTGGTCTTTGCACAACTGAAGTGCTAAATTCTTCTACAACAATGTCTATGAGCTCAGGTTTTTGGTGACTTTCTCTTAAAACAACAGACATACTTTTCAAATGAATGAAAATCTTCATGGCTTCAAACTAGAGTATATCCCCAGAAAAATAAAGTAAATATATACATATATATATATACACACACACACATAAATATATATACACACACACATACACACGTAATTATAAACACAACATATAATCTTACTTTTATAATCCATTAATTTAAAATATATATACTTTTTAAAATCAGCATTTTAGCATCAAAAAAATAAATTGAGTAACTTCTATTCAACTTTGGAAATTAAAATAAATGAAATACTTATGGACCCAGAAAAAGATCCCAGAACAAGTGAGTAGTATATACATCTGAATTATATAGGCATTATAATAAGCATATCTAACGTTAAATTCAGAGTTTATAAAGCAAGAAAACATCTTACTGTTTTGGGCAAAGTTGGATCAACTGCTGTTTCACTATAGCCAATTGCTTCATAGAGTAAAGTTTTTTCTTCAGGTGTCAACATTTCTTCAAGAACTACAAATCATAAACAGGTGTTTCAGGTTCTTAACCAATAATATTATAAAGCATAATTCAGCTGCCTTTATAAATAAAACGCAAAGTTTACTTTCTTTTTCTATTACTTTTCAGAACCAATGAATGTTAGGATAGTACCGAAAATTTTAAAGTTACTCTCCAAAAACCTAAGTTACTAAGCATACAAATTTAACAGATTTCTAAATGTTTGTATTAATCAGGAGTTCAAAAAAGGGCTAACTGTATTGGGCAGTTAATGCCACTGTACTAAGAAATACACTGAGCATACAAAATAGGGTAGAGGTAGTTATAATTTCCTCCCAATTTATAGATGTTAAAACAGATTTAGAGAACTTAACTAATTTGCTAGAGCCAACAAGTGATAGATCCAGGATGTATATCTAAGTCCCAAAGCTATGACCTTAAGCATTTAAGAAATAAAAATCTTTCCAAGAAACAATTTCAATTAAAATTTCAAATGGTGTACAACATTATGTAATTTTTATTTACTACCCCCAAATGCATTCACTAAATGTTTGGGATATAAAGTTCTTCTGTAGCATTAGTTAAGATTTTTAAAAATTAACATACACATTTAAAATGCATGAATTAAAATGCATATTATGAAACCCACTGATCTGCACAATATAACTGAATAATTATAATTTTAAAAAGAATCACCCAGTCAATCCATAGAAGAAAAATAGTTGATTTAAGTCAAAAAAGAAAAAAAAGGGCAAAATAAACACATTTTAGACTTAAAACTTTATAATAAATTTAAACAATATATCATTTTACATATGTATATATATACAATATAGATACACACATTTATTTTAATTAGAGAAACTTTTCTACAAAACTTTATTTCACACCTGATAATTAACTATAAAACTATAAAATGAAACGAACATACTTCCAGGTTTAACGTCTGGTTGCTGTTTAGTCTGTTTGGTTTTTGATTCTGACCAAGTCCATAGCCAACTAAACCATCCTTTATTATCCTCTGGATCTTTTACTCCTTCTTTATAAATTCTGTATCCAGCCTTCTTTACCTAAAATGATTAAATTTTCACATAAATAAAAAATTATCCTTTTTTAGCACCTCAAAAGAACTACAACCACGTATTTCCAAAATGTATCCACCTGAGTGAACATAAACAAGATACACAAACAACAGAACTTAATAACTGCAACATCAGCCAGCAAGAATTCTGGATCACATAGTTTCCCTACTGTCTTATGAGTCATCGTAATGTATAGGGAAAAAACTAGCTTTTCACCTTTACGGTAAGCCTAATTATTACTAAAATTTCTATCTATAAAAACCTGTCTGATTTAAATGGAGGTGGCAAAGATTAACTCAAATTTTCTAATAACACACAAAAGTAAAATTGAAGCCTTTGAAGGAAACAGTATTTTTCAGCATGATATTGATAACATTACAGCATCTGTCATATCCATATAGAATTCAGATTTATTCTTAATAACTGAATGATAAATCTAAAATTACCTCAACTTCTGCCTGTTGTCTAGCTATAGTTATATTAAAGATATCCAGGGTTTTCTCCAACTCCTGAAAATATAAATGAAAATGTTAACTTCACATAAATAATTATATATACATAATGCATCAAATTTCTATAGTAATGAAAACAGGATAGAAGCAGAAAAAAGAACACCCAGACAATATAAGATACATTTGTTAAATTCTGGAAGGCAGTGTCTATATAATTAGCTTGAAAATTAGTACAACAGAGTAGCATTTTGAACAAAGAAAGCAGATCTGTTGAGCATATAAAGGTTACAACTATAAACAGTTACCAACACACAGTGAAAAGACAACATACATATATTTTACAAATTACTTTTACTTGGGTTTTAATTGCAGCTAAGCATAAACACAGTGCCATTTTTAACTAAAAACATAACTATAAATTCCTCATATTATGTGTACAGTTCAGATGCCCCATCATCAGTTACCTAGACACACTTAAGACTTGTTTTTAACTTGTTCACTTTCCAAAGATATTTGGGCTATTGAAATAAGCCGAGATAAACTAAATCTTTCATCATAGCTATCCAACCTTATGATTACTTTTAAGTTTCATGCTCAAGCCATTTTTTACTACTAACTGGAAATATGTTCTAGATTCAGAATGGTTACATTAATTTCAAGAAGATAACTACCCTCTGTCTCTCTAAACTAGATTTAATTCATCTGGTAAAATAGTCCCTTTTAAAATACACCCTAATGCTAAAAGATTTGACTAATGTAAGAATAATACCTCAAGACAGATAATGAAATACCAAGTTGCTAGAGATAACACAAGAATTAAAGAGAAAAAGCTCCGTAAGGCCAGAAAGTTCAGGCAAGAGATAAGATTTAAGCACAGGAAAGTTCATGCAAGAACTTTAAAATGGATAGGACTTAAATAGAACTTTAGGGACCAGCAGAACTGGGAGAGCAGAAGGACAAGAAAAGACAGATGGCACATTTTAGCATAGGCACATCTATAACAACTAATACTGCACATATAGAAGACAGAAAACAATGTACAGTCAGATAATAACACAACAGAAATGGGCTGGTGCCAGATAATTTATAGGTTTGAAACCTACAGAGAAATTTGGAAAGGATGTAGTGAACACTTTTTAGGTTTTGAGGTTAAGAATGATATAAAATGAAGCTTCAAGTTAGTATGTGCATGAATCCAAATTCCTTAAGGTTGAAAATTCTTCACTAAATTTTAAAAGTTAACATAATTTCGCCAGATCTTACATTAAATGAGTAAATAAGAGCACAAAAATGTCTAAATAAAAGAGAGCATGGTCAGTAAAAATTACAGCAAATAATCAGCATTACTCAATAAAGACTCAGGAGGAATAATACAGTACAAAATATTCAATCACAATTTTTTAATGCTAACCTCCAAAGACATGAGAATTTCACCAGATGGCTTCTTACTTGTTAACCTTTTTTTATACAATTCTTTATACTGCTTCATTTTTTGTCTATGTTCGCTAATATGCTTCCATGACCACATTCGTAATTTGGGGCAAACATTTACTTCAAGAACACCATATATAGCATAACCCCACCTAGTCAAAAAAAGAAGAAGAAAAATTCCATACTTAAACTCTCGGATCAACAGTACGAACTCTAAAAGTATGCATAATCATAGAGACTTGGAAAATCATGTATTATCGGAACACCTACTTTTCTCTAACCCTGTCTGTATTAACAATCCATCCATTATTAACTTTACCTTTTTCCAAAGTGAAAATACGCAAAACTATTCAATTTTGTTTAGAACAATATAGCTCTGCAAAAGAACTAACAAGCCATACAGTATCTCACAACATGTTACTCACTTGAATTAAAAAGTCAACTGTAAGAATAATTACAACTTCAACTAGAGAATAAAAATTGGAATAAGACTTTTGAATTTTTAAATATGTACTGGATAGGCTCCCATATCCTTTCCAGGTCTTAAAATAGAAGTTTAGTACTAAAGGCTTAGTGAGTCTGATAGAAAAGTTTGAGGAAGAGGACAAGTGGGGGTGAGGGGTAGAAAGGAAAATGATGAAAAACAAACCAAGATAGTTTAACAGTTGCAAAAAGACTGATCTACATAACTGAAAATTACAATATTTTATTATCCCCAGTTATAAGTAGTTATGAAGAATCCCTTGAGTCAATTTTCATTACAATAAGCCAAAGAAGTTACATACACTGCTAGCCACAAATTATGTACTTTATTGGACCACAAAAAGTGTATCTGTTATGGTTTAGATGTAAATGTCCCACAAAAGTCTCATGAGTTTGGACTGTGATCTAGAAAGGAGTGTCTTGGTCCTGCCTCTTTTCTGACTCCTGGCTACCTCGGGGTGAATAGCAGCTTTCCTCACACCACGCCAAGTCTGCCTCGGAGTAAGCCAGCTGTAGACTGAACCCACCTGAATCTGTGAGACAAATACACTTTACATTTAAAATACATTTGTGGGCAGCAAGTATTCTGTCTCAGTGACAGAAAGTTTTTAAATAGTATCTTTAAAAAATTATTAAACTTATTTTTATGTCCTAATTTTTAAAAGTAAAAACCATAAGGCATTTTACCATTCCTTGGCATGGTAGTGAAGAGGCACATCAGGTTTGAACTTCCTGTAAGGCAGATTTTGTTTCATCATATCAATTGACTCAAGAAGCTCCACAACACTGAAATACTGAAGAATGGAAAAATTAAAACTCCTAAATGCTTCAAGAGTTTTGTTCAACTGTTGAAGACAAAAATTAAATTATCAACTTTTAAAAGAAATGTTACCATATAACAAGAATTTTAGAAAAATATAGTTTTCCTTTTATCAAACAAAATTTAACTTAAAAACTTTTAAATTCATCAAATTTAAAATTTCATCAAAGAAAATACCTGTGGTTTGTTAAATTCAATTGCTATATTATGTAACTCAACTTCCAAGTTTATTTTGGGGTCAGAAAAGTCAAAATCCGATCGGCGATTCATCTGGAGCTTGGCATTAGCAGATATGGGGCGAAATACTGGAAAATAACACAAATTGAAAATATTAAATAAAGTCATATTTCAAAAGTCTTAAGGTACTAAAAGGATCAAGCTGAAAACGCTGATTTTCATTTCTTTTATGCCCTCTACAGTTCCCAAATGTCCACACTGCCATAATTTGGAGGGATGAAAATTCTTTTATCTTTTTCATACTTATAATTCTTGTTGTGTTTTGAAGTATAATTAAAGGCTACCTAAACTCCTCCAAACACCAAGGTAAGCTTTAAAAGCAGGAACATTCACTTTAAAGGAAAAGAGCCCAACAAAGTAGTTTTGATATAAGTATACTGTTTGCAAGAATAAATATTAGAATTGACAAGGAAAAGTTTATATTTAAACTTCCATTTTATGATGACGTTAATTCTGAATTCAATATCTCTTCTGTCTACCTAGTCCTCCTTTCCATTTTTAATAAAAGGAAAGAGAAAATGAGATTGTACCTAAGACTGCCTGCTTGGCTCAATCAATAGTGCTAAAATAACAATTGTGCAGAGACCAGTAATAGAATCTAAACAGATTAAGTATTAAATTATAAGGTAATCTGTATACAAATCTGTGTACTCTCGTTTTAATTATCTGAAAGGACTAGCACTTAACTTTTTACACCCTAAGCATTCAAAAATATTTATCTGAACACCATCATTGATCTACTACCTTTTCTCTATTCTTCATTTCTGCTTCATGTCCTCAGTTCTATCCCTACTCTGCTAAAAATCTATCATCATTTTTCTTACTGTTTTGAAGGCCTATACTTTTAATTAAGTTTTTTAACTGAGACAAAAACACAAATACTGTACCTAATAATGGGGTACTATGTACTGTTTTGATATACATATACATTGTGTAATATTTATATCAGGTAAAACATATCTATCTCCTGAAACATTTATCATTTCTTTTTTTTTTGTACCAGGAATCGAACTCAGGACCTTGCGCTTGCAAGGCAGGCACCAGAACCACTAAGCTAAATCCCCAGCCCCTATTTATCATTTCTTTATGGTAAAAATTTTTAAATCCTTTTTTCTAGGTCTTGAAATGTACAACACAATATTATCATATATAGTCAGCCCATTGTTTAATAGCACACCAGAACTTCTTGCTCCTAACTGTAATTTAGTAACCATTCATCAACTTTCCTCCATCCCTCACCCAATCCTATTCTCCCATCAGCAGTCATTTTAATCATCTTCTTGCCTGTATCTTTAAGTCCTCTGCACTTCTCACTCTGCCCATACTTGATCAGCTAAACCCACTTACTCCTCACATGTACCTAGCAGCTAAATGTGGCTCAAAAGAAAATATCAACCACACATTAATGTAAATCATCAATATGTCCTAATGCTGCTGAGCAATAACACAACATTCCTTTAGTCCATGCATCGACCAAATCCATGCCACAGCCTACTTTTGTATGGTCTTTTGGCCAAGAATGATTTGTAGACTTTTAAAGGGTTATTTAAAAGAAACAAAGGGCCGGGGATTTAGCTCAGTGGTTCTACCGCCTGCCTCACAAGCACAAGGTCCAGAGTTCGATCCCCGGTACCAAAAAACAACAACAAAAAACAAAACATAAAGAAACAAAGAAGAATATGCATCAGAGACTCAATATGGGCCGCTAAATGTAAACTATTTAACTTATTATATGCCCAACCCCTACTCTAGCCAAGTGATTTTCAAAATTTATTATTCATCAAAATCACCTGGAGAGCTTGTTAAAACATCAAATGCTGAGCTTTCCCCATTCCCCAAGAAGTTCTAATTCAGCATGCCCCTGGGATATGCCCTAAAAATGTATATTTCTAACAATTTACCAAGTGATGCTAATGCTACTAGTTGGACCCATATATTAGGAAGAGTAGTTAATTCACTCTCCCACTCTCCTACATGTCTATCAATGAGCACTTCAAAAAACCTTCAACATCTGAGGTTAAAATAAAGAAAAAGAACTCAGAAGAGAAATTCCATGAACTTCTGTCACCTATCTACTCATCTAGCCAACACTAGGACTTCTCTCATGACTAAACTGTATCTTATAGATGAACTGACCATGTTCCTATCTGTGGCCAAACTCTCCACCTGTATATGACATACCAATCCCTTTTCACCTGCACCGATTCAGAAATTCTCCTGTCTCTCCTGAGTCATTAATTTTTCATGTTTTATTAGATCATTTCCAGCTCAGCCTATAAATATGCTGTCATTTTTCCCATTAAACACAAAGGTAGGAAGAGAAAGACAGACACCCCCTTCAGATCCTTTTCCTTTCCTAGTAAGTATGTCAATTATCAATTTATTGCCTCTGAGCTCCAAATTCACCCTTTATTGTCTGCTGTAAAAACAGTTTCAGGCCCTTTAAATACTTTTTTCTGTACCAGCTAGCACAACATTAAGCTTTACCAATACAAAACACTGTAAAAACACCACAGGAGGGAAGAGTTACACTGCCTGTTTCCAATCTACTCATCCAACAAGCTTTTGCAGAGGCACTGCTCTCTTAACACCCAACTCTTACAGAACAGATGGGTGGCTTCTCTAGTATCTGGATCCTACAGCATGAAGGACTTCCTCAGCATCACCTTCTACAGTGTACAGCAGCTAGCAGCAGCTAGCAACTCCGCCAGTACCCTGCCAAGGAAGTTCTGTAGTGAAATACACGCAATGAGATACTATCCAATGAGGCTCAGTAAAAGAATTTCCAAAATATTACAGAAGGTGAGTTTTCAACAAGTTTTGCCGGCACAGCATAGACTTTCCTGCCATTCGGTGAGCCAAGACTGTCTCCTCCAGCAAGGTCTAGATCTCAGGACCGAGGGAAGAGGCTTTCTTCTTTAGGTGTTCCATCCTGACCCAAAGGTAGGGGTCATTTCTTTTTCTTACTACACCTATACTCTTTAGCATTCTCTCTACATTTTACTAACCATTCCCCTATTACTGCAATCCCCTCTCACTGTTAGAAATTCTTTATATTACACATTCCCTGTTCAAATTACTGCACAATTTTTTTTCTTCTTCGACTCTAATATAGCATAAAATGACTATAGTGTGAAAGAGAAGTCAAACCTAAAGTAATAAACTTGAGAATCATTAACATAAACAACAAATAACTCATCTGTTCATTTCCTAAAAGAAAATAATTAAGAAAATGAAACCACATTTAAAACAATGGGGATAACACTTTAAGAGCAAGCACAAGAGGGCCAGGGATTTAGCTCAGTGGTTTCACTGCCTGCTGCGCAAGCGCAAGGACTGGAGTTCGATCCCCAGTACAAAAAAAAAAAAAAAAAAAAAAAGAGCAAGCATAAGGTCCTGGGGCTGCAGTTTAATGGTACAGCACTTGCCTAGGATGCTCAAGGTCCTGGGTTCCTCAGTAACACACACACATAGTTATAAAGACATCTGCCCATAGTTCTGAAATACAGCCAAAAGCTCCTCCACAATAAAATGTCTAGAAAAGGTAATTTCTATTTTTGCACAGGCACGTGTGCACACACACACACACATATATATGTATATATTAGTTATATAACAAATTTCAGAGTGATATCAGCAATGTTAATGCAAATTTTATAATGATTACTTTATTCAAATTTCTTATTTTATGGAATATACTTACCAAAGTCATAACCTCTTGGGACAATGTTTTCATTGACAATGCCATTCTTCAAGCTGTCCTATTAAAAGACAAATTGTTTTTATTCACATTCATGTCAATATACCTTTATTCTACAAAATTCTACTATCTACGATATGTTTAAAAGCAATTTTAAAAAATAAACTCAAATGGGGATTTAGCTATGGAAAAATATTAAAGTGGTTAAACATCATATCATTAAATTAGTACAAAACAATGCTATGGCCATTAAGGTGTGTTTGCACAACTCACCATTTTTACCAATAATAATGAATTTTTCCTAGAAAACAATGCTGACTTTAATGTTTAGATTACTGACAAAGAATTATGCCTCATACAAAATATAATACCAATATATACATACACATATCAAAAGAACTTACCAATGATTCATCATAATCATAAAGATAAAACATCTGAGAATTCACGTTCCAATAGGCAAAAAGATTATCCAATCGGATTAACTGAAAATAAATTGAGTTTATTACATGTCTCATTTTCTTTGAAGCATTTTAACACATGCTATTTTCAGAGGTCTCAAGTAATTTAGCAAGCCTTATCACAGTTCAGCAAATAAATACAATTCACATAAATCTGTATTTATGTGTATATTACCATCTGTCCTTTTTTTAAAAAGTCTCTTTCATCAAGTCCAAGGGCATTTATTTTACCTTACGAACTAGCTTCTCAGTTTCATCATGTAAACATGGAATCCAGTATTGATCAGTTGTCTGAAAAGAAAAAAAAAAAAAAACCAACAGTAAAAAAGATCATTATATTTAAAAGGCCAATGGAAGTCCAATTTCTTACGGACATACATAGATGTAAGGTATTACTAACAATACTCTAAGACCAATTTCCCACGAAATGTCTTTGAAAACATATCATTCAAAGACTATTAAATGACCACAAAAATGTCTTTGCTTTCTAAAAGCTCACTGGTGGCCAAAAAACAAGAAATAAGCAACTATGTAGTTAAGTTTCATAAAGTACCTGCATGCTGAGATTTTGAAGGGAAATACCAAATGACAGTGGTTTATCTCGATTTGTAATCTAAAGAGGAGAAAAGTAAATCTTACTCAGATTTTTTTAGCATTTGGACAAAATTCTCTACAGAAAATCTTAACTTGCTGGGAAATATCCTATTTCAAACATTCAAAAACAGTTTACTAGTTTTCCAAATAACTTTTGTTCCTATATTTTTCCTAAAACAAACTCAAATATTAAATATTAATGTATTAGTGTTGTATTATACCACTATATTTCCAGTTTATACAAAGTTTTATAAAAAGATTGACACTCATAATACTATAAACCAAATAATTATGTGTTTAAGAGAACAATGAACAATTTAAGATCAAACAGGTCTAGCTCTGATTCATAAACCAATGCTCTTTCCAGAATAACATATTTTAAAATGTATAACTGAAATTTGTAAATCCCAAGGCATCTTTCTTTCTGACCTCAAGTTTGAACAACTTAAAGAAACTATAACCAAGCACTTGGTGTTAAGGACCAAAAACGACAACTACAATTATAAAAGAGAAAAATCATATCATCTATCCCTCTAACTCCCAGCAATCTAATTGGCTAGCCATTACAAAGTGCCCATAAACAGTAAAATAATTTATGTATGAATGTATTTTTAAAATTACATATTAAGATACTTACATCATCTTCATAACGGATATGAATGTTGGAAATTTTCACTTGAAGATTTTTTATGATCTGAGTGACTAATTTTTCTACAAAAGTGTCTTGCTTCTCATTCTGATGTTCTACAATTACAAATATTCCTTTTAACTTCAATGAAATATACACCCTATAATATCCACATATTGAAGTAATATATTCCCTTGTTAAAAAAAAATATACACATGGGCCGGGGATTTAGCTCAGTAGTTCCGGCACCTGCCTTGCAAGTGCAAGGTCCCAAGTTCAATCCCTAGTACCAAACAACAACAACAACAACAACAAAACATATATATATATATATATATATATACACACACACACACACACACACACACATATATATATATGGGGTAAATAGAACATTAATAGCCTGCTTTCCAAAATCTTTCAAACCAAAAGACTTTCAAAAGCAACTGAATGCACCAATTTTCAAAAGCTAGTTTCTTGTTCAAAAAACTAAAAACCACTATGTAAAATTTATTGACACTAAATTTTACACTTAATCTGTTAACTATGCCTGAGTAAAGATATGAAAAATAATGAAAAATTTCAATAGGCTTAAATTAGAAAAGCCAGTGGGGCTGGGGATTTAGCTTAGTGGTTCTGGCACCTACCTTGCAAGTGCAAGGTCCCGAGTTCGATATCAGGCAACAAAAAAAATTAGAAAAGCCAGTAAGAGCAGCAAAGCAAGAATTTCCTATAAAAGTTACTGATACTATTGTAAGTTATCTGTGCTTAATGTACAAAATAGTTCAATACAGCACACTCCTTCTTCAATGATATAAAATAGTAAATTATAGTTTCCTGTCTCTTTTCAAACAAGGATGAAAAAGTTCATGTTTCATTTTAATAAAATGATATTGTTTCCACTTTCAACACTTTCCAGAGGAACAGAATGAATACAGTATCAAAATTTCTTTAAAATATGCCTTTGATAGCTCCTAGTTACTATGCCTTTTCCCTTTTTAAAAGTGCCAATGAAAGCCATCTCTTTTCATATTTCTAGTCTTGTCTTCCTTTAGTACTCTTAGTCTTCTATATAAACAATACACATATTCCTTTTCTTCTAATAGTCTATATTCCCTAATTCAGCTGGTCCTAGGGATGGTAGATAAATGAAAATTAACAAAGTTATCAACCATTTGTGCTACAAATATGAGTTAAGTGAATATATTTGAATATAAAAGGACCATACAATTAAGTGAAACAGGCAACAAAATACAAGCTGCTCTTTGAATCCCACCAGTAAATAATAAAGTCCCTTTTTCCTATAAATTTGGTCATTTCTAAGGTAACCAATGACAGACATGTCAGGATTAATTTCTTAATTTTCATCTTACCTGACATCTTCTCAGGATTTGATATACTGTTATTTTCTTAATTTAAAACAGTTTTTCACCCATGGAACCATGAACTCCAAATTTCCTATTATATGGACACTCTATTTTTGTTATTCTTTTGTCTATTTTCCTTTTCTACACAAATCAACAGATGTTGAATTTCCTGAAGACACACTTCTAGAACTGTTTCTCTTACTCTATACTGCTGCTGTAAGGAACCTCATCCACATCTCAGAGTCTAAATCACAGGTGGCGAACCTATGGCACACACACCACAGCAGGCATGCAGAGCCCTCCCTGTCGACACACTAGCCAAGTGTGTGAGTTGTTTTTTTCTAAATTAAAGCCTCAGTATTCAGATTTTACTGCAGTGTTGGCACTTTGTGAAAAATAAGTGGGTTTTGGGTTGCAGTTTGGGCACTAGGTCTCTAAAAAGTTTTGCCATCACTGATCTCAACTATCACCTAATGCTGATAATTCTCGAATATTCAATAAAGTAGGAAATGAAATACAGATCACAGAGAACCTGGCACAGTCAGAATATAGCTACACCAAAGAATAGAAGTTTTGGGGCCATTTATGAAGCTAGAGAGGTAGACAAGATTCAAATCATAAAAGCTTTTATATATCTTGCTGCAGAGTTTAAACTTTATCCTGATAACGGATCAGCAATGAATTTTAAGCATGACTGAACATTTATATTTTTGAGCTGGGCATGGCTGCACAGGCCTATAATTTCAGGACTCGGGAGGCTGAGGCAAGAGGATTCCCAAGAGTGCAAGACTGGCTTGTGCTACACAGTGAGTTCTAGAACTATACAGCAAAACCATCCTGTCTCAAAAAAATAAATAAAAACATTTATATTTTAGACTAGCTATACACAGTACAGACTTTTCATCAATCATGGCAGATTGCACGCACTTCTCTATTCCTCAATAAAACTTCATTAAAACAAAAAAAAGGGGGAGGGGTTTAAAAAAAATGGATAAATCCCCAAAGTCAAAGAAAGAAGATAGGAAAAAGAATACACAAAGAAGCAAAAAGAATTCAGAAACCGAAAAACAGATGGTCTTAGACAACATACAGAACAAGAAAATCCTAAACGAACATACATGGAGATGCCACTGAAACAGAGGATCAGTTAACAAACACAATCCTAGAAAGGCTTAGGAACTTGAGACTCCACAAAACAAAAATGGCAATCAGTGACAAGACATAATGAAGTGAAGAAAGACATAATGTAAGAATTGGTTTAAAGTCTGTATAATGAGCAATTAAACTTCTACTATTCCTCTCTCCCAAGCCAACAGCCAAACTACTACCCCTTTTCCAACCTAATGAGAAAGCAAGGGCTTCCTATTCTATAGAATACATAGAAGCCTAAAGGCTCAGACTCTTCAAATGTAGTACACAGAAGGAAAGGGTAAGTCTTGTACCAAAACAGAGATTAAATAAAAGTCTATATAATAAAGTCACACCCACATCCATTTACCTTTACCAAGCGAAAAACAAAGTTGAGCTCGTAACTATATGTAGTTAAGAGTATACTACTTGGCTCAGTAGTAAACCTTATGCTGCTTGGTCAACCTTCAGAGTACATCATAAAAAGAGGCACTTCCCACATATATTTAATAAACCAAGTGACAGAGGTGTGAGTATCTTACATAGCAATGAAGTCTGCAGGGAGTAGGGTGCAAACCTGAGTCAAGGAACCAATTTTTGTTTTTTCTATTATGAATCCTGTTTAGTTTTTAAAGCTGTATTACCTTGACAAAATAAAAATAATTTTTAAAAGGAAAATGTTTAGGAGACTTAGCAAAGAGAAGATTAGGGTTAGGGATGAATGACTAACCAGGATATGAAAGAAATGTGACACAGAAAATAGAATTACATGTAGTATTGGCAGAGATTGTGTTAAATCTTCGCTAATGTTTATTAACAGGTCAAATATTGTTGTTCAAGTTTATTTTTCACTTAAAAAATGAATTAATGCATGGCAAGGATAATGAAGTCAACATACATACCCTTTTAAGATGCTTAACCTAGTCAATGAAGATGACTAGGTTAAGAAGGTGACTTTATGTTTTAAAATAAGAAAAGGCTACAAAACACTCACAAAATAAGAAAAACCAACTAGGGGAACAAGTTAAGAGTCAGAATGTAAAAAGTAGCTAGTGATGATGACGATGGATAGGTAAAAAGGAATTAGATTTCTTTTTTAATGTCTTTTTTTGGTACCAGGAATCAAACTCAGTACCTTGCATTTGCCAGGCAGGCGTGGCCCACTGAGCTAAATCCCCAGGCCAGGAATTAGATTTTTTTGTTGTTGTTGTTGGTACCGGGGTTCGAACTCTGGTACTTGTGCTTGAGCAGCAGATGGCAAAACCACTAAGCTAAATCCCCGGGCCTAGGAATTAGATTTCTAAGGGACACTTTTTCCACTGATGAAAAAGCAACTGTAGTAATGGTCCGTGGTGTAAGTTAAATAAAAGGATATGATGCCAGAGGGACAACAAACAGATTGAGGCAAAACTAAATATATAGAGGCTAAGTACCCTTAAATGGTAAAGAAGTGATACAAGGGAATACAAGAGGAAAATTTGGAAAGATAAGAAAACATTCCTGATAAAAATAATTGCTATGATAAAAACTAACCTTACCCTTATAAGCCAGACATGATATTTCCCTTAAGATAAATTTTTGCAAGGTAAAATTTCTGTATACACTATGTAATAACATTCTCTCCTATCTGTTAAGTAATCTCAAGTTCTTCTAAAGAAAAATAATATTCTACTATGATAAACATTTAGAACTTTTATTACCACTGATATTTATTATTTTCTTTACCTTGATCAACTTTCTGTTTTGCTTCTTCTATTCTTTTTAATTCCTGCTGTTTTGCTTCCATGAGTTGCTTTTCTTCTTTTAAAGGATCATATTTTATTCCTGCATGAAGCACAAAAAGAATCTTTTTTTTTTTTTCTTTTTTGGTACCGGAGATTGAACTCAGGTCCTTGCACTTGCAAGGCAGGCCGTGGAAACACTGAGCTAAATCCCCGGCCCAAAAAGAATCTTAATTAAATTTTAAAATACTCATCTGAAAAATATCCTTGAAAATAATTTCTAATGCAGTCGACAAAAATTTAGAATAAAATAAATTTGAACAAATACTAAAAGTAAATACTAAAATATCTCAAAAGATTCCCCAAAACAATTATGAGCAAATATATGTATAAAATATATATAAAGGCTTTTTCATCTACAACAGAATAATTTTTTTTTTCCAGTATTCACAACAAGTCAATGACATCATCAGTAAGACATGCTGACCAGTTTTCTGGATCATTTTCTGTTAGCCAACTCTTTAGTTTGTACTTTACAACTCTTGTTTTCTACCATGAAAAAATTTTCAAAAAGACAGTAATTTAAATTATAATTTAAAAATTGTACTTACTAGAAGAAGGCACTATGAGCAAATAAATTTCTTCCAATACAGCTTCAACTGGTTGAGTATACAGGTTTTTCCATGGAATTACAAGGTTAAGAGTACCTACATTTAAAAAACAAAGCACAAGAATATTATCCATTCAATCTACGTTTACTATCAATTTATTTTGTTAAACATTAAAAGAGACCTTTGAAAAATCATTAAGACTAACAATACCCAACCAACAAGGGGACAATACATTCCTATAAAACTGTACTGCTGTACTGCTCATTTGGAAATATGTACTTTTTTCATTCAACAGATTGTGTCCCTATACATACTAGATAATATGCTAAATGATGAAAATATAATAAAATTTAAACCCACTTCTTTCCAAGAAACTTAAATGTCCAGTAGATAAAAATAATTATAAAGAGTAATAGAAAGGTATACAAAAAGCACCTTAAATAATTCTCAAAATTATGCTTAGTCCATTGTGCCTTTCCACAACTTTATATTACCATTGAAAATTACCTATCATTTTAAAACAAAAGCTGGCAGGAAAAAATGAAGGAAAGCAGAAAAGTAGGCTCGAAAGGAAATCAGTGTATGTACTCTAATACAATGTGTGCCTCTGTGTTATGTGGATATACTTTTTTTTTTTGGCTGGTGCTAGGGATAGAATTTAGGGCTTCATACATGATAAGTATGTGCTCTACCACTAAACTATAACCTCAGCCCTCTCCTTACACATTCTTTAACTTATCATGAAGTTAAATGTACCTACAATAAAATACAATAAAATCACTGTAAAAATTCACTGACTTTTAAAGGTTATATAAACTTTTAAAAATTTGCCAAGGTGGGGACAACCAAAATGGCAGAGTAGTGATCAGCAGCAAAATACAGCCTTCGCAGCATCCAGAATCCAGACACTTGGAAAATAACAAGCTGGCAAAAAGAAAAAAAAAATAGTACACCTCTGGGAATTGAGAGGATTTCAAAACTGTGGATCCTGCAAAGAAATCACTCATGAAAAATACAGAGAAAAATTTTTTCTTGAACAATTTTTTTTTCTTTTCATTTAGTCAATATTTACTATATATATCAATATTTGGCTTGTCCTGGGTTTATACTATAATTATAGATCTCTTTTCTATGGTTAAGGGTGGTACATTATGGATTCTTATGGTACGTCAATATCCAGTTCGTCTTGGGTGTTACTGCTGATTTAGTAGGGTGGCATAGTTGTTGCTATTAATAGGTTTTATCTGTACACTAATATCCAGATTATCTTTGTGTCATTAACAATACTACTGTCTATACTAAGAGAACAGGGTACTGAGCCAATTACACTGCATCCTCCCATTCCAAATTAATGGAGGTGATCGGATCTTGGGACAGAGGAAAAGGCCTATAGGTATCCAGGCCAAAAGTGCATCACTGAAAAGCAGACACTAACTAAAGAGATCCCCACACCAGCAACAAGTTGTTCCAATATAAGGGCCCACAAACTTCAGCACAAAACACAACAGAGAAACAATAGAAACATGAGATGACAAAGCAACAAAATGCCTATAAAGACCCAACTTTCTCAAACTTGATTCATAGGGAATAAATGGGGAGGAAATCAAAAGCCAAAATCACAAGGACAACAGAGATTATTACGCCAAAGGACAACACAGATTAAAAATACACATCAATAAGGTGCTCAGTGAGCACAAAGAAAATAATAGATAATGGATTTAATAAACAAAACAATTATCAAAGTTACAGAAGACACTAAAAAAAGCTAGATCAGCTAAACAAAACCATACAAAACACAAATGACCTATTTGGCAAAGAATTATGAGTCCACGGATGGGTACCAAACAG
Organism: Heterocephalus glaber; assembly: GCF_053883595.1. Lineage (NCBI taxonomy): Eukaryota > Metazoa > Chordata > Mammalia > Rodentia > Bathyergidae > Heterocephalus > Heterocephalus glaber. The sequence goes on along the minus strand of NW_028258317.1, from coordinate 60,356,203 downwards.
AAACCCAGGATATTAAAAATTCTACTGAAATTATGGGCAGAAGTGACCAACAGGAGGACAGAGTGGAAGAATCAGAAGACTGTCTCTGAAACCAATTATTCAGAGATACCTTAAAAATAAGAAGAGAACGTGAAAAACAGATACAACAGCTGCTAGATGATGCGAAGAAGAATAAGGTTAACCAAAATTAGTGAAAACAGCAAAAATGGCATAAAAAAGAAATGACAGTATATGTTCCAAATATACAGACAGAATTAAACATAAAGTTAGGTATACAGAATTCCAAATAGCCACAATCAAAAAAGAACTTAGAACAAAAATTGATCCAACAGAGACAAAATATTAAAAGCTGTTAGAGAAAAACAATGAATCACTCATAAAGGTAAACATGTTAGAATAACAGCAGACTTCTCCAGACAAACCTTAAGCCACGAGCTCTTCAAGGGAAGTGTTTCAATCCCTAAAAACAACTTCTAACTCAGATATATACTCGGCAAAATTATCTTTCAAAATTGATGGGGAAATACGGTTTTTTGGTGATTAAGAGCACCTTAAGAAATTCATGACCAGGCCCGCTGCAGACAAGCAGGTCTGCGGATGCCCTACCGAGGTCGCCTGTCACAGGGACACGCTGAATCAGCCCGCTGCAGACAGGCAGCCACCTGGTTCCATACTACAAAGATGCAGAGGACACTGAACTACCAGACCATGGTACTGGGTCCCGCCATTCCCGGCCCAGAGTTAGGGGATTCTGAGCCACCATCCTACTGCTTCTGGTCCAGAGGAAAGGGCTTTTGGGCCACCTTCTATCCCACTGCTCCCGGCTCAGAGGAAGGGGCTTTTGGGCCACCTTCTATCCCACCGCTCCCAGCCCAGAGGAAGGGGCTTCTGGGCCACCATCCCTACCTCCTCTCCCGGCCCCTGTCCCACCTCTTCCAGCTCAGAGGAGGTCATCCTCATGGGCACCAACAGCACCCCCCCGCACCCCCAGTAGAAATGAGAAAACATGAAAATAAGTCTCAAAACCAGACTTCCAGATCACCTATAGCAACCCCAAAGGGAAATGAGATGGAACACCTGATACTCAAGCACCTGGACCCACTGAACTGGCAACAAAAGGGGATATGGAAAAAATGAAATCAGAAATAATTTCTCAGATAATAGGAGAGGTTGTGCTCCTAGCGCAAGAAATGATGAATAAATCTAGAGAGGAGCTCAGGAACATGATGGAATCCCAACACAGGAAACAAATGGAATCCATGAAACAGATGCAAATAGATTTCCAGGACATGAAAAACTCCTCTGAAATTCTACACAGTAGAATGAGCCAATGTGAGGACAGAATTTCAGATATAGAAGATAAGATTTCAACTAACAACCAGGAAAAGAAAAACTGCTTCAAAATTATAAGGGAACATGAGAAATCAATCCAGCAGCTGCTACATGATGCAAAGAAGAATAACATAAGACTGACTGGAGTCAATGAAGAAACAGGAGAGAGTGCAGATGACACAAAAATACTCTTCACAGAAATAATGGCAGAAAACTTCCCAAGCATGGGAAAAGAGCTTGACATACAGATAAGTGAGGCATACAGGACTCCAAATAGCCTTGATCAAAAAAAATCTAAACATAGGCATGTAATTGCTAAGATTCCAGAAATTCAACAGAAGAACAAAGTTCTACAAGCAGTTAGAGAAAAGAAACAAATCACATACAAAGGAAAGCCCATCAGAATCACAGCAGACTTCTCAACACAAACCATCAAGGCAAGAAGAGCTTGGAGTGACATATTCCAAGCCTAAAAGAAAACAGCCTCCAACCCAGATTGATATAACCTGCAAAACTATCTTTCAAAATAGATAGAGAAATCAGATACTTTCATGACAAAGAGCACCTTAGGAACTTCGTGAATACCAAACCAGCACTCCAAAGAATTTTACACAATATCCTAGGAACAGACATTGAGGATCACAACCCCAGGAAACAAAGCAGAATGAACCCAGCTGACACGACAAGAAATTAAATGGAAAGGGGGAGAACCCAACAAAAAGAAAAAGTCATGGCAATGACAAATCAATACGTTTCAGTTATAACCATCAACGTTAATGGTCTCAATTCACCAATCCAAAGAAATAGACTGGCAGAATGGGTCAAGAAGCAAAATCCAACAATATACTGCATACAAGAAACACACTTCATTCAAAAGGAAACTCACAGACTGAAAGTTAAAGAGTGGAAAACAATACTCCATGAGACAGGAACCTGAAAAAAAGCAGGAGTAGCTATCCTCTTGGCAGATCGAGTAGATTTCAAATCAACACTGATTAAGAGAGACGAAGAAGGACACTACATCCTTATAAAGGGAACAATCCAAGAGGAAGAGATGACAATCATAAATATCTATGCACCAAACACTAGTGCACCCAACTATATAAAACAAATAGTAACGGACATGAAAAGTCATATAGGCACTAATACAATTGTAGTGGGGGACCTCAACACCCCACTGTCACAAATAGATAGAATAATTAGACTAAAAATAAGTAATGAAATACTAGAACTCAATCGAACTCCTGAACAAATGAACTTAACAGATGTTTACAGAGTCTTCCACCCCACAAAATCAGAATACACATTCTTCTCAGCTGCACATGGGTCATTCTCAAAAATAGAGTACATACTCACACATGGAACATGTTTAAGTAAGTGCAAAGGAATTGAAGTTACCCCCTGTATATTATCAGACCATACTGCGATGAAACTGGAGATCCACAGGAAAAGAAACTGGAAACATTTCATAAACATGTAGAAATTGAACAACACACTTCTGAATAACCAATGGGTAACAGAGGAAATTAAAGAAGAAATCAGACAGTTCCTTCAATTAAATGACAATGACAGTACAACATATCAGAATCTATGGGACACAATAAAAGCAGTCTCACAAGGGAAATTCATAGCAGTGAATATGCATATTAGGAAAACAGAACGAGCCCAATTAAACAACCTGATGCTGAACCTCAAGCTTCTAGAAAAAGAAGAGCAGGACAACCCCAGAGCTCATAAAACGGAGGAAATTATAAAGATCAGAGGAGAAATCAATGCAATGGAGACTAAGAGAACAATACAAAAAAAACAAATCAATGAAGCCAAGACTTGGTTCTTTGAAAGAATCAACAAAATTGACAAACCTTTAGCCAACCTTATCAGAAAAAGGAAAGAAAAGGCCCAAATCCATGCATTAAGAAAGAATGAAAAGGGTGAAATTACAACAGACCCAGAAGAAATCCAGAGGATCATCAATACCTACTTCAAGAACCTATACGCCGGTAAGATGGAAAACACAGAAGAAATGGACAGATTCCTACATACATATGAATTACCAAAGTTGAACGAAGAAGACCTAAAAATTCTAAACAGTCCAATATCAACAAATGAAATTGAAAAGGTAATTAAAAACTTATCAACTAAGAAAAGCCCGGGGCCTGATGGCTTCATTGCTGAATTCTACAAGACATTTAGAGAGGAACTGCTGCCGCTACTGTTTAAACTCTTCAATGAAATTGAAAGGGAAGCAATATTCCCAAATTTATTCCTGGAACCAAGCATCAGCTTGATCCCCAAAGCAGAGAAAGGCCCAACCGAAAAGGAGAACTATAGGCCCATCTCACTAATGAACATAGATGCAAAAATCCTTAATAAAATACTGGCAAACAGAATGCCAAAGATCATCAAGAAGATCATAAACCCTGATCAAGTGGGATTCATCCCAGGGATGCAGGGATGGTTCAACATACGCAAATCAATCAGTGTAATACACTGTATCAATAGAGCCAAGGACAAAAACCATATGATTATCTCCATAGACGCAGAAAAAGCATTTGACAAAATCCAACATGCATTTATGATAAAAACCCTTCAAAAAATTGGAATAGATGGTCTCTACCTCAAACTGATAGAAGCCATCTATGAAAAACCAACAGCCAGTATCATACTCAATTGTCAAAAACTGAAATCCTTCACACTAAAATCAGGAACAAGACAAGGATGTCCACTATCACCACTCTTGTGCAATATAGTTTTGGAAACATTAGCCACAGCAATTAGACAAGAGAAAGAAATAAAAGGAATAAAGACAGGTAATGAAGAACTTAAACTGTCATTATTTGCAGATGACATGATACTCTATATAGAAGACCCCAAGAGCTCCACCAAAAGTCTTCTAAACTTAATAACCAAATTCAGTCAAGTAGCTGGTTACAAGGTCAACACACAAAAATCAATAGCTTTCCTCTACACAAATGAGAGACTCACTGAGAGAGAAATAGGGCAAAGAATTCCTTTCCCAATAGCATCCAAAAAACTGAAATACCTAGGAATGAACCTAACGAAAGAAATCAAAGACCTCTTCTCTGAAAACTATAGCACTTTGAAAAGAGAGATTTGAAGATGATATCAGAAAATGGACAGACATCCCCTGCTCCTGGGTAGGAAGGATTAATAGAGTGCAAATGGCCATACTTCCAAAACTGCTATGTAGATTTAATGCAATTCCAATTGAGATCCCAGCAGCATACGTCATAGACCTCGAGAAAACAATCCAAAAATTCATTTGGAACAAGAAGAGACCCAGAAGAGCAAAAGCAATTCTAGGTAACAGAGGCATGGCAAGGGGTATGTCATTCCCCAACCTACAACTCTACTACAAAGCTACTGTGATAAAAACAGCATGGTACTGGCAAAGAAACAGACTTGAGGACCAGTGGAACAGATTAGAAGATGCAGAAACAATGCCAGACACACTTAGCCATCTCATTTTCGATAAAGGAGCCAAACACCCTCACTGGAGGAAAGATAGCCTCTTTAATAAATGATGTTGGTAAAATTGGGCTTCAACTTGCCAAAGATTAAAACTAGACCTGTATCTCTCACCATGCACTAAACTAAAATCAAAATGGATTAATGATCTAAATACTAAAATAGAAGCTCTGAACCAGTTGGAACAGAGGTTAGGTAGAACTCTTGAAGACATTGGTGTAGGAAAAGATTTTATGAACAAAACCTCAGCTGCCCATGAACTAGCACAAACAATCAACAAATGGGATCTCTTCTTATTAAAAAGCTTCTGCACAGCAAGAGAAACCACCAGCAGTGTGAAGAGACAACCCACAATGTGGGAAAAAATCTTCACCTGCTTTTCCTCAGACAAAGGTCTACTATCTCAAATCTAGAAAGAACTTAAAAAGATCAGATCTCCCAAATTTAAAGACCCAATCCAAAAATCCATTCTGAAATGAATAGACATTTCTCAAAGAAGTAGAAATAGCAAATAAATACATGAAAAAATGTTCAACATCACTGGTCATTTGAGAGATGCAAATGAAAACAATGCTGAGATTCCACCTCACTCCAGAAAGAATGGCTGCTATCATGAAATCAAAAAATAACAAATGCTGGCGGGGCTGTGTGGGAAGAGGAACCCTGCTCCACTGCTGATGGGAGTGTAGACTGGTGCAAGCACTGTGGAAATCAGTATAGAGATACCTCAAAGAACTAGGACTGCAAGTCCCATTTGACTCCGCTATTCCACTGCTGGGGATCTTCCCCAAAGAATTAAAAGAATCATACCATAGTGATATATGTGCGCCCATGTTCATAGCAGCACAGTTTGTGATAGCTAAAACTTGAAAACAGCCCAAATGCCCATCAACTGGAGACTGGATAAAGAAAATGTGTTTTTTTTAATAAAATGGAGTACTACCCACCCATAAAAAATGAGAAATTAGAGACATTTATAGCTAATTGGATGCACATTGAGGCAATATTCTTAAGTGAAATAAATAGGACACACATGTATAAATACCAAATAGTTTCTCTGGTGTGAGAAACTGAAAGTGTAAATAAGGACTAAAATGTATAATAGGTAATGTGAAATAGGAAGAAAAGGGCCAAAGGGGAAGGAAGTAGGAGGGATAGGGAAAGAGTTAGAAGGGAATGCGATTAATATGAGAAAATGGAAAAATAGGGATAAAATCTTTGTAAATAGGGAGGACTGGAGGGGTTGAAGGGAGGGCTGGACAAAGGTGAAAAATAAGAACCAAGAGAGATTATGTTAAGGTGCAAATTTCCAATGATGAATGTCATTATATTGTATACCTAAAATGTACCAATGATTAGAATGAATAATCGGTAATGCAAAATAGGAAGAAAAGATCCAAAGGGGTAGGGGTAGTGGGAGGGGCAGAGGAAAGGAAAGAAGGGAAAGGAAAAATGCTGAGAAATGGAAAAAATGGAAATAAAGTCTTTGTAAATAGGGAAGGGTGGAGGGCATGAAGGGAGGGCTAGGATTGGGGAAAAAAAATAAGAACCAAGATGCATTATGTAAAGGTACAATTCCCAATAAGAAATGTAATTTTGTTATCTACCTAAAATGTACCAATAAAAGAATTTAACAACAACAAAAAAATTCATGAGCACCAAACCAGCACAACCAAAATTTCTCAAGTAAAACAAAGCCAACAATGCCAAAAAGTCTAACAGAATAAATGCACCAGGCAGCATGACCAGTGAAGGAAAAGGGAAAGGGGGAGAAAATCAGCAAAAGGAAAATAATGCAATGACAGGAATAATACCTTATAGCATTAACATTTAATATGAACGGTCTCAATTCCACAGTCAAAACACACAGGCAGAATGGATCAAGAAACAAAATCCAATGGTGAACCAAGAAGATATAATTGAAGCAGTAATTACTATCAACTATGAAGAGTCCAGGACCCAATGGGTTTACTGTTGAATTCTACGATAATTTTAGAGAAAACCTAAAGGCAATATTCCTCAAACTTAATAAATCACATAATCACCCTAACAGATGCAGAAAAAGCCTTTGACAAAATCCAAAATCTATTCATGATAAAAACCCTAAGAATAACAGTTATAGAAGGACCTTATCTTTACCTGATAAAAGACATGTATGACAAACCAACAGGGAACATCATATTAAATGGAGGAAAAGCTAAAAATTTTCTCTCTAAAATCAGGACCAAGACAAGGATGTCCATTCTCACCACTCTTGTTCAATACAGTTTTCAGAACATCAGCCACAGCAACCAAACAAGAGAAAGAAATAAAAAGTGTATGTTAAGAAAAGAAGAGGTGAAATTATCATTATTTGCAGAAGACATGATCCTCTACATAGAAGACCCAAAAGAGTTCCACCAAAACATTCATGATTAATTTAAAAATTTGGACGAACAGCAGGATACAAAATCAAACAAAAATCAATACTATTCCTGTATACCAATAATGAACTCACTGAGAAAAAAATTAAGAAAATGATACCATTCACAATAGCATCAAAAAAATTAAATACCTAAGAAGACCTCTAAAATGAAAACTCTGAAAAAGGAGATCAAAGATGACATCAGAAAATGCAAAGATATCCCTTGTTCTGGGGTAAGGAGAAACAATACTGTTAAAATGCCCAAACTTCCAAAACTGCTATATAAATATAAGGCAATTCCAATGAAAATACGAATAACATTCCTCACAGAAGTAGAGAAAACAATCCTGAAATCATACAGAATGAGAAGAGACCCAGAATAGCAAAAACAATCCTGGGCAACAAGAGAAAAGAGGTGGGCATGAAAATCCCAGACTTCAAATCACACTACAAAGCTACAATTATAAATATATATATATATATATATAAATAAAAGATTTACAAAATCACAGTATTGGCAAAAAAAAAAAAAAAGGACATGTGGATCAATGGAATGAAACAAAGGATGGAGAAACAATCACAAGCACATTCAGTTAGATCTTTCACAAAGGAGACAAAAACATGCTGGAGGAAAGACAGCCTCTTTAACAAGTCATTCTGGGAAAACTGGCTATCTACCACAGACATCATGTACTAAACTAAAATCAAAATGGATCAAAGACCTAAACGCTGGGCCAGGGATTTAGCTCAATGGGTCCACTGCCTGCCTCGCAAGAGCAAGGACCTGAGTTCGATCCCAGGTACCAAAAAAAAAAAAAACACCTAAATGTTAAAACAGAAACAATCTGTTAGAAGATAAAATACGTAAAACTCTTGAAGATGTAGGCACAGGCAAGGGCTTTCTGAACAAAAGCCCAACTGCACAAGAAACAGTACCAAGTATTATCAAGAAATGGGATCATAGCAAATTAAAAAGTTTCTGCACAGAAAAGGAAACCAATCAATAAAGTGAAGAGACAACCTACAGAATAGAAAAAAAATTTGCCTGCTATTCCTTGGACAGAAGACTAATATCTAGAATATATAAACAATTCAAAAAAAATTACACTTCCCCTAAAGAAAAGACTCAATCAAAAAATGAGTAACTGAAATGAATAGACAGTTCTCAGAAGAAGTACAAGTGGCCAATAAGTACAGGAAAAAAAATATTCAACATCTCTGGCAATTAAAAAAATGCAAATTAAAACAACATTCAACCTATCAATCACTAACAAATGTGAGTGAGGAAGTGGGGAAAAAGAAACCCTTGTACATTGTTCATGGGAATGTAAACTAGTACAACCACTGTAGAAATCAATACGGAGATTTCTCAAAAAACTAAAACTAGAAATTCCATTTGACACATCTGTTCTCCTTCTAGGTTATCTTTCTGAAAGGGTCAGAGACATTATATTATAGTGATACATGTATACTCATGTTTATAATAGTTTAATCTTGGAAGGAGCCTATATGTCTGTGGGCAGATGAATAGACAAAGAAAATATGGCATTTACACAATGGATGAAAACTTTTTGTGGTACATGGTCTAATACCAAGCATTAGTACAGTATACAAAATTATGAAGACCTTCATTGCATGATTTAAGTAAGCTTTTAGAATACCAATGTGCCAATGACACCATTATATAGCTAGCTTCAGTAACATATAAATCCTAGTATAAAACATTATATAAAAAAAATTTCAAAATCCCAACTAAATATCATCTTGCATAATACTTAAACTAATAAAATTCAAAAAGAATCCTGACAAATAGGTTTTAAACATGCCAAAATCTCACATTCAATCAGTTTCTGCCCAATCCATATAAAAGATAAACTATAAACACAGATAAAATAATACAAAGCAAGAAATAGCACAATAACTTCTGGAAAACCAGAAAAACTTCCAGAGCAGACCCAAGTTTTCAGATTGGCTCCTGGTCACAGTGCCCAGATAATCCAGACCATGTTCTTTACACCACATGTTTGGCACCAATCAAAATACTGAAATGGTAACTAATCAGAAAATTGAGACTGGTAAGGCCTCTGTTAGATGCAATGCTTTGGCTCTCAACTCAATTCTAACACTTAGTAACATGTGTCATTACTTATTTACACAAATATTGGGTGTTGTTGGGCAAGGAGTATGTGAACCTCACAATACTTTTTAAGTTACACAACTAAGCTCTACCTAAGAAGAACACATGATTACTATATTTTAAATTAAGGCTGAGAAACATTTAAAAGGTTATAGAGATTATCTTGGTTGCATGTCTATCAAGAACATTCCAGAAGTATAGCTTACCTATATGACCAACTTTAACTTTAAATGGTACATCCAGTTGACTCTACAGTAAAAAAGCAAATAAATATGTAAAGCATTAGTATATATAAAATTGAACAATACATACCTAAATTTTTTGTTCCTAAAATTATTTGAAGAGTTTTTAAATTACCTTACATTCTTCAAATTTATAAGAATTTAACTGTGGTATTCTCAAGCCAATAAAATTAAAACACTTCTTTTTAAAATGAAAGGTCCACATTAATACTTATCAAAAAAATCTACCCATGTAAGAATTATTACCACTTTCATATTTTTTTTAAAGGAGAGATGAGACACACTGTCAGTTTGCGCTTCTAAAGGGATTAAAACTTTTATTTTGTAAAATTCAGTTTGAAAAAAAAATTTTTTTTAAACTGTTTCTCTCCATTCAAGGTGGAAAAGGACAGCCTTTACAATAAACAGTGCTAGGAAAAGTGGACATCACTTGCAAAGATATGAGGTTGAACCCTTATACCATTTGTAAAAATTAAATCTGGTCATGGTGGCAGATGCCTATAATCCCTATACACTAGTAGGCTGAGGCAGAAGAATCAGTTCAAGCTCAGCCAGGACACATTAGTGACTTAGCTAGACCCTGCTTCAAAATAACCAAAAGGGCTGGATTCAATCACAAAACAAAACAAACAAAACAGTATCACAAAACAAAAAAAAACAAAAACTCAAAATGGTCATAGAACTAAACAAAAGAGCTAAAACTATAAAACAGAGGAAAACATAACAAGAAATCTTTAATGACATCAGATTTGGTAATTATTTCTTGGAAAAGATAACAAAAGCATAGGCAATTTCAAAAAGTAGATCTAGCCTTTACCAAATTAAAAACTTCTGTGTATCAAAGGACACTATCAACAGAGTTAAGGAAACTTCTGAAATAGGGAAAAAACATTTGCAAATCATATATATAAGGTAAGGGATCAATATGCTGAATATACAAAAATCTCCAAAAATTCAACCACCACAACAATAAAACCTGATTATAAAACAACAAAAGGCTTAAAAGACATTTCTCCAAAGAACATGTACAACTGGCAATAAGCATGCCAAAAGATGCTTGACATTACCAGTCATTAGGCAAATGTCTGGTCTTTAGGGCAATTATAATCAAAATAAGGTATCACTTCACATCCATGAAAATGGTGGTTACCAAATAAAAGCAGAAGATAACAAATGTTGGAAGATACGGAGAATATAGAGAAATTAGAACACTTGTGCACTGCTGGAAGGAATGTGAAAAGGTATAACGCCTATAGAAAAACCTGTGGTCATTCCTGAGAAAGCTAAATATAAAATTATCATCCGATTCAGCAATTCTACTTCTAGGTTTATAACCAAAGAAAATGAAAGTAGGATCTGGAACACACACATGCACACTAATACTCATTGCAGCATTCCAGGTAAGACCCAAAAGGCAAAAACAGCTGAAGTGTATGAAAAGCTGCACGGAGAAACAAAATGCAATATATACACACAGTGAAATATTATTTGACCATTAAAAAGATCTTCTGATACATGCTACAAGATGGGTGCACCTTGAAAACACTATGTTAAGTGAAATAAACTAAACAAATGGGAAATATGACACAATTCTGTCTATATTAAGTACCTAGAAGAGGCAAATTTTTGTGGGTGGGAAGAAGGGATTGAAAATTTCAGTTTGCAGTAAAGAAAAATGTACAGAATCTATCAAGAAATGAAATAGGAATAGATTATAGAGTTTCTCTTGGGGATGTGAAAAAGTTGTGAAAATCAATATTGTGAGGATTGCACAAAATTGTGCATAAATTCATAAAACCGATTTGAATGTCAAATGGTGTTAAACAAAACTTGAAAACAACTAAAAGATAAGCTAATCACTAAAAATAAATCCATATGGAAAGAAAACTATAAAAATATTTTAAACAGGAAAAAATACACTGTGAGACTGTGCTTCTAAGAAAATTAAAGCTCAATTTTACAAAATTCACATTTTATAAAAATGACTCCTAAAAACTTTTCTCAAATTTAAATAATTTAAGGTGGAAAACTGAATAAAAAGGAAGTATCCACAGTCAACTACACTAACATTACAAAATCTCATAGTCAAAACCTACCAAAGCATTTTCTTTAATTTCAAGATTCTTGAGGGCCACAGCTCCTAAAAAAGATAATAAAAATAAACTTGAAACACTGAAGTATTTTCATCTTAAAAAGTTAAATATATTTTATTCCTCAGTATCATAGTAGGCATAATCACAATGTAATACAAAATAGAATCTACTATTTTTAATAGCTTATCTTCATATATCTGCATAGTATATAATGTTTAACCAAAACATCACTTATTGAAATGTTTGATTCCTGCTGTTTTAGTTCATTAACGTATACAAACATTTTAATCAGAATTATGTAAATATGAATTTAGAAAAGTAGCTTGATACGAAATCAATAAGCAAACAAATATGTAAGAACTGACAAATGTTATTACAACAAATTTAAAAAACTTCTGCACAGCAAAGAAAATAATCAACAGAGTGAATAGACAAATGATAAATTTATCTGATAGAGGATTAGTATTCAGAATATATAAAGAACTCAGTAACTTTACAACAAAACAAGTAACCCAACTTAAAAATTTGTAACTGATGGGCCAAGGATTTAGCTCAGTGGTTCTGGCGCCTGACTCTCAAGTGCACAAGGTCCCGAGTTTGATCCCAGTACCAAAAAAAAAAAAAAATTTGTAACTGAACCGAATAGATACTTCTCAAAAGAAGTACAAATGCCAATAAATACATTTAAAAATGCTCAATCGAGGAAGTGCAAATCAAAGCTACAGTAAAATTTTTCATCCCAGTGGCCATTATCAAAAAAACAAACCTACAAATGCTAGCAAAGTTGTAGAGAAAAAGAAACCTTTAGACACTGTTGCTGGGGATGTAAATTAGTACAATCACTACTGAGAAAAGTAGCACCGCAGTTCCTCAAAAAACTGAAAACAGATATAGACAGCCTTTTTGGAAGTTTTCAGCTGGCAGCTTGTGCAGGCGTGTTTGAGGATTCAGCCAGGGACTATAGGACAGGGTTTGGTATTCTATCTCTACAGAAATACTGTCATCAGTACCAGGAAACTATTTTTGTGTTTCTTGTGATGCATTTTCCTTTCAACTGAAGGCTCTTGAATCCTTAGGAAATGAGCGCTCATCTATAAGTACACCAAACATAGGCATTTCTTTACAGATTACATAACTCCCATCCCTGGATTACAAGGGAATTGAAAATCAGGCTCATCCAGAAAAACATGATATGAGGGCATGGCCAGCCCAGTGCCACAGCAAAGAAGGGTCCCTCCTGTGACCAGTGAAAGAGACTGTCATCCCAACACAAGTGGAGGGAACCAAAGTCTGGGTGACACCAGAGGGAGCTACCTCCAAAACCATGCATACTTATAAGCCCAAAACAATATAGTTTAAAGGAACATTTTCAATCTGTCTGTGATACTTAACTGATTGTGTCAACTTAAGAAACACCTAACTAAACTGGATCAGTGTAGTTCAGAGTGTGGCTGAGGGGACTACTGAAGATTGAAGACCCACCCTAGGGTGGCTTGTCACCTGAATGGTATAAAAGAGAAACAAAGAAGGAAGCTTGCTTCTGTTTCTTCAGAGAAGCTCCAGTCTTTATCTTCACCTTGGACATTGTCTCTCGGCTACCCCAGCACAGACTCTTCAGGCTCCAGAACAGACCCTCCAGTCTTCTGGTGCAGGTCCTTCAGCATCTTAATACAGACTTGCACTGGACACTAAACCAAGCGCCAGGCCTTCAACTAGATCCTTTGGATCTCCAGCACACAAAGCAGACCTTTTTACATTCTTCCACACCTGACTCTGTGGGCAACCACTGTAAGTCAATCTTGTACATTCTTATATATTTGTATATGTCCATTAAATCTGTTTCTCTAGTAAGCACTGACTGGTACAGATTTTGGTACCAGGAGCAGAGTGTTGCTGTGACTGTCCCTGACCAGGTAGTTCAGGGGCCTTTTGGAACTGGCGTGTAGAAAGTGTTTGGAAAGGTTCAGAGATGCTGGCTGAAGAAGCAGCCCTAGAATGCTGTAAGCTGTATTTGATGGGAGATTCTGGTTAGAGCTAAGATGACCAGAATACCAATAGAAACAATGCCAGTAAAGACAAGGCTCGGGAGGTTTCTATTGGGAAGAAGGACTGCACTCACTGTTGGACTCCAGACCGTGTGTGTTATGCTTTGAAAGGATGTACATGAGCCTCCGCTCAAAGCCTCATGCTCATAGCTGGGAGTTTTGGGAGGTAGCTGAATTTAGGGTGTACGATGCCGTGATCAAAATGTAAGATGCTGGAATTAAGGTTGCGTGACTACTAAATCAGCCAACTGATTGGTTTAGAATAGTTCTGAGTGTGGATAATGGGAAGGCCTATGTTGGGTGTGGGTGGCACCATCCACAAGGCACATAGCCTGGAGGAGATAAAACAGAGAGCCAGGGTGCTGGTGCTGGTGCTGCTGCCGCTACTTCACTGTTTTGCTGCCTTCTGCCTATTCTGATTTGCCATGGACTTTTTCTCCTCTGCGATGCCCCTCTCCCATGCCACCCTGCCTCAAAGCCAGCTCACTACAGACTGAAACCTCTACAAACTGTAAGCCAAAATCAATCTTTCCTCCTTCAACTGTGGGGGTCAGGTAATTTACCTCAGCAAAAATAAAAATAACTAAGACATTGCCCCCTTTTGATATTCTTTCTCTGAAAGTTGAAAAGCAATCATTCAGGTTTTTTTGAGTTTTGATTACCAGTTTAATTTTCTATTCGGCAATGCTGTTGGAGTCAATTGTACCTTTTGCTTTGGAGGCATGTTGGGCTAAGCTTCTGGTCTTGATTATCTTTCTACCCTGAAGATGGTAAGAATTTGGTTCTTGTGTCACTTCTATCCCGCCCTTCCCCTGAGAAATAACGCAATTTATAACAGCAGCATTTTGTCCAAGGCAATTCTATTTTCTGTGGCTGTCAAATTCCAGGATCAGGTTTCCAGAATGGTGAGTTTTCCTCTCCATATGACCTTTTCAGAGTGGAGCTGGCATTTGCTGTTCCCTCTGACTTACTCCTGGGCCATATTCTCAAAAACTAGCCTAGATTAAATCCTCAAATTCTGAAAGCTGAATAAAAACATTTTAGTTCAATTTTTTCAGCCTTTCTGACTTTGGTAGAACTGGAAATTAGGAAATACCTCCACTCTTTTCACTTCTTCCCTTCAGGAATGCTGCTCCACAGGGCAGACTGACTGGTTTTTATAGCACAGATGAGTTCATTGATAGAACAGAAAACATTCCTAGGGAACTTTAACAAGTTTAGTAACAGTTTTAAACAGAATTAGATATTAGGAACAATCACAGCCTCCCAGTCCTCAAAGGACTGTTACTCTTTTGGCATGATTTCTCTCTAAAACATGTAGCCAGGCTGGTAACTACTGGCTACCAGCCAAAACATGTACTGGCTGGTATACTCAAGAGATATGCTGAGGGCAGAAAAAGGAAAAGCCTATAGGTAACTTTGAGCCAAAAGGTCACAGGATCACAAGGAAATGGGTGCAGATGACCTGGTTCTAGCCACTTCCTCAAGCACCTCCAACTGACTGCTAGCACTGGACGAGGTCAAACCGAAGTGAGCCCTTATATAAAAGGAGAACAGAACAAATAGGGATAGACAAGTATGTCTTCTCTCCACTTGTTTCTTTCCAAAACAGGGAAGAAACTGCCATAGGTAGACATCTGCATCAGGGCAGATTGGGGCCTTGGCAGACTTTATTTCCTCACCTTTTGTAATACATACTTCACTCCACAAAGTGTCACCTAGTTTCTTCTTACATCCAAACCTCACCTGAGCACCTCCCTGAAAATAACATAGCTGAAGTTACCTTTAACATTCTATCCCTTTAGACGGAACAGCTAGTTACATGTGGGTATCAAAACAGCAGTTTTGTCTATCAGCTGTGGCTATCCAACAACCATGGCTATCAAAGAAACAGAGGGCCCTGAGAAGCCTGTATCAGTACTCTAAAATTAAGACAAACCTTCATAAAAACAGTTCTTGCTCTCACAGGTATGAAAGAATTTTTTTCCTTCTGATTCTTACTATAAGAGATCTCTGCTAATGGATGGCCTACAGGAAAAATTCTGATAAGTCTATTTGTAGTTATAAACCTAAAAACTGTAAAAGGGTTATTGTAGTTCAATTTGGCCAATACATCTGAGAGTGCATTCTGATTTAAATGTAATTGTCTTCTCTGTCTGTTTAATCTGTGTTAATAACAGGTTAAAACATCTGCAGCTACTTCATTTAAGAAAAAAAAATTTTAAGCACAATTTATTAAATTATTTTAGCTCTTTTTTGAGATTTCCATGGAAAAATTCTTTAGATATGTTTTCAAGGTAGCCAAACTCACCTAAAATATTACGAGATGAGGACTGGTAGGCTCAAGACTTACAAAGAGCTAATAGAAGCCTTAAAGTTCGATATCATAAAGATTACATAGGATTTAGGTTGGTATGTATGTTTGACTTTTTCCAAGGCTAGCAAACACCAACAGTCTTCAGGGAAACATGGGCAAGAAAGCCTCCAATTTGAGTGCCAAGGTGGCATTCAGAGAGCCATCACCACAGTGACCGAAACCCGTTGCAATAAACTCATGGCACCCATGGCTGCAACTGGCAATAAGAAGAAGCAGAGAGTAATGAGAGCAGAGAGGGTCAATTTACCAATGAAGGCAAAGCTGAAGGACACCCATGTTGAGTGAGGGGAAGGGCCAGTTCCAGTTATCTTTATCCAGTTGGTGTTCGGCAGTGGAAGTGACAACACTGTTGGCAGAAACAGGGTTTGCTTAGCCATGAGAAAAAATGGCTGCAGCTAATGTGGCTACTTTTTGTAGAAGAATCTCAGCAGTCCTGAAGGCTTCTGGGTCATTAATAATTCCCAAGCCCCAGCTAGCACAAGGTTTTCTGTTAGTTTGTTACCTAAGAATGCACAACATGTCACATCCTTTCACCAGTGTAGATTACTTCATATCACATTGTCAAGAAAAGAACTGGAAGAATTTTTTGATGACCCAAAGAACTGGAAGCAAGAAAAACTGAAATCTGGAGCTATATGGAACTGTCAGCAATTAAAGAAAAAAAGTAATGAAAATTTACATAAACTTTGGAATGTCTTACTGTAAGAAACACTTCTCACTCTAGAACAGGAGGCTAAGCAACAGAGATAGCCAATGCAAAGTCCAGAATGGTTAGAAAGGGGAGTTCATTCCACGGATGCATTAGATGAAGTTGTTCAGGAAGGAGAAGATGCTTTAAGGCTTCTTCAGACTGGTCAAGAAAAAGCTAGACCTGTTGCCTGGAGAAGAGCCATCTTTGGAAGAATCATTTGGCACAAGTTCAAGCAGTGGCCTATACCTTGGTACCTAATTAAAGATACAATAAGAAATGATCCTTTGCAATGTCTTTGTTTTGTTAGGCTGAGAAGTGAAACACAAGCCCACATTGAAGTGAGAAAGAGAAGTTTAGAGAAAAAGAAACAAAAAGCTCTGCAAGAAATGTTTCCACATGTTGCTGAAGCCCAGAAGTTGAGCCTTGTCTAAAAAACTTCTGAACTCTTTTTATCATTTTCTTCTTGCATAGGAGTCTATGTACAAAAATATATATTAAGTAGTTTATAAAGAAATTGTGTTTCTGATCAAATGACTTCTCAGCTGTTCTAAAGGTTGACATGGCATATGAATTCTGAAAGTGGTCTTGATTCTACATCATTTTTACAATTCAGATATAAAGTTCAGATTAAATTCTCATCTTTAAAAAAATGTATGTTTCTATGTGTTAACGGTCAGGAATACATTAACTCCCAAAAGTTCTACTTAAACTGCCTTATAGATAAACAGACACTCAAGACATTAGCTTAAACATTCGTGGTTCACTCAGTTTACCAGTAGGCTAACTTAAATCAGTTGGTAAGAGTAAAGATGTCTTTAAAGTTGGTAACATACTTCCATCCAGGTTGTGAGATAACAAAGATAATATCAAAAATTAGTTTTATAAATGCAATGTCTATTATTGTCTGTATACAAGAGTTTTCCTTGATCAAAGATTATACACACACACACACACACACACAAATACACACACACACATACAGTTTTAAAAAGTGTTAACTGTTACGATGAGTCATGTAAAGTAATTGTTTTAGCTATAAGTTAAAGGTTAAGTTTTCCATATCTAAAACAATATGGTCTTTTTAAGATACTAAGATGCTCTTGGTTAAATTTACAAAATTAGATTTAAAAGCAAAGGTTCTATATTTTACTAAAATAGTTTTTTGTGTTTTCTATGGTTACTAAAAGTGAGCTTTAAGAATTAAAGAGTATTTAAACGTTAATCTATAAAATGTTTTCAATAATCAGATTATAACTAGTTAAATAAACAACTATCATCTTAGCTTATGATATAACTTATGAACACATATGTATGTATGTATATATCTAAAACCAAGATATACTGTGAGTGTAAGCCATAAAGTTAAGTTTATGGAGTTCAGAATACATAAGTTTAATACATGCAAAGTAACTAATAGGTGCCCTCTTTTATACAATATACATCTAGACTTTTGATAAAATGATCAAAATCTGACATCTGTTTAAGTTTGGTCCTAATATTTAAACTTGATCTACATCTATTGGCTTTGATTAAACAACCATTTTGTTATTATATAAAAGAGATACACTTGTATTTTGGATAGTAAGTCTATTTGAGTTTATTAAGTTTCCTAAATTTTAAGAGCTCTAAAGATGTCCTTAATTCTTGTGAGAACAGTTATACTCTATAACACCTGTTAAAGGTGTCTAAAATTTGCCTTAAGAGTAAAAAGTAAATATATGTAAAGATTTCTATACAGCTGTAATAGTAACTACTGCTAACCTCATAGTATATTAAATGCTGTATTTGTGTTTCCCAAGAGTACAGGCCTTCAAAGATGTAAAACTGAAAAAAACATCACAATGGTGACTTATGGCTAAAGTTGTTGATGGTAGCAAACATTTTTAGGCTCAAGCATCTGGCTTTCCCTTATTTGTATTCCAACTACCTGTGATGAAATGTGCTTGCCAATCCAACATGAAGCAGCCAGACAGATGATGTGAATACTTTTTCAAGGCATATGCATATGAGATTGTTATGTAATTGTGTTAGAAGTACCTGAATACTGTACAGTCCAAATCAAAAATCAAATCTAAATCACTCTAAAAATCAAAGATTGGACATTACTTATAAAGTACCTCTATAAACAAGTACATTCTTCTTAAATGACACTGTTAAAATAACAAATTTAGGTAAAGGTTTTTATGTCATTTAATATCTTATAATCAGATAAAGATAACTAATGTATTTTTTTTGGTACCGGGGATCAAACTCGGGTCCCTGCACTTGCGAGGCAGGTGGCAGAACCACTGAGCTAAATCCCTGGCCCTATTGTATTAATGCCATTATGATTGTCATGTTAAAATGCTGTTGCCCTTGATCTCAAATTTTCTTTGTAAAACTTTATAACCATCTATTAACATTCTGCGGGGATTCAACCTCCAAGACAACTATGACTGGTAAAAGTAACAGTTCTCTGGTCATACTATGTACTTCAAGGTGACGGATATCTTGATAAGATCATAAAAATTAAACCTACTGCTCTCACTATAATACTGGTATAACTCATCTCCTGGGTATTCAACAAGTGGGAGACTAGAGCTAAAGATAATTTCACTAAGAAGACAGCCAATATTTTGACTTTGGCCCTCCAAGATCAACAAGGACCCAGGACATGAGAGGACCTTTCTACAGAATCCTACAACTCTAGTGACTCACCCAACATCCTGAGCAGGGAGACTGTTGGACTCAAGAAGACAGGAGTCAACCAATATAATGTCCTAAAAAGGAGGGTCACCAGAGAGAAAAATCTCACTTTCATGGGAAGCCACATGATCAAGCAAGACCATGACCCATTCTGGCAGCTGACAGAGGAGCTAAATGGATCCATATATAATCCAAGAGTAACCCTTGAGGATCCTTAACTGCCCTTGATAGAGGTTAATTTTGATTAGCACAAATTTCACTTTAACTTCGTCTTAAACTCCCAGCAGAAAAGTATATCCAAAAGATGTTTAAAGGAGTAGTAATATTGGAAGTATGGCCATTTTCACTATATTGGTTCTTCCTACCAGGAACAACAAGATGTCTACTTTCTGATATCCTCTTCGATCTCTTTTTTCAGAGTGCTGTAGTTTTCAAAATAGAGGTCTTTAATTTCTTTCTTTAGGTTGATTTCTAAGTATTTCATTTTTGGGGATGCTATTATGAAAGGAGTTGTTTCTCCAGTTCCTCTCTCAGTGAGTCTGTTGTTCCTGCACAGGAAGCCTACTGTTTTTTGTGTGACCTTGTATCCAGCTACTCTGCTGAATTTGGTTACGTCTAGAAGACTTTTGGTGGAGTTCTTGTAGTCTTCCATATAGAATAAAATGTCATCTGCAAATGATGACAATTTAACTTCTTCATTTCCTATCTTTATTCCTTTTATTTCTTTCTCTTGTCTAATTGCTTTGGCTAATGTTTTCAGAACTATATTAAATAGGAGTGGTGATAGTAGACATCCTTGTCTTGTTCCTGATTTTAGCATGAAGGATTTCAGCACAGCAAGAGAAACCACCAACAGTGTTAAGAGACAACCCACAATGTGAGAAGAAAATTTTTACCAGCTGTTCCTCAGACAAAGGTCTACTATCTAGAATAAAGAGCTCAAAAAAATCAGACCCCCCCAAATATAAAGACCCAATTAAAAAATGGGCATCTGAAATGAAGAGACATTCTCAAAGAAGTAGAAACAGCAAATAAACATGGAAAAATGTTCAATATCACTGGTCATTTGAGAGATGCAAGTGAAAACAACACTGAGATTCCACCTCACTCCAGAAAGAATGGCTGCTATCAAGAAATCAACCAACAACAAATGTTGGCAGGGCTATGGGGAAAAAGGAACCCTTCTCCACTGTTGGTGGGAGTGCAGACTGGTGCAACCACTATGGAAATCAGTATGGAGGTACCTCAAAAAACTAGGATTAGAGGTCCCATTTGACCCAGCTATTCCTCTGCAGGGTATCTTCCCAAAAGAATTAAAAGAATCATACCACAGCGATATATGTGCACCCATGTTTATAGCGGCACAGTTTGTAATAGCTAAAACCTGGAAACAGCCCAAGTGCCCATCAACTGGTGACTGGATAAAGAAGATTTTTTTTATAAAATGGAGTACTACTCAGCCATAAAAAATGATAAGCTAGAGACATTTATAGCTAAATGGATGCACACTGAGGCCATACTCTTAAGTGAAATAAATAGGACCCACGTGTGTAAATACCAAATAGTTTCTCTGGTATGAAAAACTGAAAATGTAAATGAGGACCAAAATGTTTAACGGATAATGTGAAACAGGAAGAAAAGGTCCAAAGGGGAAGGGAAAGAGAAGTGGGGGGAGGGTAGGGGAAAGGAAAGAAGGGAAAGGAAAAAATATGAGAAAAAGAAAAAACGGAAACAAAGTCTTTATAAATAGAGAGGGGTGGAGGGGTTGAAGGGACCACAGGTGAATGAGGAAAAAAATAAGAACCAAGACATATTATGTAAAGGTACAAATTCCCAATGATGAATATTGTATAACTAAAATGTACCCATAAACTTAATGAAAAAAAAGAGTAATAGTAATAAAGACTAGATATAGAAAAAAGGCTCTGATCACTACACTGACCCCTGCTGGGACTCTCCAGCTACAGCTATAGCTGACTATTATGACTCAATGAGGATTGAAAGCTACAGTGGGTGCTTTGAAAGCTGAGCAAGTCTTTGAATTCCTTAGCTAAAATTGTCCTTCGAAACCGCAGAACTCTCCATCTTCTTACAGCTAAAACTGGAGGGGCTTGGGTACTAATGAAACTTGTTGTCTTTATATAAATAATTCACATCAAGTAAAAAAAAAAAATCTTAAAAGAAATCTCATTCTTATAGATAACCTCCAGCAGTAGACAGGTCCAAGAGCCAGCTGGTTACAAATCCTATTCCAATCTCTTAAGAGCAGTGTCTGGATGTGGCTCCTTTCCCCAATCTGTATTTCCATTCTAGTGTGCATGCTTTGGTTGTATGTGCTTTAAACTCTTGGTAAAACGTGATTATTCTCACCCAAATAATCACACAGATGGAACTAATGATAAATGAGCCGGACTCCTTTTACCAGGATCCACTAGACTGATCTTTTGAAGGGAGTTCATAACTGCTAAAGTCCAACATGACTTCTATCCAAGGCCCCTTAGATTACCTCTCTGAAAAAGACCCCTGACTTCAGTCTCTGCTACACCAATCCTTCTCAGCTTAAAGCAACTAGATTGAAACCTCACCCAGTCTCCTGTAACTGCAGTTAAGTATACCTCTTCTGAAGGGGCAGTGTTATAAGAAGCTAAATTAGACAGAAATTAATATACAGCCGGAGAGGGATTGGGCCCTCAAGGAAGTCAGCACAAAAATATAGACATCAGAATTGTGGCTGGAGTGGTAAGACAGAGATACAATGGTCAGGCTTGCATGTCTCCCTAAGAGACAAACAGCAACTTGAGATTATACTGTAATTAGCACCACTTGGTCCAGTAAGTCCTGTTGGGAATCAGATGCCCAGGTGGGTCACCAGAGCATCTCGACCCATCCCCTCCCAAAACTGCTTTTGTTCTTTTATCATACCTTTGCTACATGACTTGTTTCCCTATTGGATCAATATTAGCTAAGCAGCTATACTTTCAATCCTATACTGTAGCATGATTATAGTTTGACCCATGTTGTATCTTTGTTATAACTTTGCTGTATAAACTACTCATCAAAGGGTCTTGGTGGCCAGATCATTCTAGACCCCTCCTGAAAATCCAAGAACTAGTCTTTTTTCCTTTATTTCCAAAAAAACTCCCCTAACCTCTTTGGTTCACAACTTCATTCCTCAAAGTTGTGGAACCACAAACTTGGCACATTTGACATCTAACAGGCCAGAAGTCATATTTCTCCTATATCAGTATGATCACCTATACTGCACCTGGGTGGGAGCCAAAGGAAATGAAGTCGGCATACAAAAGAGAAACCTGCACACTCACATTTATTGCAGCACTACTTTCACAGCCAAGAAATAGAATCAGCCAAGTGCCCCTTAAAAGAGAAATGAAGAAAACATAGTGTATATATACACATATATATGTGTATATATACACACAATGGAGTACTATATAGCCATAAAGAATGAAATCATGTCATTTGCAGGAAAACAGATGGACCTGGAGGACCTCATGTCAAGTGAAATAGCTAGACATAGCAAAAACTTAAAAAATAAAAAAACCTGAAGAGGAAAGGGAACAAAGAGAGAGGTGATAAAGGGGAGGATAAATGAGGGAAGAATGAAGGGTGAGTATGATCAAAGCACAACACATGCATGTATGAAAATGTCACAGTGAAAGCCATTAATCTGCATAATTAATATTCTTGAATAATTATAATTTTAAAAATTAGTCAATGTCATCTTGATTGCAGAAGTTTGATGGTTCATACACATGCCAAAACACATCAAATTATAGACTTTAAATGAAAAACTAAATACTATGTATTTTATAATATCAATTATATTTCAGTAAAGCTGTTTGTATATAATAGAATCTAGTTAGTAGGCATATGGATGTGAACTATAAGATTTCTAATGTTGACATATACTTTAATAGTTTTCATAATGAAAGTTTCATCAGCTGAAAAGTTCTATGAATACATACTAGAACATAGTTGTAACAATAATAGTTCAGGAATGAGAATTGGTTATTAGCCCAAGAGTGTAAGAAAAAATTTGATGAGTTCTCCAGTGTACTCCTTTCACAAAAGTGACTCCTTAAAATCAGGAATTATGTCCTAACTCAATCTTTTTGTTTTTCCTTTTTTTTTGGTACCAGAGATCAAACTCGGGACCTTGCGCTTGTGAGGCAGGCGCCAGAACTCCTAACTCAATCTTAACCTTTCTGTACAGCTTCTGGTATAATGAGGGTTATATGACCATTATATTATATATTATATATAGTATATTATATATAGTATAATATATATATTATTCTATATAGTAAGTGGTCACTGGACATAATCTCTATTAAAAAGAGAAAATTGGAAGATTAATATAAAAAAACCAAAGTTAAAACAAGAACTCTAATGACACAAACATGTCATGACAAAAAAAAGTAAAATTTTTCCAAATGATATAATTTTGGAAAAACCAAAAAGAAAGAGTAAATTAAGAGGGCTATAAATTAGAGGTACTTCTGTGTTGCAAATGATAATTCTATCACAAAAACCATTCTTTTTTGAGAAGAAAGGTCTAATAGGATGAATAAAAGTAGAAAGGAAAAAAATGGAATCAGGAACAGGAAAATAATGCAATGACAGGAACAAGGCAATACAGTGTACCTATCAGTTGTAAATCTTAATCTGAATGGGCCAAATTCCCCAATGATGGTGAACCTTTTAGAGCTTTCAATAATACAAACAGCCCACTGCAGCATTATGCCATAGGTTCGCCACCACTGCCCCATCCAAAAGACAGGCTGGCAGAATGTATCAAAAAAAAATACCCAAAATCTAACAGTACTTTGTGTACAAGAAACATATTTAACCCAAAAAGAAATTCATGGACTAAAATCCAAGGATGGAAAATAATATTCTGTGCAATGGGAACCCAAAATTGCAAGTGTAGCTATCCTACAATGCAAATTACAAGACTAAAAAGACTGGAAAATAGTTTCATATCACATTTTCTGATAAAGCATTTGCCTCCAATATAGAAAAAATTCTCAACTATCAACAATAAGAAAACAGCCACTCTGTAAAAAGAGTCTGACAGTTTCTCAAAAAGTTAAACAGTGGGCTGGGGATTTAGCTGCCTAAATGGTTCCACCATTTAGTTCCACTGCCTGACTTGCAAGCACAAGGACCAGAGTTCGATCCCTGGTACCAAAAAAAAAAGTTAAATAGTGTTACCATATGACCCACCCAAACCACTAAGTATATATCAAAGAGTATTTTATGTCCATTAAAAAAACTTGTACGTGGATGTTCACAGTGGCATTATTTCTGAAAAGTGGAAATAACCTAAATGTCTACTAACTGATGAGTAGATACACAAAATGTGGTATAATCCTTACAATGAAATATTATTCAATCTATCCTTCAACATACAGAATCCTGAAAATATAATCTAAAATTAAGGAAACCAGAAACAAAAGGCTGCCTGCTGTATGATTCCATTTAAATTAAATGCCCAAAATATATAAATTCATTAAAAAAAAAAAAAAAGTAAATTAGTGGCTACCAGGGATAGGAACAGGAAAGAATGGCAAGGTGACTGCTAATGAGTATGAGGTTTATTTGTGGAGTGTCTAAATGTTGCTATTAGTAGGGATGGGTGCACAATTTTGTTACTATATTTTTTTAAAAACCACTAAAATGTACATTTTTAAATGGAAAATTGTACTGGGCCTGGTGGCACCCACCTATAATCCCAGCTACTTCGCAGGCTGAGGTAGGAGGATTACATGTTTGTGGCAGGACAACTTAGCTAGATCCTATCTGCCCCTCCTAAAAGTAGGGATTGGGATGTAGCTTAGTGGTACAGTGCCCCTGAGTTTAATTTCCATTGCTAAATAAATAAAATAAATAAATGAATAAATGGGAGAATTTTAGGACATGAATTAAATCTCAATAGAAAAAGAATACAACTTAAAATAAGCAAAAGATTTGAACACTTCACTGACAGAAATACACAAACAGTAAAAATGAACATTAAGATACCCAAAATCATTAATCACCAAGAAATGAAAACCACAAAGCTTTACCACTACATACCTAGTAGAATGACTAAAAAGTATTTTTAAATGACAACAGCAATTGCTCAGTGGATGTGATGTAATTAAATCCTGATACAATACGTGCACACATAAACCTGTACATTAGTGCCACAGTGGCTTTATTCATAATTTTCAGAAAATGAAGTATTCTTCCATTGGCAAATGGGTAAACATTTACAGTAAAACGTAAAACACAATAATTAAATAGCGAAGTATGCTATACATGGATGACTTTCAAATATGTTTTTTAAAAAGCCAGACTCAAAAGCTACAAACCATAATTCCACTGGGAAAAAGACAAAATGACAGAGATGGAAACAGATGAGAGGCTGCCAGGAGGCAGAGTGGGGTCCACTACAATGGAGCAGGAGCAGAAATATGGGGGTTTAATGGAATTTTTCTGAATCATCATTGTGATGGTGTAAGTACCTCAGTTATTTGTCAAGACATACAGAACTGTACACAATGAAGAACTTTGTAAACTTTAGATAAATCCATTTGCTGAGAAATCACACTCTATGTAAACCCCACCTTGAATGCAGAAGCAATGTTTCACTACAGATCAAAGCACAACTCAAAGAGTTTTTAAGGCTTCTTTCTGAGATACTATGGAGACAAGTTTTATTTTCACTTTGCAGCACAGATTAAACAATCTGCAAGTTATTTAGCACTTACGTTCCTAATTCTGTAATCCATACTCTATATCACAGTACCTGGTGACGAGATTTTCTTCTTTTAAAATCAAACTTACTTGCTTATATTATTTCATAAACGAGAAGACTCATGATAAACAAGTATTTTAGAAGAAGCCTGGAAGTGTGTCTATATCCAAGAATAAAGTACTTTAAAAAATCACTGTACTATGCACACAAACAACCTTAACTTTGTCCTGGGACATTCCTTTCAAAAAGGAGTCTAATTTGTAACAGATGTTTGAAATACATAAGGTTGTAATGTAAAAGATAAAAGCACTAAAAATAAAGCTTTAAGTAAGGGAACACAGCTGCACAACACAGCTGGGAAAACACAGGGCAGTCCTTTACCACTAACCAGCGCAGGCGCGCTTTCCTCCCTGCCCTTGGCAGGTCTGAGATGCTGCCAAACCCATCTCCCTTTTCTTAAAACTCATTAATTTACCGAGGCTTACAAAATCCCACACAGCCTTGTACACAGAACACATTCCTCCTGGGTCACACTGTGGGCTAAAAAGACACAAGCAACTTGAGTTACTGTCCTAGGAGTTTCCGGTCTGTTATCAGCCGAACTCAGGCCAGCAACCCTTGGGGGAAGCGGAGGCCGGAGGCGGAGCCAGGTACCCGAGTCTGGCCGCAGGGCGCGTCCAGGAGGAGGAGGGCGTCCGGGTCACCGCGCGAGGCGGCGTGCCACACTCCTGGGCTCTCCAGAGCCTTTGTCACAAACCACGGGGAAAGGACAAGGCTGAGACCCAACCCAGCAGCGCGTCGCGGCCAAAGCCGAACCGACCGCTCGGGACGAGGGAGGAAACTGGCGCCGCGCGCAACTTGGACTCCAGACCCGGCGCCCCTCGGGCCGCCCCGGCGTTCCACTCCGAAGAGGGGATCCTGTCACCCTGTACTCAGGGCCCCCAAAGCAGCTCGAGCCGGAACCGCCGCCCGCCTTTACGTAACTTGTCGCGGAGGCGGCAGGCAGGTGGCAGCGCCGGCCCGGGGACGGGAACACGAGGGGCGGCGGCGGCCTCGTTACCTGACCAGATGCCCAGGGACAGCTGAGACGTGTCCAGGTTCACCACATAGTCCCCTAAGAACCGGTTCAACACGTCCACGACCAGTGACTCGAATACCATTTTTCTCAGCGGCGGAGGGCACGGCGGCCGGCCCCCGCCCCACGCCCTTTCCTCGAGACACCGCCTTCACCGGCTCCGGGGTGGGTCTGCGTGGCGCCACCGCCGGCCCCACGCGCAGCCCCAGCGTGAGCCCAGCGAGGGAAGAGACCGCCGCTTCCGCCGCGCGTGCGCGACTCCGCCCGGCGGTGGGGGCGGGGCAGGACGCGGGCCCAGGGAGCCAGAGAGGGCGGCTGCGCGGCCTCGCCTCGAGGCGTGCTCCTTTTGGACGCCGCCCGGCGCCTCTCTCGTCGGCCCCGCCTCCTCGTCCGTCGCCTAGCAACGCAACCTTGGTCTGGAGCTGCAGGATTTTTTCCGGACCTCGGCCCCACGTGCAGGCCGGATTGTGGACAGGCTGTTTGCGCTAGGCGGGGAGCGGTGCTAACCGCCCCACTGGACTGTCCCTCCCCACCCCCGTAGGAGGAGACAGTGTCCGCCCACTGCGAGCTGGAGGGTCTGCCCCTAAGTCAGGAGTGGGCCGACTCCACCTCCCTTTTCTGTTAGGCCTAAGGCTCCCTAGAGGGTGTCCCGGAGAGCGTTCCCGCCTCTATCACCTCAGATCGCGAGGGGCCCGCCCGCCTGCTTTCCGCACGCTTCTGCCCACCCATTCCCCCTTGGGATGCCTTATCACCCCGCTGAAAATCGGGGCGGGAGAAGTGATCAAGAGTCAGCTCGAGAATAGAATTCCATCTCCCTTCCTTGCAATTGCAATAGGCACGCTAAAAATTTTGGTTAAGTCATTTATGGCCTCTTTCCATTCCAAATAGTGGCACGGTTCGCTGCAGATATCGAGTTAGCCAGTCTGGAAACTGTGGAGGGCCCTCCAAGGAGGTCCTAGACCCTCACACCTGACCTAAAATAAATAACCATTAGAGGTTTCTCAGCCCCGTCTGGGCTTGTATAGAAATAGGCCCCAAAAGTCTGAGGTTACGGAGACAGTAGATGTGAGAATTAGAGAGTTATGATTACTCATCTTAAGGACTTCAGATGTAGGAGGGTACTTTGAACTTTTTTCCTGCGTGGCAAATAAATAATGATGGCTTCTGTTATTTGCTGTATCATTTTACTACATTTTGTGCACAGTCAGCATGTTTTTCAAAATTGTTTCAGTTTGCCTTTGTAAGTATAATGCCTATGAAAATCTGTAAATTTTCATTTACATGAATTTATGAATTATTTTCATATAATTTTATATTTGAAGGTTCTTTCCAGGATTTCCAGTGAAACCTTCTGATCTTTAAGATAACGAAACTGAGATATTAGGAATTTGACCAAAGTCACACAGAACTAAGACCTGGTCCTTCTGACTCCCTACCCTCCAACCACTCCACCTGCTGGTCTCGGATTTGGCTAACAACGCTAGAAATCTATATGGAGAAACTAATAGAGGCTAAAATGCCCGGGAAGATATAACACTATATAATGAGATATTTTACTACAATATTAATAAGAAACCAAATATGCATTAGCTACAAAATTCCAGTTTTATCTACTACCATAAATTTAAAGTTATGAGAACAGTTACATTTAAATAGCTTAAAAACACTTCGTAGTTTTCTACAATCCAGTTGTCTACAATTTGTGAAATTGAGGGGAGAGATGCTGCCAAAAAATCAGAAATATGAGCAATTAATTCCTAACAGCAATGAAAAAAACATGTCAAGGAAGATAAAAATAAATAAAATGCATATTGTAAATGAATCTTTATCCATTGTTAGGTGGTAAGCGCAAACACCTAATTACTAAACATACTATTATCTAATTACTAAAATATACTATTTTATATCCAGTTATTGTCTTGCTTAATCCATCTGAGAAAGTTTGTAGGCAAAAATATATTGTCATCATGTAAAAGCTAGGTACATTCATTAAGACGTTTCCTTTGGGCCTTGAAAAGTAAACCAAAGACTACAAATAACTCAGGTTTCAAATTTGGGAATACTGTATGTTTTTCTCCAGATCATAATTAAAATGCTAAATTAAATGCATTCAGAGTTTGATCAAATGAAGAAAAGAAAAAAAAAAATTCAAATGACTCCAAACTGCAATTGCAATACTATCCAACTCACAGCAAATATCTAACTTTTACAAGTACTGTAGGACTTTCTGTTTTATGCTTAGTCTACTCACTTTTCATCTGTGGAGTTTGAAGCTGTTGGTCATAACCTTGGGCTGTTTTTTCCCCTTCAAATTGTAATTCTTCTTCTGTCCACAAGTATAAATCATTACACTTGATCTTAGCCAAAAGGCCGAGAAGCGATCACAAGTATAAATCATTAATATGCTGTTTGTCCTTACAGTCCCCATTCAATGTCAATATTGTATTTGTAGGTTAGACAGCTAGAGTTCAAAACCACTGAAGCAGACCACATTCCTGAAAAATATCTTAGAGGATAATGACCATGTTACAGAACTTTTAATGACCTAACATTTAAAAGCCCTGTCTCAGTTAAAGCTTAAAAGTTATAAACAATGAAAGATTGCTTGGATTTATGTTTTCCAATCTCTAAAAGAAAGAAAAAAAAAGAAATTTGTTGGAAGGGGAATACAAGCAAAGATGAGAACCTTTCAGAAACCCTATTCTGGCAGTGCAGGTAGAACCATAAATCTTTCAAAAAGGGAGTTTGTAAGCATCCACAAACTGATATGTGTGTATATCAGTGTATGCACATATACATATACACATACATACATATATATGACTTTTTCTAGTGATTTAATCTAAGAACATAATTACAAAAATCTCAAAAGCTAGTCGCACAAGAATATTCATTAAAGATTTGTTATAATAGCAAAAAAATCAAAGTAAGTTAAATATTCATCAGTACGGAAGCTAGCTAAGTAAACACACATACAATAGGTTATTACACAGGTATTAAAATAATGAGGATCTATAGTAATATGGAAGGTTGTCAGAAACTTATGCTTGCAGGAAACAAGGTAAGAATAGTATCATACCAAATGTATACATTGTTGATGAATGTGCAAAAGATATATGTATACAGAAGACGCAGAAATCTAGAAATATGCTTCCTAAATGTTAATAGTAGTTATCTCTAGTTAGTGGGGCTTCTGGTAACATGTATTTTCTCTGTTCTCTGAAGTTTAATTTTTTAATTTGTTCTTCTAAACAGAGGAGGAATGTATTAGAGATATTACTACATTATATATTATTTTGTAACTCTTTGGGAAAACTATGCATCCACATGGATCAATTGCTCTCCCTAAGATAAGAGCTAACTGAAGTTTATAAGAATGCTCCCAACCTTGTTGGAGAATTTTTATAAAAATGTATGTGAACTCTTAAACGTCTGCCAGAAGACATTAGCAGACATTTCCCAAAGAGTATGTGCAGATGGCAAATAAGCACATGAAAACATGAACATCATTGGCCAACAAGAAAATGAAAATTACGAGATATCAGAATATCTTACCATATTTTTCCCATCAGAATGTCTTTTAAAAATAGTGATAACACCAAATGCTGGTGAGGATATGAAGAATCTGGATAAGTCATGTTTTGGAGGTGGGATTGTAAAATAATACATCCACTCTAGACAATAGGCAGTTTTCTGAAAAAACTAAACATGCTTACCATGTGAACCAGCAAGTCTACTCCTAGACATTTATTCCTCAAGAAATGAAAACTTATGTTCACACAAAAATCTATACATAAATGCTCATAGCAGCTTTATTCATAATAACTGAAGCTAGAAACAACCCAAGTTTTTTTTTCAACTGATGAATAGTTAACAAATGGTGGCACATCTATACTATGGAATACTACTCAGTAAACAAACAGAATGAACTACCCATCCATACAACTGGAATGGGTCTCAGGGGAGTTATGTTGTATAAAAAAATGTATGATTTCATTTATAAAACATTCTTGAAATAGGGCTGGGTTGTAAACATGTGTGAGATCCTAGGTTTAATTCCCAGGACCATAAAAATATTCTTGAAATAAAATATACAAATAATCTACATTAATGGTTGTCAAAAGTTAGGTCTGAGCAGAAAGAGCAGTTGTGGCCACAAATAAATAGCAAGAAAGGGTCTTCTTTACGGTGCACTTTTAAATCATGATTGCAGTAGTGGTTATATACAATTGTATAAAATTACACACAGAGAGAAGCACAAACAAAACTGGTGGAATTGAAATAAGTGTCAAGGTTGGTACTGACATCTTTATTTCTTTGTTTTGATATTGCACTGTAGTTATTTAATATGTTACCATTGGGAGAAACTGAGTGAAGTGTACATGGAACCTCCCTGTATGTTTGTCAAGTTCCCATGAAGCTATAATTATTTTTAAAATAATTCTTTAAAGGGTTTGCTAATCTGAGGTCAACTAGGGAGTACCCCAGAGAATAAGATAAATTTCAGTGTTAAGAGATTTTATGTGATGCTTTAGTATCCTGTGCAAGGTGCTTGGTTTAAATATTCAAGGAAACATATTTGAATGTGGTCCCTTATTGTAATGTATTAAAATATCAATTGCTCCATGATCTCCATTAAAATGCTTGAAAGAAGGATTTACAGCACAATAGGGGATTTCAAAGCATATTTTTCTGGGTGTAAATATCTAAAATGATTGGCCTCTTCTCAGATAAAGAGGATCTTAAATCCTGATGACTATCAATACTTACTAATCTCAGATTTTTACATGGCTCATTTTACAGGGCTGATTGTCATTCAGTTTTGTGCCCAGATATCATCTAATCAAAGAGTTCTTTTTTTATTTATTAGTACATGTTTGCAGTACATAGCTGATTACATTTACCGTGTGAAGTTGGCACATGTATACAATACACCTTAATTCTTCTTCCTTTTCATTTCCACTCTCTACCTCTCCCCTCCATGCCTGCTCCTTCTAACTCTTGACCCCCTTCCCATTTGCAAAAGCTCTATTTTCATCATCATTTTTCCCCTTCAATTCTTTTTTATCAATCCCTTTTCCCTCCCCTCCCTCCATCTTTTTCCCCCTATCCATTTGAAAAAGATCTCTGTACTATTTATTTATCTATCATATATAGAGTTTTTCATATAAGAGAAACCATGTGATGTTTAAGCTTGTGTGTATGACTTATTTCACTTGACATTATATTCTCAGGTTGCATCCATTTGCCTATGAATGCCTCCAGTTTCTCCTTCTTTCTGTCAGAGTAGTACTCCATTATGTATAAATGTCATGTTTTCTTTATCCATCCATCCACTGATGGAGTTCTCCCCGACCTCTCAATCTCAAGTAGCCAGTAGTCACACTCATGAGCGGCACCTGAATCCAGACTTCATTTTCACCAGCACTGGCAGAATCTGCATCATCTCATAAATCTCAAGGACTTCAGAACCAATTCCATTATTCTACGTCCTCAGAACTTGGAGACACAGAGACCAGCCAACCAGCAACCTTTTTGGAAATCTGTGTATCAGCTGGCAGGCCCATGGGGATCCAACCCTGTCTCTTTGGCCATTCAACCCCTTGATACTTTGGAGCACACCTTCTACCCTTTCACCTCTTAATTAAGAAACATCTGTCTATCTATCTAGATCTAGATATAGACTTATTGCTATGAGCCGAGGAATCTGTGTCAAGGGAAATGTTTGCTCAGAGAGGGAAGCAGTGTTATCAAAGGGAGGAAATGTAAATTATAGGTGCAGAGAAAAGACAGGCTCAGGGCCAGAGAGCAGATTGTCAGGACAGGCAGCAACTGCCAGTCTATAAACAGGTAATGAATCCAAGGGTCAGGGACCCAGATGGTCAAGAATGGTCAACAGTGAAGTGTGAGGAAGGTCCAAGTGAAAGACACAGAAAATAGGTAGGCTACATGTACAAAGTGCTGAGAGTCTGCTCCTCATTGTCCCATGGGACAGGAGCAGTCAGTTTGGTAGCACACCATGAATAGGATCCACTGATAACATCGCCTTTCCTTGTTTATCCAGCCTCCTCATTTATGAGTCAGTCTTGATTTAGATAGGAAGTGAGAGATATCCCAGAAACGGACTCTCTGTCAATTTGGACTTCTGAATATTGACCACTATTTCAATTTCCTACTTCTGTTTTCTTTCCTTCCTTTGTGAGCCACTGACTGACCTGAAGGCTGCGGAACCCTGTATGTGGTACTGCTTCTGTCAAGCCCTTTTGCGTAGTTCTCATTCCAGCCCCATTCCCTCTGCCTTGCCTACCCTCTGCAACATGTGTTTGCTACAACAAATAAATGGAATCATACAAGTAAGAACTACTGACCCCAATGGAGTAGGCTAGGAAAATTGAAAACAGGAGACAACTGTTGGGTTTAGGCTGGAGGTAACTATGGATACCAATAGGACATGACAGTTTAAATGAATAGAAAGGCATAGATATATTAGAGGTCATAAAGGTGGAATTTTCCAGCCTCAGAGACTAACTCTGGTGGATGAGGTAAGTAAAATAAGGGTATTATTCAAAGTAACTGGAATGGGAAAACAAAGCACTGGTTTTATAGGAGGTGAGGAGGAGTTCAGTTTTGGTCATTTCCATGAGATCTGAAATCTAAGGGACATTATCAAGGATAAAATATATTTTAAAAATCAGCAGGAAATGTCTAGCGGTAGTTGTAAATTAAGGAATGGGCTTCCAGTGAGAGTCCAGGACAAGAGATAGATACTTGAGGGCTTCCTACACAGAAGTAACCACTGATATACATTATACAGATGACACTTTGGAGTTAAGAACTGTGGAGAAAGGGAAGCAGAAGATTAAGGACTGAATAGTAAAGAAACATTCTCATCTAGGGAGGAGCCAAGTGAACATGAGACAAGATAGCAGTACAGAAGCTGGAGTGCAGGGACACAGAAATCCAAGGACTTTTAGGAAGAAGGGGCGATTGGTATCGTCCAAATCATAGCGCTATAAAGAAAGATAAATTCTTAGTTGGTGCATGTCTGTAATCCCAGCCCTTGGGAGGCTGAGACAGGAGCAGAGCCTCAAGTTCAAGTCCAACCTCAGCTACATAGTGAGTTTAAGACCAGCCTGGACTACATGGTAAGACCCTGTCTCAAAAAACAAAACAAGGGCCGGGGATTTAGTTCAGTGGTGCCACATCTGCTTCTCAAGCACAAGGTCCTGAGTTCGATCCCTGGTACCAAAAAAACACAAAACAAAACAGACAAGACAGATAAAAATTCTGGAAAACTAAATGAATTTAGCTATTAATGATAAAACAGAACCCGCCCCATCCAGCCCGTGCCAGCCAGGCACATCCGCGGACACCGCAGAGGGGTCCCCAGTCGCAGGGAATCCGCCCCGTCCAGCCCGAGCCCAGGCAGCGATCCACTTAGCCACAAGGGTGCCTGCAGGAGCCCCCCCCCCCCCCCCCGGCCTCTTGGCTGTACCACCACCTGGTTCCACACTACAAAGACACGGGATACTGGACCACCAGACCACCGTACAGGGTAAGTTGGAGGGATCATCACCTCCCATCAGAACCTGGACTATCTTCAGGGGAAGGGCAGCTGGAACCTGCAGTAGAACACTGCAGAGTTCAACCCTAAAGGAGGACAGGGAGCTCAACTTGGGACTTGCAGCCAGAAATCTGCCTGAATCTCATGGGTCTGCGACTGGCTTGCTGAGACTCATTGACTTATATCTGCACACTGCTACCCACGCTGTCTATTGTAACAGCAGAGACACACCCTGAAAGAGGCCCTTCATTTTCATTTTTATTTATTATTTCCAAAATTAGCATTATTGGTTTTTTTTCTCCTCTTATCTTTAATTTTTTAAAAATTAGGACACAAGGACCCGAGTTCAATCCCCCATACCAAAAAAAAAAAAAAATTATTGCAATAGAAAATTAACTAGGATGTCTAATAAAAGTTATTTTAAAAGTCATGCATAGAAAATGAGTTTTACTTATAGAAAGGGTTGCCAGAAAATTTGAACTCATGTTTACTAGAGTATAATTTTACTTAGAAAATGAAGTTAATGTGAACACTTGAGTACCTAAATACACAGCTTCAATATTAAGATAGACATTGTCAATGGAGATTCATTAACACAATAAATGTAAACTTGTTAGTTATTTTTTAAGTATTTAAACTTTTATTGTTCTATTGTATACTTTTGTCATCACAATATAACATCTTTCCTGGCAAGAATATTAACTGATCCACATATGAATCAAGCATTCACTTCTAAATATCTTATTCTCTGACTGCTTAATCACATTTTATGTCTCAGCATGGAAATGCACTAGTCTAAAAAGAAATGTTTAACCAACTATATAAGAGACTATTTTTTGAGTTTATGTACTTCTATATATCTTGATAAGACACCATTATTCACATTATAACCACATATGTGGGGTTATAAGGTACCAATAAATCCCCACTCCCAGTCTATAGACATGTGCACACACACAGCTGTGCTGCAGAAGTTACAGTATGACCCAATACTTTAATGAGCAGTGTTTTCTATAACACGTAGAGGTTGCATTTGTCTGTTACATAAGGAATTCACATATAGACATAGATTTATAATTATAATAAGCCTATTGATACCTTTGAGCCTCATATATACTAGTAATGTGTTTTTATTTGAATCATTTAGTTTGACATTCACTTTTAAGTAACACCTGCTAAAATCTAAGATTTTCCAGGGTGCATATTTTATAAAACCTTATTTCCTGAGGAACACAAGAATAATGATCCAGAATCTCTTCTGTGAGAGTTATCACAGTATTTTTCCACGGCTAAGAGAAATAGTCTATCCATTAATTATCACATTTATACTGTTCTTAGATTACAACTTTGCTTTTTATATCCAAGGAAGTTCTGAGTCAGATGCACTAATTTGGTCTCACTAATGTTAAATTAGCCAACTCAGGTGTCAGGCACTGATTCAAACTGCCTTAGCTTTTCCCTCCAGGAAGTTAAAACAGTACCATCTAGTGGAGTTAATATACATACATATATATAATATGTCTTCTAACTGAAGTAATTATGAATTTTGAGACAGACTTTTTAAAATGATGATAAATTAATTATTAGAGATTTTATAAAAATATAGTCCAAACATCTTCATAACTGTCAGATTATAAATTCAAAATTAATAATGTTAGTTCATGACATTTTACAGGATATATTTTTACTACAGAGCTGGATTCTGTCCCATTTGAGTATTAATTATGGCATACTAAGGATTTCATGCTTTTCATGTGGATTCATACCTTTTAAATTCATTCCTTTTAAAGAAAGTAAATTGTTTGCAACTTTGTGATATTGAATACAACCCTCCTCCAACATTATATTGTTAGTGCTCCAGTGTTTAAACAAAGAAAGTTTAATTCTATTCACTAGGTATATCAAGCTTTTACACTGGTCTCTAAGGAAGTTCAAAAGATTTAGGTATACAATTCCATTTTATCTTTTTTTGTTTTTTGATTCTGGGAATTAAACGTAGGCTCTGCATGCTGGACTATGTTCCCAGCCCTTCTTCTTTTTTTTTTTGAGACAGAGTCTCAGTAAGTCACTAAGTTGCCCAGGCTGGGCTCAAACTTGTGATCCTCCTGCTTCAGCCTCCCAGAGTGTGGTTGTTACAGGCACTTTTGTCTTTTAAAGGCCATGCCTGGTGCAAACTGAACTTTTTTTTGATTGCATAAAATTCACCAATGCATTTGATATGAAAAGACAAACATAGTGACTAACTCAGGTTGAAATACTGACTTCAGGGATCCTGTAAACAATATGAGCAGCCAAATTAAGATGTTGCGTGATTCCACTGCACTTAATAAATATATAAAAGTGATCATGGGTTGATGGGAATATAACTGCATAATTCTCAGCAAGTTTTCTTGACTTTTCTGTGTTGATTCCCTTATTTTATTATTTTTTCATTTTCTTTTAACCGCTTCTTCAAATTCTCTCAATGATCCCTCCTTATTTTGAAGTCTGTCCTCAAATATCTCCAATCAAAGAGACTTTCCTCAAATGTCCAATAAAAAATAGCACCATTCCTTCATCCCTGTATCTACTGATTTTCATATTCTGCTTTATTTTTTCTTATTGTACTTATTATTACTCACCCTAAAACACATTTGCTTGTTTTCTGATTCCATAAAAGTTTCATTATTTTATGTATCTGTGCCTCTTGCAGATTAACTTGGCAGCCCTCTCCGGTTATAAGGAGGGCATTCTGTCCCACCCTTTGACCCTAAAGCCAGTCTCGTGACTTGCTCAGGCCAATTGAGATATCAGTTGCCATGGTACAAACATATCTTGAAAAGCACTTGCACAACTGGGCTTGCTGTCTCCCTCTGGACCATGGCAATGAGAACATGTTAGGACCAGGCTCTTGGAAAATGAGCAGGCTCACAACCAAAGACATTATTAAGGCATGCAACCCTCACATGAGAAAAGAGCCCTTGTAGCCCTATTACCTCTTAAAGGTTCTACTTATTAATACTGTGACAATGGTAATCAAATTTCAACGTGAGTTTTAGAGGGGCCATTCAAACCATAGCTGGATGGACATGACACCTCAATGACCAAGATGGAATAAAAATTGCTCCCATAAGTTGCATATAAGGGTCCCTTCAGTGCTCATATGTTGAAATATTACCTCCAAGGTGATGCTATTGGAAGATGGTTAGACCATAAGGACTTCATTCCTGTGAGTGGCATTGACGCCCTGTGAAAGAAGTTTCAGGGAACGGTCCCCTTCTTCCATCTCTCCCTCACATCAAGACAGCATTGGAGCCTGCCGTAGCACGGCACTATCTTGAAGCAGAGAGGGACTCCCTCATCGAACACTGAGCCTACCAGTACCTTGATCTTGCTCCTCTCACCTTCAGAACTGTGAAAAATGTATTTTGTTTACAAATCACCTAGTCTCAGGTATTTTGTTACAGCAGCTCAGAAACACAAAGGCAGTTACTAAGCATGCAAAAAGAAATCAATAAAATACCAGTGTCAAAAGAAAAGTGTTCTGGGCCGGGAATTTAGCTCAGCAGCACTGTGTCTGCCTCGCAAGCACAAGGTCCTGAGTTCAATCCCCGGTACCAAAAAGAAGTTCTAAATTGTAGCCAGAAATACAAGCTACCCTGTATATGATACACACATGTGTGCACACAAATACAGAAACACACAGATACACACACTCCTTACCACACCTATGAAATATTTCCTGCTGTCTCAACTGCAAAGCAAGGATAATAATAGTATATATCTTGTAGGGGTGAACTGAGAATTAAATGATTTAATATGCAAAGCACTTGAATGCTTAGCACTGAGAAAGTCATAGGAAAGTATTAGTTGTTGTTGTTATAATAAGTTATTGTTCATAAGTTGTTGTTCATATGTTGTAACTTATGAATTGAGAAAAAATAATTCTGTTCTACTGCTTTTGGTGCCATGAATGTGAGATTTTTAAATTTTGGTTTCAGTAAAGTAATAGCTATAAGATGTTAAGAAATACATGTTTAAATACATTCCAAAAAGCTTAAAGTGTCTATTAGTAAAATAAGCAGGAGAAATAGTACATATATATATATCAATTCTACTATAAGAGAATAAAAGTGAATACATCAAGTTTAATTTTTTGTGTAACAAAAATAGATAGAAATAGATATTTTTAAATGAATAAAACAATAAAGTACACAATATTAAAAGTAAAATTGTAACACTAAAATTCACATACCAATAATTATATACTAAATATGAATGCATTGATTCCTCTCAGATTCAGATTGGGTCAAAAAACAACATAGCTGTATAGTATTATAAGATATGCCTTTAAAGAAAAAAAATTCAAAGATTATAATTAAAGGATCGGTAAGATTAAAATTTAAAAAATCCATCTATAGGAAGTCCAAATACTAACACTAATGTCAAATAGATTAGAGTTTAGGTCAACAAGAATCAATGAGATGAATTGAAATAGTGTATCCATAAAAAACAAACTATAATAAAGATGAAAATATTACGTGACTTTGTGAACTAAATTACAAGGAATCATAATATAACTATTTGAAAAACAGGAGAAGTTGGCATTTTCACTAGTAGAATGGAAAACTTTGACACACTTCTCTCAGAATTTGACAGGTTAAATATATGAAAAAGGAATATTGATTCAGATCTATATATAATTGAGAAAACTGATTATATACTTGTGCATGCACATAAACATATATATAAATGAATAATATAATCTTGATATGTAGGAGGATTTTCTAAGCATGACACTAAAGTCAAATATTCCAAGAAAATTTAAAGGCAAATGATAAAGTGAGAAAAATATTTTCAAAATTATGATGTTGTGATAATAGAAGGTACTCTTGGGCTGGGGATTTAGCTCAGTGGTTCCACTGCCTGCTTCGCAAGCACAAGGACCCGAGCTCAATCCCTGGTACAAAAAAAAAAGAAGGTACTCTTAAATTTTACTCCTTTAATTTTTAAAAAGTGTACAAGTGATTTGAAAAGATATTTTATACAAGAGATATAAATGCCTAATAAATATATGAAAATGTCATTTCTAGTAAACAAAATATATTCAAATAAAAAATAAGAAAAATACTTCTCACCTATAACATTGACAAAAAATTTTTTAAAAATACATTAATAACACCCAGAGTTCTGAAGAAAATGGGGAATGAGCAACCTCAGACACCATTGATGGTATCAGAAATTGCTATAACTTTTCTGGATATCCTTTTGACAGTGTGTATCAAAAGCTTTAAAATTGTGCTTAAATGTGAACCAATTTAGTCTACTTTTAGCAAATTATTCTGAAGGAAATATACAATTTATTAAATTCTGCCTCTGAACTAGACATGGTAGTAGGCACTTGATATGCACAAGTATTCAAACCTTACAATTTTAAAGTAGATATTATAATTGACTTTGTAACTGAGGAAACAAATGCACAAAAGTTTCAGCAATAAGACAGAGATTTAAAAACTGGAATAAGAATTTATAAACAGTTCTGTCGTATTTTTAGAAAGAATGGGCATATGTGCACATTTGTAAGAATAAGATTGTTTACCACAAACTTTGTAATAGAAGTGGGTAGGAAATAGCATTCATTACCCATCAATAGTGGAATTGCTATGTAAATTGCAACAATTCAAATGGTTGTATAAATTTTAAAGTAAAATATATTTCTAATATTAAGTTAAAAGATTGATAGAAAACTGTTAATAGCTAACCTTTTTGATCCCTTGCTAAATCTTTTGGAGCTTCAGAAGATTGTCCAACCTGGACAGCATTTACATTTAGCAATTAGTCTGGGAGAATTCACACTGGACTGTAACAGTGGTTGCTTATGTCTAGGTGGTAGAATTAGGAGTAACTGCAAAACAAGTGTAAAATATACTTTTAAAATATTTTTTGATCACTGAATTTATTTTGTTGGGCATGAATTTCTTTTGCAATCAGAAAAAAGCCTTTAAAACTAAAAACAGGGGGAGAGGTGAAAAGAAGAAAAGGAGAGAGAGAGAGAGAGAGAGTTTGCAGATTACAGGTTAAGAAAAAAGTGAGTGAAACGTATTCATATTGTTTTGATGCACAGACAAACCAGGAGAGTGTGCTATGCTTCCATCTTTTAAAATCTTTTCTTTTTAATAGTGTATTTCAATTCAAAAATGATAACCATATCTTTATTGTGGATTCTTTAATAAAGTATTTGTAGTTATGATGTAGCTTTTAAAACTTTTGAAATATTTCAGGAATACCACAGAATGAAATCAAAGCAGTTCAAAAGGAGGCTTCTCATCTCCCTAACATATACTTCTTATGCTTCTTCATTTTGCTCCTTTCTGGAATGTGGATAGAGCCTTCAGAATGTAGGTATAATGACTGTAAGTCCCGCCCTGCCCCACATCTCTTGCTAGCTCTGCAAATCCCCAGCATTTCTGTGAGGTCCCACCCTTGGCATGATACTGGGCAGCTCAAGTTCTCTCCTCAATTACTCTGAAGTCCTTGATATCGAGCCCCTGTCTCCCTTCCCATATTGGATATAAAAGTCACGACCTTAAAAAACTGAAAGCAAACTATATTAAAGATCAAGTTAACTGATTTAATTCATACATGTTTAGATTTAACTTTTAAAAAGCAAAAACTTCCCAATGCTTACTTACTTTTTAATCGGCCATCTCCTTAGTCATCCTTGCTTTAAATTTTCACAGCCACTCCTATGAGATAATTCAAAGG
This sequence comes from Heterocephalus glaber, assembly GCF_053883595.1. Classification (NCBI taxonomy): domain Eukaryota; kingdom Metazoa; phylum Chordata; class Mammalia; order Rodentia; family Bathyergidae; genus Heterocephalus; species Heterocephalus glaber. The sequence goes on along the minus strand of NW_028258317.1, from coordinate 60,314,562 downwards.
ATTGATCCTTATGTTAATTTCAACACTCATCTATTTACTCATTCAATAAGTATTTATTGCTACCTATTATTGTGTGCCAAAAGTTTTTCAGGGTCTGAGGACACAAAGTTCCTGTTCTCGGAAATGATTTTTGCTCAATTCTATGGGGCATGCTATCCTGACTTTTCTTAGAGACTCATAACATCAATAATCCTCACAGTTAAAGTTCACCCATTTTTATATGTGTGTAATCATTCATAAAGGAAACAACATAGATAAAACATGCTGTTATTATTATGATGATTTTTAATATATCTTTACCAATCTGGATATTTTCTTCCTCAAAAGTTTCATTCAACAGATTTCACTCTTTGAGTCTGGGAAAATGTTCAGACCTAGTTGATATAAAGAAACCCCATTTAGCTGAGTTTTTTTTCAGTTTTACTGGATTCTAATATCTTTAAAGAATTAAATTATATGTATACAGATTAATATACATATCATATAATTTTGAAATTTCCTTTTTCAATACTGTTAATGAAACTGAGTGTTTAGTAAGTATGAGCTCAACTGTAACTTCCTCAATCTTTAAATTTCTATTTTTCCAAATGACCTACTTTACAGGTTTATTTTTAGCATTACAGGAATCATTAAATACATCAATGCAAACAATTAAGGGCATTACACAAGGCCAGTAGAAATCATGGATATATTAAATTTCTTTCATTTCATTTTATTTTTTAATATTTTATTTTTTCATTAGTGCATGATTGTAGTACGTAATACATTAATCAGGGGTGTGTGTATATGTACATAACACATCTTAATTCTTCTTTTTTGGTCCTGCCCCCTCTCCTTTTTCTAACCCTTCTTCCCCTTCCCATTTACAAAAGATCTATTTCCATTTTTTCCTTTAAATTTTTCTTTCAATCCTTTCTCCTTCTTTCCCCTCTCTGCTCATCTCTCATTCCCCTTTCCATTTGAACAAGTTATTCCTACTTCTTAATATATTCTGCCATAAAGAAGGACAAACTTGAGGCATTTTTAGGTAAATGGATGCATAATCATAAGTGAAATAAATCAGGCACATAAGTTTAAATATTGCACTACTTTACTTGCGTGAGAAATCCAAGTATAAATAAGGAGCAAAAAATTGCCTTCATTTTAAATCAATGAACTAACATGGATCTTTAATTAACACCCATATGGTAGGAGAACTCACCTTGGTTTAAAAAAAAAAAAGGTACTTCTGTTAGCTCTAGTCTCAAAACAAATGAAAGTCAATCATATTTTAATCTTGATACCAAAATCGTTAGGACAAGCAGACCCCCTGAGAGCATTAAGTCCAGAGGTGCTTTGCTAGTTATCATGGATGAGAGGTGAGGAACATGTCTGGGATTAGGAAGGTTTTATAGGAACTGCAAGGAGGCAAAAGGGAGGCACCTGCCTTCAGAAAAGACTGCTCCCTTGTCCTTGGTTGCTTCATATTACCGGGATCTGTATGCCCTAAACACCTGGCCCTCCAGATACAATTCTTAGAAAAATCTTTGTTTATTTACCCTTATAGCCATTATCGTCTTTACCTAAAAGGGTAGAGCATACTGAACTTAATACTTACTCAGTTTAGCTGTTCACAGTCACTAATCATAGTAATGGTGTAAATCTGCCCTGTCTTTGATTCAAGAGCATGCAACAAAGGGCAGGAGTATGTGATTCACTGAGAGATGAAAGTTATTCACAAAAGTAATATGTAAAACTTAAAGTACATTGACTATACACATATACATAACTATATAGATGATCTATGATATGATATACCATATATATATATATATATATATATATGATCTAGACTGTTTCCTAAAAGCCTCATATTTTCAGAGGTGGGGCTTTTGGAAGGTGATTGAATCATGCGGGTGCTGTCCTCACCACTGGATTAATTCACTTATGGTTTCATAGCTGTCTGGGCTGTTAGGAGTTGGGGCCTGGTCAGAAGAGGCAGGCCACTAGGGGTGTGTGTTCTTGTTCCTGTCTCCTCCCTTTACTCCCAGCTTCCTGGCTGCCGGGATGTGGGCAGCTTTCCTCCACCAGGCCTTCACACCACGCTGTTTCTGCCTGGGAGACAGCCAACCTTGGGATGAACCCACTGGAACTCTGAGCCAAAATACTCACCTCCTTTAAGTTGCAGGTGTTGGGTATTTTGTCTTAGCAATGGAAAAGTGGCTAAAACACATTAAGATGATCCTGTAAGGCATCATCCAGCTTTCAGGACAATGCATTCTTCAGTTTCTTGGAGCCTCTCTTGGTTCATACCTGAGTTCTCTTCAAGCATCACCCTGGGCAGGAGAAATCGAGCTCGCTAATGGTATGTGGTTCCCTTCTCAGAAGAAGCCACATCCAGAGGCTGGTTAATGCCGGGATACAAAGATACAGCTTCTGTGTCTTGATGTAGAACAACTGTTGAAAGGCTGTCCTGGCTCCAGGATTTCCATAGACTCAGCTAGTATCTTTATTCCACTGCCCTGTGGCTTGGCTTTCTACTCTACCCAATCCAGAGTCCCTCTCTCCCTGTAAACTTCCTGCCTGCAAATCTCCATCTTGGACTCTGTTTTCCAAGAGAACTGACCTAAGACAGTACCTGTCCCAATGGCATTCACTGAGAATTTTATTGAGCTTTCACATCCTTTCTATTAGCTGTGTAGTAAACACCGCTGAGTAGAAAACTGAGATAACAAAGTGTTAAAAGAATTATATCACAGAATTATGATTTTCTGTACTTACAATATAGGTCAATACTCTCTTAGGAACTTGACAACACCCTGTAGAAATTGTGTCTGTGCTCTGTAAGTATATATAAGTAATTATAATGGAGAAATTACCTTTCTGAACTATTTTGTGAAATCTCCAACCGTGGGCTTTCATTGTATATGAATGAATAATTTAGATCGTGTTCATTTTAATGACTTATTTGTAACTGTATTAGTAAATAAATTCTATATTTTCAATATGTAAAACTATAGTCAAGAAATCAAAAATTGAATTCATAAGACTGTGATAGATATTGGGGAAATTGAAAATAGTATTTCCTACATATTTGAAATTATAGTTAAAATAACCTCTTACATTTTCTTCAAAGTAAGCCCGTGATATATTGTAGACACTTAACAATGGGAGACTAAGTGAAACACTTACCTGAGAAGCAGAGCATTAGGCTAATGTAAATAGGGCTACTTTCTGTGTCTCATGTTCTTAGCTCTTCATCTTACTCTTTCCAGACTGTTGAATCTGGTATTTTGTTTGTATCACTAGATATTCATTTCTAATTCCTACTTTTAATTGGTTCTTATTCAATATGTGATTGTATAATCAATCAAGTGAAGGATAGCTGGTAGTTGGAATAGGAATACCCTAAGGTCTCCATCTTCAAACTCTCCTATTCCCAGTTTCCCTAAAACAAACTTCAGCAGTGAAAATGTCTCCTAATTAGATTTCTTTTACCTTTCTCCCACTCTGCTTCTCTAGCTATCTTTTTTTTGTTTTTTTGGTACCGGGTATTGAACTGAGGACCTTGTGCTTGCAAGGTAGGTGCCAGCACCACTGAGCTAAATCCCACGCCCTCTAGCTATCTTTTTAAAAGAAACTAACTTCCAGGTGTGGTGGTGCACTCCTGTAATCCTAGCACTCGGGAGATTGGGACTGTGAGTTCCTGGCCAGCTTGGGCTACATAGTGAATTCAAGGCCAGCCTAAAACTACACAGTGAGACCCTATCTCAAAACAAAAACAAAAACTATACTTCTAATAGTTTGATTATCTCAATATAACACAGTTATCTTCACATAAGCAGCTAATTATGTTCATTCGCTCCATCCATTCATCCATCACCCCACTCACCCATACATTAATCTAGCCATTCATTCAAGAAATATAGTGTTGGAGATGTACCTCAATGGTAGAGTGCTTGCTTATCGTGTGCAAAGCCCTAGGCTGGATCTTCAGTACCACGATAAATATCTTTTTTTAAAAAAGAGGGAAATATTTACATAACACCTACTGTGTACTAAGCACTGAGAATAAATAGTACTCTAAACACCATAGCTCTCTCGAAGCCCACAGCTTAGTCATCTCATGGAATGAGCAATGACAACACACCCTTCATTCTGATACGTTGGCAGATCTAGTGCAACGAGCACACAAGGGATGAGTTACCATTCAGACTTGCATTGTTGAGGAAGGCTTTCTGTAGGAAAGGACATTAAACTGAATCTGAGGTATAGTAGCTATTAGCAAGGCAAAAAGAGTGGGGAAAAAAACTCCAGGCAGGGGGTCATGTAAAGCCTGGAGTCGCTGCATAATCAGATGTAAATTTTGGAAAAATCACGCAGAAGAGAGCCTTGCTAACTCCCTTTCTCAGTTTTTTCTTTTGCAGATCTTTTGGCACTTTGTTCCTATTTGGTCTCAGTGCCCCAGACATGCCCATGTTGTATTGTAAAGAATATCACTGAGTTCTGGAAAAGTCTAAAAATTGTCTGTAGTAAGACAATGTCCCCTGTTCAAAAGTGGTTTCATCAGAGTCAAACAATTCATGTACCCATAGAGGGTGTACCTTAACTAAACTGCAGAAAAATAAAAAATGTTTATTTATCACAAGACAGAACAATATAAATAATGCACATATTATTGTAAAAGAATAAAAGTAACATTAAAAATATATCTAATGTTTTTATTTTTGTACTTTTTCTTCATCCTTACTGCACCTTTGTTAGACCACCATCACCTCCTTCCTTTTGTTTTCCAGTAGCTTCTGAATCTGCTTTCATACTGGTCTTCCTATTGGTTGCCTTGACCCCACACAACCAGTTAGCACGCCCATCAATTACCTCCTAAATCTCATTGGTCGCTGATATCTGCAAGGGAGGAGACAGATGATTTTTAATTAGGTTCTTTTTATGCCTGATGATATTGATGTCAGTTGGTACAAAACAAGAGAGGGGAAAGAAATAGTAGGCTCTGCCATACATAGGTTAAGCCTCTATTTCATATATCTATAGTGAAAGAAGGATAAATGGCAACTGATGGTTTGGGTAGGGAGATAACAGGAAATAATGAACAGGAAAGCTTTTGAGTCATCTCAGCCCTGTTCTGCCCCAGCCTTATGGGAATGGAGCCCACTTTGGTCTGATGTTCCAATTTTCCAAGGGAAACTGGCAATTCACAGTTTCATGTGAACTCTGCTAATTTTAAAACCATCACCCTGTGATCCCAGCACTCTAAGAGGAAGAGGCAGGAGGATAGCAAGTTTGAGACCAGCCCAAGCAACTTAGGGAGAACCTGTCTCACAATCAAAGCAACAAAAAACAAAACCTGGGGATGCAGCTCTTTGTGAAGGCTCTGGGTTCAATCCCCAGCTTGTATACACACACACACACTCGAAAGAAAAAAAGAAAGAAAGAAAGAAAAAAAGCTCGTATTTTTTTTTTTTTTTTGGTACTGGGGATCGAACTCTGGTCCTTGTGCTTTCAAGGCAGGCAGTGGAACCACTGAGCTAAATCCCCAGCCCTAGCTCACATTTTAAACACTATGTGTAAATCTTACAAGCCTAACTTCCAGTTTGTAATGTCCAGTCAAGGAGAATGTTGTCCTTGAGGCAATATTTTAGGAAATATTATGCTATAGACTAAGAAAGAATCTCTATTACTTTGCAATCTGAGAGCGAGTAGGGGAAGCTCAAAATAAGGATGTAGGTGACCAGACTTTTGGATGAGGGCAATACTTATTTGTTCTGTGAGCAGACAGCCAGTCAGCCACCTAGCCTCCTGTCCCTTCTGCTAGTCAGGAGGAACTGCCTTTGAATCCAGGGTAGGCAGTGTCTTAGAAGCACAATTCTTGGTAATTAACCCCTCTGGCCTACACAAACGCCCGAGCGCAAATCTCCGCACGTTTGTCCAATCCTTGCAGTTCTCACTTCTGAGCAGCAGATGGCAGCAAGATACATCTTCAGTGTTTTTTAATGCATTTTCGAGTTGCGTCAAGAAAAACAATGAGGGACTAAAGGGAGGTTGAGTGACAAGTACCAAAAATATCGTTTCATAGGAAAAATACATTTGACAACAATATATTAGTATGTTTTATAAAGAACTGGAAGACGGGAGTTTAAGGCATTCCAACACAAAAAAGTGATACACGTTTAAGGAGATGGAAATGCTCAATACCTTGATGTAATCACTGTACATTGCATTCATGTATTAAATTCCCATGCCATACCCCATAAGTATACACAGAATAACTACATTATATGGCGATAAAATATTTCTGAAGAAAAAAGACAAGAAAAACAAGGACAATGATTTATATGCATTGATCATTTTTATTTCCCACACTGAGAAGCAAGAAGGCTAATCTACTTTTAGACTTGGTTATCCTTTTGAAAAGTTCGTCATGAAAGTGTGACTATATGAAAAGAGGAGCAAAGCTCTTAACTTATTCTTTGATAACATGTCATAAAATTTTATATCTATTACCAAACAGGTGTTGTTGTTGTGCAAAACCTAATGCATACTAGGCAAGTGAACTACCAGAGCTATACTCCTAGCCCTAGAGTATTTATTTTAAACTTCACTCTTAAGGATACTCTTAATAAAGACTACAAACATTCAAGGACTTGGTAAACATTTACATTATTATTTTCTGAATAGGTCCCATGCATGTCCAAATCCATCCCTTTAAAAATATATTGCCTCAGTGATAGAGCATTTGCCTACAATGTGCAAGGCCTTGGGTTTGAGCCCCAGCATCACAAAAATGTATTACATTCTCTAAACACTTGGAGATTCAAATAATAAAATACAGATGGGGAAAAGCTACTAAGAAAAGCTTCCACATGCCATTAAATTAAACTGTTGTTGTTGGATTATCTTCTGCAGAGTAGGGATGTAAATTTTTTTTGATATTTATTATTGTGTCAACAGTAATTATGCACTAAATAAATGTCTTTGAGGAAAAAAAGAAGCCAGACCTACTACAGTAAATCAAGCATAAAAGAGGAGGAGATCTGCAGAACAATTATTTCTGCACTTCATGCTCCAAAGTTTTATACAATAAATTAAAATCTTGACAACCTGTGAAGCACAAAAAGTAACAGATGGGCGATCAGGGTACACATCAAGTAAGGAGAGACAACAAGAGAAGAAGGAAATCTGCCATTGGCTGGAAAATGGATGGAAATGGAGGCCATCGGCAAAATAAGCCAGACAGAAAGACAAGCATAGCGTGATTTCTCTTGTATGTGAAAATAAACAACAAAAGAACATGACCTGAAAGAGAAGAGGGATGATTAGGGACTTGAAATGGGGAGGGAGGAGTGGAGAAAGGGGAAGAAGGGAAAGGGTAGGAGAAGGGTAGATGGGTATAATCAATGTGCACTATGTGCATGTGTGGAAATATCACAGTAAATCCCATTAACGTGCACAATTAGTATGGGTTAATAATTATAGTAAAAATAAAATAAAAAGAAGTAGGAATTACCTACTGAAGTGCCTGAAGATGTCAACAAAATTTATGTATGATTTGGGTTTACTAAGAAATATAAAGAAATCTAAAATTATAGTTAGGAAGTTAACTAGAAAGGTAACACACTGAAAAAGATACTCAGATCTTCAAAATCTTTGTGGAATATGAGAAAAGATAGATCTACTATGGATTTTATCCACGAATTACAGAATCTCAGAGGTTGAAAGAGTGTGGATATTTTTACGGTAGCCTTTAGCCACCCCACAATTCTATGGAAGCTTCTTTCTTCTTATCTTTAGGCGTATTTATCTGACCTCCGTTTGGTTACTGCTAATAGATCCAGAACTTCTGACATTTTGTTGTAAATTTTTTATTTTCAAACAGCTCATTTTACTATAAGTTTCCTTCCTACAGAGGTCTGAAATTGGCCTCTTAGTAACATCTGCTTGTTGGTCTTCTTTGGAGAAATAGTTCTAAACATTTTAATGTTGGATCAAGGAACCTTTGTGAGACTTACGAAATTACGGAATTTAGTCGTAGAAAAATAAACTCCCTAAGCTCATTCATGGAGGTCAGGTGAAGTGTTCCTACTCTAGGGAGGAGAAAGCCTTTCTGCTTGACAATTCTTTGAGCATTTTGAAACAGCATCAAGTTCTTCTTAAAATAAACCTCTCTGTTTTCTCCAATTATTTATTTTCTTCCTTCTTCCTTTCTCTTTTCCATCACATGCTTTTTAAAAATGAGGACACACAAGGTGCCCACTCTCTGCCAGACATGGGGGACACAAAGATGAATGAGGCATTCCTGTCCTTGGGAAAATCAGAGCTAATTTGAGGAGACAGATCTACAAACAGATGAGTTAGGTCAAGGAAGTGACATTTGAACTAAGCATGGCATATCTTAGGGTTGAATTCAGTCTGGGTTCAAATTATAAATATTCATAAAGGCTGCTCATAAATCATCTTGAGAAATACGTGAAACTTTTGGAACCCCATTTTGCTCATCTGCAAAATAGGCACTCAAGTACTGTTGCTGTTATTATTGTCAATTGCAATATAAGGAACCTGAACTTAATTATATAGGCATTAATAAATTACCAACTTAATTATGTAGGCATTAATAAATCCTTTCAGAGGGGGAGGAGACAGGGTTTTATTTTTTTAACCAATTTTTTTAAAGAGAAGTCATCCTGCATTAGAATATGATGGATGAATTGGACCAGAGGAGCATGGGAAGTACAGAGATGACACAGGGGATTTGCAGTCATAAAGCTGAGAATGATGAGAACTGAATGAAGGCAAAGGTTATTGGGATGGCAAGTTGTCAGGAGATACATCTTATAGGTATAATTTATAAGACTTGGTGGTCAATTGACTGTGAGAGGACAAAGTTAAGAATGACTCACACATTTCTACCTTGCAGAACTTCTTGGGTAGTGATTTAATTAATTTAAATAATAATTACAGTAACAAGAATTAAGGAATTGGTATGTGAAATGTAAAGTGCTTTTCCAATCCCTTAAGCTTTGGAAATATGAGTCTGGAATTTGGGATGAAAGCCTCCACTGGAAAGAACAGATTTGGATTTTCCCTTTGTCTTCGGTGGCCAAAGTCATGACAGTGGATGAGATCATCAAGGAAGGTAAGTAGAATGTGAAGAAAATGGAAGTCAGCCAAGGAAACAACCCAGGGAAACAGGAGCATTGGCGGGAAGGTGGGGAAGGGAGAGGAGGACCGACTGGTAAAGGTGACTGACACCTCTAATGATGAAGACAAGTGAAGAAGGAGACTTCACGAGAGTTTTTAAGAAGCTATTGCTCTTTTAAAACAAAAGTCTGAATCCCCAGTAAGTCCCAGGCACCCTGCTAAGTACAAGTTTTAGTTCATCCCCTCCGTAGATAGTCCTCTGTCCAGTGCCATCCTTTCCATTGATCTCTGGCCACACAATGACCCATCTCTCCTTGGCTATAGTCCTGTGCTCCTGTTATGCTCTTTTGGTCTATACGCCAATTTCTACACTGATGCCATCTTGTTGTAATTACTCAGTTACAAAATCTTACAAATATTCCCTTCCTCCTTTCCAAGGCAAATATAAGTGATTGCTATATTTAAGATGAATAATGTTGTAGGCAATTTTAGTGATAAAGGCATGTACTGAATTACATATACTGTATACTATTAATATATAAACTTTTTCTCACAAAGCCAATTTTAAAATGAAATGAAAGGAAGAGTTAGTATACTGTTATGGTATACTTCTCTCTTTCTTCTTTTGATCTACATAAATCACGTTCCCTTAGATAGTGATTCCCAAACCTGGCTGGGTATCAGAATTACCTGGAGAGCTTTTGAAAAATGTAAATTCCTGAGCGCCATCCCAGATGTACTGAACTGGGTAGGATGGGGTATTTGGGTTCTCAAGAGTAGGTATGTGCAATAAAATATTCCTTAGGTGACCGTGACACAATCAGTTCATGGACTGGAGTTTGGGAATTCCTGCATTCAGAAGTTCTCAAAACATTGATTAAAGACATATCACTCATTTCAGAGTGCTGTCTTGTAATCAACTTCCAGAGAGCAAGCCTTAAAAAATTGTACTGATTTTTCTTATTATAAAACCATAAATATTATTACAAAAATTACATTATAGAAATAAACAATATGATATACTATCATAATTTCTCCTCCAATAGCTAAAGGGTGTTAGTAGTTTGTTTAACACTACAGTATTTTTCCTATGCATTCACTAGGTTTCTGCTTCTTTTAAAAATTGGGTCATTCCGTACTTTGGGGATTTTTTGGGAGCTCAGTACACTCTAGGCTCATGGGACTCGTGGACTGGGAGCCAGGGATATCTAGGTTTGGGGCCCAGCTTTGGCTCTTACCACCATCCTTGGACAATCTGTTTAGCCTCTCTTCATATGTAGATAAAAATACCATCTACATAATAAATTTCTTGTGACAATTATATTCTTGTGAGATACTGCTTATAAGGCAATTAGCTTAAAAGTTCTCAAGTATTAACTTAAAATTAACACTACATTTTATTTTTAGAACAGTTTTATGTTCACAGAAAAATTGAGGAGAAAGTGCAGAGAATTCACATATATTTCCTGTCTATCCCCCAATCTCTCCAACTAACAACATTGCCCACCAAAGTGGTACATTTGTTATAGTCCGTGAACCAACACCAGCACATCCTCATTACCCAAGCCTGTAATTTGTATTAGGATTCACTCTCAGTGTATATATTCTATGAATTCTGACAAATGTATAATGAATATACCCACTGTTGTATTGTCATAATAGTTTCATTGCACTAAAAATCCTCTGTGCTCCACCTGTTCTTCATCTCTCTCTTTCTCCTAACCCTAGGTAACCATTGATCATTTGACTCTTTCCATACTTCCAGCCTTTTCCTGAATGTTGCATAGTTGGAGTCATATGGTCTTAACTTTTATTATGGCTATAATTATTATTATTATTACAGTACTACTATAGGCATCTTCACTTAATATATGTTGAACATTGTAAGATGGTCATAAATTCTTTCTAATTTTTACATAGAAATTTCATGGTATGGATGTACAACAATTTACTTAATGTTTCATGCATTTTTAAACTGTTCCCAATTTTTCTTGAACATAAATTATTCTTCAGGCAACATCTCCATATGTGTATTTTTTCATCCTTATTCTTAATAAGGGGTACTGTTGAGTCAATGAGTATGAACAGTTTAATAAATTTTTACCCATTAGTTCTGCTCAGAATTTATTTGTATATTCATCAGTAATGTAGGAGACTGTTTAAACACTTGCCCAAACTGGATATTAAATTTCTTTTTAATATTTGCTAATGGGAGAGGCCAAAATTACATATCTTTGTTACATTATTTTATATTTAATTGTTAGAGAAAGTTCTCAAAATAATCTATTGATGCCATAGTTTTGGATTTAGCTTTGTCTTTTCCCATATGATCATAGTATTTTCTTTTTTGAAGAATTTATCAACTGAATGATAAATGATAAATTCTTCAAAAGATGTCAAAATGATAACTCAGTGTCATTTTCCACCTTCTCTTTAATTAATATTCTCTTTATTTCATTTGTCTTCTCTAAATGGAAGACCACAAATGACTATATTCTTTATTTTCCAAGTTAGTAGTTCCTCTTTTAATTGACTTCCTAGATTATGTAGAAGAGGATAATAGGTATTACATTTTCCCCACTACCTGTTTGAGGTGGAAAAGGGCTGGCTTGTTTCATGTTTCCTTTCTTACCAGACCAGATCATCCTCTATGGTATGTAACTGTCTCCTTGGCTTTCCAAATAGTACCCAATCGCTAACAGAAAATATCACAGCTTCTGTGAGTGCCAGTTACAGCTATTTATACACTAAATTATCTGCATTGGCATGAACAGGCTTCGCAGAATGTGTTATGCTTTGGTGAGATAAAAATTTGCTGCAATAAATTGTGCTGCATGGGATTTGACCTTCGGACAAAAACACACTGCTATCTGAACTGAATCAGTTTTGGCAATCAGAGTCTTAAACAGCCAGGGTAGCAGAAACACCCAAACAGCATTTTTATACCTGTTACTATTAGGACTTATGTCATAACATAATGGCCATGAGTAGGGATTCATTTATTTTCTTTGAAATTTACTATGTCCAAGTTTTACCAAAGTTGCTCTCTTTTCTTTATCTCCCACAAAAACAATACATAGACATATCTATTAAATAAATTGTTTAAATTTTATATTAAACAAATCAAAATCATTTGGCATTTATTGTGAATGTAATTTGTACCTTCAGGGTACATTTTCACATTTTCAAGTAGAATTAAGTTAGTTCACAACCTCAGAATTACAATGTTTTCCAGAGCATAGATCATTAAAATAGTAACTACCTGAAAAAAATAATATTTTAGTGGCTTGCGTCATATAAATTCAAATAGTGAGGTTTGCCAAAAGCATTATTCTATTACCTTTACATTTAATTTATTTTTTTTGAGACAGAGCCTCTCTATGTAGTTTGGGCTGGCCCTGAACTCACCATGTAGCTCAGGCTGGCTTCAAACTCATGGGGATCCTCCTGCCTCAGTCTCGAGAGTGCTGGGGTTACAGGTGTGTGCCACCACATCTGTCTCTGCATTTAATCTTAGTGCAATGATTTCATAGTAGAAAAGAAATAATTTCATACATTAGCATAATATGTAGTCATTACAATATGATTAGAAAAGCTGTAGTGGCAAGGAAAAATATCTGTAACCATGTAAAGTGAATAAAGCATAATATTAAAATAAAATTGCATGATTACATATAGAAAACAGCTACCTTTTTGAGGATTAACTTTTCTTCATCTTGTTACTATACTGCTGTTTCAATAAAAACTTTTGGGTAGCAATTTCAAACAATCGTGCATGTCCAATGTTTTCTCAGTTATTCTACAGTTTTATCTTTTACTAAACTCTTGTAAGTCACTTGACTAATGTTTATGTTATGTAATTAATCTTCAAACTACATTTATTCCCTGTAATCTAACAATTAAAAAACTGGGTCGTATGTAGGTTTTAATAGATATAAGGGTGATATTCTTTTTTCTTTTGCAGTACCAGGAATCAAACTCAGGACCTTGTGGTTGTGAGGCAGGTGTGGTACCACTGAGCTAAATCCTCAGCCCATAAGAGTGATATTGAAATTATTAAAGAGTAGGTCAGCAGAACATTCTTGCAAACAGTGGAAAGAATCATGCATGAATACTGATATTGAGAATGCTGTTAGTTGCTTTTCTCTCTTTGCTGAAACAAAATACCCAACACCTGAAGTTAAAGGGGAAAGGGTTTAACTCACAGTTTGTAGAGGCATCAGTCCATAATTGGCTGGCTCCAAGGCAAGATGGCACATGGCAGAGGAGCAATGTTTCATGATGAACCAAAGGTAACAAAGCAACAAGGGACTTTTTTTTTTTTTGGTATTGGGGATCGAACTCAGGACCTTGCGCTTTCGAGGCAGGCACCAGAACCACTGAGTTGAATCCCTGGCCCTCAACAAGGGACCTTAACAGCATCTTTCTGCCCCCTTTTATCTTAAGCAGACTACTGGGATTGGGGCGGTGCCAAATCAATGAGTGTACTGGTTTAGTAATCACAAACCCTTAATCCCAGCAACACAAACTAGATTCAGCCCTCTCTGAAAAAGCCACCTATGACTTCCCGAAGCTTTGAGGGGACATCTAGACCCAAATGATAATAAAAACACTCCAAATAGAAGTGACAAGGTGCTTCTAGAAACAGGCAGAATGGAGCCTGACTTCTAGGATATCAACAGAATTTGATGAATAACACATTTGATTTACAAAGAGAAGGCATAGAGAGACCTTAGTTGCATATTTTGGAAATTCCTCTTTGAGTCATATATATATTTGAAAAATATACTGTTGAATAATTGAGGTAGATAATTCGAAAAAACACTGAAATTTTTTAGGCACAGAAGAAACCATGAAGTAAAAATGTAATATTAACATATTTTTTATATACTTGCAGATACAATTGGTACTCTTACTGTCAATTATCACATGAGTCTTGTGATTAATCTTTGACTAAGTAATAAAAATTTTAGTTGATGTATACTGATTCAACCCAAAATTCTGTCCCTGTGAATTATGAATGATGACTGAAAATATCAAATATATAGGAAGTTATCTTCTTCTGATTTTAAAAACCATGTTTGTGTTCAATGTAAAGAGAAATATGTGTTACTAAAGGACAGAGCTGAGTAAAGATATGTATTTCCTATGTGAGACCTTTCCAAGGTTGATTGTGATTTGCCAAATATTTATAATACAATGTTTATTATTTATTAATCACATAGCATTTTGCTTTTATCCCCCCCACCGTTTCCAATTCAGTTTCTTTCCTCAATGTTTTCTGCCCTACACTGTGGAGGCCTCCTAGTTCTTTGACCTCACCTATGATATTTAATTGGCATGTTGATTGTAGATTCCCTGTTTTTTTAGCACACAAAGAAAGCAGTTTTATATTTCCAAAGCTTTTACATATTTGATTTACTTTGAAAATTCTTCAAAAATTATATTAACTAAGTAAATGTTCTGAAATTTGGGCAAAGTTTAATAAGAATTTTTGCACTTTATAAACTATACATATAAAAATTCTGAGCTTAATTTTTTTTTTGCACTTTATTAAATTCTTTTTTTGGGACACTGTAGGTATACAACACAATTACATTTCTCATTGGGAATTGTACCTTTACATAATGCATCTTGGTTCTTATTGTTTCCCCATTCCTAGCCCTCCCTTCACGCCCTCCACCCTTCCCTATTTACAAAGACTTTATTTCCATTTTTTCTATTTCTCATCATTTTTCCTTTCCCTTCTTTCCTTTCCCCTGCCCCTCCCACTACCCCTACCCCTTTGGACTTTTTCTTCCTATTTTGCATTATCGATTATTCATTCTAATCATTGGTACATTTTAGGTATACAATATAATGACATTCATCATTGGAAATTTGCACCTTTACATAGTCTCTCTTGGTTCTTATTTTTCACCCTTGCCCAGCCCTCCCTTCAACCCCTCCATTCCTCCCTATTTACAAAGATTTTGTTCCTATTTTTCCATTTTCTCATATTAATCCCATTCCCTTCTATCCTTTCCTCTAGCCCTCCCACTTCCTTCCCCTTTGCCCCTTTTCTTCCTATTTTACATTACCTATTATACATTTTAGTCCTTATTTACACTTTCAGTTTCTCACACCAGAGAAACTATTCAGTGTTTATTCATGTGTGTCCTATTTATTTCACTTAAGAGTATCGCCTCAATGTGCATCCACTTAGCTATAAATGTCTCTAGTTTCTCATTTTTTATGGATGAGTAGTACTTCATTTTATAAAAAAACCACATTTTCTTTATCCAGTCTCCAGTTGATGGGCATTTGGGCTGTTTCCAAGTTTTAGCTATCACAAACTGTGCTGCTATGAACATGGGCACACATATATCACTGTGGTATGATTCTTTTAATTCTTTGGGGAAGATCCCCAGCAGTGGAATAGCTGGGTCAAATGGGACTTCCAGTCCTAGTTCTTTGAGGTATCTCCATAGTGATTCCCACAGTGCTTGCACCAGTCTACACTCCCACCAGCAGTGGAGCAGGGTTCCTCTTTCCCCACAGCCCCGCCAGCATCTGTTATTGGTTGAAAAGCTTACTTAAGCCAATGTTCAGAAGCTCATATAATTTTTAATTTACTATATATGCCACTCATCAATAGCAACTTTTAAAAAGTACAACTTGATAGTCATCTGTGGTTGAAATATTAAAATATCGATTTCTACTTCATAGTTGATGGAGACAGACATAGTAGTTGTAGTAGGGTAGTAAGGACAACTTTGAGAACCAACACTGTTTTTCCCAGATGGTTAAACCAATTCTTGTGCTAAGCATCTTATTGCCAAAAAACCCTTGTCCTAAAAATCTATAACTTAAGAATGACTTATGTTAATTACAAGCTGCATTTATTACTTCGGGGAAATAGGTGTTTTATATATTCATTGAGCTCTTCTCATAAGAATTTATTTCATTTCTCTAGCATTGAAATTACATTACAGATAAACTTCTGTTACACCACATATCACAAGTAGAAGGTACAGCACATATTTTCATGTGTTCTTCAAAGAGTATCCACTTATTTTACATGCCCACATGCACACGCACGCGCGCACACACACACACAAACACTATAAAATATAGTCTTAATTTCTCTTTTCAAGTAAATGATTTAAATCCCTACGTGAATAAGGTGGGTGGTTTTCTACTCTCCCCAGCTTCTTTCTTCAGAGGTCTATCTCTGGCAGAGAATTTATCCTACTTTCTACATCCAACATAATTATGTATAAATTTTAAACCCACACACACAATGCAACATCATATCAGCATTTTCCTCTCTGTTCTTATTGGTAGCTTCATTGTCTTGGTTTCAAGTAATTGATACTTTTTAAAAAATCATATTTTCTCTCCTCCATCTTTCATGGTTCCAAAATCTCAAAGAACTTTATTTTTCATTAGTTTCCTATACACTGGTCCTGAGTTGCAGCTAAACTAAATGTGTTTAATATTCAAGCATACAAATCCCCACCAAAAGCAAAAAGTCAAGTTCTATTTTAAGTTTTACTTGACATACTAACTTAGCTACAAGTTACATGATATTGAGCTGGCCTCTCTGGATATCACTTTGTCTTCTGTAAAATAATTGGATATTATTCAAATTATTAGAATAGGTCAATCAGAAGAGACAATTTCACAAGCACAGGAGCTAAAACCATACTCAACTATTGAGGATAAGAATCCAATCTGGATAAAAGTGACAGTGTGCTTCTAGGAACAGGAAGAATGTATCCCTAATTTTTAGGATATCAACATACTTTGATGAAAAATACATTTGGTTTACAAAGGGAAGGCGTAGACAGATCCTAGTTCCAACTTAGGCAATTCCCCTTTGAGCCTTATTTTATATGAATAAACTTGAAAAATGAAATAGTAAACTTGAAAAAACACTGCAAATTTTGAAGTAAAAATACAGCCATGAGATCTTAATAGCTATCAGTGAAATATTAATATATTTTATTTATTTACTGGTCTATTATAGACACAATTGACAGTCTTGCTCTCAATTGTCACATGAGCCATCAAGATTAAACTAAACTTGAATGACTAAACTTTAAATAATGAATCCTGTACTATTGATGGAAACACATGTGTCAAATGCCTCTGCTAGGTTCCTCCTGTCATGAATGGTACTTTGACATCAGGATTCTGTATTTTTTTGCCAACATTTTTTCCTGATTCTTGTTCAAATGCAGTTTATTTTTGTATGCTCAGCTCAAGTCCTAAGAATTTTATGAAAACTCTACCCTTACTATATTTGCTATTGTTGATCTTTCTCATTGTGGACCTTTAACATATCCACTTGTATAGCAGTCTGGCACTACATTAGGAAGAAAATGCTTTGAGTAACCTTAGACACTATGTAGTCAAAATCCACCATGCAAGATCACACTCACCCTCACTCTTCACCAAACCTTAGTTAAAATAATTGTACTATTTAGAAAAACAATCATTCTTTGTGGAGTAACTCAAGTAACTTTTACCCCCTTTGGACATACTAGCTCTGGGTTGCTACTGATGAATGTGTATCAACAAATTTAGAGAAAACATAAAATATGTTCCCAGGAGAGGTAAGTTCCAATGTTCAGGACACACTAGGCTTGAAGCTTTAGGCAAAGGACATGGCACAGAGATTCAGAGTAAAGAACAGAGGTAGCATGTTTAATAAACAGATGGTAGAATCCTTGGTCTGAGGTCACCCAATGAAGGTGTGCAGAGGTAAGAAGGCCTGGTATTTTACTGTTCAGAGAGTGAAACTTCTATGTAGACAAATATCTCTTTTCCTATTTAATACTTGACCATGATGACAAGGATAATAATGATGTTATTATATATGTAGGATAAAGATAGCTCTTCTGTCTTGGCACATATAGTATTGTCTTAGTTACTTTTTTCATCACAGAGACACAATACCCAACACTCACAGGTTAAAGGAAGAAAGATTTATTTCAGCTCAGTTTGTCAAGGTTGTAGTCCATAGCCAGCTGGCTCCAAGGCAGGGTGGCATGGGAGGGGCATCACAGAGGAGAAACAGCACATTGCCTGGCAGGCAGAAGGCAGCAAGCAGTGAAGCAGGAGCAGTAGCAAGCCCCCTTTCTCTTTTATCCCATCCAGGCTACAAGCCTTTTGGGTAGTGCCACCCACACCCAAGGTGGCCCTTTCCATTACCCACACCCAGAAGTATGCTAAACCAATCAATCAGTGGACTAATTTAACTATCACATCCCTAATCCATATTCACATACCCTTAGTCCACAATCACACCTTAGATCCAGCCACCTCTGAAAAGCCCCATCTATGAGTACATGAAACTTTGAGGGTACATCTAGCTACTGTTTACATCTTCAGAAAAGGCTGGGACTGCTAGCTTATACCTGGATGTTGCCAAACTAACGATTTTACAGATCTAATTGCTTTATTTTTTATATTATTCCCTCATTCATTTCAGTTAAAAAATTGTACATATTAACAACATTTAAAACATTGTGTTTTAAAGTATTTTTTTGTATTTTATTGACAAGGGTTGTATATACTTATGTACAGCATGATGGTATGAAATATATATAATGTTTGGAATGGCTAAATCAAAAAATGCTACCACAAATATCTTCATAATTATACTTACTGATTGTTTCATAAATAGTACCAATTTAAACTTTAATAGTATATGCAAATGTCTCCCATACTCTTGTTGTGATTCTACATTATGCAGTGTTTTAATCTCTTTAACTAAATATTTGAATATAATACCTCTAAATAGTTTTAACTTGAATTTCTTAAACAGAAAGTAGGGGTTAAATATTTTCTTTTCTTTTAGTGCTGGCATTTAAACCCAGGGCCTTACACATGCAAAGCACATGCTCTGCCACTGAGCAACATCCCTGGCCACATCTCTTCATGTTTAAATATGTTTGTATTTCATGTGAGTGACCTGTGAATTACCTTTTGTTCATTTCTCCCATTGGATTGCTGACCCTTTCTTTTTTTGTTTTAGTGGTTTGTCAAAGTTTTACACAGAAGAAAGGTATGTATTTCTTGTCATATGTGACTTTATAGGCAACATAGTTGTATGGCTTGGAACTCCGATCTTGATCCTTTTCCTGGGCACGTGGTTTTTAGAACCAAAGCATCCTAGCCATGATGATGCAGGCACAGATATGAAGCTTATTTCCATCCCTACCCCTTACAATCTCTTGTTAGGACTAAGATGTTGCCAAAAAGCTGAAAATTTTCAGATAATTAAATCCATGTCAGGCACTTTCCAGATCTATAGTTTTCCTACTAAATACAAGATAGAGTTAACTTAGTACATAATTACAAATTAAGTAATTTAGCCCATAACTCATTTCTGCAAAGGAAAACTCAATATCAATTAGTAGCAACTGGAATCATGTTGTTATTTTGGTTGATGGTATCAAAATTTATGGGATATATCCCTAAACCTTAGAGACCTATTCACTCACTTGAAAGGAATCATACTCCTTCCACCATTGGTCCATTGGTCATGGAACATTTTTCCTGCCTGGCATTTTCTTTTCCTTTAGATCTCCACTTAAATGCCCTTTTCCAGAGAGAACTTGCCTGATACTTACCCATCCCCAAGCCTGATAGGAATCATTCCTCCTAGACTCGCTCAAAGTACTTGGTTCTTTTCCTTAATAGCACTGAACACAACTTATAGTCACATATGTATTTTGTTTAGCACAATGTCTGAAATACTCAGTAAAGACATGAATATTTAGAATGTAAATTCCTTTGAGTCTAATATTACACAATTTTATGAAATGTTAAATTCCAAAGAAGACATAGATAGTTCTGTATCTTATGCTTCATGTAGTTATTATAAACCCTGCAACAAACACACACATGTCTGGATGAAGCTCAGCTTTCCTTATCCATTTCCACCTGTACTACTGGGGAAACAAGTCCTCTGACAGATCCCTGACTTTCCAGCCATCCTCCAGTCTGAACTTTCCACAGGTCTCATAAATTAGAAGTAAAGAAAGTGTGAGACAAGGCAGTTAATCCACCCAGAACTCTGCTCCTGTGTGTAGATACAGGTTAAATGTCTCTTTTATTTTTATCATTACAACAGACTTTATGACTATAATAATGATGTGAGTGGTTTCTTCAAAGATAAACATCTGAAAGAGGTGGGTTACATTCTAAAAGCCTGTGGCTGCTGTCAGAAATAATTTAATGCTTAGTCCTTTGTTGGCTGACCCAAGTCCTTTGAAGAAGGGAAGCATGCTTCTTACACCATCATGACTGCCCCGAATCCACTCATTTATGTGAGGCACTCTGTAGTGCTGCTCAATGAAGGCAAGAAGACTGAGCTTAGTAATTGAGAATGAATGTCAAGTAGTGTCAAGACGCCTCAATTCATAAGGCTGATAACTCCTTCTATGATTGCATTTCCATTTTTACAGCTGCTTCAGTGGCCAACTTTGCCAACCTTGTTTGGGAAAGTATATATATTACAGAACTCGTGGCACTGCCTGAGAAGCAGGTAGCATTTTTGATTCATTTCTAAGGATTGTGGAATTTTCTGTTATAGGCCAATTTTATAAAATTTATGAAGAAGTAGAAAGGGAAAATAAATTTTTTAAAGACAAGAAGATACAGAAAAGCAGTAAACTGCACTACTATTTTAATTGCAAATTGTAAAAATTTTTGGCACAGATAATAGGTTTCATTGGAAGATAAAGGCTCTTTAATGGAAGGAAAATACACAATTGATTCAGCCATATTGAGGAATACGTTCAAATTCTAGAATGTTTTGGAACTATAACTGCTTAAATTCAATAATATGTGCATATTATTCATAGTACAGAGTCTAGCTCAGAGATCAATACCTTTGTCTGTAAAGAGCAACATAGTAAACATTTTAGGTTATGCAGGCCAGATGGTGTTCATCTCAACTATTCTACCCTGGCATTGCACAAAAGCAGCACAGACAATAATATAAATTAATGAGCCTGGGGCTGGGGATTTAGCTCAGTGGTTCTGCCGCCTGCCTCTCAAGCGGAATGACCTGAGTTTGATCCCCGGTACCAAAAAATAAATAAATAAATAAAATAAAAATAATGAGCATGGCTGTGTCCTAATAAAACTTTATTTATGGACCTTGAAATTTGAATTTTATGTCATCTTATGCCTCACAAATATTGTTTTATTTTGATTATTTTTAACTATTTAAAAATGTGCTAAATATCCCTAGCTTATATGTGACATAATTAATTAACAGGTAGCATGCTAGAATTGATCCATGGGTCATAATTTGTCCCAGTATAATATGTGGTAGATGCTCCATATCTGTGTCTGAGTCCTAACCAAGAGAGATTATATAAAGGTGTGAATTTCCAATGATGAATGTCATTTGATTGTATACCTAAAATGTACCAATAAAATTAATTAAAAAAAAACAGTTATATTTCATGGGTAAGCAGGTGGATGTCCATATAGGACAGGAATTGAATTACTATATACTTATCAGAGTCAATGCAGAAGCCAATGCTTCATGCCGATCTCTAAGCATTGTTCCATACTAAAAATGTCTATTTTTATCTTCAATTTACTCCACACACAGATACCTATCTGCTCCAAGATTAATTTAAAAAAGCATTAGCTGTCTTAAAGACACTCCCCTGAACCCTTCTTACTCTCCTCAAATCCCTCTAGTTCTCTTGTACTGATCTAGAAGTTAGACTGAAGCAGAAACTACTATGATATAAGAAACACTGTAATTGATCAAAGATGGTTCCAGTTACTCTGAAGCCAGGGATCCTTCTTAAAGAAAGTAGATGTTGAAGTTTGTTTAGTAAATATAAAAACTCGTAAAATTAAAATTTAGCTTAGCATCATATTGATTTGTTTGTACTCAAAAATATGTCTACTTCTTGCCTTCCTTTTTCTCCTTAATTATATATGATTGATCAACATAATTTTTTTTATACTGGAAGTTTTCTTAAATAGAAATTTTGGGTTATAAATGACACGTTTAGAACAATCCAGTGTTATTCCTATTGTTATATAATTGTCTTGGTTAGCGAAAAATATGAAAATCAGCCAACAGAATATTGAATGAGTATTTTTCTTTTCCCTGACATTAGAAACCTGAATCTTTACTGTAGTAGTGGTGGAAGTAAGAATAAAGACAAAACAAGCAGAGAAGTTATTTTCACAAAGTCAATCTGGGTACCTAGTTTAGGGGGCTGCAGCTACTGTAAATGTGTCCTATCTTAAACCTTTTATTTTGTGCTGACTACATACAAAAGGGTGGTAATGAGAATTAAACTCTCTGAAGAGAGAGTTAAAATTAAATAATTTAATGTCTAGCCTAAGAAAGAGAATTAATACGAAAGCAAATGCAAAATTGGATCTGATACCCAAGAGCAAATGCTACTTTTATAAACTCAGTTTTAATAGTTCAAGGAAGCAGCTCTAGACTTGGTATGTTTAATAATTTAGAAAATAAATTTAAAGAGTATATACCTTTTACAGTTCTGTGGTATTGTTACTCATATTTTAGAGAGCAAGTGGCAAAGGTCATATTTGATTTCAGAGCATTTAATGTGCTTTAGGAGGTCCAGATAAAACTGTAACAAGGACCTGGATAAAATTGCCAGGCATTTATTTACATATTTCCAATCACAGATTCAGTTAATTATCCAGATTTTCCACAGTAACAAATATCCTGATAATTGAGGAGGTCTTTTTTACTTGGTTGTCTGGCATTGTCCAGGTGCCTGAGACTGCTTAGCATTTCTATGACACTTTAGATGCTTTCAGACTTTGGGTGGCTAACGAGCTGTGTTTTGTACAAAACTAAGGATCTTAATCTGATCAAATGGTGGTGCTGAAAAGCTCCCCTGGTTTTTAATATGATGATCTAATGCTAGGAAATTGCAGTCCCTTTTTATTATACATAGATCAAGACATTCCATTCTGGACATGAACTGTAACCTCTGTAGACTTTATTCTCTTGCTAAAGATCAGAGGATCTCTTGGCCACAGGAGTAAATTTAAAAGACTTTATCTTGTTCACAAGTATTCCTTTCTTCCCACTTCCGTCCTGAACATTATTTAGTCTAAAGCATAGCTTTCAAAATGAAACGGAGAGTTCATGTTAGTTATAAATCATATTATCATGGATAGCTTAGTAATTCTTTATAATTGACATGAGCTAGATCCATTTTTAAATCTCACTTTATTTATAGACTTTTGATTCAACCGCACTTTGTAGGATTCTTTGCCAAGAGATGTTGGGACCAGTATTGACCACAGTGGGTTGCCATACTCTTGATTAATTTTCAAAGACCTCTGAATCTTAGACTTCTGAATCTTGCTTAAGTCAGTAATGGTGGGCCTTTGAGAGGCTGAGTGCCCAAACTCAACCCCCAGACCCTCTTATTTATTGCAAATTGCCAACACTGCAATTAAACCTGAATAGTTAGATTTTAGTTTAGCAAAAACAACTCATACACTTTGGCTCCTGTGAAGTCAGAGAGGGCTTTGTATGCCCACTGTGGCATGTGTGTCATAGATTTGCTACTACTGACTTAGGTGAGAATGCTAACTCCTTAAAGTGCTTCTATTAGCTTTTTTGTGGACTTAGTTCTTGCTCTGTCCAATCCTTCTGGCCATTTTTGTTTGGTTTGGTTTGGTTTGGTTTGGTACCAGGGATTGCACTCTGTACCTTGCGCTTGTGAGGCAGGCTGCAGAAGCACTGAGCTAAATCCCTGGCCCCCCCTTCTGGCCATTTTTAACAGTTTTTGTCATCAGGTACTTTTGTTTTCAAAAGTATGTTTCCTGGTTCTTGTCTTTGGAAAAGTTATTTCATTCATCATCAGGTTGATATATACAATACTATATCTTACCATAAGAGCTTTAGGTTAAATTCAAGAGATTCCTATTAAGACAGATCACTGTCGTGAATAATGTCAACCTTTCTGAAAAAAAAAAAGCTCACCTGAGTGATCACCTAAATATGTCCTAACTGAAATAAATAGAATGCGAAGGTTTCTATATGGATAAGCTCTTTCCCTTCTTCAAAGCCCATCCTCTTTCAATTATGTAGTAGATTTTTGGTGATTAAAAAATACTTTCTTGGTTTGCCATGTACTTTCTTGGGAAATTTTCCTAAAAGAGGACTTAAACTTAGTATTTCCAAGAAAGTAATTTTGTATGTACATGCATTTTTTAAAGTTCTTATATTATTAGTATTTTAACATAAGCTTTGTCTTTTGAACCTCCAAATACTACAACACTAATACAGTTAATATGAAATAAACAAACACACCTAATTTTAATGTAGATTTAATTAACAAGTAGTTCTTAGGTATCAAAGACAGGTTTTCTATTTTCTTTTTGGTTCTTTCTTTCTTTCTTTCTTTCTTTCTTTTCTCTGTTACAAAGAGAGAACTTAAGTAAAAACTGGAGGATGCTGCAGCTGTTAAAAGCCCTCTGAAGCCCACTGGGCAAGAACAGAGCTGTTGAATAATGCAGACAAGATAATGAACAGCAGACAAATGATCTCAGGAGGCTGCCGGCTGGGTAAAGGGAGAGTATACTTAGTGGCTAGATTTATTATCCTAACATCTTTTGTGATGACCTCCAATTTATTGGAAATACCTAAGACATTTATAAACTAAGGGTTCTTCCCTTCAAGGAAAGCCAAACTTGTGCACAGTTTCTACCTCAGTTTCTTAAAACCACATAGCAAAGTTGCAAAACTCCAAACTTTCTCTTCAAAAGAAGAAATTAAGAATTAACTGACCACATAAACAGAAAAGAACCAAGAAAGCAACCTTGTGGTTGATTTGTTAACTGAAGCACAAATGTGGCTCGCTAGACTACAGGAAAGCATCCTAGATATAAGGCTTTCTTGTTTATTAGAAATCGACGGTAAACTTTAAACTCTAAGTGACTAGATTTAATAATGCAACATTTTAGTATATGTGTTGCCAAACCAAGCACAATAATGTAGCATTGTAGAAGCCCAATCTATTCCCAACCAAATCTGGGCCATTTTTTAACAAAGGAAAAAGTATGGGAGCCATAGTGTAGTAAGATTATAAATTGCCTTTGATTTAAAATGAACATTGTTAAAAAAAAAACTGGGCCAGGGATTTAGCTCAGTGGTTCTGTGGCTTGCCTCTCAAGCGCAAGGACCAGAGTTCGATCTCTAATACCAAAAACAAAAACAAAAACAAAAAAACTTCAAAACTTCAATCTCTCAAAGATATTTCAATAGTTGTTATAAAGAACAGTTTTAATTTTCAGCAAAATTGAGCAGAAGTTATAGAGATTTCCCATATATTCTGCACCATATTTGCACCAGGGCTTCCTTTATTAATATCCCCCACCAGAATAGTACATTGGTTATGACTGCTGAACCTATCACAATGGATCATTCTCACCCAGAGTCCATATCCAAATGTTTTTATTGCCTATCCCATCAGTAAAATTATTAAAATGACCTTTTTTTTTTTGGTACTGGGGATTGAACTCGGGTCCTTGTACTTGCGCAGCAAGTGGCAAAACCACTGAGCTAAATCCCCAGCCCCTAAATAACCATTTTTAATGAGACAGTTTTTGATACAAGACATTCTATGAGTGTAAATAATCAAAATTTGTTTTATATAATGTTAGAACTTTAATTTGGGATTAAAAAAATTATTCCGAAAAAATCAGAGAAGCTGCCAAGCCCATGAGTAAAGCAGTTTTAGGAATCTTTGAAGTATCTAACTCACATCTAAGATATCTGGTCCGTTAAAAAGTATTTTATGTATCTGTTTCTTTTCTGCATAAGAAAAACAAAACCAACAGAATTCTATGAGCTATCTGTTAAATTGTTTTATTGATGTTTTAGAGCTTAATCATATACTAATTATGTCACTGTGTTAATTTAAGATAACAAAATTTTGAAGACCTTTGTGTCCTCAAAGATACTACTCTCAGTGTTTATTTATATTATATTTACTATTTCAATGATGTTAAGAAAAAAATAGTTTAGGAATTTTTAATTAACTGACAATATTTAAATCACTAAAAATCTTTTTTCCTGTATTTGTATATGTGAGTAAATGAAATGGAAAGGCTTTATATTCCAAAAAGGATTAAATGTAAACTCAGAGTACTGGAAAGCATTATTCATCCTTATTCAACCTTCATCTAGTTTTTTTTTTTTTTGCACCTACTATGAACATGCATTCTTCTTGAGGACAGGAATTCTATGGCAAACAATGTCTACAAGGTTTATTCTCTCATGAGGTGGGGCAAAACCATGACTAACCAATAAGATTACCAGTACAGACACCCAGGTAATATTAATTAAATGGGGGAGCAAGTCACCTAGCAAGCCTACAAGGATTTTCAGTAAGGGGGGGGTCAGGGATATTTCCGGGAGAGGCTGGGTTAAAACCTTAGCCCCTCACCCAGGTGATTGATACCTATTTAGAATACCAATCACTGCTATATATTCCCAGGGGAAGCACAAGGGTGTGTAGTTTCTCTCCTTTTACAATTCTGGCCTTCAGTGTATGTGTCTCGATTATCCTGCTTGTTGGCTCCTTGACTGTCCTCCATGTTGGCTCCTCCTGGGCTGGCCCTGTCTGACTGCCTACAATATATCTAATTAAGTTACCTATCTGCAATATTTCCCGCTCTGAAGAAGTACCCCTAACTGCTGTGAGGGGGCAAAGAGCAAAGATCGGTCTGGCTACTTCCAGTTGAAGAGGGTTGTAGTTGTGATCAGCAGTCAGTTACTCTACAGAGGGTCTATCTAAAGGCCTTTGATGGGCACCAGGCATCATTCTCCATCATTCTGGAAGCTTTGTCTTGAAATCCAGCAGCCACAGAGGAGGGAAGTGCCTTGAATCAAACTGCGTTATTTCTCAGGGGCAGGGCAGTGGAGAAGGGACAGAAGAGTGCCTTTAAGTATGGCACAAGAACTAAATCTTAACCATCTCAGGTGTAGAAGGACATTTAAGATCAGGAGCTTTTCCAGAGTGATCTGCTATCCTTAGCAAAACATGTCTCCAGAGACAAAAGCTATGATTGACTCCCACTGCATTGCCAAGCAGAAAAATCAAACCAATAAGCAAAGGACCCAAATGGCTGCTTTTTTGCTTCTTGAAAGAGAATGAAAGGGTTCTAACTATATTGTTTAGGGCTCACCCTTTTAATGAATTACTCTGAATCTATAACAGCTAATTTATGATTGAAATACCCTACAGGCTGTTGAGCAGCTCCCTGATGTTGTCTCACCTTTTATTAACATACAAACTGAACTGGTGCCCTGTAGGTAGGCAGTTGGAAGTGCTTATTTTCAGACCACTCTGGAATGCAGTATGGAAACTAGGTTCCCAGGTTAAAATATGGCTGTCTTTTGGGTTTTTTATAAGCTAATAGAGAGGTCACGCAATCTGACTGCAATATCCTGTGATCTGAAGGCCACAAAAGCCTATAATTTCTAGGAATGTCCTTAGCTGTTTTAGAGTCTTGGGCTATGGAAAGGAAAGAATTGGTTTAATTCTTTCTTCACCAAGTCATGGGTTCCCTTAGATATAATAAGGCCTAAATATTTTACCTCAAGGCTGCAAAGCTGTGCCTTAGATCTAGAAACATTATCACCCCTGTCTGTTAGAAAATTCAGTAGACCCAGAAGGAAGCTCCCCCACCACCATCCCAGGCTCCTAGGGCAGTGAAGCTGAGCCAGTCCCAGCACCCAGAAGGAAGCTCCCCACCTCCATCCCAGGCTCCTAGGGCAATGAAGCTCAGCCAGTCCCAGCACCCAGAAGGAAGCTCCCCTGCTGCCATCCCAAGGTCCTAGGGCAGAGAAGGTGACCCACATGCATGCCAGAAGCACCCCCCCCCCCGCCGAAATGAGAAGACACATAAACAAGCCTCAAAAACAGACTTCCAGATCACCTACAGCAACCCCAAAGGGAAATGAGATGGAACAATCTGATACTCAACCACCTGGACTCTCTGAACTGGCAACAAAAGAGGATCTGGGAAAAGTGAAATCAGAAATAATTACTCAGATAACAGCAAAGATTTTGCTCATGGTGCAAGACATGATTAATACATCTAGAGAGGACACAGATAAAAAAATAGAGGATCTGAGGAATATGATGGAATCTCAGCATAGAAAATTCAGTAGAGCAGATTTCTTGGCCAGAAAGCTCTTTTGAGGGGGCACATAACAGCATACCATCTACATATTGCAGGACTGGCTTGGAAAAAACTATAGTATTCCTTTTATCAAATCAGGATCTAGGGATGACCTCTTCTTTTTCCTGATAGTTGACAATTTAACTGAAGGGCTTAGTTCTCATCTTTCTTAGATCTTCAAGAATACATGCCTGAAAATGTCTTCTATTTAATCTCCTATCTGATTGTCGGCCAGTTAGGGGTTTTGTATAGGAACTGTCTGTGTTCCAGTAGGAACCAGTTATTCCCCTGGCTGCTTGTCTTTTGAGCTTCTAAAATTAAGTTATTTGTCTCTATATGTAGTAGCAGCTTGTAATACTACTTGTTTCTAATTAGAAATCAATGTTTGATTTAAGAGCAACATTACATCTTTCTAATCTAGTCCATACATCTGAGTAAGTCCTCTAAAGACCTCAATGTTCATATCAGGATCATCTGAAAACTTTCTTAGATCTCATTTAATCTGTCTTAGATCACTGAGAGAAAAAGATATATGAACACAGGTAGTCCCATATTTGCCATTTACTCTCTGCAAGGGATGTTGTCTTTGAGGGACCTGAACAATTTAGCTAAGGATGGATATAGCCTCATAGAGATTAATTATGGCTCACCTAGAAATTCCACTCTCAGCACCTGGTGGTTAGGATGAGGAGTAGCCTCAGGCTTAGAGGTACTGAATGCCTTAAAGGTGAGGTGTCTCTCATTTTTCTATGGTCCACATTTACATTTGATCACAAGCAACAATTACTCTTAATGTAAAGAAAATCTCCACATAAGATGATTTTTGACCATTTTCTTTTATTGTATAATACTGATTGTGAGATAGCATCATAGTACTTTCCTCTGTGTACTTGGCTTTAGGAGGTAGGCACACTGTGCTCAGTTGTAGAGAAATAATACATTCCAAATGAGTACTAGGTTCAGATATGAAGTTCCTGATCTGAAACAAGAGAAACAAATATGGTATCCCATAAGTCTCTACTTGACTCCTGTGCCCCTTAGGGAGGCCCCAGGGCACCCCCAAAGTTTATACCACTCCAGGGTAGGCATCTACCATCTGGAGAGAAAACCAGAAAATAAAACCAGAATGGACTATCTACCCTTTACCAGCACTCCATCTTATCTTCCTCAGGTAACTCATATCCTTACTCCAATAGGTACTCTTAAAGAGCAAGTTACAACTGACTTTAGCCATAACCATCATGTTTAACGAAGAAAATATTGCTAGCACACCAAGAGATTTAAACCTCAGCTATGTAGTTCCTTGAGAGAGAGAGAGGGAGAGGAAAATAAGTTAACAGTCAAATTAGGGCACTTTTCCAGCAAAAGAGATCACCTCCAGAGATGGTAGGTCAAAGATTCTGCCCTGGGCCCTAGGGCAGAGAAGACTCTGAGAAATTTCTGTTGTCTACCCAGTCATTTAGGCAACTTTTATCAGCAAGACAAGGCTACCACTCCTTTAAGGTCCATTTTAAATTCACTAAGTATTTGAAACTCATAGGTCCTCCTAGCAGCCACTATCTACATAGTAAAGGTGCTCTTATCAACTTCCTATGCATGCATGAGTGAAGAGAAAGACTGGCTAAAATAGTCCCATATTCTAGTTAGAACGTAAAAACACACATGCAAGGTACTGATTGCTATTTTCCCTAGTGTAAGACAAAACAGTTGTTGTAAGTTGCCTTAATCTGACTTTCTGGAAGGAGGAGTGGTCTGACTACAAGGGATTTTCAAATGAACTCCCAACAAGTTGGAGAAAAGTTTAAGTGGAATTTTTAACTCACTAGGAGAGAGAAAAAGCCCAAATAAAGCTCAAGCTGGTTAAACATCCCCCCAAATTACCATATAGCATTTTATAAGTCCACAGTCAACATTCCAAAGTCCATAATCTATCAGAAAAGGCATTTTTCTCCCCTACACAGATAAATGATGAAGACCATGCCTAGGTGGGAGAAAAGGTTTAGGTATTTTTATTTTATCAAAGATTTGCTTTGTACATCTGTCTAGAGGTCTTACTAGTAGCAGAGAAAGCTGTCCAAACCTGTAGCTCAACTCTTAAGGGAGGCTTAAGAAAGGGCTCTGATGGCACTGTTTCAGATCACTCTGAGACAGAGGATATGTGGTGATCACTGACAGAGTTCCCCTTTCACCTCACTGAGGAGTCCAGATGGGGACAAGACGTGGAGATTTTCTTCTGATTACCCGGACAGGCTGTCAGGAGCTAGTTTCTTCTGAGGCACCTTTGGGTATCCACCAGAGGGTAGCCCTGGCCATGGCCCCTCAGTTGTCACCTCAGTTTCTGCTAGTTCCATGCAGTCAGAGATCTGTCTCCGAAAGGAACCCGATTGCCTGTCTGGTCAGTATTTCACCTGCCGTTGGCATCAATGGGAGTGGGGATTCACCAGAGGGCAACTGGAGAAACCGGTTGCTTTGAGAGTGGCAGCTGCCCTAAAGGTAATTACTAGCTGGCAGAGTAGCCACTGTTTGGCATTCTATAGGGGACAGATAAAAGTCCGAACTGTCTTTGTCTGAGACGATTTCATAAGAGACCCATTTTACAACATTTTTAAGCAACTAAGTCCAAATACAACACATACAAAACAAGAATGAAATGTAATTTTAACAAAAGGCAATGCATAAGAAAAACAAGAAATTTGCAAACGTTTAAATCACCCAACTTAAAATTCAGACACTTTCGAAACAAAAGCCAAAACAAAGGCCAGAATTTATGAAACAGAAACCAGAATCTATGAAACAAATAGCCAGAGCCTATGAAACAAAAGTTACAATCTGTAAAGCAGAAAGACCAAAGTTAGAACCTATGAACAAAAGAAAACTCTTACCTCTGACCAGTAATCTCAGTGGAAGACCTCCAAAATGATATAAGGGAAGAGATGTAACCCCCAAACTGGCTAAATACCTGAAACGCGAGTTTGTGTTCTCTAAAATTGAAGAATGAATTCTAGGAACAATGGAGGTTAAGAGTAGGAAAAATTTATTGGGAGAAAGAAAGTTTCTGCCTAAGAGAGACAGAAGGGGGACCAGAAAGTGGGTTGCCCCCACATATGCACATATTAAGTGAGCATTCATTCATTCATTCAATTAACAAACATTTATTGAATAACCTGTTATGCATTAGAAAAATAAAACAATATCACCACTTTTCAGGAACTTATAATCTATTAGGCAGGCAGGTAGAAAATAAAAAACATTACAATTTTGTGCAATAGGAAATGAATTAAATTGCCTTGTTATTGACTTGTGAGTGTTCTTTGTGTATTCTGGAATACATGGGTCACGAATATTTATAGATGCCTTCTCTTTTCATTTTCTTTTTTTTTCCTTAAATTCTTTTTTGGTAACTTTTAGGTATACCACACATTTACATTTCTCACTGGGTACTTGCACCTGTACATGATGTATCCTGGTTCCCACTTTTTCCCCATTCCCTGTCCTCCCTTTACCCTCTCCACCCTTCTCTATTTAAAAAGACTTTGTTTCCATTTTTTCCTTTTCTCATAATTCTTTCTGTCCTTTTTTTTCCTTTCCCCTTCCCCTTCCAGTTCTCCTACCCATTTGGATCTTTTCTTCCTATTTCAAATTATCAATTATTCCTTTTAATCATTTTAGTCCTTATTTACACTTTCAGTTTCCCACACCAGAGAAACTATTCGGTATTTACACATGTGTGTTCTATTTGTTTCATTTAAGAGTTTGACCTCAATATGCATCCATTTAGCTATAAATGTCTCTACTTTGTCATTCTTTATGGATGAGTAGTACTCCATTTTATATAAAAACGACATCTTCTTTATCTAGTCTGCAGTTGATGGGCATTTGGGCTGTTTCCAAGCTTTCGCTATTACAAACTGTGCCTCTATAAACATGGGTGAGCATATATCAATGTGGTATGATTCTTTTAATTCGAAGATACCCAGCAGGAGAATAGCTGGGTCAAATGGGACTTCCAGTCCTAGTTCTTTGAGGTATCTCCATACTGATTTCCACAGTGGTTGCACCAGTCTGCACCCCCCACCAACAATGGAGAAGGGTTCCTTTCTCCCCACAACCTTGCCAACATTTGTTATTGGTTAATTGCTTGATAGCAGCCATTCTTTCTGGGGTGAGGTGGAATCCCAGTGTTGTTTTCATCTGCATCTCTCGAATGACCAGTGATGCTGAACATTTTTTCATATGTTTATTTGCTGCTTTTACTTCTTTGTCTGAGAAATGTCTGTTCATTTCAGATGCCCATTTTTGAATTGGGACTTTGAATTGGGGGGGGTCTGATTTCTTTAAAGTTCTTTATATATTCTAGATAGTAGTCCTTTGCCTGAGGTATAGCTGCTAAAATTTTTTTCCCACATTGTAGGTTGTCTCTTAGTTCTGTTGGTGGTTTCTCTTGCAGTGCAGAAGCTTTTTAATAAGATGACATTCCAGTTGTTAATTCTTTGTGCTAGTTCCTGTGCTACTGAGGTTTTGTTCATAAAGTTTTTTCCTATGCCAATGTCTTCAAGAGTTCTACCTAACTTATCTCCCAGCAAGTTTAGTGTTTCTGTTTTAATATTTATATCTTTAATCCACTTTAATCTTAGTTTAGTGCACAGTGGTAAATATGGGTTTAGTTTTAATCTTTGGCAGGTTGAAATCCAGTTTTTCCAACACCATTTATTAAAGAGGCTATCTTTCTTCCAGTGAGGATGGTTGGCTCCTTTGTTAAAGATGAGGTGGTGGAGTATGCCTGGAGTTGTTTTTGTATCTTCTAATCTATTCCACTGATCCTTAGGTCTATTTCTTTGCCAGTATTATGGTGTTTTTATCACAGTAGCTTTGTAGTCTAGTTTCAAGTTGGGGATTGTGATACCCCCTTGCCATGTGTCTGTTGCCTAGAATTGCTTTTGCTATTCTAGGTCTCTTCTGGTTCCAAATGAATTTTTGGATTTTTTCTCTAGTTCTGTGAAGTATATTGTTGGAATTTCAGTCGGCATTACATTAAATCTATATAGTAATTTTGGAAGTATGGCCATTTTCACTATATTGGTTCTTCCTACCCAGGAGCAAGGGAGGTCTTTCCATTTTCTGGTATCTTCTTTGTTGTCTTTTTTCAGAGAGCTGTAGTTTTCAGTGTAGAGGTCTTTTGCTTCCTTTGTGAGGTTGATTCCTAGATATTTCATTTTTGGGGATGCTATTGTAAAAGGAATTGTTTCTCTAATTTCTCTCTCAGTGAGTCTGTTATTTGTGTACAAGAAGGCTATTGTTTTTTGAGTGTTGACCTTGTACCCAGCTACTCTACTGAATCTGTCTGTTAAGTCTAGAAGTCTTTTGACAGAGGTTTTTGGATCTTCTGTGTAAAGTATCATATTGTCAGTGAATAATGACAGTTTAACTACTTTCTTTCCTATCTCTATTCCTTTTATTTCTTCCTCTTTTCTAATTGCCCTGGCTAATGTTTCCAAAACTATACTGAACAGGAATGGTGATAGTGGGCATCCTTGTCTTGTTCCTGATTTTAGCATGAAAGTTTTCAGTTTTTGACCATTTAGCATGATGTTGGCTGTCGGTTTTTCATAGATAACCTTAATCAGGTTGAGATAAAGACCTTCTATTCCAATTTTCTGTAGGGTTTTTATCATGAATGGGTGCTGGATTTTGTCAGATGCTTTTTCTGCATCTATTGAGAAGATCATATGGTTTTTGTCCTTGGCTCTGTTAACACAGTGTATTGCATTTATTGATTCATGTATGTTGAACCACCCTTGCATCCCTGGGATAAATCTGAGTTGGTCAGGGTGTATGATCTTCTTGATGACCCTTTGTATTCTGTTTGCCAGTATCTTGTTGAGGATTTTTGCATGTATGTTCATTAGGGAGATTGGCCTATAGTTCTCTTTTTGGGTTGGGTCTTTCCCTGGTTTTGGAATCAAAGTAACACTTGGTTCCAGGAATGAATTTGGAAGTATTGCTTTCCTTTCAATTTCATTGAAGAGTTGAAAGTGTAATGGCAATAGTTCTTCTCAAAATGTCTTGTAGAATTTAGCAGTGAAGCCATCAGGACCTGGGCTTTTCTTTGTTGGTAAGTTTTTAATTATGTTTTCAGTTTCACTGATTGTAATTGAGGTGTTTAGAATTTTTATATCTTTTTCATTTAACTTTGGCAATTCATATGTATCTAGGAATCCTGTCTATTTCTTCTGTGTTTTCCATTTTATTAGAGTGCAGATTCTCAAGGTAGGTATTTGTGATCCTCTGGATTTCTGCTGGATCTTTTGTGACTTTCCCTTTTTCACTCTGAATTGGATGGATTTGAGTCTTTTTTTTTCCTTTTTTTGATAAGGTTGGCTAAAGGTTTATCGATTTTACTTATTCTTTTGAAAAACCAACTCTTGGATTCATTGATTTTTTTTTTTTTGTATTATTCTCTTAGTCTCCACTGCATTGATTTCTGCTCTGATCTTTAAAATTTCCTCTTTTGTTCGAGCTTTGAGCTTGTCATGATCTTCTTTTTCTAGGAGCTTAAAATTCAGCATTAGGTTGTTTATATGAGCTCTCTGTTTTCCTAATATGCTATGAATTTCCCTCCTAGAACTGCTTTCATTGTGTTCCATAGATTCCTGTATGTTGTACTGGCATTATCATGTACTTGTAGAAACTGTCTAATTTCTTCTTTAATTTCCTCTGTGACCCATTGGTTGTTCAGGAGGGTGTTATTCAATTTCCACGTGTTTGTGGGGGTTTTGTAGTTTCCTATGGTATTGATCTCCAATTTTATTGCACTATGGTCTGATAATATACAGGGGGTAACTTCAGTTCTTTTACATTTACTGAAACATGTCCTATGAGCTAGCATTTGGTCTTTTTTGGAGAATGACTCATGTGCAGCTGAAAAGAATATATACTCTGATTTTGTGGGAGGGAACATTCTGTAAACATCTATTAAGTCCATTTGTTCAATAGGTTGGTTCATTTCTAGAATTTCATTGTTGATATTTTGTCAAGATGATCGGTCTGTTTGTGCTAGTGGCATATTGAGGTCCCCCACTACAGTTGTATTAGTACTTATTTGGTTTTTCATGTCCATTAATATTTGTTTTGTATAGTTGGGGGCATTCGTATTTGGTGCATAGATATTTATGATTGTCATCTCTTCTCTTGGATTGTTCCCTTTACAAGGATGTAGTGACCATCTTTGTCTCTCTTAATTAGTTTTGGTTTGAAATCTACTTTGTCTGCAAATAAGATTGCTACCCCTGCTTTTTTCTGGGTTTCTGTCATGTGGAGAACTGTTTTCCATCCTTTTACTTTCAGTCAATAAATTTCTTTTTGAGTTAGGTGTGTTTCTTGTATAGAGCATATTGTTGGATTTTGCTTCTTAATCCATTCTGCCAGTCTATTTCTTTTGATTGGTGAGTTGAGGCCATTAACATTAATGGTTATAATTGATAGATATTGACTCGTCCATGTCATGATGTTTTACTATTGTCGGCTCATTTATTTTTTATTTTTCCCCCTTTCCCTTTAGTTTCTGGCCTTGCCTTATGGCTTCGCTCTGTTGGG
The DNA here is from genome assembly GCF_053883595.1 of Heterocephalus glaber. Classification (NCBI taxonomy): domain Eukaryota; kingdom Metazoa; phylum Chordata; class Mammalia; order Rodentia; family Bathyergidae; genus Heterocephalus; species Heterocephalus glaber. The sequence continues at coordinate 60,278,628 of NW_028258317.1, read as the reverse complement.
CCTTGTGGAGTTGTGGCCTTCATTTTCTTTTTCTAGGATATTGTTTAGAATTGTTTGGAGTGCTGGTTTGATGTTCATGAAATTTCTCAGGTGTTCTTTGTCATGTAAGTATCTAATTTCCCCATGAATTTTGAAAGATAATTTTGCAGGATACAACAGTAGAGGTTAGAAGTTATTTTATATTAGGGCTTGAAATACTTCAGTCCAGGCTCTCCTTGACTTGAGGGTTTGTGTTGAGAAGTCTGCTGTGATTCTGATGTGCTTTCCTTTGCAGGTGACTTGTTTCTTTTCTCTAACTGCTTGTAGGATTTTGTTCTTGGGTTTCTGGGATCTTGACTATTACATGTCTAGGTGTAGATTTTTTTTGATCATGCCTAGTTGGAGTTATATATGCCTCACTTATCTGTATGTCCAATTCTCTACCTCTGTCATGGCAGTTTTCTACTGTTACTTCTGTGAACAGTTTTTTTTTTAATGTCATTTGTACTTTCTCCTGCTTTTTCATCTACTTCTATCAGTCTTATGTTATTCTTCTTTGCATCATCTAGCAGCTGCTGGATTGATTTCTCGTGGTCCCTTACTATTTTTAAGAAATCTCTGTTTTCATGGTCATTAACTGCAATCCTGTCTTCTATATCTGATAGAAAGAGAAACTAGAGACATTTATAGCTATGTGGATGCACATTGACCCCATACTCTTAAGTGAAACAAATAGGAGACACATGTGTAAATACTGAATAGTTTCTCTGGTGTAAAAAACTAAATGTGTATTAAGGATCAAAATGTATAATTGATATTGTGTAATAGGAAGAAAACATCTAAAGGAGTAGGGGAGGTGGGAATGGTAGGGGAAAGGAAAGAAGGGAAAAGAAAAAATATGAGAAAAGGAAAAAATGGAAACAAAGTCTTTGTAAATAGGAAAAGGTGGAGGGGTTGAAGGTAGGGCAGGGGAATGGGGAAAAAATAAGAACCAAGATATGTCATGTCAAGGTACAAGATCCCCATGATGAATGTAACTGTATTGTATATCTAAAATGTACCAATAAACTTAATGGAAAAAAATTTTCACAACTAAAGAACATAAGTTTAGATTGAAAAATCTGTTGAAGATCCAGGAAGACAAAGTTTACTACATTGGAGAAAGAAAACATTTTGAAAGTTTTTAAATATAAATAAGCAAAACACGTCTCAAAGGAGTAATAGTTAGAGTAGCACTAGATTTCATGACTTTAGGTTTAGAAACTAGAAGATAATGGAGCAACGTCTTCAACATTCTGAGGAAAAATGTTTTCCAACTTATTATTCTATACCCAGAAAAACTATCCAATGAATGAGAGTTGCAGATATTTAATATCTCCAAAAATATATTCACATGTATTATTTTTTCACAAAGTCCTGGAGGATGTTTTCTAGTAAAACTTGAAAGGATACTGAGAAAGAAAAAGTCTGGGACTCAAAAAGGGAGATAAAAAACCATAGAAAGGTAAAAGAAATTTCCAGGTTTGTAGTGAAAGAAGCTCGTCTGTATGTCAGCTTTGCACCTTAAACAGCAGTTTAGAAGGGAGGAGGAGGAAGGTGAGTTTCAAGTAGGATGGACTCCAGAAACTATATATATATATTTGATATATTTGAAAATATCAAAAGAATTTTTCTTTCCATAGAGAATTAGGAGATTATTATGGATTATGAGTCATAAAGAGTGAGTCATAGTGACATGATATTGGAGATCATACCTTGCCCCAGCTTCCCTCTCACTCTGCTTTCTGGCTGCCACGAGGTGCACAGCGTTCCTGCCCATGCCCTTCCACCTGCCTCCTCATAGGCCTAGAGCATTGGAGCCAGCCAATCAGCAACTTAAACCATGAGACAAAATAAAGATTTCCTCCTTTAATTTACTTTTCTCAGGTATTTTGTCACAGCAATGAAAAGCTATCACAGAAAATTAGTACCGAGAGTGAGGTCATTGGTGTGATTATACTTAATGATGTATTTCAAAAGCCTTCAGAGTTGGTTTCCTGGAGGAACCTGGAAAGGTGAGAAATGAGGGCTGGAGATGCCCTGGAATATTGTAAGCAGAGCTTAATGAGTGCTTCTGGTGTGAGCTCAAAATACCAGAGTGCTGATAGAAATGCAGACAGTGAAGACTGCTTATGAGGCTTCACATGAGAATGAGGACTCTACAGGGAAATGGACTAGAGGCCATGCATGTTATATTCTGGTAAAGAACTTATCCATGTTTTCTTTGAGAAGAAGTCCCCAGGGTATCTTGTTCACTCAGGACACCTGAGGAAGTGTTTCCTGTGTTGAGCCAGCCAGGCACTTAGAGGCCTCTGCAGGTGAGGTCTAGTGGGACCTGGTTACTGCTCAGTCTGGCAACAGACCTTGGAATTGTTCTATTGTGTTTGCTTTGCAGGCATGTAGAATGCAAGGGTTAAGGGGTAATGGAGGCTTCCATTGAGATTTCACAGGAAAATTGGGGAGGTCAGGTAATGTGTGCCAGGTTCAGAATCCCTGTGGGAAGTCCCTGAAAGAGGAATACATGAAGCTGTTAGAATGAAGCTAAAGCTGCAGTGGAGACCCCAGGAAATTAGAGGTGCCAGGGATGTAGACTGTATGCCAAGGGAAACTGCAGGTAGTGAGTAGAGCTGGCCCAACAGAGAGGCTTCAGACTGAAATTAGAATCTAAAGACTGATACTTAGAGGAAAACACTGAATAAATTGAAGTGATGATTACTGGGAAAGACCACCCATTGCTGAAGTCCATATAAGCCTCAGCAGTAAAATATAGAAGTGTAAAAATTGAATCTGGAAGGGCAGACAGAAGATATACAGCATAGGAAATTCCAAAGAAGAATAGGAAAGATCATAAAGAAATGAATCATAATGAAAAGGAAAAGGAGACAAAAAATAATCAGAATTCTTAATCCTAGACGAAAAATGATAAAAATAATTGAACAAAATAATTCCAATATATGAAATTTATAGACTAGAAAAAAGCTATTTGTCTGGGTTATTTTTTGAACCCTGGTCTATAATGCAAAGGATTTTAACTTTATAGATTAAATAGCATGATAATCCATATGCCAGCAAGCCATGTCAAACACTTGAATGATTCTTTGGGAAGATTTTGACCCTTTTCTGATGGTACTTTCTTTGAGGGTTATATATATCTCTTTTCCTTTCTTAAGGCAAAAGAGTATACCAAATAACTCTTTTATGGTTCTAAATTTCAATGTGCAGCCAATCTGAGGTATTATTAATATCATTAGAAGTTATATTAGTTTTCTATGGTTATTTAAAAAATTACCACAGACTTAGTGGCTTAAGTCACAGTTCCTTTGGTTAGGGGTCTGGGCAAATCTTACTGGATCCTTTGTTCAGCTTCTCACAAGATTGCATGTAAGGTATGGCTATGTTCTCTGGAGGCTATGTTCTCTGGAGGCTCAACTGTGAAAGAATGTGTGTCTAAGCTCATTCAGGTGTTGCCAGAATTTGTCTATTTGTGGCTACATGACCAGAGTCCCCAACATTTGCCAGCTGTGGGTAACATTTGTCACTCTGAGATTCCAGAAACTGACTAAAGATCCTTGTCATTTAGTGCTCTTTAAAATGGCCTCTTACTTTCTCAAGCCAGCAATGAGATCCACTCACTTCTGTCTGCTAGGGTGAAGGCTACATAACATAAAGTCATCACAAGGATGGGGTAGTCCATCATTTTAACTCATAGTCAGTGTATCTGACTCATAGAAGCTAATCAGTGAGTAATTTATGGTCAAATGAATTCCTTGAGATATTTCAAAAATCAGTTATATATATTCAAAAATTGTACTTAAGCTTTCTGCTGCCAAGATGTGCCATACAATCCATACTGTGCCATACAGTGCTACGGTCACTGAGGTACAAAATAGCCACAAAAATGAAAATTTATTCAATGTTTACTGCTTCAAGTACAGTACTGGACATACTTGAACTGTTCCATTCTCACAAGGACCTAAAAAGGCAATTATATATTTTAAGAACAATGAATCCTCCCCCCCTTGCCACAATCTTATGGTGATAAGTTTGGTAGTGTTATGGCTGTGTCTAGATGTCCTTGCAAAGCTTCATGTGGTCATAGATGGGGCTTTTCAGAGGTGGATGGATCTAGGGTATGTGATGCTGGGATTAAGGGTATGTAATTACTATATTAGTCCACTGATTGGTTTGGCATAGTTCTGTGTGTGGATTATGAGAAGGCCCACTCTGGGTGTGAGTGGTACCTACCCTAAGAGTGTGTAGCCTGGATAGAATATGAAGGACAGAAAGAGGACTGCTGCCGTCACTTGCTGCTTGCTGCTTTTGCTGCCTCCTGCCTTCTGCCTTCCATGCCATAAACTGTTTTGTGTCCTCTGTAATGCCCTCTGCCCTGGCATCCTACCTTGGAGCCAAGTGGTTATGGACTGTGAGCCAAAATAAACCTTTCCTCCTTTAACTTTAGGTGTGGGGAATTTTGTCTCAGCGATGAGAAAAGTGACTAAGACAGATAGTGGGTTGGACTGAGATTTAAACCTAACATTTATCCTTTCACAACTTCAGTGGTAAACTACTGTACTTGCTCTTTATAAGGTAATGGTTACTTAAGCAAATGCTAACATTAACATTAAAATGTCCTTTTTCCTTTGACCTCAAGGTGTTCAACAGGTTTTTCCCTTGGCATTAAAAATGTAGCCTTTCATATTTAAACCAGGAATGATTATTTTGTGCAGTTTTTAAAATGTATTTATAAATAATCATGCATTCAAACATAGTAAGTCATTTAGGACTGTAATTAGTCATTGTCAAGTCCTGGCAAACAGCAGGATTCTAATTGGAAAGCAGTGTTTGCCCTACTTGTGCCTCAATGAAACTTTCAGACAAGGGCAGCATGTGCTTCTTAATCTGTTTTTCTAACAGCTAGTAGTGAATCAATGAAGATGAGGCTGGTGGGTATGATAAATTAATATGCACACTGACAACTTATAACTGTGCAATTGCTTAGGGAATTACTATGTGACTATATCCAAGTAATTATATGTTTTAAATGATTTATCTCAATTTGTTAACAATACACTCCTAAAATGGAAATAAAAAGAGAGAAAATGCAAATAGCATGTTATACCAACTTTATGTTGAACTTATTAAGAGGTTGCCCTTTTAATGAAGAATTTAATGAATTAAGAGGTTTGTTATGAATAAGCATTCTTACTACTTGTTAAGTATTTGTCACCACAGACCTGTCATAGTCATTCTAATTATGATTAATACCTTATCTTGAATTCCATCTTCATTCATATTTCAGTAACAAATGTAACTTCTATTATGTGATCAAGGTTCATGAAAACAGGATGATTTGCCTATGACCTTATATTTTATTCATTTTTGTATTCATATTTAACAGATTTCTCTGAAATGAAAGTTAACCTTGTGAATCTTTTAATTTTTTAAAGTGTATTTTATCTATGACATGGTTTGCAACCCTTTATATTGCTTAAAATCATAGTTGTGTACTCAAGACAAATGAAAAATCCTAACATTCTGATTATCCTCACATATATCCAGAAACATGTAATTTAAGGCATTGTTTAAAAATACTTTTTGTCTGCTATGGAAGAGATAGTTTAATTCTCTATGAAAGACAGGTTTATGAAGTCAAAAACTCATATTAGAATACAGATTTTTATTACAGTCTATATATAAATTGTGGTAAGTATGGAGGTTTTTGTTGTTGGGATTAATTTTTAATGTAGTATAATGTACATATCATATTATATAATGTTGTATTATATATTTCTTCCTTTTGAGTACTTTTCTTCCTTGATATGCATCCTGCTCTCTACTTATGTTTTCCCCCCCTTTTATGCTTTCTCCTTGTTTTTACCCCCACCTTATTCCCTTTTATTTTAGGATCTTTTCCCTATATTTTATTCCCTTCTCTTCTGCATTTCTCCTTTGTCTTCATCCCTGCAGATACATTCTCACTATTGCTATCATTCTCCATCCTTCTTCTCTCAGTTTTCCCTTTGTACCCATTCATCTCCTTTGAGTGAGGTGTGTTTTCCACCTGCATACAAGGCAGGCTATAAGCCAGTTTTGAATTTGATTTTGTGGTTTTAAGAGTCCTTGGCTAGTTATAACCAGATGTTTAAACCTCTGAAAGGAAATAAAAATAATAGCATGACTTCTCTTTTGCTATCTTCCCTTTATTATTAAACTAAGAGAATCTCCATGACAGCTAAAAGTGCTATAATAACTAAGCCAATTAATTGTTGGCAATAATAGTAATGATAAAACAAAGGGCTATCAGAAAACCAGATCATTTATCAAGCATGAAGTCTGCTCTCCTAAGGGCTGGATATCAACAAGGGGCAGCTCCTTTAGAGGGAAGAAGCTCTCTGTCCCCAGAGCCACTGGATCCTTCTCAATCTCTGGTGTTGATGAGGAACACTTCACACGCAACATCATCAAAGCATTTGTGGTAAGCCAGGTAGCATGAGCGAAGTGTATGCAAATCAGAAAAATGAACCCTCTCTTGAGATCTTCCAAATCACTCAATTCTTGAAGCAATTAGCAGATAGTCTATTTCCCCTTAAACTAGATGCATTTACATTTTCTTCATCATTTGAAGCATGTCTTCACACATTTCAGGTTCTCCATTATAAGCAGAGATAAGCACTATGCACTTATTGTCGATTCCAGTGGAATAAAGTCAAACACTCCTGGTATGCAATATTCTAATGTTGTCGAGATCTGATGAGTTTTTCCTTAAAAAAATACCACAAAACAGACTACATTTTAATTACATTTTCTTAGAGGTATCTGGGGGAAGAAGGGTCATGTGTTTAAGAGTGTTTAGTATACTTTAAAATTATATCTTCGAGCAGGCTCCAGTACTGATTTAATAGGTCTGATCTTTTGAAATGAATCCTATATCATATTTATGATGATGTCTTATTCGAGAATGAGGCTAAATCTAATGAGAAGCAATTCTTTTGATGAGAGTGACGATTACATCACTTGAACCAATACATCTACAGCGTCTCACCTTATTGACTAGCAGCTGGAAATAAATTTAATGTTTTAATCTCAGATTTTCGGTTGTCATTTGTGAATAAGCCAAAACTAACTAAGGTGTGACCCTAATCGTGCAAAACAAAGAGGAAACAGAAAATCAAAGGCTAGAGATAAAGGAAAATTTTTCATTAATCATTTTTAATGTCTTTAAATATACTATCTTTCCTCTAGATTCAAGTAAGGGAATAGAATTGACACCTACGGAGCCTAAACCACATGGCAGACACTGTGTTAAACTTATCTCCTTTTTTCAAATCCTTTTGATTTTTTTACAAATTATAGGAAAAGCAAATGAATATTGAAATGGCTAATATGCCAAAGGCAAGAAAACATAGCAAAGTCCTATATAATTTGATGGGCATAACTGGAAGTAGATTAGGTAAATATTAATAAAAATGAATCTGTACAAAGCAAAATGTCTAAATGGTGATAAGCCAAGTCCACCTTGAATTTCAAGGATTACTCAGGTAAACATAGATGCTTATTTTTTAAGTTGTTCTTTTAATGGGAAAAATTTCTTTCTTAGCTGTTTTCTTTTTCTATTAGAATAAACAATAGAATTTGATTAATTTTCTTTCTCATTTTCAGAAAAAAATCTAATTTAATACCATGTAGTCTAGATCCTTGAATACATAATAATTTAAAAACCGCAAAAAGCAACTCTTCTGTTAAGGAAAAGATAATGGGAAACACAAGTAAATTAGCTAAATTGACACAGGTCAGAGCTACCACAGTGGGTAAAATGTGCATTAGCTAAAAAACAATCTTCAGGCAACTGGCCAAACCCCTATCCCCCTTGCCCTGCCAAATCTAAATCTTTGCCTAATTCCTATTCTAAGTTGACTTAAAACAACAAAAATATGTTCTCCCTAACTCTTAGGTACTTTGATTTGAAAATGGAATTACAAATCATCTTTAACAAAATGTTTATAGCTGGGTGTGGTGGCACATGCTTAGAATCCTAGAACTCTGGGAGGCTTAGGAAGGAAGAACGCAAGTTTGAGCCCAGCATGGGCAAATAAAAAACTTGGTAGGACCCTGACATAAAATTAAAAATTAAAAAATGGCTTGGGGATGCACCTCAGTGTAAAGGCCCTAGGTTCAATCCTCCTACAAAAAAAAGTATGAAGATTCTAATAAAGCTGAAGAAAATATTAAATCAAAGATCTTATATTTTATCCAAATGCAGACTTTGTTCATCTGTCTTATATTTGGTAGACACAACAAATGTATATTTTGGCAAATTCCACTCAGTCCATTAACTTTATGGAAGAAAAAGAAATGCTTGTTATCTGCTAAATGGCTTATACACTGTGATGTGACATTACCAAAAAGAGGTATGGTGCTTGCTTATGATATTGGGGCATTTATAATGAAAGCTTTTGGTTACTTGGTATTTTCCTCAAACACTGCAGAAGACTTAGTAAGATTTTGACTTTATGGAATGGCAAGATCTTGCCTTCTGAGACTAGTGCCCACAAGATGGCTATCACAGATTCTAGCTATAAAGAAGCTGTTTCAATGTTAACCTACTGTAATATAGTTTCAATACTATACTTTGGAGATACATTAAAGATGAACATCAAGTAAAAGATTACAGTAAAACAAACATTTATTTGCTCTTTCCTCCAAACTGATCTAATGATCTTTGAAGAGGTCACAAGCATCCTGAAAAAAATAAACTGATTAATCACCTCATTATTTGATATTATATATAGATTACAATAGAAACTCATTTTGTAGCAAAGCAAAATAGAACAAAACCCCTCAGTTTTTGAAAGAGAACTGCCTCAAGACTAAAAAATATTGCCACCAGAACAGCCAAGTGAAGCAGGATGTTTTCAATTTCATTACTGACACTGTAACTAATTTGGAAGGAAACTACCTTCTTTGTTTTTACTATTTTAAATACTTAATTATCAAATACAGATTGTATATATTCAAGGTGTATGTCTTATGTGTTGCTTAACAAACTGCCTGATGCTAGATAATGTGTAAAGAAAAGAGTTTTACTTTTGTTTGTGTGTCGCATTCATTCATCAACAGATGCTACTGTTACCTCCATATCTTGGCTATTAGGAATAATGCAGCAGTGGCTTCAGGTGCAGAGGTCTTTCTGAGACAGTACTTTCATTTCCTTTGAGTATGTCCCCATTTAGTGGCTGTAATACGCGGCACCTAGAGTGTCCCCCAAAGGCCCTGGTGTTCAAGGCTTATCCTCATGGCAGCACTATTGGAAGGTGGTAGAACTTTTAAGAAGTGGAGCAATACAGGAGGCCTTTAGGTTATTGGGTGTGTGTCTCTGAAGACTGGGGGACTCCAGATAATTTCTCTCCCTCTCTTTTGCTTTCTGCTTGGTTTTGCTCAGCCCGCCGTTCTGCCTTGACATGCTGCCTCACTGCAGGTCCAAAGCTGTAGGGCAAAACAGTCATGGGTGCAATCTTCAGAACTGTGAGCCAAAACAAACCCGGTCTCCTTACAAGATAAATGCATCAGGTATTTCATGATAGTAATCTGAAGCTGACCGACATAGTGAGATCATATAGCAGAGTTACTTTTTAATTTGGGAGGGGAATCTCCATACTATTTTTCGTAACAACTGTACCAATTTACATTTCTCTTGACAGTGTACGAAATTCCCTTTCCTCCACTCCTCTCCAACACTCATTACCTTTTTCAAAAATAATATCCACCCTGGGCCCAGATTTAGCTCAGTGGTGCTGCAGCCTGCCTCGCAAGTACAAGGTCCTGAGTTCGATCCCCAGTACAAACAACAACAACAACAACAACAACAAATTAATAGCCACACTAACATACGTGAGGTTATATTTCATTATAGCTTTGATTTGCATTTATCTGATGATATGTGATATTGAGCACCTCTCTATATTTCTGTTGGCCATTTGTATGTCTTCTAAGATGTCTATTCAGGTCCTCTGCCCATTTTAAATAATCTTTTCCACTCATTATTACCAAAAGAGAGGGACCCAGGTGGAAATTGAATCTCCTTTTAGGACTTAGCCTCAGAAATTACAAATCATCACTTCTGCCATATCCTATTCATTAGAAGTGAGTCACAAAATCTAGTCCACATTCAATTGGAAAGAAATTAGACTCCACCTTTTGAAGAGAGAAGTGTCATTGTGGGCATACTTTAAAACTACTACAAATAATAGTAAATACAGTCACTTTCAAACACTCCCTAGCCAAACTCATATACTCTTTGTAGAGAGCAATGTGGAAATATCTACCAAAATAAAGAGTAATTTTAAGATTTTTAAGATATGGAGATACTGGAAAAAATATGTCAAATACATTAAAACTTTTTCCACTATCCAATCTTTTATTTTAAAAATGTTCAAAGTTACAGAAATCTTTTGTGGTAGACTAGGGACGGCCACACATTATTTGACACTTGGAAAAGACATAGAGTCTTTTCCTCTTTGCCTTGAAATTGAGACAATGCGACTTCTTGGAGCAATAGAAAACGGCAGAATAAACTCCGTACAGTTCTGGCCCTAGGTTTCAATAGGACTGGCTGTTTCTGGTTTGGTTTCTTAAAGCCCCAAGCCACCACCACCTAAGCTCAACTACTCCGGTAGAGAAACAATGTGGAGAGACCCTGAGATTACAGAGAGAGGGACAGAGTTCCAGTGAAGTCCAGCCATCCTACTACTGTGGTTTGGATGTGTCTTCCAAATTCACGTGTTGCAAACTTGATACTCAATGTGGAGGTGTGTACGTGGGGTGATGAGATTTAATTGGGTCATGATGACCAAGTATTCTTGAAAGGAATATCTACTTTTTAGAAGTAGTTATAAAACTACCTTTTTTTAGAAGTTGTTTTAAAAATGTGTCTCTCCTTGTGTTTTCTCTTTTTTATGTCTTCATCTGCTTTTTCACTTTCTATTATGTTGTGATGCAGAGGCCACTGCTATGCCCCTGGATTTCTCAGCCTCCAGAAGTTCCCAGCCAAGAGCTAAAACAGAATTTTAAAAATAAATGGTCCAGCCTGTGATATTCTGTTATAGCAACAGAAAATGGACTAAGATACTCTCAGAGCACCAGGTTATTCATTTTTCCTAACTTATACATTCACAAAAATCTTCAGACTCATTCCAATACAATTAAAAATGGAATTAAATATTTTGCTTTGTTTTTTTTTTTTGGTGTTTATAACATATTCTATTAAGGATTTTCCACCACAGTTTGGTGTATAAATCTTACTTGAATTATTCTTTCTTCTGTTTGGATATATTACTACTTTTATACATAGTCTAGTGTTATTTATTTTTAATATGTGATTTTTCATCTTTTTAAATGTAATTTGATTTAAAAATAATATGGTAACGACTTACAGGCCAAAAAAATGTGGATCAAATTTATTATAAAATACAATACTCAAAACTCTTTCTCCTATTTCTATTCATTCTACTCGATTCTCACTTAGGACCTATACTTAACCATTTTCATTAGCTTCTATTTTATCCTTTCTTTATTACTTTTTGTGTGTGTGTTGTTTTTTTTTTGGTACTGGGGATCGGACTTGGGACCTTGCAGTTGCGAGGCAGGCGCCGGAACCACTGAGCTAAATCCCCGACCCCTTTCTTTATTACTTTTTATAAAACTAAGAAAATGTATTGCTTCTTAATTTTCACACCAAATGTAAAAAATAAATACATATTTTAATTCTTTTTTTTCACTTTCTGTAGCTGGGAAATCACTCAATAGCAATACATAAATCTCTTGTTCATTACCTATGTTTAACTACAGAATATTTTATAATAACTAAAAACTGTAAAATTCATTAAGATATAGTCTTTGGGGGTCAACTTTGCCTAGTTTAAAAAACTGGCTCCACTTTCCCCAAGTTATTTGCTTTTTCCATACCTTTCTTTCTTCATTCTTAAAATGAAAACAGTACAATTAACTTCCTAATGGAATAGTCATGAGGATCAAATGAGATAACATAATGTAAAGTTTTCAAAAGAGTATCTGGTTTAGGGTGCTAGATTTAGCAAGTAAGAAGACAGGCTGCCTTGTCAAATTTGAATTTTAGATAAACAACAGGACATGTGATACTAAAAAATATTTGTACCTATATGAAATTGAAATTTAACTGGCATCTTGTATTTTTTTTTATATGTTGTTGAATTCTATTTTATGTTTTGCTAATGATTTTTGCATTTTTAATCTCGAGAGATGTTGATTCATAGTTTTCTTTTTTGTGTTGTTCTTAGCAGGGTAATAAAACTCTGTGAAATGAAGCAGAAAATGGTTCTCCTCTCCTATGTTCTGGAAAATATTGTATAGAATTGTTGTTAAGTTCTCTTCAAACATTTGGTGAAATTCTCAGCAAAAAAATGTGTATCTGGAGAGTTCTTTGAGAGGAATATTTAAGTTACAAATTCAATTTTATTAACAAAGGCTAATCTAATTATCATTTTCAAATTGGTTGAATTTTGGTGGTTTGTGTTTGTCTAGGAATTGGTCCATTTTATCTATGTTGTCAAAACTTCTATGTGTGGAGTTTTTCAGAGTATCTCTTTGGGATCTGCAGCATCTACAGTAATATTTCCTCCTCTTTGTCCTTGGCCTTTTCCTTCTCCTCCTCCTTCTTTATTTTTTTTAAATTACATTATTTATTTATTTACTTATTTATTGGTACTGGGGGTTGAACTCTGGGCCTTCCCATTGAGCTGCATACCAGGCCTGTTTATATTTTCACTTTGAGACAGGGTCTCAGTAAGTTGCCCAGTTGCCTAGGCTGGGCTCCAATCTGTGATCCTTTTGGCCCAGTCTCCCAGAGTGCTGGGATCACAGTCATGTGCCACTATGCCCAGCTTTTTTCTTTTCATTTTGGTATTCCTTTCTTAATTTCTGCTATTGGAAAATTGTGGGTTTTTTTCTTAGTCATATTAGAGGCTTGTTTATGTTATTGATCATTTAAAAGAACTAGCTTTTTGTTCATTGATTTTTCTCTACTGTTTTTCAGTTCTAAATTTCATCAATTGGTGTGCTTCGTTTTAACATTTTCTTCCTTGTGCTCTCCTTATTTTTTTTCTATTTTTTGGTACTGGGGATTGAACTCTGGACCTTGCGCTTGTGAGGCAGGTGCCAGAACCACTGAGCTAAATCCCCGGCTCTGTGCTCTCCTTTTATTCCCTTAGTTTTTGAGATGGGAGTTTAGTTAATTAATTTGAGCTTTTCATCTTTTTCCTAACATACGCGATTAGTGCCAAAAAGTTGAGCAGTGATTTACCTGTGTCACATAAATTTGACATGCTGTATTTTGATTTTTATGTATGTTTAAATATGCCTTGAGATCGCCTCTTTTACCACAGATTATTTAGCAGTACATTTAGTTTCTAAGTATTTGGAGAATTCCTATTATTTTTCTGATTTGATATTTCTAGTTTGATTCTATTGTGATTAGACAGAACGTTCTGCATTATTTCAATTCCTTTACACTTTCTGAGGTATTTTATGGCCTAGGATATGGTATATCTTGATATGTTTTCCATGACAATTGAAAAGAATGCATATAGCTTGCTGTTGTTAGGTGGAGTAGTCTAGAAATGTCTGTTAGTGCCTACTGGCTGACAGTGTAATTGAGTTCCATATCCTCACTGATTTTTTAGTCTAGTTGTTCTATTCATTTTCAAGAGTGATGTGAAGTCTCTGTAATAATAATTTTATATAATAAATATATAGTATGTACTTATGAATTATATCAATAGTTATATCAATAAGTGTAAGACTAATCGTGGATTGGTCTATTTTTTCTGTCAGTTTTTGCTTCACATATTTTGGAGCTCTGCTATTGACACATGTACACTTAGGATTTCTCTTTTCTTTTTAGAGGATAATCACTTTTATTTTTATATAATGTCTCTCCTTATCTCTGATAATTTTCTTTGTTCTAAAATATAATATATTTGATATTAATATAGTCACTTCTGCTTTCCTTTATTATTATATGACTTATCTTTTTCTATGGTTTAACTTTCAGCTTGTCTATGACCATATATATGAAGTGAGTTTCTTGTATACTGTATGTAGTTGGGTCATGTCTTATAATCAGTTCTGTTGGTCTCTTTTAATTAATTTACTTACGTAATTTATATTTATCATAAATATTGGTATATTAAGGCTTAAGTCTTTTAATTTTTGTCTTATTTGTTCTCTTCTTTTTTGTTTTATTTTTTTCTGACTTCATTGGGTTACACAAATTTTTTTGAATTTTATTTTGATTTTCTCATAATGTTTTTGAGTACATTTTTTGCATAGATTTTTATGGTTTCTCTAGGTATTACTTTACTTATATACATACTTATAGCCATACAATCTAATGTTGGTTTCATTTTATCATTTTGAGTGAAATATAAAAGCTTTACCTTCCTTTACATCTCTTTACCTGCCTCATATATTTATTTTAATATTTCTTCTATGTACATTTGTAGCTACATTGATGATATTACAAATTTTGCTTCAACCATAATTTAGAAAATTCAAGAGAGAGAGAAAAATCTATTGTGTTTACTCATAATTTTCTCACCATTGTCTTTTTTTTTCTGAAGTTTACTTCTTTTCTTTTTTTTTTCTTTACTTCTGTTTAAAGAATTTCCTTTAGCCATTCTCTTGTGTTAGGTCTATTGATATCAGGCTTTCTTAGTTTTCCTTCATCTGAACATATCTTGATTTCCTCAACATTCTGAAGGTTATATTCACTGAGTGTCAGCTACTTTATTGACAATTCTTTACCTACACACTTGAAAAATACCACTGATCTCCATGGCTCTAATGAGAAACATGCTGTAATTCTAATTATTTTTCCTCTGCAGGTATGTTGTGGGGTTTTGGGGTTTTTTTTGGCTGCTTTCAGAATTATCCTGGGGGCTTTTATATTTATTTTTAATTAAAAATGTAGCAACATTTTTGTATATATTTAAGGTATATATGCAATAGAAATTTTACCTTTTTTATTAATACATGTCCATGATACCTAAAAAGACACTCATTGTGGGAAGTTGGTACATACACACATTGAATCTTAATCCTTTTCACTTCCTCATCTCCTCTTCTCCCTCCTATCTCTCTCTATTTCTTGATCCTCTTCTCATCTCCACAGTCTACCTCCCTGTTTCCTATTACTGCTGTTATTTTGCTCTTTATTTATACTTTGGGTTTCTCATATAAGGGAAACCATATGATATTTAAACTTTTGTGTCTGATTTATTTGACTTAGCATTATAGTCTCAGTGCATCCACTTTCCTACAAATGACTCAAATTTATCCTTCTTTATGGCTGGACAGTACTCTGTTGTGTATGTATATCATATTTTCTTTATTCACAATTATTTTTGTGTTTAGTTTTCAGAAATTTAATTATATGTCTTCATTTAGATTTCATTGGGTTTATCTTGTTTGACAGCCACTTAAATTCTTAAATCTGTAAATTTATGACTGCTGTGAATTTATTTCTTTTGGTACTTTTTCAGACCTCTTCTCTTTCTCCTTTTCTGATAAAATTCTGAAGCCATCACATAGAGCTGTTCTTTTATCTCAAGCTCTATTCATTTTTTAAAATCCACTTTTTTTCTGTTCTTCAGAGTAATTTCCATTATTTTCATTATTCTGCCTTTCACTAATTTTGTTCCCAGTTTCCTCCATTTTGGTGTTGACCTTATCTGCTGAGCTTTTTTTTTTTCCTCCATCAATTTTGAAAGATAGTTTTGCAGGGTACATCAATCTAGGTTGGAGGCTGTTTTCTATTAGGGCTTGGAATATGTCACTCCAAGCTCTTCTTGCCTTGATGGTTTGTGTTGAGAAGTCTGCTGTGATTCTGATGGGCTTTCCTTTGTATGTGATTTGTTTCTTTTCTCTGACTGCTTGGAGAACTTTGTTCTTCTGTTGTGTTTCTGGAATCTTAACAATTATATGTCTATGTGTAGATTTTTTTTGATCAAGGCTATTTGGAGTCTTATATGCCTCACTTATCTGTATATCAAGCTCTTTTCCCCTGTTTGGGAAGTTTTCTGCCATTATTTCTATGAAGAGATTTTTTTATGTCATCTGCACTCTCTCCTGTTTCTTCATTGAGTCCAATCAGTCTTATGTTATTCTTCTTTGCATCATCTAGCAGCTGCTGGATTGATTTCTCATGTTCCCTTATAATTTTGAAGCAATTTTTCTTTTTCTGGTCACTAATTGGAATCTTATCTTCTATATCTGAAATTCTGTCCTCACACTGGCTCATTCTGCTGTGTAGACTTTCAGTGGAGTTTTTCATCTCCTGGAAATCTATTTGCATGTGTTTTATGGATTTCATTTGTTTCCTATGTTGAGATTTCATCATGTTCCTGAGCTCCTCTCTAGATTTATTAATCATGTCTTTCACTAGGGGCACAATTTCTCCTGTTATCTGAGAAATTATTTCTGATTTCATTTTTTCCAGATCTCCTTTTGTTGCCAGTTCAGTGGGTCCAGGTGGTTGAGTATCAGAGTGTTCCATCTCATTTCCCTTTGGGGTTGCTGTAGGTGATCTAGAAGTCTGGTTTTGAGACTTATTTATGTGTTTTCTCATTTCGACTGGGGCAGGGGGCTGTTAGCACCTGCACGGATTACCTCCTCTGAGCTGGGAGAGGTGGGACAGGGGCCGGTAGCAGCAGTAGGGATGGTGACCCAGAAGCCCTTTCCTGTGGGCTGGGAGCAGCGGGAGGGATGGTGGCTGGGAAGCCCCTTCCTCTGGACCAGGAGCAGTGGGATGGTGGCTCAGAAGCCCCTTCCTCTGGGCCGGGAGCGGTGGGAGGGATGGTGGCCTGGAAGCCCTTTCCTCTGGGCCAGGAGCAGTGGGACGACAGCTCCGAAGCCCCTACCTCTGGGCTGGGAACAGCGGGATTCAGTACCTTGGTCTGGTGGTCTGGTTCCTCTGTGTCTTTGTAGTGTGGAACCAGGTGGCAGCCTGTCTGCAGCGGGGTGATTCAGTGTCTTCTGCATGACTCAGGACCTCGGTAGGGCGTGCACAGACCTTCCTTTGTGCAGCGGGCTGATTCGGCATGTTCTGTGCGACTCAGGACCTCGGTAGGGCATGGGCAGACCTGCCTATCTGCAGTGGGGTGATTTGGCGTCTCTTTTTTTGGGGGGGTGTACTGGGGATTGAACTTGGGTCCTTGCACTTCGCAGCTGGCAGGGAAACCACTGAGCTAAATCCCCAGCCCTGGTGAGCTTTTCATATCAGTTATAGCATTTTCATTTCTAAAGTTTCCACTTGATTTTTCCTTTCATCGTCTTTGTTTTTGAAAAAGCAGTCCATTTCTTTTCTTTTTTTTTTTGGTACCAGGGATGCAACTTGGGTCCTTGTGCTTGCATAGCAGGCAAAACCACTGAGCTAAATCCCTGGGCCAATTTTCATTTCTTTTAAGCATGTACAATTGTATGTCTTTTGGCATCTCTCGATTGTCTTTTTTCATCAAGACAAACATTGATATATTCTTATGTTATGTAATTCTAGGTCTTATTTAAACCCTGTTGTAACCAGTTGGCTTTCTTTGAAAGAAACACAAGCTGGCAGACTGGAAGGGTGTAATGTCTCATTGCTGCCAGGTAGAAGCCCAGTTATCCTTGGTGGATATCTGAGTTGATAGCTTGTTACCACCGAGTGGGACTAGGGGTTCTGGCCCCCCGTACAGTCTCCACTGATAACACTGTAGGGTGATCTTGTTACTGCTCGGCAGTGGTGAAAATTCTCACACCTCACTGGTGCCCTCTTCCCACTCCTTAATACTGCAAAGTGAGGGCACAAGCCAAGGCTCACAATTTGGAGTCCACCACCAACAAGATGTGAGAAAGGCCTTGTTAGCAACTAAAGCAAACAAAAGTTCCACAACCCTGTCTGACTTTTTCTGATACCATCATGGCAGGGTGTGGAGGTGCCTTGTTACAGACTCCCAAGAATGGAACTTTAAGCTTCAGATTCAGTCTTTGCTGGGGGTGGAGGTGGGGATAGATCTTTTCTTAGGTGCTCATTTAGAGTAGAATGCTTATTAAAAGCTTTCTGATTCACCAGGCTGCCTATTACCTGCTCCTTTGGCTAAAGAGATGGGCTTTGTTGGGGCTGTATTTGGCAGTGGTTGTTGGTGTTTCTAGTTCACTATCATGTTCAGCTCTGACTCTGGAGTGTTTGAGGCAGAAAGAAAAGCCAGGAAACTCACCACTGTATTATTCCTTGGGTTCCAGAAGTCCCACCAATCTACCTTCTTCTTTATACCTTTTAGTCTCCTTATTTTTTTTCTTTTCTGTTATTATTAGTACATGTTTGCAGTACATGATGATTACATTTAATTGGTACATGTACTTAATACATCTCAGTTCTTTTCTTATCCCCTCCCTCTCCCTTCATCTCTTGGTTTCCTTCCCATTTGCAAATGTTTACTGAATATATAATGTCCAGAGTTTTAAGTTGTACTTAATGTGAAGAATTAAGTAAAATATGTTTATTCAATATTCCTGGAAGTAGGAGTCTCTGTGTTGGTGTTATCAGAGACTTTTCTAAATCTACTGAGATAATTTTTTTAAAATTTTGATGTATTAATTTGAATTGTTGATGTATTACTGCTCATTAATAGATATTCCAAAATAAACACATAGTACTAGTTCTTTTTGAAAAGATGTTTGCAATAGATTATCAAATATTTGTATGCAAATTAGGTAAACATCTTAAAGAAGCCATGAGTATTTTATTGATTGATTGATTGATTTATGTGGTACTGTCACCTCAAAGCCTGTGTATTTAAAAGTCAAAGTTGCACAGACTGGGTTCAAATTTAAAATCCACCAGCCTCAGCCTCTTAGAGTGCTGGGATTACAGGTGTGAGTCATTATGCCTGTATTAGCATGGATTTTAAAGAGGATTGTTCGTTATCAGATTTTCATATGCAAGAGTGCCCAATTTTCATTTCCTCTTTTTTCCCCTATCAGTTGAAAATTGAGAAGACTAGTGCCTAGATTGTTCTAATACTTGGTTTATTTTCCTCATGTAAATTCCTCATGAAATAGCAGCCTAATTCTTTTTTTTTTTGGTACTAGGGATTGAACTTGGGTCCTTGCACTTGCGCAGCAGGAAGCGAAACCACTGAGCTAAATCCCAGGCCCTGGCAGCCTAATTCTTGCAGGGGGTCAGAGCAAAAATCTTGGAGTTCTTGATTCTTCTCTTTCGCCGTCTTATTATCTTTAGTTTAATACTTGTACACCACTCCCTTCATATCAAGCAGAACTCTCACTTCTGCTTCCCCTTTCCTCTCACTTTGTTTTATCTTTTGTTGTTGTTCATTTATCTCTACCAGTCTATTTATTTGTTTGTACAAATGTAAGCTCCATCAGGGCACAGTGGGATGGGAGAAAGGAAAGTATTTTGTTCATTCCTTTATTCTAGAGCCTCGAACGGTATCTGGCATGTTGTAGAGACTCAGTAAATGTTGCTGGATGAAGGCATTGATAAAAGAATGGAGATTATGATGAATAGATGGCTTTGTCTCTGTACTCTTCCTTCTAACTTATCATCAGTATTTCATGTTTTGTTTCAAGTTAACGTTATGAAGACAAAACTTACATTTTAAGATATAAATTAAATTCTCTAGAGAAATAGACTCATTTTTATAACAATCTCCCAAAATGAAAATTTGTTTCCACCTTGATATGATATGTATTATGTAATTATGGTACATATTATGAATAGTATGCTAATGAAGGACATGGCAAAGGATGCAGAAGAGGTTTAATTGCAAGTCACCACTGCAGTTGAGTTCAACCTTTCTGCATAGAGCCATTTATCATGAGTGACAGCCAAGAAAGGAGGACAAGCAGCAGATTCTTCCATGAATTGCTGTCCCCCCTACCCATTTCACCCTGTCATTTAGTTTACAGTCCTCTTTGTTGGCTGCAATCATTCCCAGAGGATATATTTATCACCATAGGAAAGAACTCAAATGACATCAGCAGCAGCACTTACAACTTTGTGCTGTGATCCAATAAATAATGTGTGCTCAGTGTGTGGAAGTATGGAAACATCCTCTAGTCCTACCAAGAATCAAGCAGAGTTTTCAAGCCTTGGCCTTACTTGGGAGCTGGTTAGACAAGCAGAAGCTCAGGCCCTACTCCAGGCCTGCACTTTAACAAGATCCTAGTGATTTCACGGACAATGCAGTTTGAAAAGCACTGGTCAATAGAAGATCTGACTAGTGCCCAGAGTCCCTATCTCTTTAGGATATGACTTAAGACAATCATGTTACACATAGAATCCAATTAAAGTGAGAAAACAAAGCCATTCATTCCTCATACAAGAGATATAATAATAATAAAAGTTGAACAAGTGTACTGATTTGACCCATGAAGATTCATGATTTCCAAGAACTTACTTATAAATCTCTTTCCATTCCCTGCAAGATGGGTGTTATTCCTCTTTTCAGCAGAGCAAATTGATGTTCAGAAAAGTGACATGACTCTCCAAAGGTGACTCCTAGTAATGAAATAAAGATCACCAAGAACAATTCAGTTCTCTTTCACCTCACACAAAATTTTACAGTTCTTTTTATCCTTCTTCCCTTCCTCCTTTCCTTCCTTCCTTCCTCCCTTCATCTTCCTTTCCTCCCTCCTGTGCTCCCTCCCTCTCTTTCTGTCTCTCTCATTGATACATTGCTAAACAAAGCATATATTATCTTCTTATGGCTGAATCCCACATTCATTTCATATGGAAGAGCTCTGAGCAGATTATTTTTAGATGATTCCTTGCAAATCATTCATTTGAATCTATCTAAAAGGCCTCTGGCTCTGGTGAATGTTCATGGCCAAATCTGGTTAATTATATATATATGATAACTAAGTGGCAATCAGGAAAAACTTCCCTAGTTAAGAAGTGTCACTTAACTTTGGCTTATATCTTAAATATGTGCTAATGTTTTTTTGAATATTTCTGTTTGAACATTTGGAACAAAGAAAAAATTAACATAATTTTGAGAGGTCTAATAAATTGTGAGGTTTTGAGAAGAGTAGGGGAGATAAATATTAGTTTCCTGGAAAGGATTTTAAAAGATATATGAAAAAGAAAGTATCTCTATTTGACTTACTACAGTATTTGTGTATGTGTGTGTGGTGAGGATAAAAGGTTATGTATAAGTGCATACATAATTTGATTCTAGTACCTATTTAAACAACTTTCTTTGGAGCCTTTTAGGGCAGATTCTGTATGCTTTGACTAATATCTTGGCAGAATGTACGGAAAACTGACATTGACAGCACTGAGTAGATTATACTTCTGTAAACAAAATTATCAATGTTTTAGAATATACTTAAATGAGCTCCAGACTACCATGAAGATTTGTGTTTTTAAATTCTTCCAGCTTTCATCTGGAGACTTTTTATAAAATAATGGAAGAGTTGAAGGCCTTAAAAGCTTATCACTCCTCTACAAAACTCATATTAAATGGCTGTTGGAGGTATACAAAATATTATATATAACAGATACAGAGAGTTTGTTTATATTAAGTGACAATAGCCAGTTCTGTTTAAAAATCTGCAATCCAGTTTTGAGAGAACACAACTTAGGTATCCCCTATGCTCTCATGAACATACCAGAAATTGTAACATAAAAATATGACTCAAAAATAATAGTTAATATTCTGTACATGTGCTGGTAGGTCTCAAGAGCACAAGGAATATGTATAGTCTACACAAAGGTACATTATGTGAATTCTTTATATATTATGTATTCAGCCATATTTCATCAGCAATCATTTAATTAAAAATTGGAGCACTCTAGGAGTTTCATAGCTTATTGCCATTGTTTAATATTTGTTTTATGACCAGTGAGGAAGGGGTTGTGGAAACCAGCAAGTTTTCTCCTGGGAAATAGATACAATCAGAACCATCAGCCCCAAGAATACATAAAACAGCATCTAAATCACATTTATCTCCCACCAGAGGACCAGAAACACAGTAACCATGTCTCCAGAATTAAAAATTAATAGCCATAAAAGGGACTATAAAAGGGGTGAAAAGGATGTAGGTTTTGTAACAATATACAAGGAGCACCTAGAGACCCATTTATTTGCGTTTTGGAGAAGTTACTAAGATGATCCATTCCGTTTCATCATTTGTAAATGAAAAAGTCTTGTTTGCAAAAACCAACATGAACTTGCTTAAATTTTGTTTTGAAATGAAAGTAAATTTCTAGATCAACTGATAGTGAAATGCAATCAGGTAATTACAAATCTATTTTGTAATGCTTGAATATAATTTTATTTTAACAATATTCCTTTTGGTTCTAATTTTGTGATTATGAAATCAGATATTGACTCTTACAAAAAGTGATTCAGAAAAGTTGAACCCTATGAAGATCTTTTAGGAACATATCAACCAATTTATTTCTTATATTTTCCTCTCTAGGTTTGCATGAGTAATATTTTATAAAATATATATTTGAATTTTCTTAAGACTGGATATAAAAATTTGAAGTGGTAAAATTGACTCTAAAGAAAAAGATCTTCTGATCTTAAAATGAAAGTAATGTAATGACTATATTTTTGAACTCATTTCATAATACATTTGAAGAAAATAATTTTTCCATTCAGAGATATTTTCACAATGCTACAATTTTAAAGAAAAAGCTAACATTTTCAGCATTTTTGATCAACATAGTACTGAAATTCTTGGCCAGTGCATTTAGGCAAGAGAAACAAAGGGCATCCATGATGTAAAAGGGGAATTTAAATTGTCCTTGTTTACCATAACATAGAAAAACCTAAAGACTCCACCAAAAAACTGTTGGAACTAATAAATGAATTCAGTAAAATTGTAGGATATAAACCCAATGTATAGAATCAGTAGTGTTCGTATATGTTAATAGCCACTTTTCTAAAAAAGAAATCAGGAGAACAATGCCATTTAAAATAGCTACAAACCAGGCATTGTAGTGCATGCCTTTAATCCCAACTACTTAGGAGGCTGAGGTGAGAGGATTACAAGATCAAGGACAACCTGAGCAACTTAGTGAGACCTTATCTCAAACTAAAAAAATAAATAAAAAGGGCTGAGGATGTAGCTCAATGTGAAGACCCTGGGTTCAATCTACAGTATTGTAAAAAGCAAACAAACAGGGCAGGGGATTTAGCTCAGTGGTTCTGGTGCCTGCCTCGCAAGCGCAAGGTCCCAAGTTCGATCCCGGGTACCAAAAAAAAGAAAAAATTACAAACAAACAAATAAATAAATGAAATTGCTACAAAAACAATGACAAATACTTAGGAATAAACAATCAAGGAGATGAAATAGTTCTACAATAAAACTACAAAACACTGATGGAACAAATAATAGTGTTAAGAAAATGTTCATATCACTGAAAAAAGTCTTCAGATTCAATACAATTTCCATTAATATACTAATGTCATCCCTCACAGAAAGAGAAAAAAAAACCCCTGAAATTCATATGAAACGGCGAATGACCTCCAATCACCAAAGCAATCTTGAAAAAAAGGAACAAAGCTGGCTGGAGGTGTCACATTTCCTGACTCAAAATATACTACAAAGCTACAGTAACTAAAATAGAATGGTTCTGGCATAAAAACAGATATACAGACGAATAAGATGGAATAGAGAACCATGGAATAACCCTATGCATTTATAGTTAATTGATTTTTTTGGAGGGGGTACCGGGGATTGAACTCAGGACCTTGTGCTTGTGAGGCAGGCATCGGCACTGCTGAGGTAAATCCCCAGCCCCTAGTTAATTGATTTTTGACCAAACAAACAAACAAACAAATGGAGAAAGGATAGCCTCTTGAATAAATGGTGCTAGGAAAGCTATACACCCACATGAAGAAGAATGAAATTGACTCCTGTCCCCCACCAGTTACAAAAGTCAATTCAGAATAGATTCCAGACCTAAATGTAAGACCTGAAACAATGAAACTAATAGAAGGAAACATAGAAGAAACACTGCAAGACATTGACTTGGGCATAGATTTTTTTGGATATGATTCCAAAAGTATAGGCAACAAAAGCAAATATTGACAAATGGATTACATCAAACTAAAAAGCTTCTGCACAGTAAAGAAAACAACAGAGCAAAGAGATATAAAAGGAGAAAATATTTTCAAACTATAAATCTGTCAAGGGGTTAATATCTAAAATATACAGGAGTCGCACAGAAGACTCCGAATCAGCCTGCTCCAGACAGGCAGCCACCTGATTCCACACTACAAAGACGCAGAGGAACCAGACCACCAGACTAAGGTACTGAGTCCTGCTGTTCCCAGCCCAGAGGTAGGGGCTTCGGAGCTGTCGTCCCACTGCTCCTGGTCCAGAGGAAGGGGCTTCCCGGTCACCATCCCTCCCACTGCTCCCAGCCCAGAGGAAAGGGCTTTTGGGCCACCTTTTGTCCTGCTGCTCCTGGCCCAGAGGGAGGGGCTTCTGAGCCACCATCCCACTGCTCCTGGTCCAGAGGAAGGGGCTTCCCGGCCACCATCCCTCCTGCTGCTCCCAGCCCACAGGAAAGGGCTTTTGGGTCACCATCCCTACTGCTGCTACCGGCCCCTGTCCCACCTG
Source organism: Heterocephalus glaber (assembly GCF_053883595.1). Classification (NCBI taxonomy): domain Eukaryota; kingdom Metazoa; phylum Chordata; class Mammalia; order Rodentia; family Bathyergidae; genus Heterocephalus; species Heterocephalus glaber. The sequence goes on along the minus strand of NW_028258317.1, from coordinate 60,253,944 downwards.
ACCCAGCTCAGAGGAGGTAATCCGTGCAGGCGCTAACAGCCCCCCGCCACAGTCAAAATGAGAAAACACGTAAATAAGTCTCAAAACCAGACTTCCAGATCACCTACAGCAACCCCAAAGGGAAATGAGATGGAACACTCTGATACTCAACCACCTGGACCCACTGAACTGGCAACGCCCCTAGTGCAAGACATGATTAACAAATCTAGAGAGGAGCTGAGGAACATGGTGGAATCTCAACATAAGAAACAAATGAAATCCATAAAACAGATGCAAATAGATTTCCAGGAGATGAAAAACTCCACTGAAAGTCTACACAGCAGAATGAGTCAATGTGAGGACAGAATTTCAGATATAGAAGATAAAATTGCAATTAGTGATCAAGAAAAGAAAAATTGCTTCAAAATTATAAAGGAACATGAGAAATCAATCCAGCAGCTGCTAGATGATGCAAAAAAGAATAACATAAGACTGATTGGGCTCAATGAAGAAACAGAAGAGAGTGGAGATGACATAAAAATCTCTTCATAGAAATAATGGCAGAAAATTTCCCAGGCAGGGGAAAAGAGCTTGACATACAGATCAGTGAGGCATATAGGACTCCAAATAGCCTTGATCAAAAAATATCTACACATAGGCATAGGATCACATAGGATCACTGTTCCACTGCTGGTGGGAGTGTAGACTGGTGCAACCACTGTGGAAATCAGTATGGAGATACCTTAAAGAACTAGGACTGGAAATCCCATTTGACCCCCCTATTCCCCTGCTGTGTATCTTCCCCAAAGAATTAAAAGAATCATACCACAGTGATATATGTGCACCCATGTTCATAGCAGCACAGTTTGTAAAAGCTAAAACTTGGAAACAGCCCAAATGCCCATCAACTGGAGTCTGGATCAAGAAAATGTGGTTTTTTTTTATAAAATGGAGTACTACTCAGCCATAAAAATGAGAAATTAGAGACATGTGTAGCTAAGTGGATGCACATTGAGGCAATACTCTTAAGTGAAATAAATAGGACACACATGAATAAATACTGAATAGTTTCTCTGGTGTGAGAAAGTGAAAGTGTAAATAAGGACTAAATGTATAATAGGTAATGTGAAATAGGAAGAAAAGGGGCAAAGGGGAAGGAAGTGGGAGGGCTAGAGGAAAGGATAGAAGGGAATGGGATTAATATGAGAAAATGGAAAAATAGGAACAAAATCTTTGTAAATAGGGAGGGCTGGAGGGGTTGAAGGGAGAGCTGGGCAAGGGTGAAAAATAAGAACCAAGAGAGATTATGTTAAGGTGCAAATTTCCAATGATGAATGTCATTATATTGTATACCTAAAATATACCAATGATTAGAATGAATAATCGGTAATGCAAAATAGGAAGAAAAGGTCCAAAGGGGTAGGGGTAGTGGGAGGGGCAGGGGAAAGGAAAGAAGGGAAAGGAAAAATGCTGAGAAATGGAAAAAATGGAAATAAAGTCTTTTTAAATAAGGAAGGGTGGAGGGTGTGAAGGGAGGGCTAGGAATGGGGAAAAAATAAGAACCAAGATGCATCATAGAAAGGTACAATTCCCAATGAGAAATGTAATTGTGTTGTATACCTACAAAGTACCAATAAAAGAATTTAATACAAAAATTAAAAAAATATATATACAAATAATTCAAACAATAGCAGAAGAAAATGAAACAAAAACAACAGGGCCAGGGATTTAGCTCAGTGGTGCTGCCACCTGCCTTGCAAGTGCAAGGTCCTGAGTTCAATCCCGGGTACCAGAAAAACAACAACAACAACAAATAATCCATTTAAAACTGGGCTAAAGATCTGAAAAAAATGGTTCCTTGTTCAGGCATTTAATTCATTTCATGATTCTGGAAAAGATAATCACATCCATGCTCATGAGGAAAAGATGGCTGTTGTCTTGTTCATCATCTGATGCAGAGTTTGCAAACTAAAACAAAGCTTTGTCCATCGTTGTTTGCTGACCAAATTGTTCACAAACAAAAACATTCATGAACTGAGGTACCACTATCTACCTTTCTCAAAGAAGACATACAAATTGCCAACAAATATATGAAAAAATGCTTCACATCACTAACCCTCAGGGAAATATAAACTACAATGAGATACTATTTCACCCATTTAGAATGTCTATTACCAAAAACAAAAACAAACAAACAAACCCTTCCGAAAAAAGAAATGCCATCAAGGAAGCACAGAAAGGGGAACTTTTCTACATTGTTAGTGAATATGCAAATTAGTATACTTATTAAAGAAAATATTATAGAGATTCCTCAAGAAACTAAAAATAGAACTACTGCATGACCCAAAGGAAATGAAAGAAGCATACAAAGAGACATCTGCACTCCCATGTTTATCGTAGCATTATTCATAATAGCCAAAATATGGAGTATACCAAGTGGTCCATCAATGGATGAAGGAAAAAGAAAATATGATATTTATACACAATGGAATACTATTCAGTCCTAAAAAGAATGAAATCCCTTCATTTATGACAATACCAGTGGAACTAGAGGACATTATACCAAGTTAAATGAGTCAGTCACAGAAAGATACATGATCTCACTCATAAGTTGAATCTAAAAGACACTGATCTCATAGAATTTGAGAGTAGAATAGTGATTACCTGAAACTCAGGAGAACTGGGGAGAAAAGACCCAGGCAAAGGTTGGACAACAAATACATAGATAGATGAGAAAAGCAAGTTCTGGTGTTCAATGGAAAGTTAGGGTGAGTCTTGGGCTGGGGATTTAGCTCAGTGGTTTCACCGCCTGCTGCGCAAGCTCAAGGACCCGAGTTCAATCTCTGGTACAAAAAAAAAAGAAAGGTAGGGTGAGTCTAAACATACATAAAATTAAATGTATGTCTCAAAATTAAAAATGAGGATTTTGAATGTACTCGCACAAAGAAGTGAAAGTGTGAGGTGATGGATATGCTAATTTTCCAGAGTTGATCATTATCGAATTCATATAGCAATCAAAATATCACATTATTTCTCATAAATGTATGTAAATATGTGTTAACCAAAACATAAAATGAAGTTTTTAAAAAGGAAAAAACTTTTTAAACTAGGAATTGATATTCTATGGTGGGAGCACAGTAAAGTTAATTTCATTTTACTGGGTGAAATTATTTGTTAAGCTGTATGTAAAAAGGATTATACTTTATTTTGCATATACTTTACATATCTGTCTACATCACACTTATTAATAATTCCTCTGGGGCCAGGGATTTAGCTCAGTGGTTCCACCCCCTGCTCTGCAAGCACAAGGACCCGAGTTCAATCCCCAGTACCAAAAAAAAAAATTCCTCTGCTTTCAGATTTTAGGAAATGTTTGTCAAATGAATAACCATCATATATGCTATGGTTTATAGCTAGATATCCTCCCCAATGCCTCGTGGTATCACAGATGGGGCTTTTGGGAGATGATTGGACCATAGGTGCATGATACTCATCGGTGGATTAGCCCTCTGATCAGTTTATAGCTAAATGTGATGTTAGGAGGTAAAGCCTGGCCAGAGGAGGTGGGTCTTTGAGACCATGGTCTGGAAGGGTTTATCTCCTTCCCTCCTCTGCTGTGTGATGAGCAATTTTTCTCTGCCATGTCAACCTGTCTTGGAGGCAGCTGATTCTGAACTGAGAGCTCTACAAACTGTGAGCCAAAATATAGCAGTTTTTCTTTAAGTTGTGTGTGTTGGGTAATCTGTCTTAGCAATGAAAAAGTAAATGAGACAAATTTTGTTACCAAAAGTAGTGTCATTGCTGTGATGCTAGCTGACCACGTGGTTCAGAAGCCTTTGGAACTGGCTTGTGGGAAGAGTTTGGAAAGGCTTGGACATGCTAGTCGGAGAAGCAGCCTTATAATGCTATGACCTGAGCTTGATAGAGATTTTGATCAGAGCTCAGAAGACCAGAATGTTGATAGTAATGTTCTGGAAAAGACCAGGCTCAAGAGGTTTCAGTTGGGAAGATGGAGTCCATTGGCAACTGAAGTCCAGGCCAAGTATGTTACAGTCTTTTTTGTGGATTTTTTTTTTTTTTTGGTACCAGGGATCGAACTTGGGTCCTTATGCTTGTGCAGCAGGAGGTGAAACCACTGAGCTAAATCCCCGGCCCTGTATGTTACAGTCTTGTAGAAAATTTTTCTGCATTTTGCTCTTGTCCAGAAACTTTTCAGCATACTGAATTAAGGGTGGCAGACAAAGATGAAGCAATGGAAAGCTTGGTTGATAATAAATAAATAAATAAAATTTAGTATTAAAAAGAAGCCAACCACACCAATTTTACAACCAGGCAATAAAAAGATGGCCAAAGCATATCACAGGAACTAGCTCTAGCCCATCCTTGGAAGTCTCAAACTCGCAAAAATGAAAGATTTTACTTTGAGAAGAGAGCCCCAGGGCACCATGAATGGTGGCAGTCTAGAGAATGGGAATTGATTCTCCAGGATTCAGTACACTGTGCTCAGCCATCCAGGCATTCAGAAGTCTCTGCAACCACCAGCAAGATGCAAAGTCTTATCTACTGCTCAATTTGGCAGCAGATCTGTGTCATCCACATGGTACTGGTTTCATGAGAATGCAGAATGCAAGAGTTGTGGGGTGTTGGAAGCTTCCATCTAGATTTCAGAAGAAGGTCTGGGAGGCCAGACAATGTGCCTGAGAGGGCAGTGCACGAGGCTGTGATTGTAAAGCTAAAAGTGCAGCAGAGGCCCCAACAAGTTGGAGAAGCCAGGAGTGTGGAACATCTGAAGAAAGCCACAAGCAATGAGCAAAACCATTCCAAGAGAGAATCCATAAGGGCTACAACCACCAACAATGCCATAGGGACAGGACTGCCCAAGTGGTTTGGAGTGTACATCTTGCCACAGATTGCCCCAGGTGCTGGATATGGAACTATGGGGTTTGAGGTTTGACCTCTTGGTCTTGCTTTGATACCACCCCTTTCGATTCTCCCTTCTATCCCTTTGGGAATGTGCCTTTGTATGTCAGCAATGCTTAACTTTCTTTTTGATATTTACAGGGACTCACAGCTAAAAGCTTGCCTTAAATCTCAGAGGAGATTTTGGACCTAGACTTTTCAGCAGTGCTGGAGCTGTTAGGACTTTAACAACTCTTGGAGTTGGACTAAATGCATTTTGTATAAAGAGATGTACATGAGTCTTTTGGGGGCTATGGGTAAAATGTTATGGCTTATATCTAGATGTCCCCCAAAGCCTAATGTGATCTGAGGTGGGGCTTTTAAGAGGTGATTGGATCATGGGGGTTTTACTCATCAGTGGATTAGTCTGCTGATGAGTTTACACCTAACTTTTAAGTTGGAAGGTAAAGACTGGCCAGAGGAGGTAGGTCACTGGGGGCCTGGCCTAGAAGGATCTCCCTCCCTCCCTCCTCTTTTGGTAGCTGTCTATTTTCTGCCTGTCATGGTATGAACTGTTCTTTTCTGCCATGCCACCCTGTCTTGGAAACAGCTGACTATGGCCTGAAACCTCTACACACTGTGAGCCAAAATAAACGTTTACTCCTTTCTGGGTATTTGTGAGTGTTGTGTAACCTGTCTCAGCAAACCAGAAAATAACTTGGACAATACATTACTGTCCCAGCTTAGTGAGGGTAATAGGCTAGTATACTTACCATCCAAATTAGAGACAAAGAACATGAGCAAAGACAGGTTAGATGTTTGTCAACGTCCTAAGTTTGAACTATGAGACAGATCTTCAGTCTTCTGTGAAGAAACTAAAGTTAAAGATCTAGGAGGCAATCTAGAAACTAAAATGGCTCTCTGCCTACAGGAGTGGGGGACAGTTGTCTTCTTACCACAATGAGCACTGAACCGATCAGAGTATGGCTATTGAATCTACTTCAAATTGCACTTGATACTTTAGTTTTGTACTTTTCATTTACTGGTTGTTAATCCAAAATATCTCCTCAAAAGCTCATTGTATTGAAGGCTTGATGGCAGCAAGTGCGCTTTTGAAGTGATTGAACCATGAGGGTTCTAACTTTACCAGTGAATTAATCAATGAAATAAAAATTTGATATCCTTATAGCATTTGCTGATTTGTGTGGTGTAAATACTCCTACCATAATTGATTCCAAGCTATGAGTGGTGCTAACAATTAGCTTGCAAAATTCCTGAAAATTTAACTAGCCCTTGTGAGCTGGTACAAATTACATCTGGCACAGCATTGGAAATAAATTTAAAGCCACTGGGATGTTGTGCAGCTAGACATTTAATGGGCCAGTAAACCAAGAGATGACACAGTGAATTCTACATCTATGCTTCTGCTACTCAAAACATCATGAGGGAGTTGAATAGAAAAGCAGAATCACAGGCCCTACTCCAGATCTATTGAACCAGAATCTTTTACAAGGTCCTTAGATGATTTGTGTGCACACTGCTGTTTGAGGAGTACTTTTTAGTTAGCACAGTAGTGTTCCCCTGCACCCAAAAGACCTCAGTGCATCAGAGAACTTATCCAACTAGGATTATGTAGTCAGTTTAATGACCTACTAATGTTTTATTACAAGAAAGCCAAAGCTTCTCTTCGATGAATGAAAGTAGAGTTAACCTGTTTACTAACACATTTTGGGATGTGAATGCTTGTGTCCTACTCAAATAACATATGAGCACTGTTCGACTTTTATTCATTTTAGAAACATATTAAATACTTTATGTAAAATTGAACCATCCATAATCCTCAGTGCCGAGCAGTCTACATTCCAGAAACAGTAGTACAAGACAGACATGTTGCTTTTACTGTGGGTGCCCTCTAAGAGATTCCTCAACTGTCAGACTTGTGTATCTTTGGCTGACAGTACTCTGAATACTTTGGCAAGCCAACGTGCTGGGTGGGAAGTGTATCATCTACATCCCTAGCAGCCCTCAGCCAATGTAGCATGGGAGTTGGAACATAAATCCTCCAGATCCCTTGCCTCATTGGTATAATATCCATAGTTTTCAATGGTTTCCTGCATTCCTCCATCTGATTAAACTCCAGTGCCCACAGGGATAAATTACAAAAGAATGAACACTTTGTGGCTGTCTTTTCTTGCTTTCTTCTTCACTCTTTCCTCATTCCTCTACCTGGGTTTTCTAAGATTATCTGTCATCCTAAACTCTGCATTTTGAGTCTGAGTCAGGGTCAGCCTCTGAGGAAGCCGAACTTAGACCCTGTGTTGTCCAGTAGCTACTTTGCTCTGAGGAGGAGAAATTGTGCCAGCTGAGTTATCAGTTGAAAAGCTTCCCAGGACTTCCAGAAGTGAAGATTAGAGAGATGATGGAACCTCACGCTTGGGGCAGGTACGGAGGGTGGGAGTGGAGGCGTGGAATATGTTAGGGAATCAGGAGAACTTTCAGTATTTATTTAAAATAAAGCAGGTTAGGCAATGAGGATGTAGCTCAGTTGCCTAGCATGTGTAAGGCCCTGGGTTCAATTCACAGCATCCCCCCCCGCAACAAGTTTAAAATTCACAAATACAAGATATGCTAAAAAATAAAGTGGTGTTTCAATTTTAAAGAACTTATTACATTAGTGACATTGAGAAGAATTAGGGGCATGTGTTCAAAGCAAGGGAGTATTTAGGGTCTTGGAAATGAGGGTAATGTTCACTGTAATAAAGTCTAAAATTTAAACGCTCATCATATTTGTTGGTCATCCCTTACCAATCAAGTGTTTATGGCAATTTCTGCCAAATAAAAACATTATGGAGTGTCCTCATCCACCTTATTAACGAGTTACGGTATGGTGTGACTTCTGGAGCTTCCCCAAAGTCAAACTGACCAGGAAAGAAACTGGTTCAGGACATCGAGGCACCCATGACAGAGCAACTAATGGCACTTGTGCAGAAGGACTTCCAGAACTGCTTCAGAAAGTGGCAAGAATGGTGGGCTTGAAGTGAGGGGACTAATGACAATCTGGCTTTTACTGTAATACATGTTTTAAAGTAATTTAAACATGTTTCATTTAAAAAATTTTTATAGACAACCCATATATTTTGGGATATTGCTTGTCAAAGTCCAGTTTATGGACTTGTAGTGAAACTCTAATTGTCTGTCATCAGTCTATGACAGGAAAATATTGAAAGTAAGATACTTTCATACCAGATTGACATAATTCTGATATTTTTAGTGTATTTAAATATCAAGGAGGAGGTGGGAATGGGTAAAGCTGATCAATGGATACTAAATTACAAGAGCAAGAAGTTCCAGTGTGCACAGTAAGGTGGATATAGATAATAATAGTGTACTGTATATGTCAGAAACCTAAAAGAGGATTTTTGAATGATTTAAAAACCTAAAAGAGGATTTTGAATGATTTCACCAAAAAGAAATGACACGCTGGGCCCGGTGGCACGGGGCATAGCTCATCTAAGATCACCTGAAGCTAGGAGTTCAAGGTCAGCCTGGGTAATGTAGCAAGAATCTGTCTCAAAAGTAAATAAATAAGATGCTGGGATTGTAGCTCATTGGTAGAATGCTTGCCTAGTGTGCAAACCCCCTGGGTTTGATCCCAGTGCTGGCAAAAATAAAATAAAATAAAAACAAGTGATGTTATAGGAGACAGATGTACTTAACCTAATTAAAATATCAGTGTATACATCAAAATTCACATGGTACCCTATTAATATGCATAGTTTTTATGTATCAGTTAAAATTAATGTAATTATTAAATACCACATTTTTTCTCTGGTGTGAGAAACCAAAAGTGGAAATAAGGACTAAAATGTATAATAGATGTTGGGAAATGGGAAGAAAATGTTCAAATGGGAAGAGGAGCAAGGGAGGAGGGAGCAAGAAAGGAAGGGAGGGACAAGGAAAAAAAGTGAAAATAGAGGGAAAAACTGGAAACAAAGCTTTTATACATGGGGGAGGGGGGTTGGGGGAGAAGGGAAATGGAAAAAAATGAACGGGATGTACCATGTACATGTGCAAATTCCCTATGATGAATATTAGCATTATGTATGCCTAAATGTACCAATAAATGTTTTATTTTAAAAATTAATTAAATTAAAAATATATATAAGTCCACAATAGGTTGGGTGGGAGAAGCCTGATTGTTTGGGACAGATTGTTTGAGAAGCAAAGCTCTACAGAGGTTTTTGAAAAAACAAAACCAAACAAAAACCCCAGAAAGATTATTGTCTGAGAAATAAGTCTTTGTGTGTGTGTGTGTGTGTGTGTGTGTGTGTGTGGTACTCGGGACTGAACCCAGGGCCTTCACACAGAACCACATCCTCTTTTTAATTTGAAAAACATTTTTTAAAATTTTGAGACAGGGTCTTACTAAGTTGCTCAGGTTGGACTTGAACTTGCAATTTTCCTGCCACAGCCTCCCAGAGCGCAGGGATGACAGGTGAGTGCCACCAGCCATAGGTGGTTTATATGAGTAGTTGGCCCAGCAGGAGGCGAAGTTCCACTAAAGAGACTGACAACCAGACCTCACTGAAGGCACAGTATTAACACTTCTAAGGAAAGAATGAGTCAGTCAGGAAATGTTGACAGTATCATCCTCCAAAGAAAGAAGCTCTAAGCTCCACCCTAAAGGGAATCTGAGTTCAGTAGTTTTTGGCAAGGATGGTTCTCTGGAAGAGTTCCTCAAAACGGTGCACTAGTTTTGAGTTCATATCCTCCAAACAGATCACAGGCTGTAATTTGGCTTCTTTTGTGGATCATCCATGTGGAGCTCACAATGATCATGCAACACAAGTTGCTTTGTCTACCTCACAGCTGCATTCCCATGGTTTGGTTGTTATTTGTCAGGTTTAAGTTGACTAATACAAGCATGGTCATGTTTTCAGTATTGAGGGTGTTAAAAGTTCTTAAGCCATCATTGACTCTAACTCATTCATTTAATGGCCATATTCATGTCACAGCTCAACCAGCCCCTATTAAGAGAACTTACATTATTTCCAGTGTAAGATGACAAATAATGTTGCAACGAACATTTACTCCGCACCTGTTTACCTTTGCTTACTTGTATTCATACATCTGTATCTATGGTATAAATTCCTACAAGTATAGCTTCAATGTTTTTCTGAGATATCTTGGACAGTATAAAGTTTCTGGAAGGAAAAAATATTATTTCATATGAAAAGATCACAATATTAATTAAGGTTCTAGAAAGAGGAAACAGAATCCTTTCTTCATTGCTTTCAAATTTATTTCCAGCAAATCTTACTGAGGGAGCACAACACATTCACTTCCTTATGCTTGTAGAACAATTTTGGGACTGTTTTAAAAGGTATAATTGGAGGAGTTTGGAGTTCTTTGGGGAACTTGATTCACCATTTTCATCAGGATAGATTATCATCGCACACTTTCCAATATGTGGGGTTTTTTTCCTTTTCCTCTCCAAACTTGTAAAGTACAGATGCTAGAAAGTAAGTGGGAAGGACAAGACTGCCTATCAATTGTTTTTACCACAACAGACCTTGTGAGATACGCTGACTTCATTCACTAGGTGTGTGGTAAATTTGGAGCCTCAAGTGGTGGGACAGCCTTAGAGATTAGTTCCCTTACTTTATTCTTTATTGAGAGATCTTTTAAAGCATCACTGAGCAAAGTCCATTCAGCATTGCTGCTTGTGCTGTCTTCTACTAAATTCTACTTTAGAACAAATGTTCATGTTAATGAAAGATCCATTATGTTCCATAGGGCAGAATGAATCTTTTCCTTGGAGAACATGCCGCTGTATTAACCAATTTGGACATACACAGCAGAGGGCAAAATTTGGCTTGGAGTAATTAATTTGTAATTAGCCAGCTAAAGGAGTGTGAGTATGAATGCACATGTGCAAATATACTTGCCTTCAAACATTCACCCCCAGCCTCCTGTGTTGATAACATTATTCTGGCTATGTGGATGAGAAAAGAGAATTATGAGAACTGTGGAACCCTTAGGATTTCTGTGTTACCACTTTTTTCTTAACTTCAAAAGAATTGATTTTTCAGAAATAAAATTTATTTTGTATTCATTCCCAGTTTTGGAATTCAGTAGCCATGTTGGGACCCCGTGTTTCCTAGAGAATCTACTGCTTTCCCAGAGCAAAGGAGCTCTGCATCCCTGATTGCTTTGCAGAGATTGGCTCCCCAAGGTTACTCGGTCTTTAGTACATGTAGCTTACCTGATTAGTTGCCATTAAAGCTAATATAAGACAAATACTCGTGAGTGAGAAGAGTGCCTGTAACTTTAATAATGCACTGGGGAGTATGTATGACCTCGCACCTCCAACCCAGACACCGTCTAACCATACCCTACAACTTGTGAATTTCAATTATTTGTTCAGAGGGGCCATGCGTAATTGGTTGGTGTAAGCCTGCCTTTAGGATGCAAAGCAGAAGACAATGAAAATGCTACCCAGGCGAATTAGGGCAGCAGCACTTAAATATATAAATTAACTAGGGCTCTCTTCACAGCTCTTCCTTTCTATTCTGAGAGGTTTCTATGTGGTGACATCAAAGACGGGATTATGGAAGCAGATAAAAACTTGATCTAATGTCCATGTTTGAAGTCATGAAAGTCCTTCTTTCTCCATGGCAAAATAACCCTCTCCATAACACACACACACAAAAACCAGGGTCCAGGTGCAAAGGGGTTGGGGTGGGTTGAGGATGGAGTGGGGGTGGGGGCTGCAAGAAGGCCCGTTTCCTGAGGTTGAAGGAATAACTGAGGGTTAAAGCCCTGCCTTGCCAAATGTGCTAATAGATTGTTTGTAGGCTGGGCTGCCTTTGTTCTGCAAATTAATATGTTAAATCTTTCTTTTAAGCCCTTGTGAAGTTGGGATGGTTCTTTAATGATATTTTAAGTAGATTTTCCTCACTAGCAGCAAAAGCTAGAAAAGATTTTGTTGTTGTTGTCGCTATGTGAAAGGAGAGTAATCTCTAATTTCAACACCATTAACAAATATTTCCTTTAATTTTGTCAATCAAATTTCCTGCCTACTAATAAACTATTTGCATCCATCCTGTGCCAATGGGCTACAATGCATATGTATTCACATTACAATAATAAGCTTTAAAATGTCTAATAAATAGTTTTTCAGGATGGGGGCAAAAGTTTGCCAAAGGAAAGTATATTATAATTTGAAGGTATTACATTCTTTGGAATTCATAGAAATTGGGATGAATATAAACCTTGGAAATTTAATAAATATGTTCAGCTGCTCTTGCATTACAGCAAGAAAGATTTACTTTCAAAACTCTGCAAACTACAAGCCCATGACTTTTAAAGTCTTTAGTCCTTTAAGCACTAAATCAGCATTCAAGTGGCTGGTTAATCTCCCAAGGGCCCAAATGAAGTACCTGGCCTAGATCATAACAGACTGACTGTTAGATAACTCCTTCTGAAGTGTCAGACCTTGTAAGCATGAAGCACAAACAGAGCCTGTAGGCAGCAATTGCTGCCTCTCCACATTTTCTTCTTTTTTTTAAAAAAAAAATTAATTTTATTTGTACATGTCTGCAGTTCATGTAGTGTACAAGCATCTTGGGGAGTGATGACACGTACATATTACAGCATATTTCTTTCCTTATTTCCTTTCCTACCCCTTCCTTCCCTCCCTCTCCAGTTCCCATACCCCATTTTTGACTCCTGTTGATACTAATCTTAGCTGATGCTTTGGTATATAATGTTTACATTAATTTGGGCTATTAGTTTCCTGCATATGGCATACTCATTTCCCTTTCTTTTCACCCCTCACTTTTGTTCCCTTGGACCACTTCCCTATGGTAAGAGATCTGTCCTTTGTCCCTTTCTATCCATCCTTTATCATTTTCTTTGTTTGTACTTTGCCTCACTCAAATGAGAGATATCACATGGTATTTATGCTTGTGTGTCTGGTTTATTTCACTCAACATTATATTTTCCAGGTGCATTTATTTTCCTACAAATATGCCAAATTTGTCATCTCTATAGCTGACTAGTATTCCATTATATATAGATACAACATTTCTTTATCCAATTGTCTATTTTTTTTTTTTTTGGTACCAGGGATCGAACTGGGGACCTTGTGCTAGCGAGGCAGGCACCGGAACCACTGAACCCCCGGCCCTATCCAATTGTCTATTGACGAGTATACAGACTGTGTCCAGGATTTAGCTATTATGAATTGTGCTGCTATAAACACTAGTAGCATGTATCATTGTAGCAGGACTTCAGTTCTTTGGGGAAGATATTTAGCAGAGGGATAGCTGGGTCATATGAAATTTCTGGTCTTTGAGAAGTCTCCATACTGATTTAGATAATGGTTGTACTATTTTACATTCCCAGCAATCTTGAAGGAGAGTTCCTTTTTCACTATAGCCACACCAGTATTTTTAATTGTGATTTCTTAATAATTGGCATTCTTTTCAGAGTAAGATGGAATCTTAGGGTTGTTTCATTTTGTGTTTTTCTAATGGCCAGAGATGTTGAGCATTTTTTTAACTATATTTGGTGACCATCTGTATTTCTTCTACTATGAAGTGTCTGTTCATTTCTCTTGCCCATTCCTTGACTGGGTCTTTAATTTTAGGTGGTTTGACTTTTTTGAGTTCTTTGTACATATACTCTAGATATTAGTTCTTCATCTAAGGAGTAGCTGATAAGTTTTTTTCCCCATTCTATAGGTTGTCTCGTCACTCTACTAATTTTGCTGTACAAGATTTTTAGTCTGACACAATCCCATTTGTTGATTCTTGTTATTTCTTGTGTGATTTGTTGAGGTTCAGTTTAGAAAATCCTTTTCTGCTTCTATGCCTTCTGGTGTTTTACCTATTTTGTCTTCCAGTAGGTTTAATGTTTCTGTTTTAATGTTTAGATCTTTGATCCATTTTGTTTTTAATTTAGTGAATGGTGAAAGATAAGGGTACAATTTTTGTCTTCTAAAAACAGATAATAAATTTTCCCAGCACCACTTGTTCAGTAGGCTATCTTTCTTCCAACATATGGTTTTGGCGTCTTTGTCGAAGATCAAATAGATTTTTTTCCCCATTAAGTTTATTGGTACAATCTAGGTATAAAATACAGTTACATTTGTCATTGGGATACTGTACTATTACATGAGTATCTTGGTTCTTATTTTTTTCGCCTTCCCCTGCCCTCCCTTCACCCCCTCCACCCTTCCCTATTTGCAAAGACTTTGTTTCCATTTTCTTCCTTTTCTCATATTTTTTCTTTTCCCTTCTTTCCTTTCCCATACACCTCCCACTTCCTCTGCACCTTTAGACTTTTTCTTCCTATTACACAATATCAATTATACATTTTTAAAATTACAATATCAAGATCTAGGAGACATTACCACAGATTTTACAGAATTTAAAAGGATACAGAAAGCATATTACAAAAATCTTTTATGAAATAAATTTTACAGCTTCTAAGAAGTACCTTGGAAGACAAATTAATGAAACTAACTCTGGAGGAAATATAAAATTTGAATAGCACCTATTAAAGAAAGTCTATTCCTAGCTTGAAAACCTACCTATATGACAACAATAGGCTCATATACATTTTAACTGATAAATTATACCAAACATGTAAAGCAGAAAAAAGAAGGAACACTTCCCCCCTCATTTTAGGAAATCAACATTGTGCTAATACTAAAAGTGGATAAAAATAATAGAAGAAAAAAGTATGAACATAGATAGAAATTTGTTTAACAAAACAAACTATTAGAAGTCAGATCTGGAAGTATGTAGAAAGTGGTTCTATTATAGGGATGGCAGTGTTGGTTCAGCATTGGAAGATCCACCCCCAAAAGTCATCATTTTAACAGAGGAAAGGAGAAAGCCATATGATCCTGTCACTAGTTGGAGAAAGTATTGGACTAAATTCTACAGCTGTTCATGGTAAGAGCTATCAGGAGACTAGAAGTAGAACAGAACCTTCTCAACAGATTAAAGACATGTACTCCATACTTCCAGCAAGAATGCCTTATATGAATGGAGAAGATACAATGCTTTCTCCCTAAGGTGGGGAACAAGGGCATATATGCCTACTCTTCATCTGTCCATTAGACTTTGAAACATAGGCCCAAACCAAAATAGTCTGGCAATAAAATGACACAATTAGGATAGGATTGGCAAGGTAGAAGCAAACTCTTTATATGTAGATGAAATGATCAACTACAGAAAAAAACACTAAGAAATCTCTAGGAGCCCCTAGAACTTGTATTTGAATTTAGCAGGATTAGAAAACATAAGATATATATAAAAATTCAGGTCTGTGTATACTTGCTATAAATGAAGAACTGGATATTGAAATTTAAAAGTTGTGTAGGAGTACAAAGGACCTAGAAAAGTAACAAGAAAAAATAAACAATGTTGGAAGATGTTTAGTACCTAATTTTAAGACTTCTTCTAAAGCTACAGTAATCAAGGCAGTGTTGGTGTAAGGAAAACAGATAGATCATTGGAATAAAACAGGGAATCTAGAAATAGAACCACACATATATGGTCCACTGAGTTTTGAGAGATTATTTAACATTAACATTTTATAGAATATAAACTCAATTCAAGAGCAGAGGAAAAGATAGTGTTTTCAGCAAACGGCACTAGAACACCTGGTATCCGTATATAAAAAATTAACTTCAACCCTTTATTTCTATACATAAAAATAACTTGAAGGGATCTATGAACCTAAATATGAAAGACTAAAATTATAAAACTTTAAGAAGAAATGATAAGGCAAAATGTTTATGAATTTAGGGTAGGCAAGAACTACCTAGGATACAAAAAACATGATATATACAAAAAAATTGATAAATGAGATTCCATCAAAATTTAGAACTATAATGACATCATTAAAATGAAAAGTAGTCCTTAAACAGACCATATTTACAATGAATATAACCTATGACCAGAATATATAAAGAACTCTTACAGCTCATTAACAAGTGGACACAAGAAGATGATAAATACCCAGTAGAGCACAAGGAAAGGTGTGCAACACTAGAATCAGAAAAATACTAATTACAATAACAAGGTTGAATTATACACTCATTAGGGAGATGAAGTCAAAAGTTTTAAAAGCCTTGTCAGGAAATTTTCTTTTTGTTGGATTCTCCCGCTTCGCATTTAATTTGTCATGCCCAACAAATTCGTTCTGCTGGGCTTCCTGAGGTTGTGATCCTCATTGTTTTTTCCTAGGATATTGTCTAAAATTTTTTGGAGTGCTGGTTTGGTATTCATGAAGTTTCTGAGGTGCTCTTTATCCTGAAAGTATCTTATTTCTCCATCAGTTTTGAAAGATAGTTTTCCAGGGTACATCAATCTGGGTTGGAGGCTGTTTTCCTTTAGGGCTTGAAATACATCACTCCAAGATAAGTGATCCAAAACGGTCTGCAATGACTTTTCAGGGTATATGTAACATATATAAAACTGAAAACTGATAGAATACTCTTGTCTTTAAGAAAAACTTGGTCAAGAGACTTAACCTTTTTTTCTGCTGCCATTATTCATTCATTTCCAGCTTTCATCTTCAAAATCTCTTCTGCTTTGAACTGATCTGTCAGTGCAGCGAGGCTTACACATGCTTTTTTCTATGGCATTCCTATGATATGCCAGAGAAGTCATTCTGCTTGTTGGCTGTCTGACAGCCTCAGGTAAATGCTCCCCATTGATAAACAACCCTGGTGGGAACCCAATACATACACTCTCACAGCAGTTTTCAGCCCTGGCATTTGATCTGTGCTAATCAGTGGGAACACCAAGAGAAGATGCAGCATGAGTAGTATCTCTAAATGGGCCTGTGGTACTTTTTAGGATGAAGATGGCAGGGGAATCATTTGAAATGTTCTTCAATTAATGCAATTCTTGCAAAGTCTACAAGTCTCAGAGACAGTGAATATGTTAGCTTTCCATAGGTACCTGAGATACTTAGCTTAAAAGGATGAAAATCCTATTGTGGCAGAGGTTTCCTTCCACTTTTGTTTGGCCCTATTACTGTGGTGGCACAGTGTATCATGGTGGAGGCATGTAGTGGAGGAGGCCTATTCACTCCATGCTGGCCACAAAACAAAGACAGGAAGAGAAGGCCCAGGGTTCCAATGTTCCTTTCAAGGGCATGCCTTCACTCACCTAAATTACTTCCATCTATATCTACCTCTAAACGTTCCACACCTCCCAAAAGTACTGCGGGTGGAGACCAAGCCTTTAATACATGGACCTTTGGGGGATATTTCAAATTCAAACTTTAGAAGTAACTATTTGATTTTTTAAAAATGTTCTTTATATCCTGGATTGCTGTAGTAGAACTTTCTCAAGTTCTCAACTCAATATAAGTTAAAAGTCCACATGAAGCACTCCATGCCATTAGCGGAGTGATAGTCAAAGAAGCTGGAATGTAAATAGAGAATCAGCAGTCACCATTAAAAAGGGTTGCCTAACTAGCTCCAACTCATTGATTCATATAACTATTTGTCTACTTCATGAACAATTACTGAGGGTTGGAAATTGAAGTTTCCAAACATATCTATGGACATTTTTCCAATTCTATCATATTTTGCTTCATATGTTTGGAGTTCTCTGCCTTAGTTTTGAATGAGTAAATGTTTTCTTGAGGTTATATATCAATGGTAATAGGAGGTATGAAAAGTGGGACAAGTGTAGGGACCTTGAAAAAGAGACCAATGTCAATTAGAAACTGATGGCCTTTGTTATCAAAATCTACAAACTTCGTGTGTGTGCGCGCGCACACACACATGCGCATTTGTCTGTATCTGCTTCAGGATACATCAAGAGCAATCTTCTTCCCTAGGATAATGGTGCAAATAAAATTTATGAGAGATTCTACAGATGAAGGTTAGTGCAACTTCCACCATTTCTATCAAAAAGAGGGAAGACATTTGTATAAGATCTAAACATATGAAGCTAAGAATTCATTTACTTTATCATAATTTTTTAGGGAGAAAGGCATAAATGTAGACCTATATTTTACACAGTGCATTACTTTTATGGGTAACAAAGGAGGGGAAATAAGCATACACACACACACAGACACACACACACACACTTGGTTAACTTTGCAAAATAAAACTCCAGATATATAAACTCATAAAGATATATAAATTCATAAAGATAGTTATGCAAATAAATTGAGAAGAAATGGATGGAAGTGAGCTTTCTTTGAGATCTTCTCATATACTTTTATTTAAAAATCTTAATTGTAGGGCTGGGGATTTAGCTCAGTGGTGCTGCCACGTGCCTCGCAAGGGCAAGGTCCCGAGTTTGATCCCCAGAACAACAACAACAAAAAAATCTTAATTGTAAAATATACATAACATAAAAATTAACATTTAACAGTTCAGTAGTGTACAGTACATTCACATTGTTGTATATTGAATCTCCAAAACCCTTTTCATCTTTCAAAATGAAAACTAGACTCATTAAACAACAACTTTCCATTCTCCCCTTTCTACCTGTCCCTGGCAACCATCATCATGTTTTTTCTATAAAAGTGACTATTTTAAGAGTTCTTGTATATGTTGAATCATGAAACATTTGTGTTTTTGTGACTGGTTTATTTTATTTAATATAGTATCCTCAAGGTTTACCCATATTGTAATTTGTCAGAATTTCTTTCCTTTTTAAGGCTGAGTAAATATTCTACTCTATGCAAATACCCCCTCCATCCATTCACTGATGGGTACTTGGGTTGCTTCTATCTTTTGACTGTTGTACATAGTCCTAGTACGAACATGGGTATAACAATATATGTTCAACTTTTTCCTTCAATTCCTTTGAGTATATCTTTTTTCATATGGTTTTCACTTTGCACTGTTTTATATTAAAAATCATTAATTAAAAAGGAAAGAGCAAACATTAAAAATTTAAATCAGGACCCTAAGTTGAAAACAAATAAATCTATCAAATTGGCATCATTATTACACAAAAAGTATTTTAAACTTTTTATAAGGCAAAAGATAACCAATGCAAGACAAAATGGTATGCCATCGATGGGTTATTTAAAAATTCAGTGACAAGATGTTATAAAACAGTTTGTATTAGTGATACATAACTATACCCTCCACACTTATTAATAACTTCAAAAAGAAAGAAGTACCTATAGAAAAGTGAGATCTCGTTGTTACCACCATAGCCAGTCAGTGACTGCAATGATCACAGTGATCTACAGAAGCACACCTGGTACATCTGATACTGTGTCCCCAAGCATAAAGTTATCACCCATGAGGTACTCCTGGAAAGGATGTTTAACTGAATTCTATTTGAGTGTTTAATTCCCAGTTTATAGGAAATACAAAGCTAGATGAACAGGTTCAGTGACCCAAATACACACAAAATGTGAAACATTCTACAAGAACTCATTGGTTTCTTAAAAAATGTCAATATCACTTTTTTGAAAGTAGGAGTGGTGGGGAAGAGCTCTTCTAAAATAAAAGAGGATAAAGTGGGAGTCAAACATTGCATATTCTGGCTCATATGAAGAATCTGGGGAAAAAGAAAGATGAAAGTAGAAAGGAGTGCAGTAGAGAAGAGGAAGGTGATTGTGGAGAGGATAAAGGCAGAGGAGGGCATAACGCAGAAAGAAATGATCAAAGTATGCTATATGTCTGTATAACCATGCCAGAATAAAATCACTAGTCTGCACGTTATGGTGTAGATTTAAAAAGTCCTCCAAAATTCTCAAGCCCTAGAGTCAGGGCTCTTGGAAGGTGACTGGATCATGTCGGCACTGTGAGTGGGCCCGGTTGGAGGCCAATCACTGGGGGCATGACCCAGGACGGTCTATCTCCCTCCCTGGCTCCTTTCTTCTTTCTCAGCTTCCTTGCTGCCATGAGGTGAGCAGCTCTTCTCCACCAGACCCTTCTACCATACATCTCCTTTTAACATTAGTGTGAAAAAAGTCACAATCAATGATTTTGTGAGGGAAAAGTGATCATCATTACACTATGGAAAATTGCCTGATTTTATAACAAATAGGGAAATTTGAATTTGGACTAATTATTATATGATTATTAGGAAAATATTGTTAATCTTAGATGTCTTTGGTATATGATACATAAAGAAATATATTTTATTTTTAGAAAATGTACATGGTAGTATTAAGGATTGAAAGATAATGAAATCTTTAGATTTCTCCACATATGACAAAGGTAGTATGTGCATGGGTGTTGAATCTGGACTGCTTGTTGTGCCATCCTTTTAATAGTTTCTTTTGCACTATATGTTTAAATTTTTTCATAATATCCACTTGAAGAAGTAAAAAATCATATTTTGAGAGGTGTATAAAAAGCATCAACACAAGGCCTGGCAGAGGTTCCATGCTGATATTCCATGTCAGAGAATGTCTCAGTTTGGCTGCAGAGAGGACATTTAAGTCCAAGAAAGCTAGTGTTTATTTATGGTGGAGCTTCTTTCCTGCCAAAAGGAGACAGAATTCAGTAACTAAATTTCAAGTCTAGGCCCCCAAGCAAACTTTTCAGAAAGGGACCTTTTAGCCTTTGTTAATTGTAAATTAATTGAGAAGGCTCCCTTCTTTCTGCACCCACCGCCCCTCCTCAGTGTTTATGCCTGGGGCAAGATTAAGACATTTTATAAAACTCAGAGAAACTCTTAAAGAACATGATATGGTTACTTAGTTGGTAGTGATGAGGGGAGCACTGGCATAATTATGATGTGCAAAACTTTCCAAGGATGATTAATACTCTTTCAGTTATTGAACGGGATTGTTGTATGGAATGATAGTAAGGAACAGGCTCAGAGTTATAATTCCCAGATTCAACACTGGACTCTTCCACTTAGTGACTGTGTGAAATGGAAACTGTCTAAACCATGTTCTGTACATACAAGTGAAGATAATGTGGGGACCTTCCTTAGAGAGGTATAAAAATGGAGATTTGGTTAGTGATGTATACAATATTTTTGGCATAGTCCCTAGCAAAGAGTAAGTCCAAAAAGGTTAATTATGATCATCATCATAATTGTTACTTACTGAAGGGAAGTGAATACTTATGAATAAACTGAAAGGTAGACTTCTATGGGATCTTCAGAGCATCAATAGACAGAAGTCAGTTTTGCTCATTCAGTAATTAGGTCAAGTGGTCTGTGAATTTATCTATTTTCATGAGCCTCCTAAGAATTCTTTCAACATAGACCTAGCACCAGCTCCACCTTCAGCATCCTGAGGGAGGCTGAAATTATGAGATGGTGGGTAGAGCCTATAACCACCACATCATCGGTCACTGCCGAAGAGTGATACTCTGATTTCCTAGCTTGGTGCTACAGAGTAAGCTATTTACATTTCTCAATGGGGACTATTTTACTGTTCTTTTCTGGCAGGTGCTGAGATGTGAAGCCATTGATAAATTAACTGAATGCTTACTAGAAAATAAGAACCATCCTTAAAGACATTCTTGTATTAGTATCCTGGGAGCTTATTTCAGTACTTGTTTCTTGCAGTTGCTATGGCATTTTGTGTCATGAGGTTACTGATTATGCACCAAACACTCAAACATATCACTTTAGCTTTTAAAAGCTTATATCTAAAAAAAAAAGCTTATATCTATTATCTATCTATCTATCTATCTATCTATCTATCTATCTTTCTTAAACATAGATACAGACATTTAGTTGTAAGTAGACATTGACATATATTTCTGAGACTGGTAACTTTTTAAATTAAATTTTTATTTTAAGGGTTATCTTGAAATATAACTTCCACTTTCCAAATTTCTAAATATTTATTTGATATAGGATAAAATGCATACATTATAGATGATGAGACTTTTCCCTATCAATAATAAAAGAATTTAACAGCAGCATGCCCAAGGCTCTAGGTTTGATCCTCAGCACCACAAAAACAAACAACTTCATTAAGCAAAGTTTCATACTACCAAGAATAAAAGTTCTGTTATCCTTAGATTGAGAGGGTGGAATATAAATACAGCTGAGTAGGACATAGTTTTCATAATTGCCTCCCTAAAGAAAGAAAGGTAGTAAATGATGAGTCTGCTTTCTTTTCTTAATTCAGAAGAACATTAACATCAATGCTCTTAATCACTTTCTTGTTGCTGGGACACAATACTCAACATCCAAAACTTAAAGGAATAGATGTTTGTTTGGCATAGTAATTGATTGTCTTCAAGGCAGAAGCAGCATAGTGCATGAGTCTGATGGTGAAAGCTGCTCCCTGCATGGTAGCCAGGAGGCAGAGAGTGAAGAGAGGAGCTACTAGGTCACAGCCCCGGTGACCTGCCTCTTCTGACCAGACTCCATCTCCTAATAGCACATTTAGCTATAGCAGCCCCCACTTTTCAAAAGCCCTGCTTAGGTGCCTATGAGGCTGTGAGGGAGAACGTCTAGATATAAACCATAATGATGCAATATAATTTCTATAAAATAAGTTGCTAAGTTTGTACAAAATACCTTTACCTTTCAATAGTGGGATGTTGTGAGTCAAGCTGATCTCAAGTGATATTTAGTTCTCTCTTTATTTAATTAGTCCATGCTAGCAGTACATAATGTTTACATTCCTTGAATGGAGTAAGTATGTTTACAGAACACATTTTAATTTATTTTTCATCCTCTTTCCCACTTCTCCCTCCCGACTGCCTCAATCTCTTGATGCCTTTCCCATTTGGGAAAGGTCTATCTCCCTACTTTCTATTATCTATCTTTTATTTTGCTCTTTATACTTTGAGTTTATCACGAGTGGAACCATTTGATATTTAATCTTATGTATCTGATTTAGTTCACATAACATTACGGTTTCAAAATGGATCCATTTTCCTACAAATGACTTGAGTTAACCCTTTTTTAACAAATGATTTTTGTATTGGTATAAAATGGTATCATTTAAGGGTTAATTGTATTTTTGTTGTTGTTTTTTTTTGGTATCAGGGCTTGAACTCGGGACCTTGTGCTTTCGAGGCAGGCAGCAGAACCACTGAGCTAAATCCCTTGCCCAATCGTATGTTATATTTATACACAGCTTACTTTCGTTTGTCTTTTCTCATCACATTGAGAGAGCTGCTGGTAACTTTTCTCCAAGGAAGTAAATACAAATGATAAATGAATTCATTATATAATAATTCTGGATGCAAATCCAGTAACACCTGTTTAAAAGTAGATGAAGACAATGCCTAAGATAATTTTAATGCTTAGTTTTGAAGATAGTTATCTTGAATCATAAGGAACTTTGATCATATTAGATTTAAAATACTTTTGTTACAAATTAGGATAGGTTAGGGCAATTTCCCTTCATCTAAACAACTGAAGCACAAAGTCTTAAAAGTAACTTTGCTTTTTAATTATAAAATTGTTTTTTAATTATAAAAGACAAATAGGCAGGGCAAGAAGATATTTTGATACTGGGCTGGGGATTTGGCTCAGCGGTGCTGCCGCCTGCTTTGCAAGCGCAAGGTCCTGAGTTTGATCCCTGGTACCAAAAAAAAAAAAAAGATATTTCGATATCAAATCTTGTTTTCTGTACCACAGTGAGGTACTTTTACAATTCTGTCAACTCAAGCCTGGGACTCTGTTTCCCAATATTTGGAGGTGATTATAGTTTCATCACTTAACTGTGTTCTTTGTTCTCAAACTACTGCTGGGTCCTGCAAATTATAGTATGGTTGTTAATCTTGATCGTCAACTTCATTGGTATGAAAGATGCCTAGGAGACTAGAAAAGCACCCTTCTGAATGTGACTGGGTGTGTCATGAGGACATGACCTTGGGGATTACATCTGCTCCCTGGCCTCTTCCTCTTCAGGTTCTTCTGTTCTCTCTTCCCAGATGCCATGATGTGGACAGCTTTCCTCCACCATGCCCTTCCACTCGATATTTCCTTGAATTTAGCTGACCCTGGGGTAAAACTGTGAGCCCAAATAAACCCCTTCTCCATTAACTTATCAGTGTCAGGTATTTTATCCCAAGACAAAAGCTGACTAGTACATATAGCTAGAAGAGTAAGCCTCTGTAATGATTGGGATTCTGGTGATTTAAAGTCACCATGATCTGGTGATTTAAGTTAGCCATGAGAGAATTCAGGTGACATCTTCTCAGTGTCAAGAGAAAGTCTGTATTCAACATCTGACATTTTGGTCAATAAATGTATTTGAAATGATGATGGAAAATTAATTCCATTACATACAAGGGTATTGTATAATGCCAATCTCTTCAGAGTTTTCACCTTGAAAATACTTCTGTATGTTGTAGTGAAATCAGACTTGAGGGGTATCACATACACATGTATATACTCTCTTCTGACCCCTTGCCCAAAACCATATTAGTGCTCTGCAATACTTTGAAGTTCTTCACATATTTCCACTGGAGAGTTATTACTGCTATTAATCCATCATGTGCCAACTTTCTGTTCCACTATGGCATGTCTCACACAGGAGACCATAAGTTCAGAAGTCAAAGGACTGATTTGGAACCTAATACACTAGGCAGTACTGCAATGCAGGGGTGATCTTTGACAGACAGTTACAGTTGTAGTGAAATATGGTATTCTTTTTAAAATATGGTATTCTTCATAAATTTCTCACTCTACTCCAAGTGTTCTGAGTATCATGAGTGATGGTACTAGCTTTGATTTTTAAGGCTTTCTTAAATGTATATCTGTAGTTATTATTATCTGTAGTCAATAATTTTCATCATCATGAAAATGAAGAGCAGCATTTATTGATTGGATCCCTTGAAAAGTAAATTATGCATCAAGAAACAAAATAAAACATTTGTATATTTTTACTTAATTATCCCAATTTTGGGATTCTATCCCAACAAAATAATAATAGCTAAGCATGTTTAGAGATTGCTTATTATGTGCCATCCACCTTTCTAAGTACTTTGTATACCAACACATTTCAAGGTAAATTTCAGGACATTTTAATTAGAAAATAATTAGAAATAAGAAGGTAAATAGCCAGTAATGGAGGCTTGTCATAGTAGATGATGGAATGTCATTTGAGTGGAATATTTCATAGCAGAAATGGTGGATGTATTAGTTTCCTATTGCTGCTGTAACATGTAACCACAAACTTAGTGACTTGTAACAATACAAATTTATTATCCAACAGTTCTGTATGTTAGAAATATGATATGGTTTTATAGGACTAAAATAAAGACCTGAAAGATAGACTCTTTTCCTTTGCTTTTTTTCGGCCCTTCACATTCCTTCCACCATCTTCAATGCCAGCAATGTTAATGTTACATCTGTCTGACTCTCCTCTGTAGTCACATCTGCCTCTGACCACAGTTGGGAAAGGTTTTCCACTTTTATGATTCTATATGATTGGATAATCTAGGCTAATCTCCCCATATAAAGGTCTTTAACTTAATCACATCTGTGAAGTCTCACATAAGGCAATATATACACAGATTCTAGGAATTAGGAGATAAATTTTTTTGAAAAATCATTATTCTACCTACTGAAATGGCTATGAAGATTATGTATCAATAACCAACAAAATGTTTATTGTGTAATGATATAAAAGAAAAAAGCATTATTATTATACAATATAAGGAGAACTGCTTTTATGAGAGCATGCATTGGAACAAAGAAAATTATCAGAGAAAAAGTGATCAGTTCCCCAAGAACCAATCAGGAAAGGAATTTTAAGAAACAACAATACTTAACATGTATGTATCTAACAAAAGAGCTTTGAAAGTCATAAGGCAAAAACTGATAGAATTGCAGAGAATTAGATAAATCCATTATTACAGTTAGAACCTATATCTATAAGGAGAAGATCTAGTGGGCATAGAATCTGTAAGGACGTAATTGAGCTTAAAAGCAAAATCAATCAACTAAACATAATGGACATCTATCAATTACTTAATCCTATAAGAGGAAAATCACATTTTTTCTTTTCAAGGTCATGTGGAACATTACCAAGAGACCACATTTTGAGTCATGAAATACACCTGAACATATTTTAAAATTGAATTCATACAGTACATTCTCTTAGGTCACAATATAATTAAACTAGAAACCAAAACTAGAAAATTAAACTAGAAAATCCAAAATGCATGGAGACTGACAATATGTTTCTAAACAACATGTAGGTCAAAGAGGAAATTTTAAGAAACTATTTTACAATTTTAGCTAAATGAAAATATAACATACCAAAACTTGTAGGATGTACTGATAATTCTTAGATGAGAATTTATAGCATGAATGCATGTTTTAAAAAAGGAGAAAGATGTAAAGTCAATTATCTGAACTTCTACTTTACAAAATGAGGAAAAGCAATAAAATAAAAGCAAGTTAAATCCAAAGAAGGCAAAAGGAGTAAAATAATAAAAATTAGAGCATAAATCAATGAAACTGTAAATAGGAAATCAATAGAGAAAAGTTAATTAAACCAGTATGATTATTTGAAAAAATGAGTAAAATCGACAAACCTCCAGCTATGCTAAGGAAAAAGGAGAGGATACAAACTACTAGTATCAGAGATGAAAGAGGGAACATCAGTGCATATCTCGTGAATACTGAAAACATAAGTAAGGAGTACATACTCTGATGAAGTCTAGGCCCACAAATTCGATAATCTAGAAGAAATGGACCATTTCCTTGAAAGACACAAAACTCACGCAAGAAGAAAGAGACAATCTGAACAGGCTTATATATATTAATGAAATTGAATCATTAATTATTAACTTTCCCAAACAGAAAGTACCAGGCCTAGATGGCTTTACTGATGAATTCTAGAAAATGTTTAAGGGAGAAATTATAACAACTCACTCTATGAACTCTTCCAGAAAATAGAAGCACAAGAAGTACTTCCTAATGGATTCAAAGAGGCCAGCTCTACCCTAATATCAAGATGAGAAAGACATTACCAAAAAAAAAATTTAAGAACAGTATCTCTCATGAACATAGATATTAAAACTTCAACAAAATATTGGTAAATTAAATCCAATGATGTATAAATTGTACACAATGACCAGATGGATTTTTATCCACAGATATACAAAACTAGTTCAACACTTGAAATCAGTTTCTGTAATCCATCAGATCAATAGGCTAAAGAAGAAAAAACACATTGTCATATCAATAGATGGAGAAAAATAAAACATTTGAGAAAAACCCCAATCATATGTATGAAAAAAACTCAGCAAATTAGAAATAGAGAACTCTCTCAGTTTGATTGAAAATTCTCCTGCAGTCAATACAATAAGACAGGAAAGAGAATAAAAGATATGCAGAGAGAGAGAGAGATATGAAGGAAATAGAATTATCTTAGTTGCTAGATGACATAATTGTCTATAATGTCTTTGTCAAAAGAAATGACAAAACAAAAGCCTCCTGAAATGAATGTGGGATTGTAGCAAAGTTGCAAGATAAAAGGTTAATATATAAGTCAGTTACATTCCTCCCCTCCTCTTCCCCCTCCTCTTCCTCCTCCTCTTCCCCCTCCTCCTCCTCCTCCTCTTCCCCCTCCTCCTCCCCTCCTCCTCCTCCTCCTCCTCTTTTTCCTCCTCCTGCTCCTCCCCTCCTCTTCCCCCTCCTCTTCCTCCTCCTCTTCTTCCCCCTCCCCCTCCTCCTCCCTTCCTCCTCCCCCTCCTCCTCCTCCTCCTCCTCCTCTTTTTCATCCTCCTGCTCCTCCTCCCTCCTCCTTTTTGAGGTACTGGTATAGAGCCCAGGGCCTTGGCACTGGGCTACACCCTTGCTCCTTTTATTTTTATCTCTATTTTTATTTTTATTTTGAGGCAGACTCTCTAAGTCATTTAGTTGCCCAGGCTGGGCTGGAACTTTCCATCTTCCTTCCTCCTCCCATAGTGCTAAGGTTATAAGTGTGTGACACCATGTCTGGCTTCTCAATTGCATACCTATATACAAGCAGTGAACAAGTGAAATTTGATATTAGAAACACAATACCCATTATATCAGCACCCCCAAAAGTGATATACTTACTTAAAAATGTAATAAAATATGTGGAAAAAATATATATATATAAATGTAAAACTCTGATAATAGAAATCAAACTACTAAAATTGAGTGGTACAATAGTTCATGTTTCTAGAAAGGAAGACTCAATATTTATAAGAAGTCAGTTCTTACAAGTGTGATTTATAGATTTAAAATAATTCCTATCAACATTCCAGCAAGTTATTTTATAGACAAACTGACAAAAATTATTTTATTGAAAACTGATTCTAAAGCTTATAAAGAAAAGCTCCAGAATAGCCAGTCAATGATCAAGACAGTGTGGTATTGACAAAAGAATAGACAAATAGATCATCAGGACAAACTAGAAAGCCCAGAAATATACCTACACACATTAGTCAGCTGATTTTTGAAAAAGGAACAAAGGCAATATAACAGAGAAAAGAAATTCTTTTCAACAAATGATGCTGGAACAACTATATATATAAAAAAAGAATTACCTTACTATATCTCCTTCACCCTCTTTCTTTTTCCTTGTGGTACTGAGGATTGGACCCAGCCTTCCACACTGAACTACATCTCTCTCTCTCTTTTTTTAATCCCGGGACAGGATCTCACTAAATTGTTAAGTTTCCCTGGTAGCACTTAAACTTGTCATTCCCCTGCCTCAGCTTCTCAGATTTTTGAGATTATAGGGTTTCACCACCATCACACCTATTTGACTTTACACCCTTTGAAGACTGTATACCCTTCACAAAAGAGAATTCAAATTGGATTATACATTTAAATGGAAAATGTAAAATTATAAATCTTCTAGAAAATAACATAGAAAACCTAGATCACATTGTGTTTGATGAAGACTTTTTAGTTATAATACCAAACATGTAATCTGTGAAAAAAGTTGATAAGGCAAACTTCATTAGCATTAAAAGCTTTTGCTCTTTAAAAGACACTGTCAAAATAAGGCTCAGATAAGACTGGGAGCAAAATATTTTCAAAAGCCATATGTGATAGAAACTATTTTCCAAAATATACAAAGAATCCTTAAAACTTAACAACAAAATGAACAGCTTCATTTGAAAAGGGGTAAAAGATCTGAACACTTTACCAAAGAAGACATATAGATAGCAACAAGCATGAGAAAAGATGCTCAATGTCAAATGTCACTAGGAAATTGCAAACTCAAACAAGATATTGCTACACAACTATTAAAATGGATGAAATCTAAAACCTTGAAAGCTCTACTTGCTGGAGAAGATATGGAGAAAAAAAAAGGACTCATTCCCCAGACTGGTGGGAATGCAAAATGCTATAATGTGCAGAAGATATTCTGACAGTTTCTTATAAAACCAAGCACACTCTTACCAATTACACTCCTTAGTATTCATCCAAATGAGTTAAAAATGTATATCCACGAAAGAAAAACTTGCACACAGATGGTTTTAGCAGCTTTAGCCTTAATTGCCAAGACTTGAAAGCAACCAAGATGTCCTTCAATAGGTGAATGGAGAAATGAACCCTAATACACCCAGACAATGAAATACTATTCAGCCTTAAAAATAAATGAGATATAAAGCTATGGAGACAATGAAGAAAACTTAAATGCATATTGCTAAGCAAAAAAGGCCTTATATTCCAACTACATGACGTTCTGGATATGTACTAGGCAGACAGGAAAATGATCAATGATTGTAAAGTTTGGGAGAAGGGGTGAATAGAGAGAGCACAGGGAATTTTTAGGTTAGTGAAACCATTTTGTGGGATAGCGTAATGGTGAATACATGTCGTTATACACTTGCCACAATCCATACATAGAATGCACATCACCAAGAGTGAACGCTATGGAAATTACAGGCTTTGGGTGATGTTTCATCAATATAGGTTTATTGATGATAGTAAATGGATACCTCTCATTCAGGATGCTGTACATAACTGCAAAAGGTAGATGGGAACTCTGTATTCTCCACTGATTTTTGCTGTCAACCAAAACCTTCTCGAAAAGTAGTCCATGCATGTGATAACTGGTGATGATGGTGAGACACACTTAGAGTCCAACTACTCTGGAGGCTGAAGTGAAAGTATCACAAGTTTGAGGCCAGCTTAGTGAGCTCATGTCTCAAAATAAAAAATAGAACAAGGACGGGGGGATGTGGCTCACTTTCTAGTTATTCGTAGATAGCTTCTTGAGACCTCCATTTCCTCGTCCATAAAACAGGGTAAAAACAACTCATGGGGGGGGGGCAGGATTTAGCTCAGTGGTTCTGGTGCCTGCCTCGCAAGTGTAAGGTCCCAAGTTTGATCCCTGGTACCAAAACAAAAAACAAAAAACAAAAGCAACTCATATTAAAGAGTCGATGTGATTGTTGTCATTATATTTTCTTTTATTCCTGGCTCAGAGATATCATTGTCTTCCACAGTGTGATACTTTTGCTCACCAGAGAAGCAGGTGCTTAATGTTTAGAATCAACCTGACACTCTTCTTCCAAATGGAATGCAAAAGACCTATGCTGAAGGTCAGTGTGAAGTGTCTCACTGGTTTGGAGAACTGATATGTACTTTGAAAATTCCATCCACATGAAATGTTAATGCATGTGTGTGGGTTTTCTGAAAGCTACTATGCCTCAAGGCTTCAGGTGTTTCTTCTGTTCAGGCCAACAGTTAATTCCAAACTTCAATGAGTTTAAAACAGATTGATTTTTTTGTTTTTATTTTTATTTATTTATTTATTTATTTATTTATTTATTTATTTATTTATTTTTGGTATCGGGGATCGAACTCGGGTCCTTGTGCTTGCGCAGCAGGCGGCGAAACCATTGAGCTAAGTCCCCGGCCCCAGATTGATTTTTTAGAAAGTGGACTACCTTTTATTTGGTGATTGCATGTTTTTAATTTAGATTGCCTGGAAACTTGCTGCCTTGTTCTCTGCCATGCGGACTACAAACCATGAGAAAGACAACAAAACCTCATCCCACTGGGAAGCTGCACAGTGAACCAAAACACTTTGGATTCCATATGATCCTTATATCCTTTCAACATCTAAGTTACTTTAAGCTTTTTTGAGATGTGAAATTTGAATTTAAAAAATAATGAAAAAGAATGAGAGCAAGTGAATACCAAATAATGAGGAATTACAGGAACCCAGCTGAAGGCAACAGTCACCCAGGTGCCTTTATTCGTCTGGTGCAATTTGTTCTGAATGTCACACAAAAATCTGGCCTTCATTTCCAAATGACAAGGGTAATGGAGTGCTTTGTCAAAAACAGCCACATTATTGATGGCACTGTCTGATGCTTCACTGACAACTTACAGTTACCAAACTTAACATACTTTACTCTACAAGAAAAATCAGTAAAGCTTTTGAAACACACATTTGGGAGATGATGCAGTTCTGGACTTGATGAGGCTTCTGACACTATTTCCATTTTAGCCCAACTCTTGGAGTTGAGCTGATTAGAACTTGGGAAGCTTTGTGTAGAAACTTATAATATGGACTTATAATATGGTATTGATCTTGAAGATTTTGCCAAGGCTCAGGTAGTTGAGAAACCCTTCCTGAAAGGCAAGTAGAAATTCAAACACTAAACTCTTTCAGGAGAGCTTTTCATATGTAGTTCTAGCCACACAATAGAATTTCAACAAATGGTGGCTGAATAGGAGTCTAAACCTCCAGTCTTCCTAGGAATAGAGACATTATAATGGCTTAATCTGTACTGGTTGCCATTATGTCCTATATCACTAGGTAACTGAATAAACTCCTGATAACTTTCTACTATTTCTTACTTAGAGTTCCGTGCTGTTTGCTTTCATCTTTCTTCTTTTCTCTATTGCTCTGTTCTTTTCACATTTCTTCCTTTCCTTTAGGGTGGCCAGTAAAAAATATAGGAATTCCATTCTTTGTGGATAAGTCTTATCATCGGAGACATTGGCTCGTCATTGATAATGTAGTTAAGGGGTAATACCCATGCAGGGTGAT
The DNA here is from genome assembly GCF_053883595.1 of Heterocephalus glaber. NCBI lineage: Eukaryota > Metazoa > Chordata > Mammalia > Rodentia > Bathyergidae > Heterocephalus > Heterocephalus glaber. The sequence continues at coordinate 60,222,126 of NW_028258317.1, read as the reverse complement.
TTCAGAAACTGAGGAAGCCTCAAGTCCTATATCATCCACTGATTACGTGTGGTCACATACAGTGAAAAGACAAGTTTTTGATAACTTATGTACCAGTAGCCAATAAACTTCGTAATTTATCAATCAGCAATATTACTGAATGATGCCACAAACTACATCATATAGTAAGCTCACTGAAGTTTACAAAAATAAATAAGAAAAAGGAGAATGAATTGTTTGGGTTTGCAATGTAATAAAATCATATTAGTCATGTGGCAGAAAAAAGATTCTTTCTGGAAGGTAAAAAAATTAATAGGTACTGGTTTTGTCCTTTTAACAGAAGCCAAATAATGCTGGCATTAAAATTAAAATGTAAGGTTTGGGATTGAGCTCAGTGGTAGAGCACTGGCCTAGTATGTATGAGGCTGTGTGTTTGATCCCCAGAATTGCAAAAAATAAGTAAGCATTGACTAAGAAGTATTAGTTCATTCCTTAAATATATATTGAATGCCTAGTAAGTGCTAGTAAGTGGTGAGTAAACTGAAATCTTCCTCCTTTAGGAACTTAGAGACTAGGATATAATGTCTAGGTTTTTACTGAGACAGATTGCACTGCTATCCATTGAAATGGAGAATTAAAAAGAAGCAGGTTTGGGGAATGTGATAAATGCATCACAATAATAATAAGCCAATTAATGAGTTGAATAGATAATGAACAGTGGAATATATCAGTCTAAATCTCAAGAGAGAGAATGGAGCATTAGAAGGTTACTTATTGGGACCATCAGCATAGATAGTAATCTGCCGCTATGTAGAGAAGACAAAATTTCCCTGATTGTAGGGAGGAAGAAGAAGAGAGTCTCAAATCAAGCACAACACCATAATTTAAGGAAGAGCCTACAACTGAAAATGAGAAGGAGTTTTTAGAGAAATTAGAGGGAAACTAGGTGAGCAAAATATCATGAAAGCAAAGGGCAGATTGCTTATAGGATCAAATACATCCACGAGATTAAATAAAATAGTGACTGAGAGTGAAATGGTAGGAGGAGTGAGGCAGGGAAGATACAGCACTGTGAGGGACGTTTCCTATGATTCCAAAGGGTGTTTTAGTCATTTCATAAAGGCAGAAGAGATTTGGGCTTATTTAAATGATGATAGGAAGGAGCCATATAAGAGCAGACACTAGGGTAAAGGAATGAGGGTCAAGTTTCCAAAAGTGGTAGTTGGGGTGGAAAAGAAAACTTATTTTAAAGTGATGGTCAATGTCATCTCTCCTGTCATCCTCAAACCACAGGCAGAGACCCAGGAAAAGGGCAACAGATGGTGTGCCTTGAAAGATCATATATTGAGCACCAAGTGATAGGACTGGTTATTGGGAAAAGATGAGCACGAAGAGTCGGTAGAGTTCAAAGATATGGATTATGCACTCCTTGCTAATATAAACAACCTATTTACATTTTGGTGAAGTCTAGTTTTATTGAATACACAAATATCCTTTTAGTTACTTTTTCCTTATAGAATTTTAGATGCGCATGTGTTAGAATTAACCATAGAATTATGCATAAAGGATGAAGTTTATGTTCTTATTTCTAGTTAAATCCTGAGTTTTAGATACGCATGTGTTAGAATTAACCATAGAATTACGCATAAAGGATGAAGTTTATGTTCTTATTTCTAGTTAAATCCTGATTTAGTCACTTACAAGCTATATGACACTGGACAAATTATTTAACCTCTCTGTCTCCATTAAATATGAGTAATACTATTACCTACTTTCTAAGGGTTTGTGAAGACTAAAGCTGTTTGTATATGAAAATGCTTAGAATAGTTCCTAGACCATTGCAGGTCCCTTGCAAACATTAACTTTTAATATCTGAAAACAGAATAATTACAGAGCTTATTTAGATAACTTAGAAAAAGAAAGGAAGAAGTAAAGACTAAATCACATGGCTGAGGTCACATAGCTAGTTATGGAAGAGCAATGATTAATATCAGGTTTGTTCACTGATTTTTTTTCCCCACATAACAAATCTTTATTTCACCAGTGTAACTGAGATAACAGAAGGTCCATTCATTTGGACAAGTTTATACAAATGATTAAAACCACAGAAAGAACTAAACAAACAAATAACAACAGCAAGACAACTACAAACAAAGCCCTTATTGCACCTGTTCTTCTGTCTTTTCCCCTCAATACTACCCATGGTGCAGCCTGGCTGTCAGAATCCCCACCTTGGATTTTAATCAGTTCCTGGTCGAGTATCCTTTGGAACATCCATTAACATCATCTGTGGGGCTTGTGATACTACATTTGGTGCTTAGATCTTGGTTTTTGGCTGATGTGCAAAAATTAAAAAGAGCAAGAAATTCCCCTAGAGACTCCACAGCTGTGCTTGTAAAAGAACATAAATCTCTCCAATCAAAATCTAGAAAAAAAACCCAAAACAAAATGAAAAAAATGCTCAAAGTAATTTATGCTCAAAGAGTTCCCTCTGGATCTGCATTTTCTGAAAGTCTCAGATGGTATGTTTGTGTGTGTGCGCGCGCGTGTGTGTGTGTGTGTGTATGTTTGTGTGTGTGTGTACTAATTTCATCCTCCTTGGTCAAACCCCATACTCCTGGGAGCTCAGAAGTCCTGCTGGTTGGGGAATTGTCTCTGCAATCAGGGAGGGCAACATCTCAGTAAATCCTCATTTAACTGTGAAGACAGCTGTAAGCCCCTTAAATTCATAAGCAAAATTAAATCACAGAATTCTGTAGGTGGGTTTGATGCCACCCTAAGATTTCCCAAGTGCAGAGCTAATCCTTGAGTTTAAAAGTAGCAAATCTAAACACTCCATCTAGTATGGGTGATTCCCCTGACTGCCAGAGAGGAGGGTTGGGTGAGACTCAATCAAATAATAAAACAAAACAAAAATCTGTTGCTAACTAAGGGTAAATATGAGACACAACAAAGTGCACAGTTGAATAATTTTCCAGGTAATTAGTGTTTGAAAAAAATGCCTTAGATGATAAAAAAGGGTCTAATTTTTTTTTAGATTTTAAATATATAGCAAACAATTTTAATAAAAATTGTTCTGGTTTAGGGAGGGAAGTTGATAAATTTTTCATGGTCTGGCTAGAAGTAAAAAAATCTAATGTCCTTTCCTAGTGTTATAATTGCTGATTTTTCCAGCCAATCACTTATCTTTTGTTTCTCAGTTTTTCTATTATGTATTGAAAACAGTGCATAATAAACATGAGTTCTGATTTTAATACACACACCAATTTCTTTACATAATGGGGTCTCCAGCAATATTAATATTCAATTTTAGTTACAAAAACGTGATTTGTATTTCAGGCACACAACTCAAGGCAAATAAAATACACCTGTCTCATGCTATTATTAGGAAGGATATTTAGAATTGTTTGGGGGAAAACCATTATTTGGAATTCAAAACACTTTCCCCATATGAAAAAGTAGAAAATGGAACTTCATAGTTTTATATGAGTGAGCCAGAATGACTTTAGCACATGTCTTACATCCCTTGTAAATAAAAAACTTCCTGCACAATTTTATAAAAATTAAAGCTTTCTACATTTCTGACAGATGCCTGCTCTATCACATAGTTTGTAAAGGAGTCACCTGATTCCTGAAATCTCTATTTAGTATCAATCAATAACTGAGAATAAAGTCTTCCACTTAAACACACACACACACACACACACACACACACACACAGAGAGAGAGAGAGAGAGAGAGAGAGACAGAGAGAGAGACAGAGAGACAGAGAGAGAGGGAGAGAGAGAGATTTAATGTCTTCCTGTCCTTTAAAAGTAGAAAAGTAGGGCCGGGGATTTAGCTCAGTGGTTTCGCCACCTGCTGCGCAAGCGCAAGGACCCGAGTACGATCCCCGGTACCAAAAAAAAAGTAGAAAAGTAAAGATCCTCATGTACTACAAACTGTGTAAACCTCTGCCTTTTCATTAAAGTGAGGTAGCAATCCTCAAGTGTTTTTCCCTTCCTATAGTGCTATTTTACATATCAGTAACTGAGGGTGGATCCAAGTTTCTCAAACCCACAGCACTGTTAAGGTCAGACAATCTCCAACGCGCGCGCGCACACACACACACACACACACACACACACACACACACCACTCTTTGCCCTCCCACCACCAACTCCTGTTTTGTAGGGAATGAGATCCTAGATATTGGAAGGATCAAACCCTCCCTACCATCTAATTCCCACTTCAAAGGTCAAATGAAGTTTTCTGTTGTGATGGATTTGTACTTTCCTAACAACCCTAATCACATCTATCATTCATTCTAAATCAAATTGTTAAAGGGTCTTTCAAATATATTTGATGGGTATTCTCCAGATTAGTCAGGTTGGACATACTTGCTCTAGAGAGTTGAAGAGCTGTTTCAAGTTCCAGGAGTTAGTTATTCCTGGAAAACTGAGCTTCCTTTTTAGATGATTGGTTTGAATCAAATCTGTGCTTTGATTTTTCATATTATGTTTGTATGAAAAACTAAAACAGAAGCACTCCAGAGGCAACCACTGGAAGGGAACTAACATCTCCCTTGAGTATTTTTTGTTCACTTCTGAAGTTTGCAACACAAGCTGACTCACTGGATTTGAGTGTGTCTTTAATTAAAGGGATGGAGATAAAAGGCAAGCTACAGATTCCTTTGGATAGAAATCATCTTGTCCTCAGTTAATCTGAGAGCTGCATAGTGGAACATTCTTATTTATTTCTTTTTCCTTTATTCCATTCTTTCCTGCTTCATGATCTTGAATGCCAGGAGCTTGCACTGGAGTTCTTCATAGGATTCATGGTGATGAAGGAATTGAGACATGAAATTGTTGGAGCTAAGAAAATGCTTACTCAAAGTAGAGCACTTTAGCGTTCTGAGAGCTTTGAACTGAAGAACCAAGATCTCTCTGACTGTCTCCAGTCCTCCTGTCCCCCTAAACACAAGAAGAGGCTTGAAGGTGAATTATCTCATAACAGAAGAGGCTGAAGGGTGGGCACTACAGACTTTGTCACAGGCTGGCGCCTACTCTGGGGGTTGCCCCAAGACAACTTTTACTACCTGAGTGACTTTACATCACAAGAACACCTTTGTGGGCTGTGCATTTCCTCCCTTCACCCTCCCATGACTCCTCGCTACTTCTTCCTGGAAGCATCAAGCCCTTCTCCCCTTCTGTTGCTCAGGATGCTATAAAAACTTACCACTTGTCTAGCCCTTTTATTTTTATTTCTTTTTTTTTTTTGGTACCAGGGATTGACCTCAGGTCCTTGCGCTTGCACAGCAGGCTGTGAAACCACTGAGCTAAATCCCTGGCCGTGTCTAGCCCTTTTTTGAGTCTCACATTTTGTAGGATTCTAAGTATATGCACATAATTAAAATGGTTTTTCTTTTGCTAATCTGTCCATTTTCAGTTTTTATAGGCTAAATTATTAAACCTTCAGAGGGTGGAAAGTTTTTCTCTCCCTCACAAAATAAAAAGTTGTTTTTATCATTTCCATGCAGCAGAAAATCTGGATGAGGTCAAGATAAGCCACATATTAGTGAGTGATTCAGCTGGTGTGGGAGGCAGAATAATGGCTTCCCAAGATAGTCACATGCTAATCTTTAGAATCTGTGAATGGTAACAAATGTGCAAATAGGCTTTGCAAATATGATTACATTAAGGATCTTACCATGGGGAGATTATCTTGGAGACACAAAAAATTGTCACAAATGACCTTATAAGAGGGAGACAGAGGAAGTTAATAGAGGAAAGAAGTCTTTTCTTCACCCATTGTTGATGGGAGTGGATCATGAAGGCATGACCTAGAGAACTGTATTCGGTTCCTGCCCTGTCCTCTCTGGCTCTTCCCCTTTCTGTCTGCTTTCTGTTTGCATTAAGTTGAGCAGCTTTAACCTGCCACATGCTCTCCACTATGATGCTCAGCTTTACCAAGGGACCAGAAACAACAAAGCCAAGGGAACATGGTCTGACACCTCCAAAATCATGACTCAAAATACATCCCTCCTTCTTCAAGTTTCTTTGCTCAGATATTTTGTCATGGTGATGAGAAGTTAACACATTGTGCACTTGTATGCTTAGGTTTGATGAAGAGTGAACTGTGATGTGGTAGTATAATTGGATCAAGAGGGTTAGGGTTAGGGTTAAGAATAAATTAGTGTAGTTTTAGGCCACTAGGATTTTGGCAATCTTTTACAGCAGCAATAAGAAAGATATCTATCACATGCTTGGATTTATGCCTATCTAAAGAATTTTGAACTCTTATTTTAGATTCTTACCCAGACTGATCATGTTGACAGTGATGTATCATTATAAAATAAATGAAATGAATATTGGCTATGGAGCCCTTAATCTTGATTTTAGTGGGAATTGGGATTTGATATATATACCGCTATCTAATTTAGAAATTCAAAATCTCAAGTATACTTATTTCATGAATGGCAGTAATAGAGTTTAATGACTTTGGGATTTTTAATGGCATTATATTGACATGTGCAAAAAGAGAGTAATATTATTTTCTAAATCCTAGATTTTGATCTCATTTACCTCAAAGAGCAAACTAGTAGTGAATGTCAAGTGTTTTTTATCTTTTGTGACAAAGAGTGCTCAATGTACTGAAAATAATGCTCAGTGTGGAAGGGCAGGTAATTAGTTCTGGGATTTTTTTCCTAATGAAATGCTGTGAAAACATTTCAACTTGTAACTTTTACTGGATAGCTTATGAAAGTACAAATCATTCAGTGGGTTTTAAATATCTGAATTTCTGTCTAACTCTGCCTGGAAACTTGTCTGTAAAATGTATTTTTAAAGAAGATTTTTCTTGCTTGTAATAGAGATCTTGAGGCATGTGATATTAAGAGCCTGAACACAATGTTTATACATGCTCTGTAGGCTATGCGGAGCAACTCTCTATTGCATCAAGCCAAAAACTTCTTCCATTCCTATTCCACTTTCTATGCCCACGGAAGTTTTATTTGCAAGTTTGAAATCATTGGTGCATGTAGAAGAGTAATATCAACTCTTCCCTAAAGACAGAAAGATTACTATTCACCCCACTCCTTATTCTTACCTTCTCATTCTTACCTTCATCATTATTACTCGCTAGTATTCGCAATACACTTAGTGAGCCTACAAAGAGATGCTGCTTCATGGCTTTTTAGAATGCGATCATTCTCCATCCTTGGAGCTGGTTGGAGCATTTGAACACTCCATCTTGCAATAATTTCATACAGGTAGCATTATTGTCCTCCTTGTACAACTTCCAGCAACACAGTGTGCTTGTTAAGCTAATGTGGAGCTAATGTCTGTAAATAAGGAAGCCAAAACTCAGAGTTCTCTAGTTTTCCCATTACTGGGCAGAGACTTGCAGACACTTGAGCTCTCATTTATTATATGAGTCAAAAAATTCTGTGTAAACCCATGGAAATAGCTCTGTGATGTCTTAGTTGAATAATAATTATGGAGAGGATCAAGACAGTGATTAATCAAAAGTACATATCCATCCATTGGCTTTATCTCACCTGAGATGGAAAATAGGAGGAAGAAAGGGAATGAGAATTGATGCTGCATCAGCTTTAACAAAATCAACATCATAATATTGTCACTGCATGTTGGTCCCTTTTTTTTTTTTTTTGGTACCAGGGATCGAACTCGGGTCCTTGCGCTTGTGCAGCAGGCGGCAAAACCACTGAACTAAATCCCCAACCCATTGGTCACTTTTTTGTGGGAAGAGGAAAGGATTTAGCAACAAAGCCACAGGACATTTCTGCTTTCTTGCCCATTCTTCATCCTGGTGGGGAACTGGAGTAGGATTTCTTCTCCTTATGAAAATAACCACAGTTTCCCTTTCCAAACTTCAGTTTTCCTTCCCAGTAGTTAATACAAAGCCAACCCATCTCAGATTGACAGATATGTAAATTTGCACAATAGTTTCCATAGTTTGTAAAAGGAGAAGATTTTGTTAATAAAATCTGGGAAGTGCTCTTTTAAAAGTACTCAGTCACTCACAGCAAAGGTGTTTAAATTTCTAAGGACCATGGAAATCTTGAAGCTTTTTCTCTATTAGAGACCCACAAAGATCAGTCTCGTTTGGAGACCCCTGTGTCAAGAAACACAGGGGCTAAAACTTAGACAAACATTACTTTCATTTCTACCAAGGATCTCACTCTAAACTGATTTAATTTGGTGAAGTTCTATAGCTCCAAGTGAAAGGAAGCTAATATTTACAGAGCTGCTCCCTTAATTGCCCAGTGCAATAGAAATTTGTTTCATTTTTAAGACAAGAAGACTGAGAACAGACTAGAGAACTGAATGAAGCTGTATAGCATTGAAGCCAAGAGCTGTGGCTTGAACTTCACTGCCTTGAGTTCCAATCCTGACATTCACATGCTAGCTGTGTGGCCTTGGGGAAGAAAAATTGATGTCTAAACTGGAGTATCTTTACCTATAAAATGGGGATGGGATGGAATCTAGGAGCTACTGCATACAGTTGTTTGGGAGATTTATGTTGGGCTGTAAATATTCAATTAACTATTATCATTCAAGTGATTGAGGTAGTAAATTTCAGTGGTAGGATTCAAACCTCAAGCTCTTCTCCTTGCACTATGCCACCGTTTAAATATGATGTTCACAAAGCCCAACATCTTTCATAGTGTGATGCCTAGAATTAGAACTTCAACATGATCTTTCCAGTCAATTTAAATCTGCTACGGACTAAGCTGCTCATGGGGTCCAGATTTATGTCTTAATTGAATGCTGTCAATGGCTTCAAGAAATTGGGATGGAGGCCATCAGTTCCACATAATGTCAGGTTGGAGGACTTGGAAGGAGTTGCAGGAAATACAAGAGAATCTCCCCGTTTTTCTAGGAAACAGCTATGAAAGAGACTTGCTACAGGATAATTCTGTTACACACACGCACACATCAAGTTTATGTTATGATATGGAAAACATTATGAAGTAAAGAACATGAAGATTTTCATAATAGTTGAGGCCAGACTATTCTCCAATTTATTTCTGCAGGAAAGTCAGTGGCATGCCCTGTCCAAATTAAGGTACACTGTGCTGTGGTTCTTACCACACACAGGAAGAATGAGGGAAAGGTAGGCTAGTAGGAGGGTAAAGAAGATTAAAATAAAGATGAGAAAACTCACAGAAAAAAGATAGAAAGGATATATTTGAGTTTCTACAATGTATCAGGTATTGTAGAGGTTGGACTTTTAAGGAAAGGCATAATTCAATAGTTGGAGACAAAATATGGAGGTTAAGGTGGAATGTCAACTTGATTGGCTTTGGGATCCACCTGGGGCATTGGTGGAACACATTTCTGGGTGTGTCTGGGTGGGTCATGGAGGCGTGGCCTTGGGGTCTATGTCTGGGCTCTAACTTCTTCCTCTCTGGCACTGCTCCTCTGCTCTGCTTCCTATCTGCCAAGAACTGAGTAGCTTTGTTCCTCAACACCCTTCTGCCATCTTGTTTCTGCCTTGGAGCCAGCCAATCATGTACTGAAGTTTTTGAAACCATGAGCCAAATCAAATCTCTCCTCTTTTAAGTTTTGGTTGTTGGATATTATGTTTCAGTAACATGAAAGCTAACAGGCAGAAAGAATCAAAAGAGAGAGAGAGAGAAAGAGAGGAGAGAGAGAGAGGGAGAAAGAGAGAGAGAACTAGCTAGCTGCTGGGGTTGTTGAAAGTAGTTATGATTTATACAGCATGTAGTAACTCATTATTTTGGACTAATCCACACAGATTTCCAATTATAGTAAATTTCCAGCTTTGGCTTCTTGGCATGATATATTCTAAAATTTCAAATAATATTCAAATAGTTTTATAATTTTTCTTTTAATTGCCATTGATATTTCTGAAACTAGGAAAACATACTCTTAGGTAAATACCATATGATGCTAAAATTAATTTTAAAGCCATGAAATTGTTTCTACAAATATGGCTTTAAAGTCACCACTCTGTTTTGAAAAACTGTAAGAAATATTGCTTATTTCTAGTTTTTAAAATATTGTCCAAAACTATTTCCTCTTTTCAGGTTGCCTCCTTCACTGAATCATATTAATTTTTAAGAAAGCTTTTTCAACCTATTCCCACTTACTAAGAAATATTTGCCAATTGGTTTTGGAAAATATGAATTTCAATTTTAATTGTCAACATATTTGATTTTATTTATTGGTTAATTAAACCTAATTATGTGGGTATTACATGTCTGGTTTTACAGACATCAAAATGAAGAAATGGAGTAGCAAAGCAACTTTTCAAAGCAGTAGAATACCATGAATAAGAGTTGGACTTGAGTTTGATTGCCATGCAATCCAATCCTGCCTTCATCACAAACTAGCTAAATAATCTTCATACAGAAGCTGAATCTCTGAGTCACTCTTTAAACCATTTCAGCTCACTAGAATTTAGGGTTTTGCTTTATTTTGTTTTATGATACTGGGGGTTGAACGCAGGCCCTCAGGCAGGGTAGGCAAGCACTATGTCACAGATCTATATCCCAACCTTGTAGAAGCTAAATAAATATTAGTTTTTATTGTTGTAAGTAGTTATAAAAATTTCAATACCTTTAAGTGTACAAGCAGAAATGTTAAATTTGGAAACATTCTAAATATCTTCAATTTATTTGATTAATCAGTTTGTTCACAGTGGTGAGATTTTCACGGCTTGGCTCTTTGGTCTCCCATCTTCACAGAGAGAATTAGGGCCTTTTTTCCCCGTGGTTATTGGAAAGTAAAGGCCAAATAGTGTAGCCTGACATAGCCTCACCTGGGGGACCAGCCTCACCCGGACTAGCCCTGTCACACTGCAACTTCCGAATCTACCTGCAGAAGATGCAACTTTTGAAAGCCAAATTATGATAAAGACATGCAGAAAGGACACATGTCATATCACTATGCACACAGGCTTTAACTTTTTAAAAAGGGATAACATTATTACTTGCAAAGGTGAGAAAATTTTAAAATATTTTCTGTGGTTAATAAGTGTGAATATATCTGTGTAGACACATTGTTTTGCATGATAAATTTGAACCTTAACATTTCCCTCCATGTAATTACTTGACACATACCTTTCTCAGAGAAGGTAGTCTTCTTCAGATTATCAGGTCCTTGGGGATAGATGTATCAGAGCCCAGTGAGGAAACACAATCCACTCCAGTTACTTTTATAGACAGAATTTAATATAACGAATTATTAACTAGGTGTAGATGTGTCAATAACTGAAAGGGTATAAAGGGACCTAAGGTACCACAGACTAGCAAGTCCGGGAAGCAGCTACCACCCATAGGACAGAGAGTGCAATGGATAGAAATTTATAAACTTAGAGAAGGTCCCAAGGGAGCAAAAGCTTAGAACTTCACAGGGCACCTGACCGGTGGTGCTGGTGTTTCTGAGAAGATGCCTCTTCAAGTATGGGGAAAACATCCAAATGGCCTCAGCTGTTGCTATGGGAAGCTGTTGCTATGGTCTGTATAAACATTGCCAGGGTGATGCTGGTAGGAATCACAAAAGCAGAAAGGAAGCTTAAGGTTACAAATGCAAAGCTGCAAGTCCTTCTTTCTTTCTCTTATTGTCTTATTCTCTTTTTTCCCTTATGGTCTCTGCTTGAGTTCTGTACGACCAGCTAGCAAAATAGAAATGTGGTTTAGAGCCCCTGCCTTAGCATTTTAAAGCAAAGTAGGAAAGGGTGGGTTTGCAGATGAGAGAATGGCTTAACAATTGGTGCATAAGGAACCTTGCTGCGGGCCAGTCTGAAGATGGCTCTTCGCCTAATCCCTGCTTCCTTTCTCTTCCGTAGACTTTCTCTACTAACATTGTCGACGCTGGACTGCACAGCCCCAGTTACATTATGTATCCTTCTTCCTTGTTCCCTTTCTGCGCATGCCTGGATCACGAGACCCCGCCTTCTCTTCCTGTTTGTCTTACACTATAAATAAAGAGCGTGCTGGATTCCCCCCAGCCATTAGCTCAACAGGCTATGGTTCTGTCTGGTCCCAGCTTTCAAGAATAATCTTGGTAATCCTTCTTTCTTGGTGTTCTTCGTATTTCTCAATTTTCTTCATCTCCCCCCACTCTACCTGGCGTTGGACCCTACGCTGTGTGGCTCAGGGTAGAGCAAGTCTTATTGTCAGCATCTGGCGTAATTCCTGAAATGCAGTATTGAATAAATGCTTTTGGAATGGATATGTGTTTACAATTGGATTTGCAATGTGACTTTTTAAATAGCTAGAACCTTAGTTTCTGTCACTAAAGGAGCTGTCCTCATTTAGGAAAGTAACTTGATAGAGCTTTTTCATTGTAAAGGTGAGGTCTCAATGTTAAGCTCTGGAAAGAGTAAGAGGGACAGACAGAAATTGAAACTGTCTTTCATAAAGAATTAGTGCAAGATAGGGTAGAAAAGGATGAGAGGTAAAGTCAGCGGCTGGACAGGAGAGATCAGATATCCAAGAAGAGAGCCAGGGCCAAGCAACCTGCAAGATTAGAGCAAATGGCAAAAGGTAACCCACGAGAAATTCCTGGTAGGAAGACGGAAGGGGAATTTTAGACATAAAAATGATAAGTATTTAAATTTATGACTATGACTTGAAGGTAAGATAAACTCAAGGCTGAGATTTGGCACTGACACAGCTTACATCTGGAGTATTTATGAATAAAGGGGCCATATCTTAGTCCTTTCATGCTGCTATAACCAAGTGTCTTAGAAACAACAGAAAACTACATCTCACAGTTCTGGAGGCGAGGAAGTTTGAGGCCACAGCACCTGCAGGTTTGGTGTCAAGGCACCGGCAGCTTGCTTCTTGCTTGTCTCGTCAAAGTGGGACCATCTCGCTGTGTTCTCACGAGGCGGAGGGATGAGGAGCTCTCTAGGGCTGCTTTTATTTCTAAAGTGAACCAAATATGTGGGAGCTGGAGTTAGATGTCAGAGGTAACTAGGAGAAGCAGCACCTCCACACTTCCTTTGCCACAGGGTGGACATCCCCAGAGGTACTGGGTTGTGAATCTACCATACATTGTGGATACAGCTGGAGAGAATTTGATGAGCTCTCAAAGGTCAGGAGGGATCCCAATTCCTGGTAACTTTTGTTCTGCTAGAATATGCACTACTTAGTGCCCAGCTCTGAATAACAAAATATTTTGTAGATATTTGGCTGAAAGGCTCCAGCTCCAACATTTAAAAAATTATTTTAATAATTGACATGTAATATTTGTACTTATTGATGGGGTACAGTATGATAATTTGATACAATTATACAATTTTAATGATCAAATGAGGGTAATTAGCATGTCCATCTCTTCAAACATTTATTGTTTCTATGTACTGACAACTTGCACGCTCTTTTCCTCTAGTTATTTGAAATATATAACAAATTGTATAGTTACTCTACTGATATAAAACATTGGAGGTAATTCTTCCTAATTGTATTTTAGTACTTATTACACAACCTTTCTGTCCCTCCTCCCTTCTAGCTTTTCCAAACTCTAGTGACCATTATTCTGCTCTCTATGTCAATGAACTCAACTTCATTAACTTCTACAAATGTATGAGAACATGTGGTGTTTGTTACTCTGTACTGGCTTATTTCACTTAACATAAGGTCCTCCAGTTCCACACGTTGCCACAAATGACAGAATTTTATTTTGTTAAGGTGAGTGATATTCCATTGTATATATATGATATATATATTATATATATATATATATATCACCACATTTTATTCATCTGTTGGAGAACTACTGGATTAATTCCATTTCCCCTGCAGTAACAGGAATGCAGGTGTTTCTGATATAATGATTTTAATTTCTTTGGTTATATACCCAGTAGTGGAATTGCTAAATCATATAGTAGTCAAATTTTCAATGTTTTGAAGAATATCTATACCATTTTCCATAATGGTTGTAATAACTTGCATTCTCACCAACAATGTGTAAGAGTTCCCTCTTTTTGAATGACTTCATTTTTAAGCAGTATGTGAGTTCCGTGAAATGCTGTATCTTTTGAACACCTGTGTTACCCTCATCCTCAAGTTGTGGATCTAAACCTAAGTACACATAAGCTCAGAGTAAAACCTCTCTCCTCTACATGAGATAGGAGATATAAAAGTCTCTCAGTATAATTGATAAAGTGTCGTATGAAAGCATGATATACAGACATAATTTTGCCACATTAAAGAAAGAAATGAAGAATTAGCTCCCTGAGCCCCCTGGTTAAAAGGGTTTTGTGTTAGGTTTGGGTTATGATATAAGGTGGCAAGAAGGCTGATCTGAATTTGGTTTAGTTTTCACTAATTTGCTTTTCAAAGAATGTTCTGTTTCAGCTGCCTCATTATTGAAATAAGGTTGCTGCTCCCCAACCCAAGTCTTCTATGTATTCACATGAGGGGAGAGCTCCAATTCTGAAGGCATATGGAGTTTTTCTGTGTTTCCCCTGTACACTAAGAGTACTCAGAGATTACTTACTTGAAAACCCAAATCTTAATGATCGGTGGCTGTCAGGCTTCTGATATAAAATTAGAGACATGTTCAGTCTTCTGAAAATATGCAAAACTCTTAATAGTTGCAGGCTTTTGTATGTGTTTGAAAATAAACAATTTTTGTATAGACAGGGAATATAGATTTATTCAGTATGGATTTACTCAAACTAATATAGATAGTATCTAAAACATTCCCCTTAAAAACTTGGCTGCTATACAAAAAGGGTTTCTCAACTAGAGAAAACATATTACTTTTGTGGAAAATTGCATTATTTTTTATCTGAAAGGAAATACTAAGCTTGTTGAATATATTTACTTGATGTTGATTATATACTTTGTTTCAAAAAGTTTCAAGGCTACTACAAAAATTAATGAAATACAAAATTCATGAAAAGAAGGGAAGCCAGTAGAAGAACGTGAAATTTATTGTTTAGCAAGCCTCTTTTGTAATTTTAGCCCCTTAACATTTTCCTAGTGATTCTTGGAAAGCTCCCTAAATAAAGCTTAAAGTGATAGCCTCTCCTTTTTCCCTCCCAGAAGGGTCTGCTGCAGAGGGTGTTGGTCAAAGGTGGGAGCAATTCCAGTTGTCTTTGATGCCCTTTGGTTTTAAAGTATTTTTCAACCAGCCCTTCTCCACCCCTCCTCCACTTGAACCTTTTAAATAGTAACTCACCTTCTGTTGAAATATGAGTTACACTGGCTGCATAGGTTTTTGACTAATCCTTTCTCTGATTATAAAAGTAAAACACGATAGTTATAGACCATCTAAACCAATCTAAGACTATTAAAAACAAGAAAATGACATAATCTCACCAGTCCAAAGCTACCAAATTTTTAATATTTGGTGTAATCCCCTCTAGTGATGTACCTTTTTAATGTACATATGGGGTTGAGATCATAAGATTTCATAAACCTTTGCTTATGAGTAAAACTTCCTGAAACATTACTTATAATTGTTGCATGATACTCCATAAGATGCAAATAGCACAATTTATGGAAACACTTCCTATAGGCATTCAGTTTAATCCCTATAAAATAAATTGCCACAAAGTTAATGTCACAAAAATCCTCATTTGGGATGAACCGTTAAGCAGATTAAGCCTCATCTTTTATGGCAACAAATGAGGCTGAGGTTTATACCCTAAAGCCCTAGCTAAGAAATATTTTTAAAAGAATATTAGAAAATTACAATTAAAATTTGTTTTTACTGTTCAGTATTGAGTGCTCTCTTCTGCGTGCCTCCCCCCTTTCCTTTTGATTCAACTACATGTCTTATTGTTTGTGAGTCCTTTCTGGAGTGGATCCAGTTCAGCTGGACCTAGACCACAGCTGCCTAGCTCCCTTCTCTCTAAGGATTCATCTGTGGTAACAATAAAAAACATGCCGTCCGTGAAGGTGCTGACAAGATTGGCAGTGTCTCAGATGGGAAAACATATTCTAACGCATGTTAGAAACGATGCTACAGTAATGAGGTCTGTGACTTGGATGTCCCATGTGCACAAAAGATTCTTCCTTGTGGCAGGAAAGAACTATTTGGATCAAATTAAGCACAAATAAATATCTCCTTAGCAATATTCTTTCAATATTTCCATGAGTCACTAAGGTTTTTTTTTTTGATAACTTTATAAAATCCTTTTAAATGTGGTGTTCTCAGCATGGCTCTTTAGTCTAAAGAAATGTTACTATAATAATACAACTATAGTTCTCAGATGCTTTATTTTCTGCTTAATGATATATGTGCATGTCATGGGGCTGTGTGTAGATCATATGAATATATTAAGGATTAAAACCCAGAATTTATATTTCATGGACCATGGTAAAATTCAATAAAGTTACATTTGGATGCAAGGAGGAAAGAACAACATATGGCTTGAATTTTTCTTAAAACACACAGGGGATAGTAAAAGGGGAACAGTGCTTGGGACAGAGTATGTCTGGAGTTTTGCCAAACTCATACCATTTAAACAATGGTTTAAGACTGATTTCAAACCCCAAGCCCATCTCTTTAAGCTCCCCCAAAGGGTATGTCTGAGGTAGCATTTGAACTTGAAAAGACAATGAAAATACTCTGAATGAGCAAAACGTGAATGTTGGACTTGAAGCAACTGTTTTGCCCTCCTGAACTCAAGGACTTCCCACTTGCGCGTAGACCCCCATTCTGCCCTTAAGCCCACAAAGAGGTTATCCTTGATTTTTGTAATAGTTTCTTTGGTTTCCCATTTTCAACTCCAACCCGTCCTGCCCCTTAACCTCCGTGAGGATTACAGATACACAATCTGATTATTACTAAGGCCACATCACCCAGGTCTGTGCATGCCCCAAATCTGTCCTTTCTTCTTATGTCATAGCTAGGTACCATGAGGAATGAGAATTCTTATTCAAGGGAGGATTGAGGGCTTTAGATCTCTCTGTAATTTACAAGGATCTACGCATTATTCTGTGCCTTCAGAAACAGCACGTCTGTCAGGAAAAGGACTTGAAGAGGAATCAATCTGTGGCTCTGGTGACCCATGCTTCCCCTCCTAAGGATTCTGTTGCCGTGCTCTTCTGAAGTTCCTGTACTGGTGTCAAGCAGGCAAATGATACCTTTGAGTCTGAGGACATGTGTTGACCAACCTTTCAAACCTTCAAATATTCCAAATGAATTTGGAATTCAGCAGTGTCACTTCTAGCTAATTGGCTCAGATTCCCATGAATGCAACTAGTCCTCCTCCCTGGCTGGACCAATGCCAGTCTACTTAAAGAGATAATTGACCACAAGCCAGCCTGGCTGACAGGCTTCCTGAGTGCCAGATGCCAACAGTGCCAATTCCAGCCCATGCAGGAGGGCCTTTTCTTGTGACCATAGCTAATGTAGCTTCACCCTCTCTCCGCTTTTATTTCTCTTAGTTCCCAGGGAAATAAAACCAAATAGATCACTCGGAGTTGTTTTCTTTCTGCCTTTATTTTAAGGACACATACACTAGACCCCATTCCCCCATTACTTCTCCTTTTTCTCAAGGTTCTGTTCATTTATTAGGTAGGACACCAGCTGAGCAATGGTGGTCTTTCCTATCATCCAGGTGACCAGGAGCTTAACTTATCTCCACCAGTGCTTTGCTTACCAAGAGTGATTTCTATTATCTTCATGAGTTGAGGCAGCCTTAAATTTATAAATGCTTCTACTTCCATCTCACTTATGTCCAGAACTAACTTTCCCTTTATCCCAACAAGTGACTAGAGGACAAATATCTGTGAGATCAGCTGGGACGGTATACCAGTTGAGAGCACTACCAAATGATCACCATTAACGTACTAATCTTATCACTAGTTTTGGCGGTTCTCCAAAAACTTCCATTATTGCTAGGACAATACTTTGTTAATGGCTTGACTGACCCCTGGTAACACTTTTAAAACCAGCACAGCAGTCTAGCTCCAATATCTGTGGGTGTGTTTTTGCCACATGGATAGAGAGATCTGCTCCTGCTGAGAAGCAGTGGGAATAGATTCTCCCTGCACTGCTGTCTCTGGGGTCTGTCAAGACTGTTCCTGCTAGGTTCCGGGCTTGGCAACATGGCCAGCGGGGACTTGTAGGTATGAGAGCTCACACAATTCAGTTATAATTCAACAGCAAGCAGACACCGTCTTAGTTGAGAGAAGTTTTCAGGGCAGTTGAGGGTTGTAATTGGTACCCTTCATTGGGATCAGAGCTTTGGCTGAAAAGCGCCCCCCCCCCGTTTATTTCCACATTCTTCAGTCTCAGGTGCCCCTTCTTTCTTCTTTGGGTACCAGGGTCCTTTTCTGAATGAAAGCTTGCTTTTAGAATCCTCTCTACACTCCCTTTGCCTTTCCATCTTCCCCATCCTAAAAACAAAAGAACCATTTGCCTCACTGGGGTTGAAAGGTCTCCGCAGCGGGAGGCTGGAGGGTCTAGGGGAAAGCTGAGGGTCCATGACCCGCCTTTGCCCCGGAGCTTCACTCTCCGGGCCAGACTGGGGTTCGCCCTCTGGGTGCAGACCTACACGGGGCGCCACGCTCCTCTCCCGGAGGAAGGGGCACAGCTACAAAGCTCTCTGGACCATTCTGGCAGGTGGAAGGGGCAGTGCCGACTGTCTCGTGGCCCCCGTATGAGGGACCTGGCCCAGGGCTTCAGGCATCAACCCACTCGCATGTGGACAGAGAAACTAGACTCCAAACTCTCCCGAACTCTTTCACCCCCACGCCAGTGTCTTCTCCTCCCTCTTTCTTTCCTTTCTTTCAACAGCCTCAGACTCGTGGAGAAGAAAACTCCGCGGGAACTTTGCAGAGTCTGAAAGTCGGTAGAAATAACCTGCGCTGCAATGCTGAGCCCTGAACGTCAAAGGCCTGACCGGGACGAGTCTCTCAGGAGAGGGCAGACTCAGCGGTGGCTGTAACGAGATTTGTAAATAAGGGATGCGCACAGGACCCAGCCCAAATCCCTCCAGCGATATTACTGTGGGCAGGTCCTTTTTTCTTCCGCTTTAATTTTCTTCTGATGGAAGATCGGAGGGGACTCGTTGGGTTTGGCTGGACAGAGGGAAGCTGGTTCAAAGCGGAGCTTTGCTGGAGGCCTCAGGGAGGAGGGCAACTCGCGTTCCCCGCAACCGGCAGGGGCCCCGCTCCTGGATTAGCTCCGCGGCCGCTCCGCACGCTGGACTGCTGCACCCGCGCGGGCGGCAGGGTCGCAGGCTCTCACACACCCCGCGTTCTGTGGCTCCCGCCCTGGGCTGTGGTCACCCAGAAGCCCCGCTCTGGGAGCGCGCACCGGGCGCGGTGCGCAACAGGTCCTCGCAAAGCGGTGGCAGGTGCCACCCACCTCGTGACTGTGGGCCACGGGACTAGGGACAGTGTCCCAGCGCCAACCTTGATGCCTCTCCCAGTTCAGACCCGCAGATTTAAAGGGGAGCCGTTGGCACCGAGTGTCCCATCCCGGCCTGCCCTTGAGGACAGGTTTGTCCTGGTGGAGGTAATAGAAAAAGGTCACTGTTGCGGCTGTTTGCTAATTCAGCCTGTATCATGCTTAGTCAGGGAACGAGCGTGATGAAAATAGGTAGAGGAAATAGAACCAATGGATAAAAGAAGAAATGGAAAAAACCTGTCAGTAGGAGCAGCTCACCTGTGAACTTGCTCTTTGAAGTTCTGAAGGTCAGAAATAAAGGAGAGGGTGAAGGTTTGCGGACTCCCTTGGCCCCTTGGCACTGAAACCGTGGCCTGGAGAAGCTAAACACGTTCACACAGGCACCAGTAGGTCCGGAGAGAAGCTTTAATGGAGAACACCGCGTACAAAACCGGCAGACAGGAACGAAGTCATAACCCGAACGGAACGCGAGGGGACACAAGCCGAAAAGGGCAAATCTGATCCCTCCCCACTCCGCCCCCTTGTTTCCAAGAAGTTTGTGGCGAGTAAAGTGCTATTCCCAGGGCTCAAAATGGGGGAAGGGCAACAACGACAAGGCAAATTTCTTTTTCATTCACAAACTGAAACTGAAGAATTTGCTCGACAGACACGCGCACCCCAAGAGCGTTTGGGACACCAAAATCAAGCACAGCGGGCGAAGGTGGCAAGCTCTCTGAATGTCTCCGTCCAAGGAGCCTGGAGGGCACAGCTACGAAACCCGAGACTGCTGGGCGACGTGACAGGTTTTTCTCGCATTTGTGAGTTAGAGTGGGGGCGGGGGGCTTGTCCTGTGGAGAGAACTGACTTTTCCCTCTTAAAATTTCAAAGGGAACGGATCATGGGAATTCAGTAAATTCTTGGGCTCCTTAATACAATCTCTCACACAATTAATACACAAACGATTTGCAGGTGGAAAGTCGCCTTTACTATCTTTCTTTCGTTGTGTTTCCCCGAACTTTACTTTTGGAATCTGGGGCTTTGCCTTTAAAGCCGCTGCCCTTCTCTTTTGTGTAAACTAATTGCTTTAACGGCTCCTCCTACCCTTCTCGACCTGGAGGTCAGACCCAAGAAAGTTACTTTCCCAGAGACCTTTTGGGGCTCCCATTGCGCTCCCCCCAGAGCGACTTTACTCGTGACACCGTGTCCGCCCCATTTAGCCGACTAGGAAAAAACCGCATCAAGCGCACTCTCTTTTCCTTCTCAACTAAAACGAGATTTCCTCGGTGGATGGCAGTTTTGTCCTGAATATGCTCTAGAGACGGCTGCTGTGGGATGGGCCCAGCCGAGAGGGAACCTTGGTAGGTGAGATCCGATTCGGCGTCCCTGGCGGATCTCTCCCGGGGAGGCTTAGTGTCCAGTTTCTGCTCCCAGGACTAAGGGTGAGGAGCCATTTCCAATGTGCCAGCGAGTGCGGCTTTCCCAAACCTCCTTTGCTCCCTCCCCATAACTTACCGATTATAATAATTTCAATAGAAACTCTTACCTGCAAAGGCTTTCCTTAATCTGATTGTACAACTTAGTCTAAGCACAGACACCACTGGAGAATCCACTTTATTCAGACCGCTGGAGAATCCACTCTTCGGATCCGTTTGTCCGGCCGAACACCTCCTTCGCGCCGGCTGGGCCTGGCCGGCTGCGCCCCGCCTCCCCCGGGCGCCCTCTTCCTCTCCGGTTCTCCGTGCAGTCCCACCCGCCCCGGGATGCCTAAGAGTGCACCAGCACCGAGTGCAGGGGGCCGCCCTTGCTCTCGGGCGCGCTCGGGGCCGTGGGATCCAGCAGAGGGGCTGCCGGCGAGGCCGCAGCCGCGGAACACACGGTGGACGGCGCCGGCGGCGGCTGGGACGCCGCGGGGAGGGAGAGCGCCGGCGGCGGGAGCGCGGTGACGGGAGGGAGCGCGGGCGTGGGCTTGATGGGCACGGGCACAGCTGGAAGGCCCTGGCTCGCAGAGTGGCACAAGGCCTTCACTGGCACCCCGAATGCTCCGTACTCGGGGCCTACAGGGACCCCGGCGGCGGCCGCGGCGGCGGCGGCCGCGGCCACCGAATCCATGACGCCCACGTGAGGCCACACGGAGCTGACGACGTTGCCAAGCTGGCCTGGCACCGGGTAGCCCAGGTGGTGCATGACGGACGCCAGGGGCAGCCCGCCAGCCTGCAGCACGCCCTTGTAGTCCCGGCCGATGATGTTCTCGATGGCGAAGGGGTGCTTGAAGCCAGACGTGGAGGCGGCGGCGGCGGCGGCGGCGGCGGCGGCGGCCGAGCCCAGTCCGTAGGGGGGGAACTGGGACAGGCGCCCCACGCTGCCCACGGCCGCCGCCGCCGCCGCCGCCGCCGCCGCCGCCACGGCCGCCGCCTCCTGCATCTTGCCGGGGTGGGACGGCGGCTGCGCCTGCGACTGCGGCGGCGGCGGCGGCGGCGGCGGGGCCTGCGAGGCGAGGTGCGGCGGCGGCGGCGGCGCGGGGGGCGGCTGCTGGTGGAAATAGTGCACCATGTGCGGGGGCGGCGGCGGCGGCGGGTGGTGGACGGCGGCGTGGTGGTGGTGGTGGTGGTGGGGGTGGGGGTGGGGGTGGGGGTGGTGCGCGTGCAAGGGTCCCCCGTGCCCGGCTCCCGGCGCGCCCTTGCTGCTCCCGGCGTGCAGGTGAGCGTGGTCGGCGCGCAGCACCTTGAAGCGCTTGCGGCGCCGCAGGAAGCTGCCGTTCTCGAACATGTCGCCGCAGTCGGGGTGCAGCGCCCAGAAGCTGCCCTTCCCGGGCTGGTCGGGCCGCCGCGGGATCTTGATGAAGCAGTCATTGAAGGAGAGGTTGTGCCGCAGGCTGTTTTGCCAGCGCTGCGTGTGCTCGCGGTAGTAGGGGAAGCGCTCCATGATGAACTTGTAGATGTCGCTCAGCGGCAGCATCTTCTCGGCCGAGTGCTGGATGGCCATGGCCGTCAGGGAGATGTAGGAGTAGGGTGGCTTTTGGTCGCTGTACGAGCTCTTCCCCGGCCGCGGCATCGCTCCTGGCTCCTCCACCGCCCTCCGGCCCGCGCTGGGCCGCAGCGTCCCTCAGCGCCCGGCGCCCGGGGCCTGGGTGCCCCCGCTCGGCTCCCTCTCCGCCCGTTCCGCCCCGTCACCCAGCCCTCTCGCCGACCCCCAGGCCCTCTCTGCCCCTTTTCCGGGCCTCCGCCGAGCCGCAGGAGGCCCCCGCCCTTCTCGCTCCGGCCAACTCGGCTCTCGGACCCTCACGACTCCTGGGCTCGACGGTCACCCACGGGCGCGCTCCGTCTCGGGCGGGACGCGCCGGCGCCAGCTTTACCGTCACCTTCTCGCTCTGCGTCTCCGGCGGCGGAGTGGATGGAGAAAGGCGGTGCTTCCTTCTGGCCCCTTCTCGGCCCTCTTCCCGCCTAAAGGGAGCCCCGGACCAGCCAGTGAGGCTCTGGCCCCTTCCACCGAGGTTGCGCTCGCTGTCCTGGAGGCCAGAGGCAGTCTGCACTGCAGTTCTGGTTTTGCCTGGGGGGCTCCCCTCCCGGAAGCCTGTGCACCCCTTTGCTCAGAGTCTCAGCGGAGCGGAGGACGGAAGGGGGAAAGTTTGATGGTTTCCGCAGTCGCGGCGCCCAGGGCTCTGCAGAAGGACCCGGGCGCAGGACGCCAGGCGAGAACCGCTGGCTGGAGGGGCGTCTGCGAAGGCCGGCGAGGGCGCGGCTGGCTCCGACCGGTCCCGCCCGCCGTCCACGCTGCAGCTGCCGCCCCTCTCCCAAGCGGGTCTGGAGGAGGAGAGGTGGCGGCTGTGGCAACGCCGCGCTCTCCCGGCTGCGTTTTGTAATGGTCCCCGAGACGCCGAGACCCCTGCAGCTCGCGCTGCGAGACTATCACATGACCGAGGCTGGGGGACTCCGCCGCCGCCGCCGCCGCCGCGTCTCTGTGAAAGGGGCCAGGAGGCGCCGCGCCTCCCCCCTTCCTCCACCCCCATTCCGGCGCAGCCCTGTGGGGCGGAAGCGCAAGCTGTCCCTTGGGAGGGGGCACCGCGCCGCGTGGTCCCCATAACCGCGCCCCACCCGGTCCGTGACGCGCGGTAGTTGGGGACAGGAAGCTGCCTTCTCGCTCCCCTACTTTCTGGCATCTCCCGCGCCCTTTTGGCCTTCCTTCTTTCCACCTAAGCACTTGGCTCTTTTTTCTCTTAGCCACTCCGGGTCAAGTTCAGAGCATCTTGTCCTCAAGCCTCTTTTCTGAGAGAAATCCCGGTGCCCGGAGGGCCGCAGGGAGAAGCCTCTGAGGAGAAAAACTTGGGGGCATTTTCATTAAACGTCAAGTTGGTCATCATTTTATTGTATAGTCCCCGCCAGGTATAGGGAAGCATCAGACAGCCCGTTGCGTCCCAGGACAGCGGTCTAGAGGGCGAGACACGCTAACCAGGAAATTAGAATAAATGAAGGCTTGGTGGGCAGAGGCCCTGCCACACTCCCCTATAAAGGATGGGTTGAACGGGGAAAGGTTTCTCTGGGGTTGAAGATGGCTGAGCTTGGGATAGAAGAGTTGGGAGCTCAGGGGTCCTGTCGTCTGAGTGTGCAGCGAAGTCGGCTGTGCTTAGCCTGTGAAGGGAAAGGGAGAGGATTAACGTGAACTAGGGAGCCACGCTCAGTCCACAGGGCGCTGGTGTGACCTGGGAGGGGAAGGCAGATGTGCTGGGAGCTGAGGTCCCTCTGCTTGCAAGCTCCTTCTCTGCACTGTGCTGCACACTGCAGCGAAGACAGTTGACTGCAAGGAGAACCTGAAATTGTATTCTGATTTCGAATGAGGTGTCTGAAGTTGGAAATTCCACGGGTTCTGTCCAGTTCCGTGATTTGAGGAGAAAAGAGCAGTTAGAGACTATGGCTCACTGGCTCTAATTTATTCTTCTCCGTGCCTAAAACTGTAGGTTCTTGGCCCCAGTGGCTTGAGAGGCTGGCTCTAACCGTAATCCTGGGATACCAGTCGGATGCTTTCAGCCTCTGGCTTTTGATGAGCTGCATTACGGGTGTATGTCCGACGGGTCTGGGTCTCTTAGCTGGGTCTTAGGATTGTGGTGAGCAGGACAGGCTCACAGCTTCCCTCGTCAGCCAGGGGCTAGATTTCTGGCAAGTGCTATTGAGTAACTTGTTCTAGGCTGGCAGACGTCCTAGAAAAGGTAGGTGGTAAGGTGAAGCATGCAAGAGGAACCTGGGGGAAAGAAGCAACTTCTTGGCCTGGCATAAAAAAGAAGAGGAGGATGCCTTCGTTGTTACTCTGTGCCAGGAATGTTCCTTCCTCTAAAGGAGTTTCTGAGGGATTTTGATTCAATGAGATAGTTTTAAGAGCCGGCAGTGGAAGGTCTCCTGGTTTAGAATAGCTACAGAGGAAATCCAAGGAGAGTCACAATTAGAATGGCAGCCAGGGTCCTCTGAAGCCGGGCTGCCCCTTCTCCCGAGCCATAGGGTTCGAGAAAAGTGCTGTCCTAGCCCAGGAGGCTGCTGTTCGGCGGTAGTGCTGGCCGTTTTAAGGTCGCTTCGGAGAGCTCCGAGCGAGAAGCCCTAAAGGTTTTGTGGGGCGGGACCTACACGCAGCTCGGGCAAAGGGATCTTTTGTGGATGTTTGCCGACAGCATCTCTTCCTCGGGGTCCTGTAAAGTCAGTGCCTCTTTTTTTTCCGAGCAGCAAGAAGCTTGAGGACTATTCTTCTTGGGCAAGTGGGATGTCGGGCGTTTAGGGCCCGAGCGCGGGAAGGACCCTTGGAGGGCGCCTTGGACAACACTTACGCATGCACGTCACGTGAACCTTGAACCCTGAAGCTGTGAGCCAGACGCTCGCAGAGTAAGATACAGTAGTTGCAGCCTGCGGGCCGGCCGCCACCTCTCGGGATGGGTGCCTAGGGACGCAGCCCTCGAGGTTAGCTCTGAGTTGGACAAGGCAGTAATAAGAGCTCCAGTCGCCCTGTAGGCGAACTCTTCCTCCTCTTTCCCCAGAGGTTGATTTAATTCAGGCAAGTTTTGCAGGCGCGTAGGAGCACCAGAACGTGCGCGCTCCAGCTGCCTGCGGACCCCGGTTCAAGAAAAACAGATCATGTAACCACTTCGGCACGAACCAGTCGGTTTTAAGTTTCTGTGTGTAACTTTCTTTTTAAACAACTACTACACTATCCAAATATTGGCTGGCACTGAGGACGCTGGCAGGCAAATCATTGCTGGGGGGGGGTGGCGAGGGGGTGCTTAGTGTCATTATCTCAGGCGCAGTTGGGTTTACCCTTAGGCAATTGTTGGCGACGCTGGGCTAGGAAGAAGAGTTCCACGAAAGGTTTAATGCATTTAATCGGCTCTATGGAGGGGAGTACAAATTCGCAAGAAAAAGATATGGAACTTTCGGCGCGGCTATTCATTCTCTCTCCTGCGTACCCCTAAGCCCCTGTGCGGTCCAACACGCTCTTTTGCCTGAATCTAGGCCAGACCCTCCCAGGGCTTCTGCGGACAGCTGTGGCCAGCCTGAAGAGGAAGAGGAAGAGGAGGAGGAGGGGGAGGGGGCGGGGGAGGGGGGCAGGTTACAGCCAGGGGCCTGAGACAGGGCAGGACTAGGAAGAAGACAAAAGCTCCCGGGTACATCTCGATTTCAGTGGGTTCTCCCTTCACTCACTGCCCCCCACATGTGGAAGTCCGTCAAGGTTACGTTTAGGGCTCCCGGGAGCCTTCACAGTCACCCAGCCCTGCCTCTCACCTAGCCTTCCCCTGACTCCTGGGCACTTGCGTTCCCCAGCCGCGTGGCCCCAGAGTGGACCCGAAGGAGGGAGAGACCTGCCTCACCGCCCCGGGAGGGATCACTTGGTTTCCAGCCCCCTCCCAAGGCACCACCAGCGGGATGACCCTACAGGCATCGTTTTCTCTCTTTGGGCTTCATTTTCTTCCCAGGAAATCAGCAGGCGTCAAACCCGCGCCTTCGAAAGCCCGGGGCGCTTTAATGCGCGCTAGGGGTTGAAGTTGTGGTGAGGACAGTGGAGAGGGGTCGGAGGCCTGGGCTCTTCGCGCCGTGCCCTCAAGACCTGTCCCACGAGGGCCGTGGCAGGGCGGTCGTGCTGCCCTTCCTTCACTCACGGGGTCCTAGGAATCTGTCGCCTTCAACTTCACAGCCCGACCTCTCAGCCAGGAGTGCTGCATCCCTCCCCCAACGCTTCCAAACGCTCAGCTCCTTCCCGCGGCCTGGCCGGAGTCGGAACACCCGTGTGGGTCCCGCCCTGCTTGGATTTGTGCTCCGAGGCTTGATTTGCCTTTCCGGAGTTTCTCCCACCGCCCGCGGGCGAAGGCCAGAAACCTGAAGGGTGAGCCTGAGAGAATTTATTTCTTAGAGAAGAAAACACACTGGCCTTGAATTTAGGTTAGGAGATTTGAGCTCCAGCGTCGCCACCTACTGGTTGGTTTGAACGCTTCTTCTTGAGCCTCAATTTCCTCTACAAAGGCGAGAACCCTGTTGTGGCCTTGTGGTGTGATTGTGAGGAGTGAGCTTGTTACTGGGAGGTTCGGAGAGTGAGGGATGGAGTGCGTACATCCGGCAAAGCTTGGCGAGCCTACTTCTGTACCTGGGGTGACAAAGCGCCCTTTCAAGGGTAAAGCATGGTGGCTATGTTAGATGCTGGTCTTGCTTTTAATCAGTTCTATGTTTCAATGTTTTCTCTTTTCAAAACGAATTGTACCTCCAAAGAGTTACAGAAAATGGAGCGCGAGAACGGTGGGTGAGCGGGTGGATGTGTTCGTGTTGGGACCTCATGAGGCTGCTCAACCGCGGAC